>NC_083243.1:164839144-165442716 GCF_032191835.1 Heteronotia binoei | reverse complement strand
ATTCTCACAAGGTTTTCTGTCAGAACAATTCTAGTAGGGCGATTTTTAACTTTTGTCAACAAAGGGTCAACACTACTGTATCAAAGAGCACTATAAAAACCCTACTGGATACCAATACTAACAGTAATAATAATGGCAATTGCAGGTGGGGTTTTTTTTAAAAAAAAAAAATACAGCTCTCAACAATAGTAAGAACAGTATTCAAAGACAATATAATAACACTCTTGAGATCATTCCTAAAGAGAAATAAAAACGCTGAAGACTCTACTCCAAAGTTATGAATGTCTAGAAACTGTTAAACACAAGTTAGATTTAGGTGAGAAAACCCCCCCAGCGTATTCACAGATATTAAAAGTGGCAGCAACAAGGGCTTTGCGTTATACAATTCAGCCCTAGGATACGGGGAAAATCTGCCAGCAAGAGAAAAGCTCTGTCTGTGACTGTCACACTTGTTTCTTTCAACAAATGCAGTCCAAGTTTTAAGTGCCTGGGATGGTAGAGCAAGAGGGTTACTCATTAAAATACAGCCTGGATTCCTCAGTCGTAACTGGTTCTAGAACCCCCAGATGTACTATGAAGGGCAATTGTTTTGTTTCTATGACATTTTCATGAAAGTTCTTCTTAAGTCCACATGGGGGAGGGTTAGGGTTAGGGGAAAGAAATCCATGCAAACAAGGATGGGCCTGCCTGGCTAGAATTCCATCTTCTCCTGAAGCTGTCCACAGTCCTGTAGAAAAAAGCAAGAGGGTCGCTGCAGACAACAAAATTACCCAAATAAGTTTTATCTTCAAGGGCAACAGTAGGTGGATTAGCTCTCAGTTATTGAAGAAATCCTCTGTTTTGTAAGGCATAGTTAGGGGTTTGATTCCTTTAGAAGTTGATGGCAACATTTGGGAATCAGGCTAGGTGCCATCAGAAAATACATTTGATGGACAAGCATTCCAAATTAAATTTAACAAGGTAGGTTGAGGATTTAAGGTAACCTTAAAGGCTTCCCTCATAGCTGCCAAGCATTGCTCTGTCTCTGTACCCTTCACAAAAGTGTAGTTTCCTATCCTATCTGGTACCAAAGATGCACTGGCCCCAGGCAAATCCATTGGGTTCACATTGTTGTATATTTTATGCAACTGCACATTTCTTTGGGCAATCTGTCCATGTGTTTTCTAAAAAACTGATCAACGTGCTTACAGATGAACCATTTACAAGGGTTATTTATTTAATTCGTTTATACCTTGCTTTTCTCCCCAATGGGGACCCAAAGTGGCTTGCCTCATTCTCCTTCATTTTATCCTAACAATGGCCCTGTGAGATAGGTTAGGCTGACAGAGTGTAACCAGCCCAAAATCACCCAGTGAGCTTCCATGGCATGAGTAGGAATTTGAACCTGGCTCTTCCAGATAGCTAGCTTGAAACGTTTAACCACACCACACTGGCTCTTGTTGCCACCGTGCAGTGGTTGGCCACCATAGACTGTAACAGTATATTAATATTCAATGAACAGGATTGTGGAAGAAAACAACACTGGAAAAGCTAGGAACCCAACCATTTTGGAAAAGGATAACTCACTGATATTTATTAGAAGTTTTATGGGCCAATATTGTACAACATTGTAGGCACTGGCAACTCTCCCTCTTTCTTCTCAGTACATAACATGAACTTTCTACCACATTCCTCCACACAGAGACAAAGAGAAAGCAGAAGAGTAGAAATTCATTCTTTACAGGGCTCAAGCCTACAGCCCCCCCTCTGTGTGTGCGTGCGCACACACACTCGCAAAGTGCCATAAAGTCGCGATTTAAGGTCACCCAAGCAAGATACTTCCAAGGCAAGTAAGAAGCAGAGATGGTTTGCCAATGTCTGTCTCTGCAATGTCCTCCTGGGTGGTTTACCATCCAAGTACTGACTCTCCTTAGCTTCTGAGATCTGATGACATTTTGTTATACTATACAATTCCGCATCCTGTCTCATTTCACCAGCACAGCCCAGTCCTAGCATGTGTGTCATAATTATGAAAACTAGCTTTGTACATGTGCAGAGTTCTTTAAACCTCAACATTATTCAATTACAACATGACTATAATCACAGACTGAGCTTTGGCACTTCTCTTTTTAGAAATTAGACACTGCATTCCAGCTTCTCAGTCAACCAAAAGGGTCAAAGGAAGTAAGAACAAACCTACATCTTCCACTTTTCCCTCATCTTCGTTGGAGGACATTGATTGAGAAGACATTTACAAGCTGTTCAGGTGGGCTCTTCCAAGATGGGGTTCTGAGTAGAACTTAGGGTTGCCAGGCTTCAGGTGGGGCCTGGAGATCTCCCACTTTTACAAGTGATCTCCAGCTGGCAGAGATTAGCTCTCCTGGAGAAAATGGCTGCTTTGAATGGTGGACTCTACGGCATTGTACCATGCCGAGGCCCCTCCCATCCCCAAACCCCGCCCTCTCCTGGCTCCATCCCCAATGTCTCCAGGTATTTTCCAACACTGACCTGGCAACCCTACTAGAACTGAAGGCCAGATGGGAGAGCAAATTAATAACAGTTCATGAAGGTCTCACAACTTCAGGTACAGATGGACCCAATTTTTCCCAGTTAATTCGTTTTAACGTTATAAGTTAAAGGTGTTCACAAATCTTGCATGGGGACCTACATTTTCCTCTACAAAAGATGCAGTCTCTAAACCTGTGCATACCAGAACCCAACTATTCCACCCCAAGTTCCCAACAGAGTTTTTAAAATACAAAGTTCCAGCTACCAGGATACACTGGTTTATTAGTTTTTTAAGGTCTTATTAGCTTTTATTGCTTTTAATGATCACTTTCTGCCATAATCCCATAAACACAGACCCATAAAACCAGAAATTGTATGGAGAGAGAACATAAGGATATTTAAGAGTATTCTGCAGCTGCTGTGTGGCTGCAGGAGACCCAGATCCAACTTGTTAAAAACCTGAACATGGAGTTGGCCCTCACAGAACACTGTGAAAAGCACCATTACTGGGAAAACAGGTGAAGTACTCTCTCTAATGTCTAATCCTCTATTGCCCTGGACAGCTACCTCCCCACCCCGCTTGGGTCAATAGCCAGACAATTCTGAGAAATGGGAGAAAAGCAGTCTTGGGAGCCTGGAAATGACAGCCCCAAACATTTCCATATATTCCAAAATGTTTCTGGGTTTGGGGGGGAAGGGAATTGAAATTTGGTATGCTGTGATCCAGAATACCATTTGGGCTGTCTGGAATATACCCCAAAAGACAAATGTTCTTTTGGAGGTATGCTTTCAGACAGGGCTCTGTAGAAAAAGCCCAATAGGAACTCATTTGCATATTAGGGCAGACCCCCTGATGCTAAGCCAGCCGGAACTGCGTTTGTGTGTTCCTGCTCAAAAAAAAAAAAAAAAAGGCCCTGCTTTCAGACCAGAAATATCCACATCCCTAGTTTTTAATGAAGAAGGCAGGGACAGTGGATGGCAGAACTAAAAATCATTGTGCCTAGAGAATAGTATATGGCTGTACCTTAATCAGTCTGGAAAATGCTGAATACGTTCCTGGGCAACTTCATCTCATGCTTTGCTAGCGATTTCATAATGTTTTATATTATTTTTAAAAGGACAGCATTTATACAAGTGTAGTGCTGCGCAGTCACAAACTATACAAACATCAATGGATTTAGAAGGGTAAAGCTCCGTTTAGGATTCCATTGTGAACCACTGACCATCGACGCTGTCTAAACATGCTTTGTTGATCTGTGTAACTACTGTAACTGTAATATATGTTCCCACCTGGTGGAATGGCCTGACAAAGTCAGGAAGGCTCCCACTTTCCTAACATTCCACAGAATGTATAAAATGAAATTGTTCAGGACAGAGAGACAGAATGATAGTATGGCAGATCATTTAGTTATTCAGGGGGAATGATTTGATGATAATCGGAACCTTTTGTTGATTTATCTTGTGTTATTTATAGTCTTCTCTTAAGAGATGTTTCAGGGCATAACATTGTGGGGTAACGAATTTGGGAGCAGTACTTGGAAGGGTAGATATTAAGCAGCACTTCAGTTATTAAAATAGGAATGGCCAGAGCTGCATCGGCTTGCAAATTACTATCCATTCCATTTAAAATTCATCCACTAGGATTAGGGAGGTAGATGTGGGTTCCGGTTTCCGGTTGGCTGCTGCAAGACACCTTTTGGAGAAGCTCCGACAATTTAAGGTTTTATAACCTTTTATCTTCTCCTGATAAGTCCTTTTGATATAAATTTCAATCCGGATTGGCTATTTACATTCTTTTCTGGGCACTCAGTCAAGACCACAGAAGATAAAAACATGTATAATTGAATTTTTCTACTGCGTGCCTATCAGTCTCTAATCCTCATTATACCTCCTTCTGCATAAAGTGTTTTGCCTTGTTACAACTTGCCAACAATAATATAAATACTGGCTTGTGCTTATAAAACAAACTGGACTTGACTGGGAAGAAAGGAAGAAGATGAAGAAGAAGATATTGGATTTATATCCCGCCCTCCACTCCGAAGAGTCTCAGAGCGGCTCACAATCTCCTTTACCTTCCTCCCTCACAACAGACACCCTGTGAGGTGGGTGGGGCTGGAGAGGGCTCTCACAGCAGCTGCCCTTTCAAGGACAACCTCTGCCAGAGCTATGGCTGACCCAAGGCCATTCCAGCAGGTGCAAGTGGAGGAGGGGGGAATCAAACCCGGTTCTCCCAGATAAGAGTCCGCACACTTAACCACTACACCAAACTGGAAAGCCTCTACTTAACTTTCTCCTTGCCTCTTACCTTGAAGGTATTGCTGGCACTTGAGAAGGCATTGTAACTTGCTGTGCTAATTAACCAAATAGCAGACAGCTGTGCTGGGTGAACGGCTTTAAATCAGGCAACATTTGGCAGTGTCCAACAGTGTTAACACACAAAGTGTAAATTTATGAAGAGAGTGTTAAGATGTGCTAATTTATGAAGGGAGAGCTTTGAAAGTTAGACCAAAATGGGGGCCTTAAAGAAACCACGTAGTGATGAAGAAGAGGAGATAAACACACCAGCTTGCAAACGGACCAAAATGAATGAATTCTTTCCCCTGAAAGACAAGCTTGCTGACAATCTATCAGTGTCAGATTGCTTTGCAGCATTAGTTGATTTGAAAGGGGAAGAGCCAGGGTCCCAGCATGATATGGCTGGAAGTCAGAGCAGAAGAAGGTGTAACCATATATCTACTGAGACAAATGGAATGGATGATGACCTGACAGCTAACTTCATTGAACTGACAGCCTGTACTGTGACTTCCATGTATACTTCTCTGACTCTCATGAACGATCGTCTTGAAAGTCTGACTAGGGCCATCTTACAACTCAGGGAGAAAGTCCAGTCAAACCCCAAATCAGGCAATCTAAATATGCTCACTCCTGAACAACGTGTGGCCAGGAAGTGGCTGCATGGGAAGGAGAGCCCCCTCCCTAGATATGAGCCTCCCACAAAATCTCAAGAACAACATTTAGCACTACAGCCTAATAAGATTGCCATGATGGTTTGTAGTGCCCCAGGAAAAATTCATTGATGGGACTCTAAATATAGAGTGGTGGATTCCCTTAGCCATCTCTTGAGAGTCCAGAAAATGAACATTGATTTGGAGGAGGTAGAGAATATCACCAACGCTACTCAAATTTATAGAGTGGTACTTACATTGAAAAGTTCAAGGATACCCTGCAGGGTATTCATGCACAGAAACGATTTAAGACACCATGGAATTTTTCCTTCCCATGTATTTATTAACACCATTATAAATCCACTAATGATCAGAATACCAAATGATCACATGCAAGAAGAGAAAAATAGTCAAGACCCTGATGATGGAAACTGAAGATTGGCCTCAGGAGCCTGGGATGAAAGTGGATCTTACTCCAGTAGTAGAGCCAGAGAGGCACTGTGAAGAAGACGACAATGACTGGCTGGAGAATACATAGAAATAAAGTTGCTACACAACTTTGCAACTCTTCCATCAGACGATCGGACTCTTATATATCTCCAGATTAGGAAAATTAAATCCAAACTATCAGGTGTTAAAATCGTATCCTCCAGGAAGGAAATCTTTGTGTTTTATATTATGTTGTGAGCCACCCTGAGCCTGCTTTGGCGGGAAGGGCGGGATATAAATTAAATATTATTATTATTATTAAGGAAATGGTAGAAGACAAGTTGGAATCTAGGGAAACCATCCAAATTAATCAGATCATAGAAACTAGTGCCATGTCCCCTCTCTGGCCAGCTGTTTCTGCTCCAACTCAGCAGCCAGCAAATTTGGGGCCAAGAATTGGAACCAATTCCACCCTGAGGAACGATATTGATAAGCCATGTTACCACCTCAGAAGACCATAAAGAAATTACCCCTCCTCTACCAGTTGCCCTTTTCCTAATGCAGCAACAAATAGAATCAGAGATGATTACTGGAGCTAATTCTACCAACAAAACTCATGATGCAATTTCAGGGAGCCATAAGGAAATTACCTGTGAGATGCACACAACCCAACAACCCCCTAAACAGAATGGATGTGTTTTCCAAGATTCCCATAAGACTCTGGAAATTATTGATTTGGCCTTAGACTGACTAAAACCTGGTTAGGATAAGAACAAACCCCCTCTGCCCAATCACTATAACATCATGGAATATAATGGGCTGGGCTTCAAGAATAAAGGAACAGGACGCAACACATTTTATGAGGAAATTTGATGTTATAATGCTGCAGGAAATATGGTGCACATAATCTTTCGTCTTAGAGGGATACAACATATATGAGATTCAGGTTGAACCCTCAGTGCACGGCAGAGCAAAGGGGGGACTAGGTATTTTGATTGCTACTACTTTGAAAGTTAAGATTATTCAACTTCCTTCCCTTGACTCAATAGCGATGGCCTTACTTCTGAAATTTAAGGAAGCAGTCTGTTTAGTAATAAATGTTTATATTTCTCCTTGTAAAACTAAAGCTCAAATAGAACCGGTATGGAAAGATTTGGAAAACTATATCCAGCAATTGATTAGAGCAAAACCCACTGCTTATGTACTGGTAGGAAGGGATTTCAATGCTAGACTAGGTAAAAATGATATGATTTTATTTAATAGATATGATACCTGCCCTCCAAGCTCAGAAACACACTATTTACCTTATAAGACTACCTAAAGATCTAAGAAGTAATTTCGTTGGCTTTATGCTTGCGCGCATGGCCAATGTACTGAATTTGGGTATTCTAAATGGTTCTCATATAAATGACCATCCCGGGGAATACACCTATTGGTCTGGGACAAAGCTAAGTGTGGTTGATTATATGTTAATCTCAGAGAATTTAGCTAAATTTGTGGATTCATTCGAGGTTGCCACATATTGTGAAGGGGACCATATGCCCCTTAGTTTAGCCATGTCAATCCCCTGCATACATCCAAGAATTGTGGACAGGTACAGGTGTGTTACTGAGCATGGGAAAAGATATATTAGGATATCCTGGGATGATAGAATGAAGGAAAGTATGCAGAATCCCTCAAGCAAGAAACTACAATTGAGACAAAAGATATGATTCTCTCGAAGGCTGGGGAAGAGGTTATTACATTATATGAAGCTCTCACAGAGCAACTGCTATTTCCGATAAAAGGACAACCCCTTGCCTCCAATAGAAGAGCCTGGGGGAAGAGAAACAACTTGTTTGACGCAGAATGTTTACAGGCCAAAAAAGAACTTGGCACTATGTATCTAAATTATAGGGCAAGCAGATCCAAACATAATTGATAAAGAACAACTAAAGATACAAAAAAATATATAAAGCTGATAATCAGGGGGGAAAAATGAGGCCAGGGGTTTAGCTTGGCTTCAGATGGAACAGGTTGTAAGATCAAAAAAAACCCTCACTCTTTTGGAGACTGGTATCCAAGGGCCTTAATAGACCCGCCTCCCAGATCTCCAATGTGGTTATGCCAGAGGCTTGGGAGAATTATTACAAAGAACTATATGGATCAACAGAGGAGCCACCTCCTTTAATGGAGATTTCAGAGAATCTACCAGAATGGCCACCTGTTGAACCATCTGAGGTAAAATCCTTAATTATGTCTTTAAAGTAAAAAAAAGCCCCTGGCCTTGATCTAATCCCTGCAGAGTTAATTAAAGAAAATATAGACTAATGGGCCCGGCTGCTTGCCAAGCTATTTACTACAATAGATAAAAACATAAGAATTCCTAGAGACTGGGACACTGGAGTTATAGTGCCCATCTACAAAAAGGGCAATAAAAAGGACCCAGCTAATTACAGGCCAATTAGTTTCCTAAGTATACCAAGTAAGATCTATGCCAGTCGACTGAAAGAGAAATTGAATGAATAGATCGAGCAAAATAATATTCTTGGGTTGGAACAGGCTGGATTTAAATCAGGTTGTTCTACACTAGATCATTGTGTAGTCCTAGATCATCTAATATCCAAATACTCTGCTAATACTTCCTCCGCCTTATATGCAGCCTTCATAGATTTTAAATCTGCCTTTGACCTCGTGCATTGGGATCTTTTATGAGGAAAGCTGAAGGATATGGGGGTGAACGGGAGATTATTGGCCCTAATAAAAACCTTATACAGGAACACTAAGATCAGAGTGAGACCAGACCCCCAAGGCCATCTTACAGAAGCCATAAATGTAGAAAAGGGAGTCAAACAAGGCTGTATTTTGGCCCCTTCCCTATGTAACCTGTTTATTAATGATCTGAGGAATCATCTAAACCGTCAAGAGGTGCACGCTCCTAAAATTGCCGAGAAACATATCCCCCTTCTTTTATATGCTGACAATGCGGTGCTGATTTCTAGGACCCCTGTCGGTCTTAAACGAGCTATGAAAATCTTAGCTCAATACTGCCATTCCAATTATATTAAAATCAATTACCAGAAGTTGAAAGTTTTAGTCTTTGCTAACAAACCCAGAATATATCATTGGCGAATCAACTCAGTAGAAGTTGAACAAGTTTGCTGTTTCAAATATTTGGGAGTAGTTTTTCAATTCGCTGGTTCCAGAAAGGCGCATGTGGATCATGTCATAATGAATGTGACTAGAAGCCCTGGGGCAACGGAGAAATTTTTCGGGAACTCAGGGGGACGGAATGTAGCTGCGGCAGTTAAGATCTTTAAGGCCAAATCCCTTGCCCAACTACTATATGGAGCCCCTTTGAGCATATTCCCACATAAGACACACTGACAAGCATTAGAAAGAGTTCAATCTAAGTTTCTAAGGCATGTTCTTCAGGCCCCACCTGGTGCTTCAAATGCTTTCATACGAGTGGAAACTGGCATGATCACCTTACAGGCCTGTTTATGGATTGCTGTCTTTCTATATTGGTACAAACTAATGACTAACCCTACTGGGCTAATGAGCCTTATAATGAAAGACTCCTTGACATCTTACCGGGTTAGAGAAACCGAGCTTAAATTAGCTTATTATGAGCTCTCTAAAGAGTTTATGATGCAGTTGGAAGGTAGTGCAGTTAAACCCTTCCTTAAACAAAGGATTCTAGATACCGAAAGACAACACGATTTGTCCCAGATTAAATGTTATCCTTCAGGCACAGGAAACCTGAATTGAATAGTTCTGATGCCATACTTGCAGAATTTAGATAAACCTGATTATAGAAGAGACTTCACACTCATGAGAGCGAATATGCTCCCTTCAGCGGTCACAGAAGGTAAATACAAAAGGCGCCCCTAAGAGGAAAGATTATGTATCTGCGGAGATGGGAGGATAGAGATGAGAGAGCACATTCTCTTTGAATGTAAACTTTATCAGAACATTCGTTTGGTTTATATTGCTCTATTTGTGACCAATTCCCGGGGAGAGATTTTAGCTTTTATCTAGATAAGATTTTAGTGGATAGGAACCAGGAAATTACTATGAAGGCTGCAACGTTTGCTGTACAAGCCATAAGACTCCGTAAACAACTAATAGATAAAAATATTTAAATGTCTATGAAATATTTTAATTTACGTTTTATAACTAGAAATAGAAACTGAATTTTTTATGTATAATATTTTGTATTGTGCCCAAGTTCAATTGTATTCCTTGGTTTGGTTTTTGGTTTTTTTAATGCCACATGTTACCTATTTTCTTTCTTTTTGGATGGGTCTCTGACCGTATTAAACTAAACTTAACTTGACTTGGGAGGTAGATGGGTATAGCTATTGTGTACCAGAAGGCACTCTGCACATGCCATTTACTTATTTTATACCCCATTTACTTATTTTTTTTTTTATCTTCAAAGCAGATTATCCATGACTCAGACTTCATTCTATTCTCCCTCAGACTTCATTTTTGTATAATGAGAGGTGGCGGTGGGATTTAATGTGCCTTAAACTGTGCTTAGTCAGCTTTTAGGCTTCTACATACCATCCTCCTGTTGAGCTTGCAACACTCAACCACTTTGCATTTTTACTCTGGGATCTGGACACACAGCACTGGTGATAACACCGGGCTGGAAAAGGGGTTTAACCTCCTTCAGGCAGTGCAGTATGGTGGCATCTGCTCAGTGCTGCACTGCTGGCTCTCCAGTCCACCCATCCCCCCTCTCTAGACCATGTGGCCTCGTGGTGAGGACACACCAACTTGGAGTTTACCAGCTGCTGTCCTTTGTAAATTTATATCTCCACTCCCTGGCATTACATTTTATGGCACATATGCAGGGCTGGATTAACAATTAGGCCAAGTAGGCATTGGCTTATAGGCCCCCAAGCTTTTAGGGGGCCTAGGCCAAGTCCCCCCCCCCCAGTTTCCCCCCTGCATGCACAGCCAGCAACTGAGTCGCTCTTTGCCCAACTTGCTTGGTGCAGCTGCTGCTGGCGCCATCACCAAATCTGCCTCTCTCTGCCTCTTCCCTGCAGGTTTGTCAAAGGGGTTTTTGAGAAGGTGCCTGCAGGCTGCAGCAAGGCTCCGACTCTGAGATAATTTGTGAGGGGGCCCCCAAGATTTTGACTGCCTAAGGGCCTCCACTAGGTTTAATCCTGCACTGCACATATGGCTTGGCCTGAAAAAGTGATTTTCATGTCAGAGCCAGTCCTTGTAACAAATGAATTCAACACCTCTAAAGAAGTATGATTATTGCTATGAACTCATACATGGCATTTTCCATATTGCCATAATGTTCCATTTTCATTCCCTTATGCTACCAGAATTTTTCTTGTATCCAGACAACTTCATTAACATCCCTGTGCCATCCTGGTTTTTCCTCGTCCCACCCCCCATTCCTTCCTAAACTTTTTCTTTCTACTGTGGAATGAATTTGCAAGATAGCCATTTGCTCAAAATGTGAACAGTTTTTTTCCATCTCATGAATTGTCCAAACATGACCAAAAAGGGTGGGTTTGGGCAGCAACTTTTAAAAAAATTGCATGCCAGTGCTGAATGGCACTTGCTCTGAAACAAAAGTTCAGTCCCATTCAGAGGCCAACACCAGCAGCCAACCCTCTGCTCAAAGCAGGATCAGCCTAGAGCATCCAGGTCAGCCTACAGCGTCCAGCTGTTGCTTAAAGATTGCCAGTGAGGGGGACCTCACCATCTCCCTAGGTAGCTGATTCCACTGTTGAACAACTCTTACTGTAAAAATGTTTTTCTGAATATCTAGTCGATACCTTCCCACCCTTAATTTAAACCCATTGTTACAAGTTCTCTCCTCTGCTGCCAACAAGAACAACTCCCTGCCCTCCTCTAAGTGACAGACCTTCAAATATTTATAGAGAGCATATTTATTTATTTTCAAATATTTATAGAGTTCCCCCTCAGCCTCCTTTTCTCCAGGCTGAACATTCCCAAGTCCCTCAGCCTTTCCTCATAGGCCTTGGTCTCCAATGTAATTGAAGGAAACAAGCTGTTGTGAACAGGACCGGATCTACATGTTTTCTGAGGGGGGCAAAATTAAAAAATGGTGCCCCCTTATGGGCCTTTCTATCTTATGGTCCCATAGAATACAATGGACTCCATACCCAATTTGGCGCCCCCCTCCATTGGCGCCCGGCGCAAGCACCCCCCTCTGCCCCCCCTTAGATCCGGCCCTGGTTGTGAACTGTGTACTGATGCAAGTCAGGGGAAGGAATTCAAAATGCTGAGGGGGGGTGGGAAGAGGGAACTAATGAGAGAGGATGCTCAAACACAGGAAAAGAGGCATCCAAAAAGGAGTGAGACATGAACACTATGTACACCTCTCAGGTGTGGTGTGCTGGACAAGGAACAAACTCTTAAGGGGATTTCTCATCCCCTTGAGGCTACTGAAGCAATGCTTCAGCACATGTGCCCACACACACATACAAAATGGAATAAAAACCCAGAAATCCAATCTACAATGTGAATTTGAACAGATACTGAAGGAAAAAATGAAGAAAATATGTAAGCATGTATTGATTGCAGCGATAGTGTGATCATAAGAACCACCGCAACACTGACAAAAACTCAGAAGGTGACTGCAGTCTTGAAAACACTCCTGTTAGCAATGGAGCCGCGTAAAAGCTTTAATATAGTAAAGGAAAAAGAGAATATTGTTCTTAACCTATGGAGAGAAGACATTATTGTTTAAGTCCTGACGTGTCAAGCAGCAACAGAGCCCAGAGAACTATCCTGAGGATATATGGAACAACATTTCACATTCACGGCTGTCGGCAGTAGACATGATAATAGACTAGACACAGATCTTGTCAGCTATAACGCAGAGTCCTACATTTTTCTAAACAGAAGGAGCTGTCCAAACTTGCTTTTAAAAGAATTCGCTGTGTTCTTTCCTTTCTTAGGACTTGGAGTAAGCTGCTTTCATCATGAGCAAAGGACCGTGGGTGGGAACATGGAGGCCTCATCGTCCAAGAGGACCAATCATGGCCCAATATACCAGTCCTGGACCCAAGTATTATGTACAGGGAGCAACAGGTAAAAATAGCAGTGGGGGGATAAAGAAAATCTGTTTCAGTCATTACATTAAAGTAATATGTAGGAGTCCAGTGAATTTCTTTTTATCAGTAAGAATCATCTGCATATTGAGAACAATAGTTAGAGAATTTTTTTCTGCATAAGACAAGCCACCCTGAAACGAATGAGAATTGCTCAAGAGAGATTCTCCATTAATTTCAGTGGCACTTATTTGGGACGATTCCATGATAGGTTTTGCCTATAATATTTTTCTGCTATGATAACTTAAGTCTCTCACTTGGTGGCTATTTATTATTAATTCTGATTGTGAATTTAGGAAATGGCACAGAACTCTACCTTTTATTGATTCTATGTTTGTCAGGCCTAAGAGTTGTATGCTAATTTGTCATTTATCTATATAAAGGCCTCTCTCTCTCCCCACCCCCACATTAAATATCTCAGAACTGACTTGCAGCAGCCCCTGAAGTGTCACAGTTAACTATAAGAACATAAGAGAAGCCATGTTGGATCAGGCCAACGGCCCATCCAGTCCAACACTCTGTGTCACACAGTGGCAAAAAATTTTATATATACACACACACTGTGGCTAATAGCCACTGATGGACCTGTGCTCCATATTTTTATCTAAACCCCTCTTGAAGGTGGCTATACTTGTGGCCGCCACCACCTCCTGTGGCAGTGAATTCCACATGTTAATCACCCTTTGGGTGAAGAAGTACTTCCTTTTATCCATTTTAACCTGTCTGCTCAGCAATTTCATCGAATGCCCACGAGTTCTTGTATTGTGAGAAAGGGAGAAAAGTACAGTATTTTTTGCACCATAAGACTCACTTTCCCCCCCAAAAAAAGTGGAGGGAAAAGGTACCTCTTTCTCTACTTTCTCCATCCCATGCATTATCTTGTAAACCTCTATCATGTCACCCCGCAGTCGACGTTTCTCCAAGCTAAAGAGCCCCAGGCGTTTCAACCTTTCTTCATAGGGAAAGTGCTCCAGCCCTTTAATAATTCTAGTTGCCCTTCTCTGGACTTTCTCCAATGCTATAATATCCTTTTTGAGGTGCGGCGACCAGAACTGCACACAGTACTCCAAATGAGACTGCACCATCGTCCTTCAAGTTCTGTTGCTTCAGGCTAGCATGGATATCCACACTTGGAGGAAAAATCCATGCTACCCACTAGTTCCTGGTAGAGTGAACAGAGCAGCAGCTTGTGGGGGAAGGGAGCATGGAGGAAGATACAATTTTTAAAAAAATATTTCTAAACATGCACAGGTAGATTGTGAAATGGGAATACAGAAACTGGGAAGACAGTAAAAAAGTATAATTTCCAGTTAACTCCAAATTTAGGAATCTTTTGTATTCCCCTCTGGCATTCCACAAACTATGTAAAACAGAATTGTTCAGTAGAACATTATAAAGGCATTAGGGCTATATTATGATGCAATAGTTCAAAAAAAGTGCTGTAATAGAGGAAATGGGAATGTGGACTATACTACAGTGTAAAGTATATATTAACTGTTTGCAATATGTATTATTGTGCTATCACTGCGAAGTTATCTAGCTATGTAATTCCACTTTTTGGCATTGTTAACACATCATGCCTAATGCTCAGTGCTATGTTTTCAGATTTTTGAAAACCTACTCCTATTACCTTGCTTATCAGATGTCTTATTCCTTTGTCTGCACTAATTCACATTATGTAATCATCTCTGAGACTCAGTGAGAAAGGTGGACGATAAATTATGCTAATAAATAAAACAAGTGGGGGACTGCGAGACACGTGGGGGGGAATCCCATCTCCCCCCCCACACACACACACACTATCTTGCCAGGCCTGGCATGGTCCCTGAGAGTCTAAGGAGGGAAGGGAGCTCGGTGGGGATGTGATGCCATAAAAGTCCACCTTCCAAAGCTGCCATTTTCTCCATACGCACTGATATCTGGAATCTGGAGATGAATCATAGCAGGGGTGGCCAACAGTAGCTCTCCAGATGTTTTTTGCCTACAACTCCCATCAGCCCCAGCCAGCATAGCTGATGGCTGGGGTTGATGGGAATTGTAGGCAAAAAAACATCTGGAGAGCTACCTTTGGCCACCCCTGAATTATAGGTCTGGAGAATGCCAGTCCCTGCCTTGATATTAACCCTATGACAATCCCATATTCAGTTCTTCATATCTCTAGTTAAAGGATCTCAGGCAGCAGGGCTGGGAAAGACCCTTTCTATGGAAATCTTGGAGAACTGCTACCAATCAGATTGATTGACCAGTGCCCTGAATCAAGATCACTCTAGCTCAGGCCTGTAGCTACAGTGGGGCCCAGGTGGGCCCAGGCCCATCCTTTCAACCCCCCCTTCCAACTGTATGACCCCCTCCATTGGAGGGCCCCCAATCTATCCCCTTTGCTCACCACCACTCTGAACAAGTACTAGCATTCTGCTGGTCTTTTTGTTCTCCCCTTCCTAAACACAGAGTGCAGAGCAAAGGGTGGGGGAGAGCCGAAAGATCTCTGTCTCTTTGAGAGAAGGGCACATAAGAAAGGGGTAGGGGGAGCAGAGCTGCTGTGACTGCCCAGGCGAAGCTCGTGGAACTCAAGACAGCTGAGAGCCCAGAGTCGCCAAACCGGGAGACCTGCCAGCCTCCCCCAAACAACAAATCCTGCTGTGGGGCCCCAAACGTGAAAGCTTGGCTGTGGCCCTGCTCAAGCTCCTTGTTTCTTAGACTTCTGCATGAAATGCATCCCTGTTTCTCCCCCCCAGGTTTTGTGTCACACATCCCAACGAAAAGGAAAGCCCCCGCCTACAGTATACATGGGGCAAAGCCTTTGCTCAGCAAAGATTGCTCTCCAGGTCCTTACCATGTGCAGTCCTCTATGACTTACCGAGGGAGGAAAACTACTCCCAGTTACACGATGGCTGGGCGCCCCAGAGTAAAAGAAGAGATTACACCAGGCCCTGGTGAGTGTTATTCTTCCATGTAGCGTCTCTGTTCTCTGAATCCACTGACTCGCTTGTGACAGACGGACCGTTTTGGTGCAGCAGCTGGAACGGTTCTCAAGGATGTAGGAAAACATTATTGAATAAATGACAGAGGGTTAGCTGTGTGTTAGTCTGTTGCAGCAAAAATAAATAGTGGTATCTTAAAGGCTAATGAGGTTTTATTCCAGCACAGACTTTTGTGGGCTAGAATCTGTAAAAGTTCTTCCAAAGATCAGCAATTAGGCTTCTTGACAGCCACCACCCAGTGTGGCTCTGCGTTCTCCCGCAGAAGATAACAAAGCCCCTCTCTTACTTGTATTCCCCTTGTTTCAGGGCCCACTGGACCTACTGTTTATTTATTCCACACACTCGAATATAAATGTCTGTCTAGTGAGGACACAACATATTGAACAAAGAAAATGACTCACATCTTCAAAGAGCCACCAGACTCCTGTTTGTGAAATTTAGGCTTCCCAACCCTCCCGCCCTGGCGGGGGACCCCCGAATTTGCAGCCTCCTCCCCCGCTCTCAAAAAATCTGGGGACGGGGGCGGGGGGGGGGGAAAGAGAGAACATACCTGTAGGCATCATGTTATTATAGAGCTTCTGATCCGTTTTTAAAATGTGTCCCTTTAAGGCTGCACAGGAAACAGGAAGGGCTTCATGGGAAAGGGTCAGTAACAGTTTCCATGGAGAACGGCCCCTCCCTTTCTTTTCCTGTGCAGCCTTGCTTTCGTTTTCACAGCAAAGTTCTGCTGGAAGAAGACCAAGTAAGTATTTGTGTGTGTGAGAGAGGGAGGGGGCAGGGAGGGGGGATTCCCTGGTTTGGAGGCCCTCCCCCCCTTTAGAAAGCGTGGGGGGGGGAGGGAAATGTCTACTAGGCACTCTATTATTCCCTATGGAGAACGATTCCCGTAGGGAATAATAGGGAATTGATCCGTGGGTATTGGGGGCTCTGTGGGGCTATTTTTTTAGGTAGAGGTACCATATTTTTAGCATAGCATCTAGTGCCTCTCCCCAAAATACCCTCCAAGTTTCAAAATGATTGATTGATTCTATGAGCCCCCAAAGATGGTGCCCCTATCCTTAATTATTTCCTATGGAAGAAAGGCATTTAAAAAGGTGTGCTGTCCCTTTAAATGTGATGGCCAGAACTCCCTTGGAGTTCAATTATGCTTGTCACATCCTTGTTCCTGGATCCACCCCCAATGTCTCCTGGCTCCACCCCCAAAGTCCCCAGATTTTTCTTTAATTGGACTTGGCAACCCTAGTGAAATTAAACAATCCACACACAATGTGATCAAAGAGCCAAACTGAATCTGTCTTGTTTTAGCCTGCCCTTGGCAAACAAAACAATTTGCTCAATGGTATCCTCATATCTTGCCCACAGGTGGTTGAAAATATTCAGGAAGTGTGTTATTGCTCAGGAGGGAAAGGATATCAAAATGGGTCATTCTATACCACACCATGGGGCTTTTGCACTACCTGTTTTGCTATTATAACAAAGTTTGAATCCAGTGGCAGTTTGGTGTAGTGGTTAAGTGTATGGACTCCTATCTGGGCGATCCAGGTTTGATTCCCCACTCCTCCACTTGCAGCTGCTGGAATGGCCTTTGGGTCAGCCATAGATCTCACAGAGCTCGTCCTTGAAAGGGCAGCTTCTGTGAGAGCTCTCTCAGGCCCACCTATTTCACAAGGTGTTTGTTGTGGGGGAGGAAGGTAAAGGAGATTGTGAACCACTCTGAGACTGTGAGATTCAGAGTGAAGGGTGGAGTATAAATCCAATATAATCTTATTGTTATTCTTAAAACCAATAAAGTTTAATTAGTATAAGCTTTTGTGTGCTTAAATTCGTTAGTCTTAACGGTGCCACTGGACTTGAGCTTTGTTCTGTTGCTTCAGACCAACCTGGTTACCCACCTGTTACTCTGTTAGTTTACATGGTCCTGCAGCTTTTTCTTTATAGGCACTTTTCACATCTCAGTGTCTTCCCTCTACTTAGGGTTGCTATCACTGGGTTGGGAAACACCCCAGAGATTTTGGAGTAGAGCCAAGGGAGGGTGGGGTGGGACCTCAGCAGGATATAATGCCACAGAATCCATTCTCTAAAGCAGCCATTTTCTCCAGAAGAACTGATCATGGTCATCTGGAGTTCAGTTGTAATAGCAGGAGATCTCCAGTGCCACAGAGAGTTTCACGGAACAAGATGAAGTGAAATGTAAAAAAATACCCTGTAAAATAATAATGAACTGCAATATATAAAAATTTCAAATATCTATTATTAAATAGTTAGGCTTATAACTAACTGGCATTGGAAACTGAGTGTAGTTTTAATAGACCGCTGTTATATGTTTTATTTTTACTGTTTTAACTGTGTAAGATGTTTTAAATCCAATAATTTTATCTTAGATTTTATGTGCTGTGAGCCGCCCTGAGCCACTTCGGTGGGAAGGGCGGGATATAAATTTCAAACAAGTAAAGTCCAAAGCTTCTAGTGCACACAGAACTCATTCAAAATCTCATATAATCCATATAGAAGAATTCACAATTCTATATCACTGTCAGAAAACAGAAAAGTGCTGTCCTCACCCACTCCTTAGATCAAATTTAAATGGCTTGTGCCAGTCCTTGTTATTTTTCGATAAAGTTCTTTCAACTTTTTGTGTGAGTTGTCTTCTGCTGCAACAAACTGTAGAATTCCAAACTCAGTAACAATAAACATGGACTGGAGATTGGCAACCCTGTCTCCCCAGCTAGCTATCCTTCAATCCGTCCTTTTCTTTTACAAACAGAATAAATTATGCAAACTAGTCTATCATTTATTTTACAAACATTATTAAGAACTTGTGCATTTTTTTTTTGGCTTGTAGAATTTGAGATTTTAACAGTAGGAGGATTCTAGACTGCCTAAAGAATACACTAATTTGTTTGTCATGATCAAGGATGGCTTTTAGTCTAACTGCAGTCTTTGGTTTAACTTTTGCCTAGCTTCTTATTCACCAGAGAAGTCTCAAAAAATTGTCTATAAAACTGGTCCTAAGCATTCCATGTCATTCAGGTATGAAGGTGCCAAAGTTGACAGCACTCCAGGTAAGACTTGTCTCTTCTTTTGTTTTGATCCTCAGGGTTGTTTAAATAATCAGTTGCTGATTCTGTTAAGGGACTCATACTGAAGGATCCAACACAGTGATGTGGAGTCCAATTCAATACATTTCTACTTGGAATACAGTCCCTTTGAGTTCAATAAAGAATCCTAGGATTGTAGATTTTGGCTACTCCCATACAGGGAGGATTTTTCTTTTGGTGATAACACTGTAGATGGCTAGCACTGTGCTGCTCCTCCACTAATCCTCTGCAGTGTTACTACTATTCACAAGGTATGGAGAGGAATGGGAGTTGTGGCAGCTGTACACCCTTGATTGGGGGACAGAGATGGGAAATAGCACTTTTTAAAAAAAAAATCGCAAGTGCTATATGCTACAGTACTCCAGAGACTGAGCACATGGCCTCTGACACTACATGAACATTAACAAATTAGTTTTGAATGTGAGGGAATATCCAAACCCAATTTATGACATGGTCAGAATTTTATTCAAATACTCAAAGTTACTCTTTGGACATAATCCATTGTCTGTCCTCCCATAATTATGTTGAAAGTCTCTGACACTTTTCATATCGACTGTTTTCCCTATTTCAGGTCCTAATGCATACACAATCCCCCAGGTGCTTGGACCATTTGCAATGACCACAACTGCCAGTCCTAGCTACAGCTTGATGGGGAGGAGTAAGTTTGGATGTTTTCATGAAGACCTCCATAAGGTAGGCTATGCACTCAGATCATATCTGCAGTTTCTCTGTTAAGTATAGAGAGAAAAGGCATACCTGATGTGGTCACGTTTTCCCTTAGTGCACTTCAGTCACGTTTGTTTTCTTGTGTATCATTTGTTGATATCCTGTCCTAATGTACGCTGTAATTGTAGAATTGTAATGGCAGAATTACATCTTCACAGAAAAGGTACCAGCTTGGCCACTAGATCCTTTAACCTTAAAAACTGTCCTTTGTAACCTCTTCAGCTCAGTTTTAAGTTATAAAAAGCAACAATCTGTTCAGAAGGAAAATCTGCAACCTTTAAGTAATCTTCCCACTCTTTCTCCAGGAGCTGCCATGTCTGCCAGGTGGCAAACAGCTTCTTCCCTTTCAGCCTCTGCTGTGTCATTCCCATAGGGGTGTGGCATTTGAATACTTTGTTCTTTTTGTGCTTCCAGATCCTTAGATCTTGTATAAAGTGGGGGTGGGAGATAGTTCGTGTTAAGTAGTGAGTTCAAGATGCCAGAGTGATTTCAGCATAGCTCCGATATTGAGTATTGGCTTACAACACAAGTGGCAAGCCACAACTGTATACAACTATATACACAAACCCCAACCCAAAACACACCACCAGAATGCAAACACACCAATAGGAAAACAGGCATTCAGAGCCTTCATTTGCATGGGCTTCATTCAACTTGATGTTACCTGATTGGCTGGATCCACAAAGGTAGCAAATTTGAATGTAGTTGCAAGGAGCCTCTAGAACAATAGGTGTTCACTTGAAGCTCTCAGTACACAACAGTTCACTCACCAGTTCTTCCCGGAATGAGTCATTTGTACACAGTTGTTTTGCCAATTTAAAGATGATCTGATAGATCCAGGTGGGCAGCCGTGTTCGTCTGAAGCAGCAGAACAAAGAAGGAGTCAAGTTGCACCTTTAAGACCAACAAAGTTTTATTCAAAATGTAAGCTTTGTCTGATGAAATGTGCTTCCAGATCACGAAAATAATTTCCATCTAGGTTCGGGACTGCAGAACCTGTATTCAGTTAGGTCCAGATCAATGTTCCCTCTAAGTAGCTTTGAGGGAACATTGATCTGGACCTAACTGAATATAGGTTCTGCAAATCCAAACCTAGATGGAAATTATTTTCTGTCTGGAGTTGCATCCAAGGAGCAACAAGTTGAAAGCTTGGATTAATCCAAGTCTAGTAACTTTGAGATCTTAGGTCCTTCATTCCAATGATGTGAAATTTGTATTTTACTGTTGAAAAATTTAATTACTGAAATTTGTATTTTACTGTTCTGACTTTGCATTGTTTTAAAGTCTAAATCCATTTTGGAAGCACTGGTGCTATAAAATGCCCCCTAGTAAATTTAGGTGCTATTTTTCAATAGGAAGCTGTTCTTCCAACACCTTTTTGAAGTGTAATAGAACATTCTTTATGAAATATTTTAATGTGTTGAGACGCATTTAGCCAGCTGTCCTATATAATTTTTTTCTGTAAGATTCAGTTAGAGAAAATTAATTCTGATAATGAATACAATTGCAGATGCGATGCCAGTCTGTTGGATAAAGCCCTTTTAGGCCCCGTATTGATTTTCTTTTTACCTTGCTTATTTTCTGCTATAGCTTTTATATTATACTGCGATGTAATTAATTTTTGTAAAAACCTCTTATCAATAAAACTATATATAAAAAAGGAACCTGCAACCATACCGAGCCATAGTCCCACTCCTAAAATGTTACTTTATATTGATCCAGACTATGAGTTCACCAGCTCTTTGAGGCCTCAGACAGTAGTCTTCTCTATGGCTGACACTCAATATTTTTACATCTTGGCACAGTAAGAAGTCCAGGGCAGTGTGTGACAAAACTGAGTATGGAAACAACAGTTTACGCAGGAACTAACAATATTATACAGAGGGACAGAGGTGGGTATGATAACTACACAGCTGGCCAAAAGAGGCAACGAAGTATCTCAGAAGAAGCGAGCAGGAAGCTTAGGAGTTGCACTCTGGGGGTTATTTGTTGCTGTGGCAGTGGCACAAAGCTCATTTATGATACATTTTGACCTGTTCAGTTTTTCCTAAGAAACTGAGATGCTTTTCATTGGTGAAAGTCATATTACTTTTCTTTTACAGACCCCGGGCCCTGCTGCATACATAAAACCAGATACAGAGGTTTTCAAAAAGAGAGCACCAAAGTACTCCATGGGATACCAAACTAAGACTTCCGCAAAGAAACTGGGACCTGGACCTGCAGACTATGAATTAGGAAAGGTAATAAACAGCCTCTCCTCCATCTGAAAGGACTCTGTTCCTCAGTTGCTGTATATAGACACACTGTTGGGGAGGGGGGAGTGCCATAAAACCCTGAACCAAAGAATGCGGGGTAGGCAAGAAAGGAGTGTTAGTTTTTCTTGATGTAAGATGAACAGAAATAAGGTTAGAAATTATCTCTCAGGCTCATGTACAGAAATAATGGTTTACACTCTTTCCCCCCTAGACAGCCCCATTGAAAACATCGTGGTAACATTACTCTAGATAGGCAGCACTGCTGGTTTGTAGCAGCAAAATAAAACAGAAGTCCAGTAGTACCTCAAAGTCAAAATTCATTCCAGCATAAATTTTCTTGAGTCAGAGTTTGCATCATTGTATACGTTAAAGTGTACATCCATTGAGTCAGTGCTTTCATATTCAGAAAAGAAAGGTGTGTGTATGTGGGTGGTGGGTGGGAGATGTTGCCAAGAGAGGATGATTTAAAATGATACCTAAAAAAAGAGTAATCAGTTTACTCGGGGAGTATGAGAGACAACTCTAACAGGTGTTGTATAGGCGAAGTAGGATTAACATAAAATGTAGTACAATATAAGTGGATGCAACAGGCAGTTACAGTGGGATGCAGGATATTAACACCCATAGTAAAGAATCCCAGGTCCCTTTTAAAACTGTGGTTCATTAGTCTTGAACTTTTTAGTGAATTCTTATTCAGCAATTTCACATTGAATTCTTCCTTTGGAGTTCCCTTGTCTGCTAATAACGTATTTTGTCCAGTAACAAAATTCCCAGGATGATTAAATTGTTGCTCACTGCTTTTTGAATACTGTGATTTTTTTAATGAACAAAGTTTGAGTCCAATGACACCTTTAAGATCTGCAAGATTTTATTCAAGGCATAAGCTTTTGTGTGCAACCACACTTTTTCAGATACAGTGAAACAGAATTTTCACTGTTTTGAACTGTTGAACTGTTTTCAGTTGAGAGCTGTATGTGACCATTAGTGTTCTGTTATTGTCTCTTTGGGGCCTGTCTTGCAGTAGGTTATCTTTGAGTACCATTCTGTCTTTGTTAATTTGTTTCTTGACTTCATCAAGTGGATACTTTAGATCTAAAAAGGTTTGTTGTAGATCCCCTTGGGTGTGAATCTCTTTTGGCAAGATTGGAGCAGATGCAGCTGTAGTGTAGAGCCTGGCTATATGCAGTGGATTGTTTGATATGTTTAGGATGGTGGCTGGAGCCATGTAGGTATGTTCTTTGGTCAGTAGGCTTCTGGTATAAGGTGATGTCTATGCATCCACTGTGTATTTTTTACAACAGTGTCTAGAAAATGTATTGCTTGCAGATTGGTTGTCAGGTTGATGGTGGGGTGAAAGTCATTGAATGCCTGGTGGAATACATCCCAGGCTTCTTTACCATGTGTCCAGACAATAAAAATGTCATTAATATACTGCAGGTATAAGAGAGGTAGGAGTGGGTGGGAGTTTAGGAAGTGTTGCTCCAAGTCAGCCTGATTTTTTTTTAAAACCTAGGGGGTCCCCTGAATTTGCAGAAACATCTGTTGAGTCTCCACATGTCTCCAGTCTACAGATTTAGATATCTGGAGATCACAGCTATGGGTGGCTAATAATGCGTGTGTTTTGAGAAACAGAAGGAACCTCTCTGAGTTTCAGTTTTGTTAGTTGTTTTCAAACCCTGTGTTTGTGTATTTCTGGGTCCTGTTTCATCCTTATATATAACTAGAATCAGTATTATTTATGAAACTACATTTCTTAGTTAGACCAACAGCAAAAGAAAAAAAAGGAAGTTAACATGGTAGTTTATCTTTTAGTTTTGTGCTGTCATTTCACACACTGTAAAAGGTGACGTTAAGATGATTCAGGCAATGATGCAAAGGGCACATGTTCCTTGGTGCTTTGAGTGAGTTCCAACAAAACTGGGCAGTCTCTCAGAGTGGGAAAAATGGAGTGCTAGAAAGCATAGATGAATGGGGAAGGCAATGGCAAACCACCCTGTAAAAAGTCTGCTGTGAAAACGTTGTGATGCAACATCACCCCAGAGTCAGAAATGACTGGTGCTTTCACAGAGGACTACCTTTACCTTTTAGTAACAGCTCGGGGCTAGATGGGCTGCTTTCTACTCTGTGTCAAGCATGGAAAAGCCTATACCTTTTGGCATCATATCATTAGCCCTAAGCAAATAACATGTCATCTGAAGGTGAAATAACTGATGGTGCAAGGCTTTTCCACAAATTCAAATCAATATTCCACAATGTCTTGCAAAGAAGGCATAAGGGGCTCATCCTATTCATTGATGACTTGAACTTCAGTATCACTCAGAATCTATCAGTCACCAACTCACACAGGTAGTCATTTATAGGCATAGCAAAGTTTTAGGGATTTTTAAAAGCTTGTTATAGCATGAAGAATCCTACTTGACTCTGGAGTCTTATCTTACAACTTGCACAGGGTACCTATTCCAGCAATATTTAATCAAAATCCTACCCGAATTCTGTGACTATACATTTGTTCATATTGTCACTTAAAATAATCTAATTTTGTAAACCAGCAGGAAACAGACTGTTGTGTCTGGAATATATGTAGAGAAAAATAATTAAGCATCTGTTAAATAATGGAAGAATGTCTACTTCATCTTACGTATTTTTCTTCTGGCTTCTAGGTATCATTGACCAAATCTTGTGCTCCAGTTATTTCTTTCGGCATCAGACACTCTGATTACACAACACCTCTTATCGTAGATGTCTGCTGAATTTATTCCCTTCACAGAAATCAAATTTATTTTTCTACCAATATTTCTCTATCATGTTTCTCCATACTTGAATGCTGACAAGTCACATGATTTCTGAACTGACCACCAGCTTGTCCTAAACCTTGCACTAAAGGGCCATTTAAATATTTAGAAACTGAGTTTCAAGAGTGAATTTATACTCTCTGATGAAGGAATGTGCTATAGTTTCCCATATGATGAGGAGGCACTGCAGCTGGCACTTGTCCTGCTGTATGGAGCAAATTGAAAGCATCAGCTACATTTCTAAATTCTGATACAAGTTTATAGACAATAGTGCTGTACTGCAAAAGCTGGGATTTGATATATTGTGTACATTTGTGACACTTGTGGGAAAAGACACAGAGGCTTCTGCTCCAAAAACATTTTGTGGAATCTGTATATTCCTGCAATGATAAAGTTATTTTGTATATTCCTTTTACTGTTTCCAGTTGTGAAATGTGTTTTGAAAAAAATAAATTTGTGTCTGATCAATGTTTTTGCATGCTGAAGCTATCTAATGAATTGATAACCTCAAAAGCCTGCCACTAGAGAGCAGCATGCTCCACAAACTATTATAGAGAGAAATGTTAGAAACTATGTATTAGTAGAACACCTTGAGGTTTTTAAAATAATCAACATAAAGGATTTCAACATAGTTGGTACCATGTAATTTAACAGGGCTTTGTCCCTATTATTAGCACAGCAACTGAAACTATCAGCACTTGGAAGACAATGTTGGGTACCTTCCGTTTTAAAATCAATATGAGAACCTAACAAGGCAGAACAGGATTCCACCCTGTTCCTTTTCTCAACTTGTGCACTTACCCAGCATGTACATGTTTTTCACTTGTATAGTGTTTTATTGAATTCATCCTCACAGTAATCATGTGAGGAAGGTGGAAGTTATACCCTTTTACAAATGAGCATCTGAGGCTGCAACAGTTTCTAGCTCCAAGGGTGTGTAAGAGTCCATGACAGAGATGGAACTTGAAAACAGGTCTTCTGGTCCAAGCCCTAGTCTTTGTCTACTGGATCCTAATTACACTTTGTTATTGATCATTCTGCAAAAACAAGGCTCTGATGGATATACTTCAAAGGTATAAATCTCTTAATTTGTATTTGACACCAGATTTGTTGTATGAGATTATACAAAGAAAGGTCTGACATTAACTATGTAGACTAGCAATGGCTTGCACCAAAGCTGCTTTAGTTTCAGGGATAGGTTCACTGCTTTCTCAGAAAATAATCTTTGGTGCTTAATTTTAAAGAATTCAGGGCTCAAGACTGACTAGATTTTCACTGGTTCTAGAGCCATTTCACATTAATATATTTCATCCTTTAAAATCTTAGAGTGAATAATCTTGTTTGTCAAGTTTCCATATTAACCTTAATAATGTGATACATGAATCCAACAAACATATTTGGAATCACATTATTACACAGATACTTGTCACAAGCTGACAACTAGCTTCCTCACGATTGGTAGCTAAATCAAACCAATTCTGATATGTCAAACATTTGAAAGAATTATACAATAGGAGTTTCTTTTTTTTGGCAGCAAAAAATACATACAAGCTACAGGAGCTTCTCTGGTTTGCTCATTTGTTGTAAAGAGAAATGAGCAGCTGTCTAGAAGCATGGATCAGAGATCCTGCCTGGTAATTATGAAAGCAACCTCTATTAACTTACTCTTTGCATGTGTTTATAGCAAAACTTTGCTTTCCAAGGCAACAGGTTTACAACAGACAAAAGAGACTGCTTACTATATTTTAGAACTTATTCCCAGGAAATATAGAAAATAAGATAGCCTGGTCAGTGTTCGAAGACAGTTTAGTTTTAATTTTCAACTTTAAAAACTAGGGATCCCTGCCCACCAAGTATTTTCAGAAAGAAGATTGGCCAGATGGGCTTCTGCCCATTTGAGATCTGATAGGCTATGCAGATTAAAATAACACCTCAGTGATAGCTGCCTCTACAGTGTTGGTTTTATTCTCTCTGATGTCTTTCCCAGTGTATTTTTAAAATCTACTCCTCTTATCCTCTGCACTGCACTTGGGCTTCCTTTCTTAAAGGGAAAGATCTACAAGAAATACAGTGACTGAGCCAAAATCCAGAAGAGACTGGACCAAGAAGTTTTCCTCCTTATAGTCTTATTTTTGCTGCAAAACAGTAATCAATGACAACTTTCTTCTGAGAAACCAGAATGTTAGACAACTTGTCAAGATATGGTACAATTAATACATGTGTACCAGCTTAGTTCTAAAACTGCTGTATTTTTTCTCCATGGTGGATACCAAAGTCCCAACAAATATAAAAACTGAGGAATGCTAATTATGAAAATGATACATTATGAGGAAATACAAAAAAGTTATTTGATTCCAATCAGGCTGTTGGCTCAGGATAATTATTAAACAGGTCTAGGCAAATTAATCTAGGACAGAACACTACAAAGCACTTAACAGCAAGAACTGGAAAAAAAGAGAGGGGAAAACCTTTCCATAATTGAAATAAGTTTTGAAATAAATATAGCTTGTTATATGGTCTGGTATATCCAATATACAAATATAAATAACCCAGAAAGGATACATTGGGCAGAATGAGAAAGAAGCAAACAGAAATGTTACCACTGTGCAAGTACTTTCCCCCCTTTCCAATATGCGCATTCTAGGTGCAATTCTATTCTAACCAGCCAGTTCTACTGTTAATGGTAGCTATAAAAGCTTGTGTTTCCAGAAGTAAACATAATTAATGAATTTTGCAAGGAAAAAGTCCCCCCCCGAGAGTGATTAGTTTTTAGGAGATGCATACATCCTAGTATCACAGTCCTTCAAGCAACACATTTCTGCTAGTGTCAAGATTTTGTTGCTGAATCACAAAATCATAGAAGGCATCAGCAGTGTTCTTCTCTTTACATACCCTGGAAAGGGTATAGCAATATGTGAAAGTTTCACTTCAACAATATGAATTATGCTGTAAACTTGCAAAGGGAGAATGACAGAATATTATCCTTTTGAAAATAAAAAAGATAATCTCAAAGCAACCCCAAGAGGATGCTGGAGACCATACTGCAGTCTTTAGATCATTGTAAACACAATAATAATCCTTCCCAGGAAATACATTTGAAAGTACTTCATAGTCCATTCCAACCCCCTTCAACACACATTCCAATACAACATCTTTATGCTCCCTCCTCAAGTCCGTGTTCTTGTCACCAAATAATAAAGGATGAAGAAGACAACAACCAGTCCAGCAGAGACATAACAAAGGAGTTTACGATTGTCCCTTCCTGAACGAGTCATGGTGGAAAACCGTTTCACGCTCCCTGTCAGAAGTCCTGTTACACTCATGAAGTCTGTGTCCTGTGACAAAGAGTAGCAAAATAAGAGGTTTAGATTAGAAGACATTGCTTGTCAGAACAGAATTCTTTCACTCTGTAACAGAAGAACACTAACATGGAAACTGCAAATCAACACAAGCAAGATATTTTTATAAATCCATTTTAGAGGAACTAGCCTCAAATAGGTTTCAAAGGCAGAAAAGTCAGCAACCCCAGTTCCATTCAAAACTGTAAAAAATAACAGAAGGGGGTTAAATGCAAACACATGTACATAAATTTGAAGACAGATAACATCTTAACCGCTCTTAAATCTAACAGTATTAACAGCTGTACAGCTGTTCTGAATGTACACAATGTTACCTCAGATATACAATAACCTGAAAGAGCTAATTACTTGAGCCACTCACCCCTAATGAACTTCAAAGCCTAACAGAAACTTGAGTTTCAGTTTCTCAGCATGGTGCAATGGACAGAGCTTAAAGTCTGAATGCAGAAGACGAATGCAAAAGTTGCACATACAGGCATTCTACTGAATGCAATAAGTGCCACAACTTCATAGAATGCATGCACAGATTAATTCCTGAGCAATTTTCATCACTTATAGTGAGTTGTGCACTTTTTCCCCTTATGGAAGTACTTCCCACATGGGTCAGTTTGGGGAAGGGAACCTCAGCTTGTTCACTCCCCAATTTTAAAAATAAAGACACAGCCATTTGGTGAGGAGACTGGACAGATTAATTGCTCAGCTAATCATGGGCTGCATTTGCAGGTTACATAAAGCCTGCCTGCCCGAGCCAGTCTTCTTGGTGGAACTACCTAACTCTCCTTCCCAGTTTCACAGTATGGAAAATGCTGGTTGCTTTGGGCCCAACAGGAATTTTCCTAGACACTGACTTTGAGAAAGGCCTTTAAAAAAAACAACCCTGCTCCATACTGTGATAGGGAGTGGAAATTTAGAAATAAAGAGGCCTGCTAAGAGTAAGGACCTAACTAAGGTGGTGGAGGTAAGGCCCTAACTAAGGTGGTGAGTGAGTGGGGGCTGCCTGGTAAATTAGTACTCAGCCAGCACTCTAAGGTAAGAGGCAGAGCTAACCAAATGAGGTACTTTGGCCTGTCTGGTCCACATACTAAGGGAAGGAACTCATTTTGTGCTGGTCATCAGTGCCCCAAACCCTCATGCTGCCCTGTGCAAGGTAAATGGCTTCAATGGACAGTACCTCTTAGTACAACATTGGTGGGCAGGAAAAGATAAACAAAGAACAGCTGGTTTGCCACTTGGGGTTTGGAGCCCAGATGGGACTGCCCATATGCAGGCAAACCTATTGGTTAACCTCTTAGGGTACCTGTACAAACAGAGGGATAGCTGAATTACCAGTTGCAGTTCAGCTTTTAAAAATAAACCTTAGTGCAACCCAAAGCTGGTGTCTTGTGTTTTTCATTTTTAGGGTGAGAGAAAATAAATTCACAACATTTGGAAAGATCTTATCACACAAAATTTCATAATATATGTATTATTCTATACTGGATCACTGAACACTTGTTTATCAGAAGACAGCCATCTCCTCTGAATGCCATCTTTAACCCTCACTCTTCATTAAGATGAAATAGCATAACTCCCAGCCCCGTAGCCACGGGAGGGGCGGGGGGGCATGGCCCTCCATTGAACCCCCCTTTGACTAGTGTGGCCCCCGAACTCCCTGCTGCTCTTGCGGCCCCCACTCCCCTCCGCACGGCGCCTCCCCCCCTTCCTCCTTCCCATCCCGTAAAGCATCGGCTCCTCCTGGGGCTCTTTCCAACCCCCCCCCCCCATCACAGGAAAAGCTGTGCAGGGAGGCCGGCGCTCCTCTGCTGGCTCTCCAGCACCAGCACGCCCTGCAAAAGTGCCTACCGCCTCTGCTGCTTCCTCCCTACCTCCCTCTCCAGATCGCGTGCGAGGGAAGTAGGGAGGAAGCAGCGAAGGCGATGGGTCTCTTGCAGGGCTTGCTGGTGCTTCCTTTCACTGTGGCCTCAGCGCTAAAGCTTCAGAGAGCGCTGGAGGGCCAGCAGAGGAGCGCCGGCCTCCCCGCGCAGCTTTTCCTGTGATTGGCGTGGGGGGGGGGGCTGGAAGGAGCCCAGGAGGAGCCGGCACTTCAAGGGTGAGAGGGAGGAAGCGAGGGAGAGGCGCCACGCAGAGGGGGGCAGGGGCTGCCAGAGAAGCGGCGCAAGAGAGAGCGGGGGCCACAAGAGGGGGGCCCCCTCCGTTTAAAATTTTATTTTGTGGGCCCTCCCACCGAAGATTTTCTGGCTACCGGCCTGATAACTTCATTCTTCTTGGATGAAAAAAGGAAGTAGTAGGGGAAAGAGGAGGGCAGCAGGAAGTTAAAATCCACAACTCTCTGGAAGAATTGACAGGACATTGGAATGTGTTTTTTTTCCTTCCCATATAAAAAGCCTGTTGCTTTATAATCACTCAAGAAGGGCATATAAATATATTTTAAACACTAATAATTATGCATGTGATGTAAATAGCTTCTTACCATCCCATCCACATAGTGATTTTGATCCTCAACATCTTTATCAATGTCCAGGGCAAGCTATTCAAGATACAGAAAGAAGTGATTGGTATCTTCTAGAAACAGGAGCTCCTTTGGATAAGGTTAATAAGCATTCCAAACACAAGAGTATATGAGCTGCTGAAGTGAACATTATTGTAAACACAAACAGGAGCATCACTTGCTCATTCCAGTTCTCCCACAGCTGTATATTAGAAAATGTCTATGAATGAACATTCATGATTAAAAAACAAGTACATTAAATAAACAAACCGATTTTAGCCTAGTGACTTTAGTGGCTAGGTTTTCTGCCATTAGCTTGTTTTCCATATCTATCATCTCATCCACAGCACTTGGGTTCTGACCTGAAATAAAAGAGAGAATCTAAGCAGTTATCATAAATACAGAAAAGACCACATATAGCAGTTAAACAAAAGATGTATGCAAGACTGATCTGTTAATATCTCGCAGACCTTCCTGCATCTTACTCAAAAACTTATTTGGCATTTGTTTTTATGAAAGGCCTTGCTGTTCCCCCTACTGCTGCTGTAACAGAAGGAAAGCCATTACATATATCTAATTCTTTAGATAGATAATCCAATTATGGGTTCTGGTTTAACCTATGTGGTGCTTTCCCATCAAATCTATTTTCTTTCAGTGCCCCAGCCAGGCAAATGAAGGACTGGAGAACTGGGCAACCCCATATATAAGCAAAATGAGAGTGAAGACTAGAGGTCTGCGGCAGGGGCGACCGCTTTTTGTTCAGCAAGGTGACTTCCGTGCTTTTCACAGCCCTCCCATGGACAGAAATTCGGCAAGGAAAGCATTTTCCTCAGTCTGGAGAACTGGACAGTCTAGGAGGGAGGAAACGTGTCACCACCAGCTAAATTTCCACCAAACAGCTGAAAGGAAAAAAAAAACCAAGTGGCAACTCTGAGACACAACACGTCCTCCCTCCCCTCCCTCGAGGAAGAAAAATCCCCTGAAGAAAATCTAGTCCAGCGCTATCAAGAGCTACCCCCCCCTTCCGCTCTCACCTCGGCCCCAGTCCGCCATGTCTGCTTCCTGCCTCCGTGTCCCGTCCCGCCCACCGAGAGGAGGAGCATTATGGAGCACCCGCCCCTGGGAAGAGCCTTCCGAGTGGCGGCTTGCAATCCGCGCCCACGGATAAGGCGGAGGGAGGACGATGGCGGCTTAACATTAGACCTCCTGCTATAAAGCGATCAGACACAGTGATCCTTACCCAAAAAAAAAAATACACAATTTCCGTTTTGGGCTCCAGAACGCCTTAGTTTCTGCCGAAGATTACTGACTGGCCAGACTGAGGCAAAGAAGCTTGCCTGACAGACTCTTATCCCTCATACAGGGATAAGGAAGTTGAGCTGAAATCATTAATTGTCGCCAATCAAACTGTGGTTAAAGAGACAAGTTACACTGTGCTGATCTCGTCTCTATGCTAAGCTAAAGGAAAGGCACTGAAATTCCTGGAGATTTGGAAGTAGAACTTGAGAGAGGACCATAATGCCATAAAGTCCACCCTCCAGATCAGCCATTCACCCAGGGGAATTGATGTCTGTCATGTGGAGATCAGATGTAATAATTGCAGGAAATCTCCAGGCCCCAAGCTTGGAGGCAACCTTACAGCATCTTCTTTGAGGTGGGACAATTGTCTGTGCAGTGTAGCTCCTCTGTCCGCAGACCAGAGAAATACATTCCAGTCTACTATTCCAAATTACATTACATTCTACTATTCATTACAGTCCACTTTTTTAGATAAGAAATAAAATAAAGAGGATGTATAGCCCTTTGGAGGGATTGGTGGGAATACCAGTAAGACTGAATAAAGACTGAATGGCCATGGAGAATGTGAGTCAGATCAAGAGAACTCTAACCCAGTCCAATGCCATGTAGCTTGGGGGCTCAAAATAGCAAATGGGACAGGACATTTTCTTACTGATACACTCCATACTGATATTTACCTATTTAGTTTTGTCCCTGCTGACTGGTATGTATGATTTCTCTGTAGTGTGATGTCCTCTTCACGTGCAAGTTGTTACTTGATTTTGCAGTCCTCAAACGATGAGCATGTGTCTCAATTTCTTTACTAGTTTAGACGTCTTTACTAGTTTAGACGTTTATTGCTTCCGTCTCTTGTTTAGGGGACAAGGGCAGGAGAAAAAAAGCAGAGGACGATCATCCTCTCAGTGGCTACGATTTGTCACTTCCGCCTAGTTTTGCATCCACCCTTTTCTATGACAGGAGGAGTAAAAGGTTTGTGGAAAGAGCAAGGAACTCCGCGGGGGAGGGCGAGTTCTTTTCCAGCAGTAAGCCCTGGAAGGCAACCCGAGATGGTGCTTTTCCGGCTGCCTCCTCTGGTATTCCGCTAGTGGGATGTTCCAGCAGACCAACAACAATACCGCTTCCTGCGCTTGAAAACCGCGTCTGAGGAGGGGCTGGGGACCGGGAGCTGCTGCTGCATGCAGGAAACGGAGCAAGAAGCTTGATAGAAAACCCGCACACAAAAGGCCGCAAAGCTTAACGAAAAGGTATTTCCCCCTATTTAATTCATTAGTAATCGGGTTGGTTTATATGTTTCTAATTTAAGTAAAAGAGTCCCGTGGCGCAGAGTGGTAAAGCTGCAGTACTGCAGTCGGAGCCCTCTGCTTGCGACCTGAGTAAGATCCCAGCGGAAGCAACGTCACCCCAGAGTCGAAAACGGCTGGTGCTTTTCTAAAAAGACTTAGGATGGGTCATGGCAGTAGCCCAGGATAGCTCGATCTCAGAAGCTAAGCAGGATCGGTCCTGGCTAATATATGGGTGGGAGATCACTAGGGATGTGTGTAAGGTTGCTATGCAAAGCCAGGCAATGGCAATGGCAAGCAAACCACCTTTGAGCATCTCTTGCCTTGAAAACCCTACCAAGTCGCCATAAATCAGCTGGGGTGTGTGTGTGTGTGTGTGTGTGCGTCTGGTATATTTTGAAAGATTCAAGAATGGCTTAGCAGCTTAACAGAAACACATTTGATTCCAGCCTTACAATTATACAGATTCATGCTTGTTTACATAGGTTGTGTGTGTTGCAACAAAAGAATTAGCACGATTCATACCTGTTGCTATCAAAATCATACTAGCATTTGAGGTATTAGTTTGTCAGAGAAGGCGGCAATCACTTGTGTATTATGCTTCCAGTGCTGGAAGCTATTGGTGATAAACCTACATAATCAGGCTATCATGTGAAAGTAGCTGTTATGATAACCATGGACATGTCCAAAGGATGGTGCCTAGCTCCATATCAAAAGGCATCACTTCCATGTAAATTGTCTCAACATTTCACTGCATAATAACAGATAGAATAATTAAATATTATACAGACTGTATTTATAGCATTGCAGTTGAAGTTTGAGTCACACAAAAATGCTGTGATTTGTTCTTGTGCCTGTCACATGGTAAATGGGTCATCCATCTCTAATATTTGTTGTGAGCACAAAACTTTCTCCATTGCAGCTCTTCTTAAGAAATATCAAGCAACGATGTGCTAAATCACGATTTGTACTTGTGACAGAAGAAGAGCTGTAATGGAGTAAGTTTTGTGCTCACAACAAATATTAGAGATGACCCATTTTGAAAGATTCATACCACTCAAGAATGGTTTAGCTTAACAGAAATGCATTTGATTCCAGCTTTACAGCCCGTTGCAATAAATGAGATTATCTGTGGCTAGAACAGAAACTATGGATTACACACAGGGAGAATGATGGAAAGATTAAACACAATAATTTATGATGATCTACAGGGACAGTTTTTCTAATCTTGATATCTACAGATACCAATGTCCCGAGGTGGCAGAAAGAACTTCTGTCACTGTTATCTTTCAAAGTATCAAGCCCAAATGCTAGAAAATGTATTGTCCATGTGACAGCTGAACTTGTGTGATCTGACTTTACTGTGGAGTTTTCTGGAATCCATTAGGTTTCATCAGGATTTCCACCTTACAAGATTTCAAGGATAGAAGTCCCGAGTACAGTTCTAGATGAAGACAACTAATTGCACATAATAGGTTGAGATACTGGATGATGATGCATTCTACTAAGTATTCAGAAGACTAAGTATTATTTTCAGTGCCAGTTTAAGTGAGGATATATCCTTCCAAGTGCATTGAAGTCAATGGGATTGGAAGGGTGGTGGTCCCTTTCCTAAGAGCTGAGGGTTTGAAAGGAATCACAGGAAGGAAATACACATTGGAAATCTACCCCGCCCCCCCCCCCCAAAAGATCTCCCTGTTGATTGATCTCTAAATTGTCAGGGATGTGAGCAGCCTTTCTCCCCCTCTACTTCCCCTTTCGTTTGCTTTCAACATTCTGTCCCTTCAGGCCTCATCATTTCCCTATCTGAAGGTTTCCTTCCTTTTGGTTAATTTACAAAGTCACAATTTTCTGCATATCTGGAAAGTTCCCTAAGATAGCAGAAACCCCTCCTTTGTCTGTTTTTGGCCCCATTGTTTTATGTTTTTGATTTGCATGGGGGCCAGCACTTGGCTCTTGAGATCAGCATAGTCCCTATATTATGTCTTCAGACTTTCCCTCCCTCCCCATTAACTGAATTTGCTGGTTTTAAAAGAGAACAGAATTATTCTTATTGTAAATTACATTTAAAACTCACCCAAGTGTTGACATAGAATTACGTATTTATGGCATACTATTTATTTAGAGGTAATGTTAAATAGAAATTACTCTGTGTTTAGTGGGTTTCAAAGAATTATCAGTAGATAGTCTTTGATTTAATTGTAAATGTACATCTAACTATATACCTGATGGCTAGTTACAGTGTTGTTCCACAGATCATTCCCTCAGTAAACTTATAAAATGTGAGAGATAGACCATATAAGTGAGAAGCAATTGTTTAACAGTGGGGCATATGGTATTCCAGGAATGTCATCGGGTTTTTCTCATTCTTGCTTGTACACAGCTTTCAACTGTAGGCAGATATTCACTGTGTTTGGCCTCTCACAGTTTTTCAGATCTGTTTTTACATAGCACGGGTGACTTATAGAATGCTCCAGAGCTCCTCATGATAAAGTTCACACCTCCCAAGTGTATAGTGGCTTAGGAGTGGACTTGTCTCCTGGTGCCTCTGCTGCTGTCATCACACCCTGTGAAATATGCTGTGATAGAACGACTACTAGAGAGAACCAAGCACGTCTGCACTCTTTAAACGGTTGCCATCTTTCCGTTTTGAGCATGTTTAACATGCATAGTACAGTTAGTAAGGTGGTGCAGAAGGAAACTCTGACAGTGGAACCAAGGGGTACAGGACTCTTTGGACACAGCAGAGGTCAAAGCTATTTATTTGTTGAGAAGATTCTTCTAAATGTATTTTCAAACAGGTTCAGAGATGTGGATCTGATATGTGAATCAATTTTTAAAAGTCTCTGTGCTCAGCTTTACTAAGTTTTTTGGCCCCCTCACTTTTTCTACCCGAAAAAGGATATCACTGATTTAACTGTGACAAGACAGAGATTAATCTAGATTGTTTGTGCATACTTCTTGCTTCCCTGGGACCTTTCTGGGTGTTTCTATACAGTAAGAGAAATCAGGACAGTCGATGAAGGAGGAAGGCTATTTTAGGGAGCTGTAGCAAGCATTCTCTGGTAATCCTTTGTTAAGGGGGAGGGGAGAGGCTTGCTAAGTGCTTTGCTTGGAAGGCATTTATAAAACACTGAAAAGCTGAGCGAGGAAGAGGATTAGTGTGAGAGAGCGAGTGAGTTACTGGCTGGTTTGACTGGGTTATCCATCTGCTCTGTGCTTTGAGTATACTGCAGTGGGCAATCTCATTTGCTTTTGTCCCTTTCCTCCTCAGCTGTGTAACAAGGCCCCTGTACATCTGCCATTCTCCTGCCAGACTGTAAAGCTTCCTGCCGTGTTTTCCAGCACTCTAGCCTTTCTCCACTCAGTGGAGCAATGGCGCTCCAGACTGTGCTAGAGACTGTAGAACGTGGGGAACAAGATACTGTTCTCAAAGTGTTGCAGATTTACAACCAAGAGGTGAGTGTTTGTTGGGAGTTGTTTGCCTGATGACACTGTGAAGAATCAGCTGGAGAATCTGTGCTGGGTGGTTGTGGTATCATTCTCGATATTGCCTCCTGAGGTTTTGTCAGGCAATGCATTACTGGAATAAAATGTTACCAGGCTCCATAAGCATGCATATATTTTGCTAGCAAAAGCAGAAGGTCTTTCTCAGCTGCTTGCTAAAAAATTAGATCCATGGGGAGATCATGATATTCTGGCCAGTGTGAGATATTCTGGGGAAATAGATACTAATGGTGGGAGGGGACAGGTTTAAGACAGCAGAAGGGAGAAGAGAACCATATGTGGCAGGCAGATGTGTGCTATTAATAAACACAGCTGGGGAAGGAGATATATATGGTGTAACTACCATGAGGCATGCAATGTAAGATAATTGAGGAATCTCCTAGCTTTGGGATTCGCCATAGATATTTGAAAACCAACTGGGAATGAAACAGTGCCTCAAGGCATTAACTGTGAAGAGTTGATCCAAAATATTTCATAAAACTTATAGCTCTTCCAGTAATAAGCATATCTCACTACTTAAAATCAATCTGCAATCTGGAGGTATGCTCACAAAACTAACTTGTAAGTATTTGCACTAGCGCTATGTTTAGATTTGCAAATGTTTGCATCACCCCCCCCCACACACACACACCATGTACAGTAACCTTCCAGTGCAATTAAGAAGCAAACAGAGTTGCAAATATTATATATGACCTAAATGGATAATAGGTATTTTGTATTTGAATATGGAATGACTTTTTACAGAATAAAATCATTAGTTCGTCTAGCTCAGTGCTGTCTGCTTCGATTGGCCTAAACTTTCCAAAATTTTGCACAGATGTCTTTCTTAGCCCTGACTTGGAATCCTTTTTACTCACAGATGCTGGGAACTGAACCTGAGATTTTCTGCAGGCAAAGCTTGTTCCCTGTCAGTAAACCTTCCCCATGTATTTCAGTTGGGCAGTTTTACTTTGGTGAAAATCCTGGTAGTAATACTGACAACAAGAATGAACCAAGCAGTGGCAGATAAAATACCTGAACGTTATTATTTATTAACAGAGCAAACTTCCTTGCTCTTTGGAGAGGCAATACATTTTTATGAGTAATTTTGAACAGAGTTCTACTGTCCTACTTGCTTTGTAAACAGACAAACCACTTGGCTGGATATTTCCCCATCTGAATGTAGCAGGTTGATGCTCTTCCCAGAATGCTCTTAAGCAATTCATGGTCTGCTTTCAGTATGGAAAGACATTAATATTGAAGTGAACTAAGAATTTATGCTGGGGAATGCAAAATGTGAGGCAGAGTGGATTTGTGGATATGGTTGCATGCCGCTGATGATAAGGCAGTGGGATAGGCCTGCTTTGTGCAGTGTGGCACGTCAGTGCTCTGCAGAACAGGCTTGTAGCAGCCTATTTAGGCTGATAATGTCAACTACACTTCTGAGGCACTGAAAACTCTCTCTTTCATGTGAGAAGAAATACAAACAGGATAGGCCTGTTTAGAGCTTTTTTTATATAGAAAAAGCCCAGCAGGCACTCATTTGCATATTAGGCCACACCCCCTTTCATCATCATTGTTTCACACAGGGTTTTTTTGTAGAAAAGGCCCAGCAAGAACTCAGCATGCACAGGGGGTTGTGGCAGATGCTCAGGAAGACATACAGAAGTAGAAAGAATTATCTGAAGCTAAAACAAAATTTAAAAACTTCTGAGCTAGAACAAAACTCTAATTGATTGCAGTGGTTACTAATAATATAACATTGGCTAGGTAGCTCTAGATTTTTCCCTGTATTATGCCAAGACTCTTTAAAATGTATTCAGTTGCAGTGAATGTGTGTTATAATACAGAATGTCTTAAAAAGGTCTATGGCTAGCAAATGATGATGCTTCCCATTTTGCCCACATTTTCTTTTGCTACACTCCTGTTATTGTGTTCCGTTTCCATGTAGGCTTCTGGTCAAGTTCCCACTTTTGACGTTTAAATCTTTGGTCCCTTCTTGTGACTCTATTTACTGTTTCAGTATCTTTTTTCACCTGCCAATCCTTTTTTCTTGGCTTGACCTTAGATTTCTTCCTCTGCTTTGCATCTCTGCCCTTTCTCTTGTGTTGCCCCTTTTCTTTAGAGCAGGGCCACAAACCTTTTTCAGAGTGTGAGCACATTTGGAGTTTTGACAACAAAGGGTAGTGAGCACAAGCATAAAATGTGTGCCACTGGAGGAGGAGCCAAACACATAATGGCTGCCCCCGGAGACAGAGACAACCGCAGAGCGTCAGGGAGTGAGGTTATGCATAACTTTGATAGTATCTCTTCAGCATTTCAGACAGAAGTTCTGTTTCATGGGATGCCTTTTAAAATCAATATATTAAAATTAGTGTTGTTTAAAATATATTCTTGCATGCATAAAAATAAGTATGCATAATGAGCTAGCTAAGAAACTCTCATCTGGCAGTATCTGTCCATTTTATAGGCATCTAACACATTTATGCAAAAGGAAAAGGCAAACACGCTTCTTTTGCATACTTTCCACTCTTATAAAGGTGTAGTCTTCTTGGATTGTCAGCCTGACGTAGTATTTGATATTAATTTCTGTACACTGCCTTGTTTTTAAGGTGGCTTATAAATAATAAAACCACATAAAACATCTAAAGCAGGGGTAGCCAAACGGTGGCTTGTGAGGCACGTGCGGCTCTTTCACACATATTGTGCGGCTCTCAAAACCGCCCCTCCACCCCGCCCCATTGGCTAGCTTGGAGAAGGCATTTGTCTCTTTAAATCACTTTTCCAAGCCAAGCCAGCAAACAGCTTGGAGAATGCATTTAAAGTTAAAAGTTGCTTTCTTTCCACCTCCCCCCCATCAATTTGCCTTCCTTCCTTCTGTCCATCCGTCTTGTGGCTCTCTCAAACATCTGACATTCATGTCTTGCAGCTCTCAAACATCTGGCATTTGTTCTGTGTGGGTCTTACATGAAGCAAGTTTGGCCACCCCTAATTTAGAGCCACTGATGAGCATATTCTTTCTTCTGTGGCCTTACATGTAACCAGCAGTAGCTTGGTAGTAAATGACTGCTAGATGAATCAGCAGTAAACTGCTGTTTCCCCTGGGATGCTTGAACCAGACAATGGGCACAAGCTAGCTAAAGATGGACATAATTAAGCATTATTGATTCCAACAGGACTTAAATAAGTAACAACTAAGATTCATTCTTTTGCTTTTAATTTAATTAAAAGTGTAATTAATTTTAGCTCAATGTAGATAATTTTGGGGTAATATGAACACAGGAAGCTGCCTTATACTGAATCAGACCCTTGGTTCATCAAGACCAGTATTGCCTACCACCTTATAGTCATTGTTTAGCATAATTACCAAAAGGCAGTACTCACCATGATAGCTGTGATGGCATCCCGCCCGCCCCCCCCCCCCCCGGAAATGCAGGGCTGCAGCAGAACTGTAACAAAGGAAAACATTGAAAAAGCCTTGGGAAAGGAGTGCAGGAAAGCTGCCCATGTGGATGCTGCATGGCCACTGTACACACCTCTGCAGCAGCAACAAGAGCTCTGTGGAGAATCGTCACAATGCTGATGTAGCCAGTGTCTACCTGTGAAGATACTTCTGTGCCAGCCAACAAAAGAAGTGGTGGGGAGAGAGGTTGTACTTGGCCAGATATACTGAGAGCAAACTGAGCTCTGGCAACACTGTAAGCACCTCACAATTCGCCTCGGCCTGTTGAGTAGACAACTAGCTTTTTGTGCTGTTCAAATTATCTTCCACGCTATTGTTTGGCATGCGTGCCAGAGATGGCCTATAAGCAATACTGGAATGATGCTTTTTCACGATGGTATTATGGAAACATTTCTAAAGCTGAAATCTAAATTTTTGTTTCATCTGGGATTCTCATAAGAGAGAAGTGATCACCAGTTGTTGTGTGTGACTCTGGCTGTCGAGAGTGATTTGCCTAGGTCTGTTTTGAAAATCTACCTTGTACATAATTGGGTAAATGAAAAGTAAATTTGCCAAATAGCTTTCTGGCCTGGTGATTAGGAATGGTGTACATGGTACTATAATTTTATGAGGCAATTTGGAAGTCAGAATAAAAAGCAAGAGGTCTAATTTTGGTTCTGTACTTTCTTTTCTGTTCATCAGTCCTTCGGGACCAGTGGGTAGACAGGAATCATGAGCTGCCATTTACAAAAGATTTTCCTTGAATTTAGGAATCCTTGGATGACCAATGACTGCTACTTCAAATTAGAACAATTTGCCCATCTGGAGTTGCTCTGTCACTTCATTGTGAAGAAATATCAGTATTTGCACTGATTGTAAAATCACCTCAGGACAGTGAATTTCAGCACAGAAGAGGAAAGTGGAGGATTGACTCAAACAGTCTGAAAGATATAAACTATTTAAATGGAGGGGAAAATACGTAGCCGTTGAGGGGGGTGAACTTAAACTGTATGTCTCAACTTTGAATAAAAAGAGTTTGGTTGTACAAGCAGGATTATCAGGTGGTATGTGAGAATAAGAGGAGGTAACAGATTCAGGAAGAAGATTTTAATTAGATGACTTTGGTGGCTTTGTCTTACATAAGATGTTTGGATGGAATTGAGCTTTTTTTCTTTTTTTTTTTGCTGCTTCAACTAGGTCTAATGGCTTCACTCATTTTCAAATACTTACAATGCCATTGTGATACATTCCAGTTCTGTATAAAATGTTTTGTGGTCTTTGTCAGGCTCTTCTAACATATCAGACTTTCTCTTTTCTCGTTTATTAATCCCTTTATAATGAAATAAACCATATCAAAGACTACTGAACATTAAAATCATGTTAGGCATAGTTAACTAGGGATTACAATGTGTAAAAACTGTCCAAAATTCAGTTTACTAGGAATGATGGAATGAAATATACTAGGTTTCTGTGTGGCAGATTTATAAGAATATTTACATAGAAGAAATGGATACTGACTGAATGGTACACTTAAACTTTGCCTTCCAAAATTGAAGGATGGAAACTAATAGAAAGAGGATCTCTAGAAACCTGCTGTTACACCATGATATACGTAATAGCTTTTTCAAGACGTGGGGCTGTTGTCCTGTTGAGTCTGATTGCAGTCTAAAGTAATATACTGTAGGTAGTCCCTGTTGACTTCAAATGGGCTTTCCAGGCACAAGTTAGTTGGGGGATTGCAGATAAAGATTGCTTTATTCAGAGCCTCATGTCATAAACAGCATTAATGTTACATCCAAATTGTCCTTTGTTATTACCTGCTATCTTCAGTATAGCATGACCTGTAAGCTGAGATTTGTTCAAAGGCCCCACTAATTTCCTTGGGTTCTGAACTACCCAGGATGATACTATCTAAGCTTTTCTCCTTTCCCCTTATCAGTTTTCAATAGGTTGTTTTTCCTTTTGCAGTGTTCTTTTCTAGTCTGCATGCTGCCTGGCTGGGTCTGTTATGCTGTTTTATGTGAATCATGGGACTCATGTCTGTTAGCCGCCCTGAGCCCGCCTGGCGGGGAGGGCGGGATATAAAAATAAAATATTATTATTATTATTATTATTATTATTCAGAATAAAACTGTTGATTTGTTTGCTTAAAGCAAATATAATTTTCTTGATTTGCTTCAATTGACTTTGTATTCTCAGAAGTCTCAGTGTTTCACCTTTGAAGATGAGGAACAAGAAGAAAGAAAGGCAAGTCATTTTCTAATTCTTTGGGGTTTGTGAGATCATGCTGACTGGTTGAGAGAGGTAGCTGGTGCCACACTGGAATGACTGTTGTTAGCCGCCCTGAGCCGGTTTGGGGAGGGTGGGATAGAAGTGCAATAAATAAATCACACATTGGAGAAATACTGGGGAAAGAAGAGACAGTGTCCTGAACCAGTGGTCTTTGGCTCATGGGCAGTTTGTAGAGTCTCACCTACTGGGTCGCAAGCCCCTTCCTTAGAGCCACCATTTGTTTTGCTGCTGTTTTGAAGAACCTGCTGCTAATACCCATGCAGAGACAGCAAGGGTGCCGTGCCTCTTGCCTCCCTTTGTGCCCATGCTGAGAGGAGCAGCATGGTAGTAAAGGGAGGTCACTTCATAGTGGAGAGGATACCTCTAGGAAAATTTTTTTTGTTAAAATTCGGGTCTATTGCTCTTGAAAAATACTGTTATTTCCTGATATTCCTGAATTCCAATATCAGTATGGTGTTGGGATTTAGGTAAATCTTATACTACTTGTTGTTACCAGCCCTGAGCCCACTTGTGGGGAGGGAGGGCTAGAAATTGAAGATATAAATAAATATAAATAAATAAATAAAATATTTGGGAAACCTGATTTTTTTTTTTTGCTCCATTATACTGTCCCCATAGAGTATAATGGAGAATTGATCTGGGGGTATTCTGGGCTCTGGAGGGACTTTTTGTTAAGGTAGAGACACCAGATTTGAAGCATAACTGCTTGTGCCTCTCCTCAACCCCACTCCAAAAAAAGTTTTAAAAAGATTGGACCACGGGGTCCGATTCTGTGCCCCCCAAAGAAGGTGCCCCCCATTCTCCATTGCTTTCAATGGATAGGGAAAAGTTAATCTGAGTTCACTCACTGAGTCACACTATGGCAGCAGTGGCACAGGCTGGCTTGGAGAAAGCAAGAGGTCTCTTTAAATACCTTATCCAGGCTGGCGCACATGGTGACTACACAATTTGGCAGGTGAAATCAGGCTTTTTAAAGGGACCTTTAAATGCCTGAGTTTGCTCACTGAGTTTCATGGCTGCCGCCACCCTCATTGGCTGGCTTGGAGAAGGCATTTTAAGATGTCTCTTTAAATACCTTCTCCAAGCAGAGTCTTTAAATGCCTTCTCCAAGCTGTGCTTGAATAATGGAATAGAATAATGGAATGGAACAGTGGAATAATATCGGCCTTTATTTGGGCACAGCTATATCAATACCGAATGCACACCCCTAGATTCCTCCCTGGTTTGTTCTTCACTATGGTTCACTTTTGAATGCTTGCCTTATGTTTCCTGCCCCGGGCTGTGCTGTCCATGGTCCTGGCCTTGATATTTGATGAAGTTATAACTCTTTCTTGTCATGTGACTCTGATATTGTTTGCTGCAAACTGTGGGTTAAAACTGGAAAAGGTTGAAGACCTCTTTTTTTTAATACCATGCTGTAGCCTGAAGAAATGCAAACCTATTTGCATGTGTTTGCTGTCTTCCTAGGACTGATAGTGCAGCTGCTGCCATGTGCAAAATGAAGCATTTTGCACATTTCAGACTATGCATTAATAATGACTTAGGTGGCAACATGCAAAAAGCTTATTCTTGGACTTGGCAGCATATGTGCATGACTGGCTGGCCACTGCATGGATATGACAAGTACTAATAGCTACCACATGGATGTTTGTGTGAATTGGCTGTGTTTCTCAGGTGTCTTGAGGATTATAACACTTGGATAGTTGAGCACTATTGCATTCAGGGTCAGTTCCCGTGCAGTTGCACATATGAAGTCTAGTGCAGCACTCTTAGTAGCTCTCCAGAGTTTTGTTTTCATTTTAACTAATTATGCCAAGGATTCGGTCTGGGATCTTCTACTTGCAATATGTAGTCTGCCAGGGCTCATATTGATCTGAAGGCAACCATTCTGACTCTAAACAGGCTGGACCAGAACAGTGCCTGCATACGAGATCACTTGGGAAACCCTTGAACACTGCTTTGAATTTCATGGGAAAATAGCAGGATATACTTTATTTAATTTACTTATTTTACTGAGCAATGGCCCCTATTTTGGTTTTGGAAATCATAGAATTGCAATGAAGGGGACTGACCATCCTTCTGTCTACCAAGAGTGACTAACCACAGGTGTCTTGGAGAAGAAGATATTGGATTTATATCCCGCCCTCCACTCGGAAGAGTCTCAGAGCGGCTCACAATCTCCTTTATCTTCCTCCCCACAACAGACACCCTGTGAGGTGAGTGGGGCAGAGAGGACTCTCACAGCAGCTGCCCTTTCAAGGACAACCTCTGCCAGAGCTATGGCTGACCCAAGGCCATTCCAGCAGGTGCAAGTGGAGGAGTGGGGATTCAAACCCGGTTCTCCCAGATAAGACTCTGCACACTTAACCACTACACCAAACTTTACAACTTTACAAACAAGGCATTGTTGGCAATCTTAGTTTCCATTGTTAATCCCCAACATTTTGTTATCAGTGAATACACCCGGAGGTGTTGCCTGCCAGAGCTGTGTGACAACAATAAATGATGCAGCTAAAGCACTTCCTGCTTTGTTGCTTGCTGATTCCTTTGCCCAGCTTCCTGTGCTGCCTACTTGTAGCAAAGCAGGCAGGAGATAAAGGTAGCTGAAAAGCTCCAAGGAGCATCAGGGCAGGATTTACAGCAAATGTATATCCTTTTGTTATTGCAAAGTTTCATTTCTCCAAGCAAAAACTTGGCAACTCTATTGTAAATTCATATGGGTGGTCATGAATATTAAAGACACGTTGTTATCATAGAAAATTCCAAAGTGTAATGTTGGGAGGAGAAGCTGTAGTTTGGTGACAGAGAATATTTAGAAAGTCTCCTTTTAATACCTGGAGCCAATGCTCCCTCTAAGCCATGGAGACTTGTGAGCAAAAATTCTACTTCATGAGCTACTGGCGTTAAATTTAGAGTCCAATAGCACCTTTAAGACAAACAAAGTATAAGCTCTCGTGTATACACACACACTTCTTCAGATACAAAGTTTATACCTTGAATAAAAATTTGTTGCTCTTAAAGCTGCTACTGAACTATAACTTTATTGTGTTGCTTCAGACCCACATGGCTACCCACCTGGATCTATAGAGCATTAAAGTTATGAGCGAGCAATCTGGCTGCAGCAAAATTAGTTTGCTCTGGGGCCATCCTTCCTGAGCTAAGACAAAAATGTGATAGCTGGAGGCGAAAAAATTGTGAGCTAGCTCACACTAACTCAGCTTCGAGGGAACACTGCTTGCAACTTCCAATTAAACATGCATGAAGGCCTGAGGCCTTGGAAAGCTGCACTCAATCAGAATAGACAATAGTAAGGTAAGGTAAGTTTTATTCTTATATCCCGCCCTCCCCCGCCAAAGGCGGGCTCAGGGCGGCTCACAGACATGGCGTGCCATGATTTAGTTAAAATACAAAATAAACAATGATTTAAAATACAGTTCAATTACATAAATTAATTAAAATAGATAAAACAGGTGCTATAACTACTATCAATCACAATTATACATACTGTCATACAATCATTACTGTCAGTTACAGTTATGCATAAGATGGTTAAGTTGGAGGACCAGTAACTTTGCACTGACAAAAAAAGTAGCTTCATATGTTCTTAATGTCAGGACTTAGGAGACTAACTTGCATGTCTGTGTTGGAGAGATTGTGTGTATAGATCATATATGTGTGTGTAGAACATACACACACATGCAGAGAGAGAGAGAGATGCAAACTGCGCCATTGTTATCTTCCAGTTTACTGTTTCAGATGCAACTCTCTGTGTGTGCGTGTGTGTGGAACACAACCTAGAATTCACATTTTTATCTCTTAAATCCTCGCATATTTTACCCTTCTGGTATTACTTCATAACACAATTTAACTTCCAGGTTTTATGACGTTATGAATATTATGAAGCAGTGTCTAGCAAATGATCCACCTGCCTAGCAGATATTTTGTGTTAGAGATTACATTTATATGAAAAGAAAGTCCTTTCTTCAGAAGAAGAGCAACCATAATAAGGAATTAAAAGTTCACCTCCTTCATGAGCTCTCCTTGAAGAGGCAGCATTACTAAGCCAATTACACTGAGCTACTGCAAGTCCTGTAATTCGGTAGTGTTTGATCTTTTTATAACTACGTGACCATCACTAATGGAAATGCATCATACCCCTGCTGCTTAAACAGGATCATGCAGAGAGTGGCTGGCATATTCGTCATTATACTCAGATGCCAGTTCAGTGTTGTGTTCGTTTACACAAACTTTCTTGAAATTGCAAGCATTGCCAGCGTGGAGGCACTCCCATGATTGATAAAGATATGGGACTGGGGGAATCACTCTGGATGGGGTTAATGGATAGAAACTGTGCCAATGGCTTCCTTGCACTCAGTATGAGAGAGGAAGCATGGTGCATCTCATTCTCTTCTTTTCCCCTAAAGTTCCAGTCTCTCTTTCCCAGATTTGGGCCCAGACAGAAATCAACTACCAGTTTTACAGAAGACAGTATTCTAAACCTGTTAACCAAAATGAGCTAAAATGGCATATGATCATAAAATAAGAAGAGGCCTGCTGGATCAGACCAATGGTTCACATTGGCCAGCACTGGCCTGAGGGTCCATGGCACCCTAGGCAGACATACAGCCTGCTGTCCCCTTCCACAGCACCCCCTGCACCTCCCCCACGGCGCCATGCCCCCTGCACCTTGCCCCGCCACGCCTCCTCCCTGCCTTCCTCACCCCAGGTCTATTTCAATGCCCAGAACGGCAGTCGAGCACCGCTCCTGGGCTATCTAAAGGCATCCCCCCACAGATCAGCTGATCACACTGCTCACTGTCTGTCAGTGCCGGGGCAGGCCAGCAACAGCACAAAGAAATCGTGTCCTGAAAGGACACCGCTGCTCCCTCCTCCCCACTTCTTGGATGGGAAGGAAGTGGGGAGGAGGGAGCAGCAGCAGCACCCTTTCAGGACGCGGTTCCTTCATGCTGCTGCTGGCTTGCCCCGGCACTGACAGACAGTGAGCGCATGCGGTTTTACCTGCCGATCAGATGATCAATGGGGGGCACCTTTAGATAGCCTGGAAGCGGCACTTGACCACTGAAATAGACCTGGGGTGGGGAAGGCAGGGAGGAGGAAGTTGAGGAGTGGGCAAACTAGTTATTTGCCTAGGGGGAAGGAGAGGAAGGCCAAATTTGGTGCCCCCACTCTGCTGGTACCCTAGGCAACCACCTAGTTTGCCTAGTGGGTGAGCCAGCCCTGATAGTTCCTCTGGAAAACCAACAACAAGGCACAGAGGCTGAGGCTTTCTCCTCATGTTGCCTCCTGGCTCTGGGATTCAGAGGTCTGAAAGTGGAGGTTCCCCTCAGTCATCATGGCTAGTAGCCACTGTTAGACCTAGCCTCCATGAATCTAGCTAATCCCCTTTTAAAGCTGTTTATTTCAGTGGCCATCAGTACATTATCTGGCAGCAAATTCTATATTTTAATAACTCTGTATGTAAAGTATTTCCTTCAAGAGCCCCATGCCTAATAATGTTCTAAAAATCTGTCTCCTGTAACTTTGCATTATTTTGGTGAAATTGCACTATGGTTTGCAGAATAAAACCAAATAAGTATCTCTTTTCAGTGCACCATTGCATCTTCCGGTTTGCCAGTTCAGATGTAAAAGTAAACTACAGTTTGCTGTAGAAGTTAGTAAAATTGTTGAAATTGTTGAAAAGCTGGTGAAATTAGTGAAATCGTTGCATGTGAAGGGTGAGGGGAGATATTACATGAGCCCAGCCCCGTAGCCAGGATTTGAAGAATTGGGGGGCCCTGATTTTTTTCAGGGGGCACATAGTGGCCCCAACCTCCATGGCCTTCTTTCCTACCACCGCTGAGGAGGAAAGCTGCCAGCTTGCTGCCATACAGCCTCCCCCCTCCCCACAGTTGCCCCAAGGTGATCCCTTTCCACCCCTCTTTCAGCAGCTCTGGTGGGAAGCCACTCAGAGGTTTAGATACGTGCCGCATGGTCTCCTGCCCTTACCTGTAGCATGATCCAGCTAGGCAAGCCCAGCAGGACAAGGAAGGTGCCATCAAGGTGCAACTGACTTCTGGGGCTACAAGACCTCCAATTCGGATTTCTTCCTGTCGGAGGGTGAGCCAAGGCTGCCCAAGCGCAGCTCCCACCCTTGCTCTGGTGTCCAGCGAGACCAGGCCAGAAAACCCCTGCAGGCAAACATCACCTCTCCACTGATCCCCAGCCCTGGACTGCAGCCGGGACCTCCACTTGTGTGCGCCAGCCTACCTTACCCTGCCCTGTCTGCAATGGAGCCGTCCGCCCCCTACCCCCACCGCCCCACTTGAGGCCAGAATGGCCTTTTCTTGCAGGTGCCCTCTAGCCCAACGTGGAGCTTAACTTTCAGTCCTGGGCACTGAAAGCGCCCAGTTGTTTCTGCTTGCTGGGGGATCAGAGATTTCTTCCAGTCCCTAAGGAAGCAGAAGCAACAGGGAGCTTAACTTTCAGTCCTAGGCACTGAAAGTGCTCCCTTGTTTCTTCTTGCTGAGGGGTCAGAGATTTCTTCCAGCCCCTAAGCAAGCAGAAGCAACACTGAGCTTAACTTTCAGTCATGGGCGCTGAAAGTGCCCCATCCTTTCTGCTTGCTGAGGGGTCAGAGATTTCTTCCAGCCCCTAAGCAAACAGAAGCAACAGGGAGCTTAAGCTTCAGTCCTGGGCTCCAAAAGTGCCCCGTTGTTTCTGCTTGCTGAGGGGTCAGAGAATTCTTCTGGCCCCTAAGCAAGCAGAAGCAATGGTGTATGATGAGGGCAGAATGGAGAAGGATGCAGTCGAGGCACTGGGGGCTGGTTAGGGGCCCTGCCTAGCAGTCAGGGGGCTGTGCCCCCACAGGCCCCCTCATATCTACGGGCCTGCATGAGCCATATCAAGGGTCACAATGCTTCCATTGTAAGCCAAAATGGAAGAGAGTGGTGTGGACAGGTTTAAGGTACCCTGGAACTAACTGAACCTGAGGAATCTATGGATAAGATACATAGTCTAATGCTCCTTTCTCTTGTAGAAGCTCATTCCTTGACTGCTAGACTTACTGTCCTTTTTTTGTGTTCTCTTTGAAAACCCTAGAAGCTGGCTATGCTTCTTATCAAGTTCTTGGAAAGAGAACTCCAGCCATCCTGCCAGGTCACATGCTTGGAAAGCATACGTATCCTGTCCAGGGACAAAAGCTGCCTTGGCCCTTTCTCAACCATGGAGAGCCTGAAGACACTAGCTAGGCATGCCGGGATTGATTACATGGAAGAACAGATTCGGGAGATCCCAGACCTGGATGTGATCCTGGAGGCACTTAAGTGCCTGTGCAACATTGTTTTCAGCAGTCACGAGGCTCAGGAGCTGGCCTTTGAAGCCCAGCTTGTGGTGGGCCTCACAGATCGCATCAAGCTCTACAACGAAAGAAATCTTCCCCATGATATCAAGTTTTTTGACTTGCGTCTTCTCTTCTTGCTGACGGCACTGAGGGTGGACATCCGGCAGCAGTTTGCGCAGGAACTCCGAGGCATTGGTCTGATGACAGATACGCTGGAGCTTACTCTGGGAGTTAAGTGGATAGATCCTCATGAGGTAGCTGCTGAGGAGAACTCTGCCATGTCCTTACCTCGGCAGGAGACAGAGCGTGCAATGGAGATCCTGAAGGTGCTCTTCAATATCACTTATGATACCAGCAAGAGGGAGGTGGATGAGGTAAGGCTCCAGGAAATGGTTTGCAATCTTTTTCTTTTCTTTTTTTTTAAATCAGGTATATCTACTTGTATTTAGATTTCTGACCAGGACACCATTTAGGGAAGTGGGCAGTTGCTCCTCTCCTCCATGTTTCAAACCACATCTGTTCATTCCACAAAACTGGCCTCTGTTTAGCCATCTTATTGCTTCTGCTTATTCATTTGGACCGTGTCTAAATTCAGTGCATGGAAGTTCAACTTCCTGCCTTTTCTTTCATCGTGCAGCCTGACATCCCCCCAGAAATGGTGCTCTTGTGAGAGGGAGCTGGAAAAAATCATCCTTCTCCTTGCACACAGGGATCATTCCCACAGGATCCAACACAATACGTTTTTCAGTCATAGGCAGTTACTGAGAAAGAAAAGAGAGTGAGCTGGCTGTTAAATTCATGTGCAGCAATAATTAAGGCAAGGCATCACTCAGTGTTTGTATTAACTAGATGGCAGGCCAAATGGCGTAGACTGTAGAAGACTCTTTGGTCTTTCTCACGTTCTGGATAAATGCTCAATTATGATGGAGAGCTGAAGAAGATCTGCAAGGAGGATGGTGTAAAGTGCACCACAGGACAGCTGAAATGAGAGCTGAGCATCTTCTAAGGAGATGTTTCTGTTATTTGCATCTTACTTCACTTTATCAGGACGCAGAATTCTGCATAAAAAGTTTCCAGATTCAGTAACCAGACCATGCGACCTCGGTCATGAAAGCAGTTTGCAAATTTACAAAGAAAAAGAGGGTTGAGGGTTCAGAGAATGTGGGAGGAGGAGGAGGGCTGGCCAGCAAGGACTTAATGGGAGGGGTTGAAAGAGATGTTGTTAAGGGTCCTGCAGACCTTTAGTTCCCTTCCCTGTTGGCTGTGCCTCCCTATTCATTCCCCAAAGTGGGAGCCAAAAAGATGAAATTATGTTCAGAGATTGTATTCTGAACTTCCAGATGTGGTCACTGCACAGATTTTTAGTTTGCACTTTTATCTTGATACAAATATCTAGAAGCATATTCTGTTTAGAGAACAGTAAGAGTGGTTTGTTGAAGACTGCAAAAGACACATGTACCCCCCCCCCCTCATAATTAGGCTTTTCATTTCTGTTTTGGGGCAGGAAGATGCTGCTTTGTACCGACACCTGAGTGCCCTCCTCCGTCATTGCCTGATGATTTCAGCAGATGGTGAGGACCGAACAGAAGAATTTCACAGGTGAAGACCATTGTTCTGATGAAAGATTTGCATCCCACTGTGCTCCTTATCTAGAAGAGACACTGGCAGTGCTGAAATGTCCTTAACATTGGCATTTGTGCTGAGGCCTTGCAACTGGTGTGGAGTGTTCCAAGAATCCTAAGTTCAAAGTTGCTTCCACACATTTTTTCCCCCACCATTGCTTCCAAATTGGAAAGATTTTTTTTTTTAGCATCTGCACAGCATCACCTTATTTCTAGGGTTTCCTCATTTTCAGCACACTCTTTCCCAAACCTGTTTTTAGGAAAGAACAGTGTCCAAGTGTGTTGTTGTGCCATCTGGGCTGGAAACTGCACCTTTTCAAAGGTCCTGCATATATTAGCAGCATGTTCCTTGCTGCTGCCATTTTCCCAAGCTTGCCCCTGAGGACTTCCCAAAGGCCTTATAGAGTTGTTTTCTAAAAGCCTTCAAAAAGCCCTCTGGTGACATGATGGAGAACAATGATGGCCACAAAGGATTGATGACAGAAAAGTGTGGAGAAAACTCCCATGTAGAAGCTCTGTTGCTGATGCATTTGCCTCTGCATTTGCACCAGCAATGAGAACAACACAGCTAAGTCTTGCCATGTCGAAGCAGTCCGGGTCTGATACTCTAGACATAATGCATAAATAATTCAGCTGAATGGGCTTTAAACCTCCACAAATGGGCAAGTGTGGGGTCTCGTTCTTAAGTTATCAGAGCTGGGAAATTTCATTTGGATACTTGATAAATTTAATTAACAAAACAATGCTTCATTGATGGTGGAAATTTCTAAGTCTCTACCCATTTTGCGTTTTTGTTGCATGTGCAGCCACACAGTGAACCTTCTGGGCAATCTGCCTCTCAAGTGTCTGGATGTCTTGCTGCAACCCAAAGTGCAGCCAGGCTCACTTGAATACATGGGAGTCAACATGGATGCTGTCAATGTTCTGCTGGATTTCCTTGACCGACGTCTCGACAGAGTGGGTGAAAAGGATGGTTTCACAACTGCTTATTACTCCATTTCCACTTTTACCTCTGAGATGCTTTGTGTGCTTTTCGGAAGCATGTCTGGGCATTAATTCCTATGCTTTGGACAATCTGATTTTAGCCTTCATTTTGTATCAGCATCATAGAGAAGAGGCACAGTGATCAGCATCATAGAGAAGAGGCAGGGATAGTAAAAGCCTGAAGATGGGTGATAAAATATGAGTGGGACGAAAGATATTTCACTGGTTAGAGATAAAGCAATTGACTGGATGGTGGACAATCCTTGATTGGTGACTTAAAAAGTAATTGCTTCATTGATTGTTTTGGAGTTATATTCAGTTGGCTTGAAACTGACTCAGTGACCAGTTGACATGTAAAATGTGGCTTAGATTTCCAGATGAGGATTTGGCTGTAGTTAGATGAGTGGTAACCCTAGAGAAAACCTTCTCAGTTGTAGTGCCAAAACAATACACTCCCTTCCAAAAGCCAGGGCATTTTTTATAGCAGGAACTTATTTGCATATTAAGCCACACGCTCCTAATGTAGCCAATCCTCTAAGAGCTTACAAGACAATATAGGCCTACTGTAAGCTCCAGGAAGATTAACTACATCGGGAGTGTGTGGCCTAATATGCAAAGGAGTTCTTGCCACAAAAAAAGCCCTGCTGAGAGCTATTTGTTTGTCCCATTCTATCACTGTCTTACTGTCAGTAAATGTTTTTCTGTTTTGGTATATCTGGTGTTCCCTCAATGACCCTCCTTTGTGCCTTATGCTTTAATTGATAACTAAAACCTTTATGAGGCATTTGTTATGCTTTGATTGCTGTCCTTTTGTTTTGTAGATACATTCAGTTTTAAATAGATGTATATTTATAATGTTTTGGTTTTTTTGTTAGCTGCCTTGGTGGTCCTGATTGGGCAGAAAGGCATGATATAAATTTTATTTTATTTTACTTCATTTATATACCACCTTCTTCACTGAGACTCAAGGCGGACTACAAAATACAGAAAACAATTCAATCAGACAGCATAGCATATCCAGTAAGCACGTAAACACTGCCCAAGGCCAAAAGTAGTTCCCAAAGGTAAAAGGCAATGCACTGAGAGAGCAATAGAAAACAATTCAGTTTGACAGCATGAGATATCAAATAAACTGCAATTGGACTAGGATTATAAAACAAGGGAAAAAAAAGGCAAACAAAAATCTGTGTTAGTCATGGCACACCGTAATGCAGAAAATGGACTGCAAAGACAGAGTGCATTAAAAACAAGGTGATACCTACAGTAAACATTGTAATGTACTACTATCCTATTCCCTTATTTTTTAAAAAAGTGTCCTCATCTGTTCCATTCTACTGCAGTTTTAATCCCTTTGTAAAAATCCCTTCCTGAACATTTCTGTTCTGGATATTCTGCAAAGTGAAAAAAGTTGGGGGGCCTGCCTAAGCTTTTGTAAGTGTGGTGGTGGCGGCGATGGTGGCGGTGGTGAGGATGATGAAGAAGAAATAGGAAGCATTAATAATGATCAGCTCACTTTTTAAAAAATAATGTATTTTGCTGCATAGTACACAGGCTTCCGGGGTGTCCCCAAAGCCAACTCTGTTCCTCGCTGTTTCCCTGTGGGAATTATTGAAAACATTAGCAGGATTCTGGGAGAGGGGAGCAATTCCAAAGGGGCTTTGATTAGGAGAGTAGCTTACAGGTGACTTTCTGAGGAATAGAATTTTCTCAGGGCTGGTTCATATAAAAGCAGAAATTTATACTTCAGGTGATCTTGAGGTAGATCATGCCAGGTGAAATAGGGGAGTCTTCCTTGGTAAATTATCATAAAACGTGACAAAACAGAAATGCAAATCACTTGTTTTTTCCAGCTTTTTCTTTTCTTTTTGCTTCTCTGTAATACATTGAACCTGCTCTCACACACTTGCTGTTACTCAATGTTAGCAGTAAAGTGATAGAACATTTAGCAGAAAGAGTATACCTTGATGTATTGAAGGAGAAGCTGCATATTAAAAGAAACATGGCACTGCTGCCAATGACTATCCAATGCTGAGTTCTCCCTCCTATAATGCGTAGTATGATTTATAACTCATGTCCTGCCAACATTATGCTAAGTGACTTCTTGCCTCTGTTCCATATCAGTTGGCTGCTATTAGTGGAGTGGGGAGCAAGCAATGCTCAGTATAGTAGTGGGACAATGTCAAGTAGGTTTTAGCACTTGTGACAGAGGGGAGTCTTGCATGGACTGTGATTTTGAGGTGGCAATCCTGTGTTTTGTGTAACGTGTAGTTCTGCCACATGAAAGAGACAATTTGAAGCTTTTTTACATGGTGAGTTGACTACAGGTGCGCTGTAGTTACCAGGGAATGGCAGTCGGCATTCCTGGTTCTTCCCATAAAGATCTCTACAGTCATGAGTCTTTTCATAGAAGGAAACATAACATGGGTGTAATTATGAACTCCTGGTTCTTGTGGAATTTTCCACAGGGTCACAAGCTTAAGGAGACTCTGACTCCTGTGCTGAACTTGCTGACTGAGAGTGCCCGGGCTCACCGGCAGACAAGGAAGTTCCTTAAAGCTAAGGTATGGTATTTGGTTCAGGTAGGATCCAAAAAAATGAAACATCCTTTGTTCCAGCAAGCTATGATGCAAACCTTGCCCTGTTCTATTAGCCTAGAAATAGATGCTGCAGATGTTATGAATTTGAGTCTAGGGCATTTCAAACAGTTGCTATTATTGCATGGAATAGTGCGCACAAACATACAGGGTGCACGATATTGTTATTCTTAGATCCTTTCATGATACCGTGGAAAGTGTCTTTCAAAGTATGAGAATTCTTCTCCTCATGTCTTGAGAGAGATGTCTTCTGTCCCAGCCATTCCATCTTCTGCTCATGCTACATGTGTAGTCTTCATGCAGCATGCGACGGGGAGGGTGAAGAGAAGCATAGCCAGTGAACAGAGCGATGGTCCTTGGTGTGCACAACCACTTTAATTTTTCTTGTTCTCGAGTCTACTCAATTCCTAGTTATAGATTTTGCCGGAATAACACAGACACATATTAAATACTTTCTCATGACATTCAGTGCATGGCACAGCATTAGTTCAGCAGCTCATGCTCATTTATTATTCTTAATTTTTTGCCACATTAGTATTTCAGTATCTGGCTAGTGTGATAAACTTCTTTGTAACGGAGACTCGTCTAAACTGGACAGTCAGCAGCCACAGGGATTAGGAAAACTGTGGCTTTGCCTGACCTCTGAAATCCTTTTTCTGCCCTGTCCCGAAGGTTCCCGGGGCCTCAGTTGCTGTGCACGTGCACACAGCAGAGCAGCTTGTCACTTCCTACCACTCACACAGTGACAGAGCGCAAGGCACTGGCTTGGCTGGCATCACCAACCCTCAGTACTTTCTTCTATATTGCTGCAGTGAAGATGCTGAGCCCATTGCAAAGATCTAGAGGATCTGGAGTGAGGTAGATCCACAGAACCAATTAGAATATGTGGCTTGGGTTGAGGTTAACACTTGGTAAAGCACTCGTTGGGTTGTTTCATATTTATTTGTCCTGGATAATGTTACCCTGCTTTTCTCCACAATGAAGACCCAGAGTATATCACTTTCCCCCTCCTCTAGTTCATGCTTATAACACAGGGTTGCAAGCTTCTAGGTAGGACCTGGAGATCTGGAATTACAACTGATCTCCAAGCAGCAGAGAACAGTTCCCTGCTGAGAAAATGGCTGCTTTGGATGGTGGATTCTATGGCATTATACCCTGCCCCCCCAAGGAAAGGAAGGGAAGGTCCCCTGTGCAAGCACCAGTCGTTTCCGACTCTGGGGTGACGTTGCTTTCACAATGTTTTCATGGCAGACTTTTTACGGGGTGGTTTGTCACCCCCAAGCACCTCCCCCCCCCAAAAAAAATCTCCAGGCTGTAAGAGAGAATAACTGGTCCAAGGTTACCTAGCTAGCTACTGTGGAAAAGTGGGGGTTTGAACCTTGGGCTCCAACACTGTTGGGCTCTGACACTATTCACTGGATTGTGCTGACTTTACTACATGGCCAGATAGCTGTGAAGTGGCTAGTTTTCTGCTTTACCATTAATCTGTTTTTGAAGTTTGCAGTAGTGCCACAAAAGTATGCCTAGCTCTGTTTCATGGGCATAGTGAAAAAAATCTGCATTACATATCCACAAGCCCTTTAACAGATTGAGCTGATTGCACAGTAATTACGCCAAATGACTCCTTTGCTTCAAAGTTTTATGCTGCATGCTCAAAATGTGACAGGCTATAACTAAGGAAATCCCATTCTCCCCGAGGTAGAGCTTTTACCGTTACTGAGTTTGCTTTATGGGCTATGGTTGTGGAAACTCTTTGGCCTCTTATTGACTGTTTGGGGAGCCATGATGATTGACATGAATCTCTCCCCATGCTCACATTATTAGTGAAGTTATTTTCATTTTTAAAAGATCTTTTTATGCTGGCAAATGCCTCCAGGGCAATTTCTATAGGTGAAGTTTTAGTTGAACAATATTTTGGTAGAACGCTTGTAGGGCTTTGTGAACACTAGCTTAACTGGAGAGCCTGTTAACACAAGCCTTCTCTTTTCATGTGATGGCAGGTACTACCCCCACTGCGTGATGTGAAAAATAGACCTGAGGTGGGGAATTTGCTGAGGAATAAGCTTGTGCGCCTCATGACTCACATTGACACTGATGTGAAGCACTGTGCAGCAGAGTTCCTCTTTGTTCTCTGCAAGGAGAGTGGTGAGTCTTTAGCATTTTTCATGTTCCCCTGGCACAAGTTGCCCTGTAACATTATACGTCAGCTGTCTGAAAAGGGAGCTAGATGAATATTATAATCTCAATGAAATGTTTAGTGTCAGGCAGGGGTGAAGCATATAGAGTTGAAGGTGGAGCTAAGATTCATTTTCAATATTCCAAGGGTAAAATAACATTGCCTGGGTAAGTAGTGAATTAAATTGAGAGGTGCTGAGCATTGGATGGTGTATTTTCAAAGGAAGAAAAATCCCCGATGAAAAAAGAAAGCAAATAAAAACTTACAAATTGATAGAGCATGAGAGTTTGGCCATTACTATAGTAAATTTTCTTCAATATTGTGGCAATGAAGGTAGTTTTTCATGGTAGATTTGTGTCCTGCTTAAAATATACTTTGACCTATAGATATTTGCCCACATCACATTTTTCATGCTGCATGTAGCGTGCATGTTAATTTTTGGTGAGGGGGAAAAAATGGGACATGACTGGAATTTGGGGAAGAATCACACTCTTATCAGCATTCATTTGAGGGGTTTACAATGAAAACCTCTTAATTTGGACAAAAAGTGTACATTGGCTCTAAATATGGGTAACTGCTTGAGAAGGTTACAAGAAAGTGCTTCTTTTAACTCTGGCCTGACAAGCAAAAACAACACCCACCCCCCTCAACTTACTAACATTTTAATTCAACAGCCTTTTTTAGTCCTTCAGGTCTTTTGTAGGGTGTATCCTAATGCAAGCAGAAGAATGTCACCCCTTCATTTGCATTGCTCCAACAGTGGCACGGTTTGTGAAATACACGGGATATGGGAATGCTGCTGGGCTTCTGGCAGCACGAGGTCTCATGGCTGGTGGCCGGACAGATGGTGAATACTCTGAGGATGAAGATACTGATACAGAGGAGTACAAAGAAGCAAAAGCCAAGTATGAACCCATTTATATGTACAGCTTATACAGGCATGGCTGCTAGGTTTGAGGGCAGGAGACACTTAGAGACCAGGACTTCAGAGACTAGTCTGACAAAGGGACCTTTGAGTCTTGGAAGCCTCTTCCCTGAAAATCTTGTTGGCCTCTAAGGTGCGAATGTAGCTGTTCTACTGTAGAGCAACATGGCTGCCCTCTTAAAACTGTCTCCAGGCATTACTGTTTCTTTTGCTCCTTTTGGCACATTTCTTTCTCCACTCTTTCTTGGCATTTCCTTTCCTACTAGTTCCTTTCTTTACTATTATCTTTTATTCCTGTTATCTTCTGATTGCTTTTGTGGACCCTTGATCATTTCACTACTAACTTTCTCCTTACTTCTTTGCACATTCTTTACTTTTTGCATGTTTAACACTCTAATTACCTGTTTCTTTGCCTGATGGCCTCGCTTTCTGCCTGTTAGCTATCTATACTGGTGCACATGGGGGCTCAGACCAGCATTTTTTCCTGTGATCTGCTCCATAGAATTGTACTGTTAGTCCCATCTTCTATTATTTGTCTCTGTTTACCATTCCACCGATGAGAACTATTTATGACATCTGTATATCATTTAAAAAGAAGTTACCTTCCCCATAATCCCAGATTGTAATCTGTTTTCTTGTCCTGAACATCCTTCGTTATCAGAGGATTCCATCCTTTCATAAATGCATGTTTGCTTCATAATTTTCATCATTCAATCCATACTTTGTGGATTTCTTTAAAAAATTACTGCTGGCAATAGCCTAACTTGACTATGTCGTAATTAGGGATGGGCGCAAACTGAACCATGAAGCAAAATTCATGACAAATTTTGCAGTTTGTGGTTTGAGACCCAAAGTTCAAAGCAGTTCCTGGGATTCATGCCGGTTTATGGCATGGCGTGCTTACTTTGCAGAGATACATAAGCTTATGAAGAAATGAAACTGTAAGCAGCAGTTTCTTCATAAGGAGGCTGTTGAGTGCAACTAATAAATGGTGCGATGTTATTAAGTATTAATTCAAATTAATCAAGAAAAGTACAGAGGCTATTCTGAATAGCAATAATTGGGGATAATGCAGTCTCAATAGTTTTGCTAAGCTGATTAACACCTGCAGTTGGTGAAGAATCCTGTGCCCTTGTTTTTGGACACACTCGCTCTTTCCCCATGAATTACTGATGAATTAGGATAGGCTGCAGCATTGTTTAATGCAGATCATAAAAGTAAAGTGTTACAAAACCTGTTACAGTTTTATAACACTTTACAAAATGAAAGTCACCCACTTTCTGGAAAGATTAAAATAAAAATTGAAAGATTTAGCCTGTAGTCTATTGCAGTGCCCAAATGAATGTTCTTGTTTCAAATGGACCAAGCTGCCTTTTGTATCTGAAAATCAGCTGTCGAAATCACATTTCTGTCAAATGTGTACTTTCTACCAGGAACACCTTAGGGACCGCCTCTCTCCACATGTTCCCCAGAGAGCACTGAGATCCAGCTCCCAAAGTCTTTTAAAAATCTTTGGACCAAAGGAGGCCAAACTGAAAGTAATGAGGGAGCAGGCCTTCTCGGTAATGGCTCCCCACCGGTGGAATCAGCTACCGGAGGAGGTGCGAGCCCTGCGGGACTTTAACCAGTTCCGCAGGGCTTGCAAAACCACCCTCTTCTAACAAGCCTGTAAGGATCCCTGAAAGTGACATCTAGCCATCTGGATACACACCTTATTGAATGTAGCACCTTTAATTTATTGTAGTTTTTAAAAATTTTATGTAACTTTTAATTGTATTTATTAACTGTATTTTATAATTGACTTGTATAATAATCATGGTACATACCATGTCTTGTTAGCCGCCCTGAGCCTGCTTCAGCGGGGAGGGCGGGATATAAATAAAATTTATTATTATTATTATTTCACTTCTCTGATGCAGTACAACTTAAAATATAATTTCTAGTGGCATCTGTACTGGATTCCAGATATATGTTGTAGAACAGGACCACCATGGCTTAACTCATCAAATAGAGCAGAGTCTTGGGACAATGACATGTTGTTTTGTGGGGAGTAGGCTCTTTGGAGGCTTACCTGTTTGGCAGGATTTCAGTAGCAATGACCCCCCCCCTCCCCCTACACAGCCTCTGGTTTAATGGAAGATATGTAAAAGTGCAAGAGAGTGGAGTCCCCGGGCTACTATACTGACATATTTTTGCCTTCTTTATCCTCACCTTCCTGTTTTTTTAAAAAAAATTGTTTTTGTTATTCTTGCTCAGTATTAACCCAATAACTGGACGTGTGGAGGAGAAACTTCCCAACCCAATGGAAGGGATGACAGAAGAACAGAAGGAGTATGAAGCAATGAAACTGGTGAACATGTTTGACAAACTCTCCAGGTACCATAAGAGATTGTCTGAAGATGCTTTTTGCTTTGAGGCATGCTTATTAGAGAGGCTTCCTTATTAAAATCAAGTAGGTTGGCATTCCAGCTCATGTAGGCTCAGACTAGATTTTCCCCAATGAACCGTTCCTTCTGTAGTCAATGAGTGGGAATTCAGCACAATTAGGTTATCTGAAAATGTCCATGCAGCAGGATGCTATCCTGCCACTATGGCTTCTGCCGACTTCTAATGGACTCTGTCAGATTACCTAGCTCTACTGGATTTCCATCATTCTGTAACTACAGGTCTTTCACTCCCTGAAATCTTTGAAAAAAAACCCTGGTTGTTGGAATTTATTTTAAAACAATAACTTAGGTGAACATGAATTCATTTTCAGGTTAGTATGACTAGAAAGCTGGTATTTGCAGACATCGATGCATTAGAAGATAAAGAGGCTCTAGTATGGTGGAGCAAAGGAGACAAGAAGGTGCATGAAACTGATTACAGGCTCCTTAGTTCCTAACTTCCAGAACTGCAATCAGCCAGAATGACTAGGCTGTAAAAAAGTGCCACACACATCATGATCATCAGGCTTTCTTCTGTAGCCATAAGCCATACATTATCAAGACCAAATCAAAATTGCCTAGAATTTGGAGACAGGTTGGGAAAGAGAGTTCCGCCTCAGTGCTGTTGATGATGGCTATTCCGGGCTGGAAAACAAATGCATTGGATATATTTGGAGAGGCTAATAGCTCAAATAAATAGGACCTTCCTTTCAGCTCTTAGCAAATGCTTTGTTGACCTAAGAATGCATAGCTGAAATAAAACACAGAAAATCTAGGGCTATAATCTGCTTTCTGTGCTTTACCACTCCGTGTGCATTTGAATGCTTCATAAAGTTGATTTTATGAACTCTGTTGAGGCCCCTGGATGGTCACTAGTACTAATGTCAGAGCTGTAACCAGGAATATTATCATGAGGGGGCATCAGGGCGCTCGTGGGGTGGTAATTCAATTAAGCCAGGTAGAAGGGAGAGCCCCAGGAGCAGGAGAAGAGGCAGCAGCAACCTCCAGCACTTGGCTCTCCCTCCCCTCCTCCGTGCACAAGCTCATCTACCTTCTTGCTGCCGCTGGCCCCAGGACCAGGAGAAAAGGCAGCAGCAAAGTCTGATGCTCTGCTCTCCCTCTTGATTCTTCCACCTCTCCTCACCACACAAGCTTGCCTGCCTCCTTGCCACCAGCAGCTCTGGAGCAGAAGAGGCAGCTGCAACCTCCAGTACTTGGCTCTCCCTTGCTCACCTGCCTGCAAACCAGAGGCAGAAGGAAGGCCTGGCGGCATTGTTCCCTCTAAACTGCAGAGTCTTGTGAGCAAAAATTCTACTTTGTGAACTACTGGTATTAAAGTTGTGAGCCACTACATAAATTATTGTGCTCTGGGGCTATTTTTCCTGAGCTTAGACAAAAATGTGTGAGCTGGAGGCTAAAAACCTGTGAGCTAGCTCACGCTAACTCAGCTTAGAGGGAACACTGCCTGGCGGGCAAGGATTTTACAGTGCTACAGTTGCCCTCAGAAATTCCAGAGACAGATGGGAGTGGACAATTCCATTCAGGAAGTGGCTGCTATAAAATCACACCGTGTCAATCAAGCAGGCAAATGCTTCTGGAGTTCATAGTGTTTTCCAGTTATGCAAAGTTCATGACAAGGGGAATGCAAGGCTGAGTGTGCATGATACAGTTGTTTCAGTACAGGTAGAAGCCAAGGATCTACCTAAGGAAATTGAAAGATATGTTGGCAGACAGGAAAAAGGGCAGCAGACAGAATGCTTAATGCAGCTGCCACATTTCCTGTGTGTATCAGATGGAAATGCTATTCTGAACATTATAGTAACAACATTTCCACTCAGTCTTGCTGTCCCCTTGTCATGAACATTGCATAACTGGAAAACACTATGAACTCCAGAGGCATTTGCCTGCTTGATTGACAGGGTGTGATTTTATAGCAGCCACTTCCTGAATCTTCTGAGCTCACAATAGCATTGCCATCTGACCATGCTTATATTAAAAATCAAAAACCCAAAAATCTCTAACCGGGACCTGTCAGGAAAGGACATCAGGAGGCTGATGTTTGGTGCATGGCAGGGATGCCCCTTTAACTAGTGATGCAACCAGAAAGAGGGCCTCCCCCTGCAGGAAAATGAAAAGAAAACCAGTGGAGGCAAGACGAATTTATGAATAAATTGGTCCCCAGTTTCCTCACATAAATATTCTTTTTAAGGGGAAGCTACTACCCGCACAGTTGAAGTCTTAATGGAATACAGCCAGTTTAGATGTCCCATTAAAGTTTCTTGCACAAAACAAAGCTGCTCTCTAGCCAGAGAGAGAGAATAAAATTGTCCACATACTCTAGGGTACGCTGGAGGCCATTCATTCCAGTGGACCATAGACTGGAGTAAGTCTTCTTAGGATTGCATGTTTTCCCTGAAAAACACTAATCTGTTGGGAAGATTTGGAAATCAGTTTATTTAAAAGTCTTGGCTTTTACTTTGCCTTCTCTTGAGAGCCTTTCCAGTGTTGAAGTTCATAAGGTCCTTTGGAGTGATTAGTAGGGGGCTAGGAAATGGGTTCCCCACCTGGATAGCCCAGGCTAGCCTGATCTAATCAGATTTCAGAAGCTAAGCAGGGTTGGCTGTGGTTAGTATTTGGATGGGAGACCACCAAGGAAGTTAGGTATCCAGACAGGCAAAGTCTCTTGCCTTGAGAGCCCTATGGGTTGCCATAAACTGGCTGCGACTTGATGGCACTTTTCACCAGGAGGCAGGAAAGCTATGGAAGTCTTAAGAAAGATTAATTTCTCTTTTTTATGGAGTCCAGATTAAATCCCTGGCAAGCAAAATGCTGGCTTCAGGGAGGCTAAGTGTGCATGTTCTGGGGAGGGGCTGTGGCTCCTGACAGGAAGAGCCTCTGCTTTGCATGTGGAAAGTTTCAGGTTCAATTTCTGGAATCTCCAGTTAAAAGGACTGGGCAGTAGGTGATATGAAAGATCTCTGCCTGAGACTCTGGAGAGCTGCTGCCAGTCTGAGTAGAAAATACTGACCTTGATGGGCCAATGGTCTGATTAAGTATAAGGCAGCTCTGTGTGTTTATGAGTTCAAAACCTGTGCCAGGCCATGTAATTGGCCAGTTTGAGGAAGGTTTTGGAGGAGTGTGCATTGGCTATGGTGTGCATAACGATTTTATGCTATTTCCTCTAGTTTCACCAGATAGCATAAAGGTCTCATAGTAGGCCTATATTCTTGTCATAAGGCTGCTTTTGGTGGTAGATTTTCTAAGAATCTCCACCTGGTAGCAACCCCCCCCCCCCCAATAATCTGATGCTTTTCATTTTTCCTATTGCAGACAGAAAGTCATCCAACCAATGGGTGTAACTCCAGAGGGCAATCTGACCGCTCTTGATTTAGCCTCAATAGAGGATGCTGTTCAACCAACTGATGAGGAGAGGGAATCACATGACTCTGATCTGGCATTGGACTGAAGATCTCTTTTTCCCTAGAAACCTAGGACCCTCTACTCTCCCTCCGTGGCCGGTGCTGTACCAGGAGACTAGTTCCAGGAAAGGATACTCTTGGGCTGGACACCCACTGCCTAGACTGGTGTAACATCTGCCTTTTCTCTAGACCTATAAGTACTGCTTCCCCAGAAAGCTCCTCACAGTTGGTTTGTCTCGGTCTCTTCCCTCTGTGTCCATAAGAAACTGGCACACTCCCAGGACTTTCTAGTAGGAATTTTATGAAGATTGTGTAGGAGGGAGAGGGGAGGGCAGTCTCCTTACACCAAGAGAGCTGTGAGTGCAGATACTTGTGTGAGAAGCAAATGTGGTATACATGCATAGAAGTGCATGTGTGTTTGCAGGTGGAAGTATGTGTTGATACTTGTGCCAAGCACATATGTAGCAACCATGCTTACGTACTTCTTTTTAAGAACACATGGATACACTGTGAATGTACATACAGAAGGTATGATTAATGTGAGAACCAGGCTCAACCTGCATTCATTTTTTTACATATGTTAAACTGTATACACCTAAAAGTTTACATGTGGAATATGTAGGCAATTTAAAACACATTATGGATGTACAGAAACATGTAGGTAAGTACAAGTACGCAGAAGTATGTGTGGAGGATTTGAGAAACTGAGAAATGTCCTTTGCTTATCCAGGCAGAGATCACTCAGGGCCAGAAAGGCTTTGACCCTTAGAGAGTTCACAACATTGTGCTCTGTTCCTCTTTCTATCAGTTTTCTGAACTCACCTCACTCTTTGTGCTCTCCAGACAAAAGGCTTGATTGTACTCTATCTGCTTCTGTCCCAGGTTTCCATAGCACTCTGCATTCCGCCTTCACTGATTGCTTTTGGGCACTCCCATCATTCATTCTGATTTTAGACTTTTCCATTTAAAGAAGAAATTCCATGTTCCATCTTGTTTCTGCTTTACCAACACTTTCTGAATTTAGCACAAATATGACTAAAAGGTTTTCACTAGGATAAAATAAATCTTCAGATAACAAATGTCCGTGCATTGGTAGTCTGTGGCTTGTGTTTCTGAGCAACTAGGAACAAGTTTTGACAGGAGGTATAACTAAGGCCAAACTGGGATGATTCTAGACACTGTTCTCAAGTATGATGCACTGAAGGTGAGCGGAGGCTGAAACTGGTTTTGTACTTGAAACAAAGTGAACTTCACTAAGGAGATTGAGGGTTTTGTGGGCTAATCTGCAGTGATCTGATATGTTAAAGATCCTGCCTGATGCCTGCAATTGGATGATGATCTTCCGGCCACTTCTAATTATGATTTAAGTACTACTGTACATTTTTAAATGTTGGAAACTGAATTGTCTCCATGAATACCTTAGATTTGAGCTGCATGAATGGCCAGTCTTATTCTGTGTCTCATCATCTGCATAAAGGAGGTTAAAGGACGTGCACTATTTATTATCCACGTACATTGCAATGGAAATAAATATTTTCTCTAAAATGACATTACTTCTGAAAATGGTAAGGCAATGAGTACTGTAGGTAAGTTTTCTGTACTTCGGTGGATAATGAGTAAAACCAGAATCCGACAGCAGTCAGTGGAAGAGTGTTGATGTCTTCCAGGATTGGCAGAAAGAGTATATAATTGCTTCTAATAGTGTTTGAATAAATTTGTATAAGCGGGAATTCCATAAATGTCACTTATCACTCACCAAGGTTCCTTGATATTCAAAATACAATACAGTATAAAACAAAGTATTTGAAACCATTCGCATAAATGCATATTTTGACTTACAAATTTGCTGGTGCTTCACAGTATGTAGTTTATCCTTGGATTCAGTTGCTATCTAATTTGAATGGTTTACCCAAACTCCAGGAGCTTTCAGTTCCAATATTTAAATCATGCCTCCAGATAAATAAATGTTAATTTAAATGTGCTATTAGAGGCTGTTTGCAAAAACTCCTTGGCCCTTTCACAGAATAATTTTTTTTAAAAATCTAGCCTCTGAGGGGGCTTTGGTGTTTCTTGCAACATATCTGCTGGAAATGGTATTATGGCTTTAGTATATCCTATGTCTTTAGGTATCCTATATAACCAGCAGTGTAACTGGACATGGGGCAGAATGGTGATGATGTTACAAGTGTCACTCCCCTTCCATTTACTAATCAAAAATTTTTACATTAGGAGAAGAATCAATAATTCAAGTCAGTATGTGTCTTAAAAGTCTTCTGCTCTTTGGTGTTCAAAGTATTCAGCAAATTTCTCATGTGTAAATAAATGCGACAATCATTTGAAGGATGGAAAACGTCAGGCAACCATTAAAGATAAATGAAAGATAACTGAAGGGTAGAGGATATAAGTTCTGACTTCAAATTCTGGTTAATTTGCCCAGGCAAGCCATCAGATCTCGGAACCTAAGCAAGGTTGACTCTGGCAAGCACTTGGATGGGAGACCTCCTTGAAATACCAGAGGCTGGGGCCAGCTTTATTCAGCCACCTCTCTGAATATCCTCTAGGCCCTTAGTATGGTCAATCACGAGAGGTCACCATGACTTCCAGATGTGCACACACATAAAAAGTACAAATTCTGTTTAATTTGCAACAGAAACATCAGACCATAGGGCTATCATGTAAGGTGCTTTTATTTTGATTAATAGCGCTGCTGGGAAAATGTTAATTTAAATTAAAACAGTGGCAATATACCCATGGTGCTGTAGTTTGTTTCTAGACACAACCTCTTCTTCCTATTTTATATGAATGATAAACTGCAAATGAGCATCACATTCTTTAAGAATATCTGCTTGCAAACAGGCCTTTCTATCGATCGTAGAACTAATCTACAGATTTAACTTTTGATAAAGGCTGTAACAGCCATTTGACCTAATCTTGGCTGTTTAACAAATGGGGAGAGGAAAATGTTGGCTTTCTCACAAATGAGTAAGAAGACCTTACTCCAACAGGACAATAGCAATGAGCTTGTCATGGGAGGTAGCAGTTGTACTGAACATCCCCATCTCTCTGCCTCAGACATGAGATCTGGAGTATCTATACAAAAGCCAGTTCACGGCTTATCATTTAGTTGCCATTTCCAAAAAGTCTTGACAAGTACTGTCTCTGATTTTGGGAAGAAATTCAGACGTTCTCCAAATACGGGTTCTTCCAGTGGCTACTTATTAGGTGATACCAGCATGGACAGCATCTTTACACCCCACCCCACCCCAGGTCTTTGCTTGCATATAATGGCAACATTTGACTGGGTTGAAAGTTGCTTCTGAGGAGACAAATGTTTCCAGCAGTAGAGGTCAAAGTCGCTATTTGCCTTTTGCATCCAGCTAAAAATAGAAAGGACATAATATGTGCAGCCTGTCTGGTCCAAAGTATATCAGTTAAAAAAACAGCAGCATAGGAAAGGAGCAATGGCAATTGTGATACAATGAGAACATTTGCACTGTTGAGTTGGAAGAATTCAAGCACATCAGGATAAAAACAACCAAAACATTGTTTCAGTTGCTCTCCAAATAAGCTACTAAGTTAACCTGAAAAGTGAGTCTAACAGCAGTGGACATGTGCTGGAAGAGCACCAGTATCATAATGCCCCTATATAAATCGATGGTGCGGTCTCATTTGGAGTACTGTGTGCAGTTCTGGTCGCCGCAGCTCAAAAAGGATATTATAGCATTGGAGAAAGTCCAGAGAAGGGCAACTAGAATGATTAAAGGGCTGGAGCACTTTCCCTATGAAGAAAGGTTGAAACGCTTGGGGCTCTTTAGCTTGGAGAAACGTCGACTGTGGGGTGACATGATAGAGGTTTACAAGATAATGCATGGGATGGAGAAAGTAGAGAAAGAAGTACTTTTCTCCCTTTCTCACAATACAAGAACTCGTGGGCATTCAATGAAATTGCTGAGCAGGCAGGTTAAAACAGATAAAAGGAAGTACTTCTTCACCCAAAGGGTGATTAACATGTGGAATTCACTGCCACAGGAGGTGGTGGCGGCCACAAGTATAGCCACCTTCAAGAGGGGTTTAGATAAAAATATGGAGCACAGGTCCATCAGTGGCTATTAGCCGCAGTGTATGTGTGTATATAAAATTTTTTGCCACTGTGTGACACAGAGTGTTGGACTGGATGGGCCGTTGGCCTGATCCAACATGGCTTCTCTTATGTTCTTATAGGGATATCATGGAAGTCCAGATACTGAATATGCCTGATGTATGGATTTTCCTTGCAATCCCTTGCTTTAAAAGCCACACTGCTTTCTCCACAGCTACAAATGAAATTAACTGCTACTATTTATATATGCTGAATTTGCTCAGTTTGCATGCTGCCTTGCAATTTATTCTGCAGAGGACGGGCATGCCCCACCTTGAGTCTATTGCCAGTTCTTTGGTATTATCCCAGACATCTGCTTCTAGCAGAGGTAATAAAATCACACAGGAAGTCTCCATACATTGTCCTACTCAAGAAAGTAGCATTATGGAGGCTACCTACAGGGATTTCTCTTTCACACGCAGCTAATGCTGCTAGTATTAAAACAAGCTGAGGCATGAAGGCTTTGTATATGTCTCCTCTAACCTTAAAAAGCCAGTAATTCTAAAGGGCACAAAAGAAGAAATGATGGGTGAAACCACCAGCGTCTATAAGTTTCAAAGTTGAGGAAATTCATTTTGACTTTTACTCACCAAAGAAATATCGAAAGATTACATATGGAAGAACTCAGCCACCTAGTTTAAAATCCAAATTTGGTAAGTAATTCTACAGCAGCGTCCTAGTTTGAAACGTGCTTGCCACAATCAAATATTTTTGAGGTATGCACAGCTCACTGTCAGCATCACCTTCCCAGAGCTCATCTATGAGCAGAGGCAGTGATGTCAGTGGAGAATCCCTGTACACAAGAAGAGGACTTAGGCAGAAAAAGGCTTCTCAGACTCCTGAATTATGACCTTTAAAGAGTAAAAAGCAACTTGTGTATAAATACAGCTTAGAGTTTATGCTGATATGTCTGGATCTACAGAGTGTCACAGAAAATGGAAAGTAGGGTAGTGCAACCAGAAAGTAAGATTACCAGTTTTTCCAGAGGTGTACATTTTGACATTCTTGATTAGCGTTCCTCATAGAGTAGCTGCATTGCTGTCTCCTATGCTTGTAGCTCCAACACAACGCCAGAGCCATCCATTAATCCCAGTTCTGGCAATCACCATAAAAACAATCACATCACAGAACCCAGGTATGTAAGGCTGGATTCTTGATCTTTTGGATCTTAGCCCACGACTTACAGCCTACATTTTAGATGAGCCAACCACTGAATCTAGGATCAGCCAAAGACCTAGTTTGTTGTTAGATTTGTAAGATGGTTTATTTATACTATGTATGTGTTTTGTTAGAATCAAACAAGCATACAGTTGGAAGGGATCCCCCAGGGTCATCTAGTCCAATCCCCTGCACAATGCAGGAAACTCACAAATACTTCCCCCTAAATTCACAGGATCAACAGTGCTGTCAGATGGTCATCTAACTTCTGTTTAAAAACCTCCAAGGAGGGAGAGCCCACCACTCTGTCAGAAAGTTCTTCCTAATGTTGAGCCAGAAACTCTTCTGATTTAATGTCAACCCGTTGGTTCTGGTCCTACCTTCTGGGTCCACAGAAAATTCCACACCATCCACTATATGACAGCCCTTCAAGTACTTGAAGATGATCATATCACCTCTCAATCACCTCCTCTCCAGGTTAAATATGCCCAGCTCCTTCAACCTTTCTTTGTAGGACTTGGTCTCCAGACCCCCCACCATCTTCGTCACCCTCCTCTGGACCTGTTCCAGCTTGTCTATATCCTTAAAATGTGGTGCCCAAAACTGAACACAATACTCCAGGTGAGGTCTTATCAGAGCAGAGTAAAGCAATACCATCACTTCATGTCATCTGGACACGATACTTCTGTTAATATAACCCAAAATTGCATTTGCCTTTTTAGCCACTGCATCACACTCCTGACTCATGTTCAGCGTATGGTCCACTAAGACCCCTAGATCCTTTTCACACATATTACTGCCAAGATAAGTTTGCCCCATGCTACAACTATGCATTGAATTTTTCCTACCTAAATGTAGAACTTTACATTTATCACTGTTAAAATTCATTTTATTGGTTTTAACCAAGTTTTCCAGCCTGTCAAGATCGTCATGTATCCTCTCTGTCTTCTACTGTATTGCAACCCCTCCCAATTTAGGGTAATCTGCAAATGTAATAAGCATTCCCTCTATTCCGTCATCCAAATCATTTATAAAGATGTTGAACAAAACAGGACTTTGAGTGCGATCCGTCAGCCAGTTACAGATTCACCTAACAGTAACAGGATCTAATCCATATTTTTCCAACTTGTCAACAAGGATAGTATGTGGAACCTTATCAAAAGCCTTACAGAAATCAAGATAAGCTATGTCTACAGCATTCCCTTATCCAGCAAAGTAGTCATTTTCTCAAAAAAAAAGAGATAAAGTTAGTCTGATATGATTTGTTCTTAAGAAACCCATGCTGGCTCTTAGTAATCACAGCCATCCTTTCTGAATGTTCCAGGACTGACTGATGATTTGTTCTAAAACTTTTCCAGGTATAGATGTCAAGCTAACAGGTCAGTAGTTACCTGGATCCTCCTTTTTCCCCTTCTTGAAGATAGGGACAACATTTGCCCGCCTCCAATCTTCTGGCACCTCACATGTTCTTCAAGAATTCTCAAAAATAAAGGCCAGAGGCTTGGAAATTACATCCGCAAATTCTTTTAGTACCCTTGGGTGCAGTTCATCTGGCCCTGAGGACTTCATTTTATTTAAAGAAACTGGGTGTTCATGTACTACCCCTATGCTGATCCTAGGTTGCAACTCCCTACCTTCATTATATGTTCTGTTTTTGCCATGTTGAGCACCGTTTCCCTCAGAAGAAAAGACTGAGGAAAAGTAGGAATTGAGCAGTTCTGCCTTCTCTTCATCACCTGTTACAATTTCACTTTCCTGTCCCCACAATGGGCCTACTATGTCCTTGCTCTTTTCCCTACTTTGAACATAAGAAAAGAACCCTTTATGTTGTTTTTAGCATCTTTTGATAGCCTAAGCTCAAACTGAACTGTTAGCTTTCCTAACTTTTTTTCTACAAGCACTGGTGATTTGTTTATATTCATCCTTGGTTATAAGGCTCTCCTTCCATTTTCTAAATGAGCGTTTTTTATTTCTCAAGTCTTTAGAGAGCTGTTCATGGAGCCACCTTGACTTCTTTAGGCTTCCATTTTTTTTCTCTCTCACAGGAATTGTCTGTGATTCCTATGTTGTAACCCATTTTGGTGAGAAGAACAGGGTACAAATATTTAAATAAACACATAACATTAATCTGGAATGGAATCCATACTATTCACCCTGGGAGACACTGAGATGGACACTGGGATAGATAGACTGATGAAGAATGAGTTATGTGGGCTCTGTTATGTTGGTTGTTCTTTCAGAAATCTTGCTATTTGCACTCAGACTTTGCAAGTAGGAGGAAGATTAAGAAACATCAAGTGTTTTAGACCAAGCTTACATACCTTTTCAGTTTCTTTCTTGATTAGTTCTTGCAACTCCTCCTTCCAGCCCAGAAGAGCCACCACCTTCTCCACTCCACTGACAACATCTCCCAGTTCAGCTACATCATTGTGCTGTGGCTGATAGGCAAATGGCCCCACCAAGTCCCGATTGATCAGTAAGCGTGGAACAGAGCTGCGGACTGCACCTGCCAGACTGGCAAAAGGTTCCACCTAAAATCAAACACCAAGGGAAAAAGAAAGACTGCATCTGTCCAAAAATAAAGTCACTTGGACTGTGATATCGCTGGCAAGAAATTCATAGCACTTCATCATCAGTTCTTGCTGAAATGTAAGAAGCCAGGCCTCAGATATTTAACTAAGCAGTAGGCATCCCAGCTGCCATCAGACTTCCCCATACATTTATTAAATAAGAAGGCTATATGGTAGGGGAATCACAGCCTGCAGACTGAAATAAAACTTCTGTCACAACTCTGAGAATAACAATATGTAACATTTGTCTTACGTGCTGACAGCACAAATGTTCTAGTGATCTTTACAATAATACAGAGTGGGGTTATACTTGCAAGACCATACCATTTAACATGGCATAGTTAACTCATGGATGAATTAGCATTTAAATACAGGACATCTTGTAGCTCATGAAAGTCAGTGTGATATAGTGTTTTAGAGCAGGGGTTCCCAACCACTGGTCCACAGAGTGGTACTGGTCCATGGACAGCTAGCAACTGGGCTGCGGAGTGAGGCAGAGTAGCTCGGCCGCCCCTTCCGCTCACCCGGGACCTGGGCAAATGAAAGAGGCAGGGCAGTCTCAGAGCAAGGCCACACCGCCTCTTTCATCCATCCAGGTCCTGGGCTGGCAGAAGGGGCAGTGCTGCTGCAACCTTAGCCTACCCTTCATTTATAGACCCCTGTCGATCAGCTGATCAGCAGGGGTCTTTAAATGAAAGAGGGAGGCGGATTGGCCTGCTGCAGGGCGGCAGAGATGGGGTGCAGGTGGGGGGGGGGAGTCTGGGGCAGCAAAAAACCCAGCGCCCCCCCCCCAAAAAAAATGGTCCATGGAAAAATTGTCATCCATGAAACTGTTCCCTGATGCCAAAAAGGTTGGGAGCCACTGTTTTAGAGTGTTGAACTAGGTTCTAGAATGACCTTTGACCAGTTACATACTCTCAGACTAACCTACCATACAGGGTTGTGAGAATAAAACTGAGGAGAACAATGTAAGCCTCTTTGGGTCCCCCTGAGGGAGGAAGGCAGGGTATAAATGAAATAAATATATGCTACATTATATCAGGTATACACTTTTCTCTTTCAGCTACTGATTCATAGGATTCTAGCAGTGACTAGGGAGATGCCTAGGTGAATCTTTCTTGCTTAGGGAGTCAGGTATGCTGCTTCCATTACCTCTGATTCCTACAACGCATGTATGCTAGTGTCTTCAATTTGCATTAGTCCATACTGTTGCATCAGTCAATACTATTTCTGATGGGGACCAGTTTGGACCATTGCAAGTCACACAGTGGACTTCCCAATGTGATTGCAGGGATGATTATGTTGCAGAGGAAAACTGTACTTACACTTCCCATGTTCCCAGCTTGCACAACCTACTCAGTTGGAAGCATGAACCACAATTCTAACATAACTAGAAATTTGGAAACAGTCTGTGCTCCTTGAACCATTTATAAGCCCATGTCCAACAGGTCAAGATGATACTGTTGATCCCTAAATTGACACCCTCCATTTCCATTTGGACCCTCATTGCTTACTCTGTACTGTCCAGATTCCCTGAACCACTTTGTTTCAACACCCCAGCTCTCATTCGCTTCCTATGTTCATGGTAGCCCAGACCTCAAGGGAGGTTCCAATGACAAAGAGCAGGTCTGCCATAGGGAAGTCAGTCACATGCAAGAAGAACCGATGGGGGAGCTCCTCTCCAAAAAATACAATGTCAGGCTTGATGAGTCCAGTGCATACGGGGCAGTGGGGGATCTTCTCAGCCATCACATCTGCCTGAAATGAAATCATATGTGACAGCATTTAAGCCATTGCTAAAGCAATGCAAACCACAGTGTGATATCACATCGCTCTAACCCATTCCTTGGATCCCATTCACTGTACACCAAACTGCAACAAAGCCAAACACAGCTCTGTAAACCCTCCAAAACAGGAATCTTGGCACAAAATGGCAACAGAACCCAAACCTCCTCAGATATGCCTCTGGTAGTCCTGCAGCAGCTCATCTTCTGTACAGCAACTTACCCTAAAGTCCTCACCAGGGTATGATCTTCGACACACTGTACAAGTTGCAGAAGCAAACGTACCATGAGCCTCAACTAGTTTATCTGCAGGTATCCCAGCAACTAAAACATAAAAGGCAGAGAGAAAATCGGCTCAGTTGAAACATTTCATCAGCCCAAGGTTAGTGAAGTAGATGATAAAGCTAGTAAAGTAGATGTTCACCCAAGACCTCATCACTGCAATTTGAAACTGCCCTTCATTGTTTACTTATTACATCTTTATCCTGCCCTCCTCCAAGGAGTTAGGGCAGCATACATAGCTCTCCGTTTCAGTCTCTGAATGACATGAGAGATAAGTGGGGCCAATCACACACAGTCAGCTTAGTGTCATTCAAATGAGCTTCATGATAAGAGGAGGGGTTTTGATCCTGAGTCTTCCTGTTTCTAACAGTCTCTTCAAATTTAAGAGGCGGGGCTAACCTCTCTCCAGTCCATCAATGTTTTGTGTGTACAGACGCAGGAGAAGCCCTTTATCAAGCAGAAGTCGGAGGAAGTAGTGGGCATAGTTGGGTCTGTAATTGCCAGGGTACAACTCCTTGGCCAACATGTAGAAAGGCTTAGGATTCTGGAAGAAATAGCTAAGTTCAAAGATGGCTTCTGGATACGGAATATTATACTGCTGGAGGTTATCATAGAGGCCACTCTTCGGGGATCTGCAGAAACAAACAGATTTAAATTTAGGGCAAAACATATAGGAAAACCAAACATATTTAAAGTAATTGTATAAAAAATTGGACCCTCCTAGCTGTATGACAATTTGTCAGAAAATTTTGGGTCAGAGAATCTTCCTTTAGGAGAATTCACATTTTAAAGGAATATACAGATAATAACAGGATTAGGGTCCCTGTGTCTCAGGTTGATCAAACAGAGATTTAGTAGGTTAAGAATGTGGTTCACAAACTGGATTGGGATCCAAAGGTAGGTCATGACTGTCTTGCATCCAGACCAGGAGGGAGAAGAAGACGGTAAACTGGGAGAGGAGGCTCCTGGAGGTTCAATGACAAATTTGGCTTCTGCATAATATGTAAAATGACCCAAAAATACAGTGTGTCACTCAGATATATTTATGAATACTTAAAATGAAGAATATAAACTTGTTTCAAAGTTAAAAGATGTTGGATTCTTGTGTTTTATTTTGGGAGGGAGAAAGTTGCAGGTGGGCTATATTTTTTCAAGATCCACTCGCATTCCATACTACTTTTAAATGCTAGAAATAATTCTGGATGCGAAGGCTAGCACATGTCACTGAAACCTAGCTGGAGGAAGGGAAAAGATTTAACCTCTTCCACAGTAATGCATTGGCATAAGCCTGGTGAACAAGGAAATGCTGCTGTGGTATTTTAGGATTCTCTTCCCTGGCTTGATGACTTGTCCAGGACTCTGCTGGTTCTGAGAGTGAGAGACAGGACTGGGATTCTGTTGGCGTTCCACCCACCTGTTCCCTGCCTAAGTTGGTGGAGGTAGTCTCAGGGTTGATGTTGAAGACTCCTAGGCTGGTTGTTTTGGGAGACTTCAACATCCATGCTGAAGCTACCTTCTGGGGACTGGCTAGGCTTGCCAACCCCCAGGTCCCAGCGGGGGTTCTTCTGCTTTCCCAGGGTCCTTCCCGCCCCCAGTCAGCTGGCTGGCGGGGGAAGCCCCGCCCCCAGAGGACCATGTGCCTTTTCACCTCCGGAGGCTTCAGTCTCCGATTGGAAAGGCTTCCTCTAGGGATGGTGTGTCTGTGTTACTTTGAAGAAGTTGGCAGCAATTTGTGAGTAGAGAGGCCAGTCCCTTACTTCAGAAACGGGTTTGTGGGGGGGGGGGGGGGAGGGAAACGTCTGCTGAGCACTTCATTCCCTATGTGGAGATCGATTCTCATAGGGTATAATGGGGAATTGATCTGGAGATTTCAGGGGCTCTGGGAGAGCTGTTTTTTGAGGTAGAGGCACCAAATTTTCAGTATAGTATCTAGTGCCTCTCCCCAAAGTATCCCCCAAGTTTCAAAATGATTGGACCAGGGGGTCCAATTCTATGAGCCTCAAAAGAAGGTGCCCCTATCCTTCATTATTTCCTACGACAGCCATGGGCCAGTTTCAAACAATAACTGACCCCACACAATGCACAACTCAGACTCTTGTTCTGGTATTTTGTTCTGGGCAGTGATCTGAAGGTGAGGGGATTAAAGATGGTCCCCTTGTCATGGATAGATCACTGCTTGCTGGGATGTAGACTTTCAGCAATACAAAGACTCCATGGGGATTGATTAAGATTATCTGTACCTGTACCCTGATGAATCTGACTAGTTCTCAGATGGCATGAGGGAATTTTCCTGCTGCTGTGGTCAATGCTCCTGTGGGAACCCTGGATTACTTACAGAATGAGGAACTGACCCAGGCAATTCACATGATCACTCCTAAGTGAACATATGAATATATGAAGCTGCCTTCTACTGAATCAGACCCTCGGTCCATCAAAGTCAGTATTGTCTACTCATACTGGCAGTGGCTCTCCAGGGTCTCAAGCTGAGGTTTTTCACGCCTACTTGCCTGGACCCTTTTTAGTTGGAGATGCCAGGGATTGAACCTGGGATCTTCTGCTTATCAAGCAGATGCTCTACCACTGATCCACCATCCCTCCCATGAGAGTGCTCTCTCAGGTCTAAGAACCTGGGCAGCCCCTTCGTTTACTGAGGGCCTCCAGACAATGAAAAGACAAGGGAGGCAGAGTGACAGTGGAACAAGACTTAGGGCAAATCCAACCAGACACAAGCTGGAGCTCTTTTTAAAGCCTACTTTTGGCAGTGAACAAACAATATTTTCCCACCACCACTGCATACACACGGTGTTGATCTGTAGAACTTCTGGAATGATCAGAGGCCAGCTGGGTTCTGGCCTACAGGAAGAGGTGGATTGTTCTGCAGGCCACAACACTAATTTTGCTCAAAACTTAAAATCTCTTGCGTCTGTTCCAACTTTGCATTAGCAGTGACAGGATTAGATGGTCCCAGGGTGCCAACTTATTTAGTTGTGTTGGACACCTTTCAGCTTATTCCATCTGAGGAAGGGGACAGGATTCTTGGCAGTTTGAGATCTACCACCTGTTTGATCCTTGCCATTCTTGGCTGCTTAAATCTACTTGGGAGGGGATGGCATACTGGGTCCAGGAGACAGTAAATGTCCCCTTGTGAGAAGGGGTGGTCATCTTTTCCTTGAAGCAGGCAGTGATTTGTCTGCTCATAAAGAATCCTATTCTGGACCCAGGAGAGCCGAATAATCAGCTGAATAAACACGTGATATGAGCACGCTGGTAGCCACTGAAAACTGCTTCTGCAGGGTGGAAACTTCATGGTGGGCTGAAGGTAATATTTGTAAATGGCTTTCTGTAGATGGTCTAGTCAAGAGGATAAGAGATCCTGTAGTACCTACCTGAAATCTGGGATGCCACTAGGAGTGCTTAGCCCTGCTCCAGCCATCACTACTATCCTATAGCATTGTTTCTTTTGAATTAATTCTGTCACGTCCTTGAAGGTAAGTTTCACTTTCCCACCATTATTTCCCCCTCTGCCAACGCCAAAGAATACCATTGGAGCACTGCATAAGGAAAATGTTCTGACTCCTTGGATCCTGCCACCAACACAGCAAAAATACAAAAGATTACTAAGAAACAATTACAAATTTTATTCAGCAAAATGAGATTATTCTAGCTGTGAGAAAACCACATGAATAGCAGTGCGGCTGCAGTGAAAAGATAGGAGTTGGTCTTCCAAAGTGGTATCATTTATACATGGAAGATATATTCTTTGATCTGTTGAGTTATGATTATGAATAATCTCATATTAATTCAGGCCTGTAGCTTCATTAGCTTTATAAAATTAGACAGGACAGTTTCATACAGAAATGTATTTTAAATAAATATCTCCAGTCTCTTGTTGCCAGAAGATGAAACTGCATAATAAGGAACAGGTTAGTACACAGCTGAGCCAACAAAAGACTTGTTTCACTTCAGTCAAATTCAAACACATCAAAGTTTTACCAATTTCAACAGAAGGATCAAGCACAATTTTTTAAAAAATCCATAAAGGAATCAGAAGCAACTGAGTCAAATCGCATGTCACAAAAGAAGGAAAACCCAAGGATCACTAACAAGATGGACCTGGAGGAAGTTAAAGTCCTTACTGACCCCAAATATAAGTGATCAGACCGGCAGTCTATTCTTGATAAACGAACAAAATAGTTACATAAAAAATAGCATGGAACATAAGAATACAAATTATATGAACAGAGAATGAATACTCAGGCTACATGGCCAGTCCTCAGTAGAAGACAGAATGGACAGCAAAAAGGTTAATGTTAACTTTAAGCACTGCAAAGACAATAATAGAATATTGCAAAATAATTCAAGAATCTTGACCATGAGCAAAAATTGTACACTTGGAAGCTAAGCCATTCTAAACTGGAAATCGTTTGCTTTTGCCTCTCTAATACACTGCAGCCCTTTTGAGTTATAAGTAAAATTCCCAGGTACTAAGTGTTGCAAAACATTTTTACAGGTAGACATCAAAGGTTTAAGATCTAGGACACCTGCAAGAGACCTTGCAGATAGACAGGCCCTCAAACAGTCTAAGAGACCAAGAGTGTAGAACACTCCCAGGGTGGTGGATCCTGCTCAGATTTGGCTGTCTTATCCTCCTAAAAAGTAATCACACAACTGTTTTGTTTAGCAGTATGTAGAATATGGGCACTTAGCTTAAGTGAGAAGACGAGCTAAGAGGTTGTAGGGAGGCAAAAGTTGCTTGTCAGCCTCAAATCTTTATTGTTATACTTTCAGATTTGTTTTACAAGCTACATGAAAGTCTTTGCAACACATAATGGTTTGTGTCCATCTCTTCGATTTACTGAGGGCTGGCAATAGTCTAAGTATAGACTCATGTATTACTTGTTTACCTATTTCCTAATTTTTCATAGCCAGATATACCTTTTTTGTTTTTATTCTAATTCCCTCACCTTTTACCATATATTCATGCATTGATCATCATGCTTGTGTAATATGTTATGCATAGTACCTTAACAAAACATTTTGTTTGCATTAAATTCTGAGTATACTTTATTTATTAATTTAATTTCTATCCCAGCGAATGGGCTTAGGGCAGGTTACAACATAAAAATTATAGCAATAATTTTTAGAATTCTAAAAAAAAAAATCAATTAAAATCACAACGAACAATAATAAAGGCAGCATTCTGAGAAAAAATAGTACTATCTCAGTATTGCTTCAGATATTATGCTATCCAGATATGGCCTGATCTATGGGTTCCTGGGTAAACTAGCTCCCTGCCCACAGTAGTTGGACAACAGTTTGATATGGAAGTTTTCCTTCAAGCCTGCCCCCCACTACAAAATTTCCTTTTGGGACTTCAATATGATATCATGTGGTTGCCCCCCTTTCAGGTTTTCCATGGCTCTTTTGAGGGTTTCCCCAAATTCGCTTTAGCACACTCCTAAAATATTGTACCAAAAGTGGGCTTCAGGAAAAGTGTGGACAAGAGAGTGCGCCATCTGCCTTTCTCCTATCATTTGTTTATCACAATGTTCTCTCTAAGCTCCACAGTGTTGTGTGCAAAAATTCTACACCATGAGCAAAAAAAAGCTAGCAGTATTAAAGTTGTGAGTCTACATTTGACTATTGCATAAATTAGTTTTTCAGAAGATTATTTCCATAACTTTGTAAAAATCTCAGAATTAATCACCATTATAAGAGAAATAGAATCAAGTCAAACTTCAGTACAGAAAATGCTGCCCTCTATAGGAAAACAGGTCTACCAGCCCCTTTCCACTTTATTGGTAGACCTGGCCATTAGAGAACAGATCTATTCTACACTACCCTTTCCTATATTAGTAGCCCTGGCCTCTGGAGAACAGGTCTACCCATCCCTTTCCACCATATTGGTAGACCTGGCTTCTGGAGAACAGGTCTACTCTCCCCTTACCACTATATTGGTAACTTGGCCTCTGAAGAACAGGTCTACCTGTCCTAGTCCATTATGTTCGTAGACCTGCGCTGAGCCCTAGAAAACATACTGACACTTGGGGGCGGTGGGGGACTCTTGCAGTCTACCTTGGTTTTGTTTGTTTTTTAAAGTGAAATATGACAAGTATACAGGCTAGGCTGATCCTGCATTGAGCAGGGGGTTGGACTAGATGGCCTATATGGCTCCCTCTTCAATTTCTGTGATTCTATCATTCTAAGTAGAACATAGGTGGAACAACCAGTGTCAGAACCCTGCCTAACCTAACAAACTGGAAGTTGCTTAAATGCTATCAACCTGCCCAGACTACTTCTTTATTCAAATATGTATATTCCACTTTCCCCTGTGACTCAAGGCAGCCTACAAATCATACCAAAAAGCATAACAGGGGTGTGCAAAAAAAATTGATTTCCTCCTGCTCCATTATAGTCAATGGGCCCTATAGACTATAATGAAGAATCAATCCAGAGGTGTTTGGGGCTCTGAGAGGGGGCTGTTTTTTGAGGCAGAAGTGCCAAATTTGCAGCATAATTGCTGATGCCTCAAACCCCACCCCCCAAGATTCAAAAAGATTGGACTAGAGGTCCATTTCTGTGGACCCCCAAAGGAGGTCCCCAGTTCTCCAATGGAGGGGAAAACACCTGAGCGCTGGAAGCTAAAATGCCTGAGCTGCCAGCTAAAGTTTTGTGCACCAGCCCCCTCTAGCACAACTTAGAGGGAACACTTATATTACTATAGTGTCCTAACACTATAGTGATATTCCTTCTACCGATTTTATTAAAAAGACAAAACGGCCTGCTGGAGGCAAGGAATGGATGGAAAGCATAGGTAGGAGGGAAAAGCACAGAGAAACCTTCTGTGCAGCAGCTCCATAGCCACTGCAAAAATTAGACTAAAACAGGGAACTACCCCACACAGAAGCGGTCAGTGTCTTCCTACTGGCAACAGTTCGTACTAATGGGGTGATTTGCAGAGCAATTCTGAGCCACACCTATGCTTCAGCTGCCAGCCATGGCACCGGGACACTGCCGTATGTTGGCTCCCTATGGAGTAAGTTACACTGCAGGGGAGCAGGGGGGAAAAGTATAGCTGGCTGCTTGTGAGGCTGCGTCCCTGGTGATTCTGCTGCAACATGGCCTCATGGCATAGTGTTGAGGCGGGGGCAACATGACATGTGGGGCATTCAGGCTGCCAGGAGCAGTCAGTCCCAAGGGCAGTTGCCACTGCACATCACCGCTGGGGGCAGGGAAGGGTGGCTCAGGACAGCCCCATTCTCCTCTCCTGCACCGCCCCTGTGACATAGACCCATGGCAATGACAGGCACGCAGTCACCTGACTCTGGCAGCCCCTGTGATCCCTTCCCCCCGTGCTACTTGTAAAGATGCCTTCTCTCCCCCCCTTTGGGTGCCAAAGGACCCCGTTCCTGGAGCAAATACACAATTAGGAGGTTCATCCATGCACTCATTCCATTACTGACCTCTTCTCAGATACATGCTCAGGTTAAGCTGAGGATGTGCATCTGGCCCAAAGCCACCCACCTATCTTCCATGGTACAAGTGGGGAATAGAATCTGAGTCCCTGATCCAGCCTCATGCTCTAGCCACTGCGATAAGCCAGCTTCTTTACCCAGGCTGCTCTCTGGACCCTCTCCCCTCCACACAGATGCCTGAGAGTTGAGTGAGGGAACATGTCTGTGTGGCTGAGTCCCCACTATTGATCAATGTGCAACTCACCCCATAGCACCTAAGAGCCCTCCCTCTTAGACATTTCCTCAGGAAGCCCATAGGAAGAGTAGCAGATGGGGCAGGAAGGGAGTGGGCCAGGGAGGGGTGTGGAGTCCCTGTCATGTAGCAGAAACCAAGCAGTAAAGACACACAGTTGTGGCACAACACAGACTTTATTGCAGTGGAATCTATGGCAAGGGGGGAGAACGCCATCCTTTTCCACTCTGGGGACTTAAGGATCCCCGGCATGGCATGAGCCCAAGTGGTATCGCAAGTGGAAGGGCTTGTGGGTGCAATGTTCTGCCTCAAGAGGAGGACTGAAGCAGTGGACTGAGCAGAGTGACTAGGGTGGGTGGGACTTGCCACGCCCACAAGTACCTGTTGAATCTTTACCTGCAAAACAGTAAAACTGAGCCAGGCCAGCCTCAGCCATAGATGTCTTGTCCTGACAGGGTCTGCAAATGCAGCCTCATGGGGAGGGCCTCACCACAACCCCCCCTTTAAGGCACATGATAGAAACAGTCAACTCACACTCATCCATCCTGTGGTAAAGTTCTTCCTTATTGCTTGCAATCCCTCTCCCTGCAGCAGCTGCAGCTGAACTCTCTGATTTTGCAAGGGAATGAGTTAAAGGGATACTTGTCAAACTGGTTCACCGTGTACATCTAAGCAGCTGCCAGACGCCCCCCAACTACAGACATGCCCTGTGCTCTGCCGCAGGTGGGAACCAGGCATTCCTCCCCCTCCAGATCTTCAGGGAAATTTCCTGGAGAACTTTTCCCATGGCTTACCAAGGGCTGTGGCACTGCACGGCCATGGTTTGTGCCACCCCATGCCTGAACTCAGTGCTGGGCTTGATATCAGAAGCTGCTGTCATGGCACGTAGCCTCAAGCTAGGGGAGTGGGGGAGCAGTTTTGGAATCCTTGCTCTTGCTTGCCTGTCAGAATGCAGTTGCCCCTGTGGGTGGAACCTCCAAAAGCGGGGTGCCTGTTAGGGTTCTGAAATGGAAGAGGTCAGCCACAGAGTATGAACTTTGCACTCCTCCTAGGGTGTCAGCACAAAGTGCTCACCCTAAAAACTCTGTGCTTCTTCCGCCATCAAAGTGCCCCACCACCTGCTCTAAGTCCATGTGGCAAGGAACTCAGAGAAAGAGTCCCATGCTGCATGCCCTAACAATTGAGTTGCAAGGTGTCCTGGTGGAAGTTTTTGTAGTATGGGGGGGTGCAATTGGGCCCTGGAGAGGGGGCTTGGCCACCCCAGGGAGGGATAGGATTGGTCAAGCCTGTAGTCAGCATCCTGAGAGAGCCAGTTTGGTGTAGTGGTTAAGTGTGTGGACTCTTATCTGGGAGAACCGAGTTTGATTCCCCACTCCTCCACTTGCAGCTGCTGGAATAGCCTTGGGTCAGCCATAGCTCTGGCAGAGGTTGTCCTTGAAAGGGCAGCTGCTGTGAGAGTCCTCTCAGCTCCACCCACCTCACAGGGTGTCTGTTGTGGGGGAGGAAGGTAAAGGAGATTGTGAGCTGCTCTGAGACTCTGAGATTCGGAGTGGAGGACGGAATATAAATCCAATATCATCTTCTTCTGAGCAACTCTGAGCCTAATGAGTGTGGCTGTAGCAGTGGGGGACAACTGCTCAATGGGAGCCTATGGGCTATGCCATGTTTTTTGTTGGCATAGCTTTCCACCTCTGGCAGGGAGTGTTCCTGGACTGAAAGTGCTCAGGGAGCTGGCTAATTCTGGCCTCACCAGCACCAACAAGAATGCCGGCACAGGGGCTTATGCCTCAGTTGCACCAATGGGCAGCCACCACGCCTTGCCACTGGTGCCCATGAGTGACAGGGTGGTGCTAGGGGCCTGCACCATTGTAAGTACCATATACACTGGCATAATTGGGACTTATGCCAGCATAGGAGTAAGACAGCTCCCAGAGTGCCTTCTCTTCCCCACCACCCCGTACTGATATCTGCCTGATACTTAAAGACTTGATTCTGTAGTTGGGGAACCTAATTAATACAAGCTACCTGGCTTTCCCAGAGAAACTGCTCTTGTCTCTATAGCAGAGTTATGACCATTCTACATCTCACTTCCTTCAATGGCAATCAATGTGGCAAAAGTGCTTGTCAGCAATAATCCACAGAAAACACATAACCTGATTTTATCAAACAGTTTATGGGGCATGTGCTTTCAGCAGTTATTCCAATTTTGAGGTGCCAAAGAGAATGACATGAAGCAACTTATGTGATAAGGCCATGTAATAAAGCCCTTGGTGAAATGGAGAGAGAAGAAAGCAGACTTGGAGAAACGGGGTAGGAGAAAGTGTCCATGAATCGAGCAGGAAGAAAGAACAATTGTTGTGTGGTTATTTTAGTGTTGAGAATTTAAGAAGGGTTGGTAAGGGAGTAAAGGGAGGGGAGATATTTTTAAAGTGTTGTAACATACTCTAAAGTTAAGGGTTTAGACAGAGTTCAGATTATGAAAGTTATATCTATCAACAGCTGTCAGCAAAAATAGCACAGTGGAAATTTCACATTCAAAGGTGCTATACCTCTGTGTACCAAGTCTTATACCTTGCTTGTCAAACTGCAAGTCATCTGATTGGTCTTCACTGAAAACAGAATGCAAGGCTTTAGTTAGATCTACCAAGACAGTTTTTAACAATCTTATGGGACAGTGTAGATGTACCCACCAAAATAAAGTCCAAACTTGTTTTTAGGAGATGCCAAAACAGTGTCAGACTGACAAGGAAGTATACAAGAAATCAGACCATACCTCTCTCTGGAAATGCTTGCCAGCTTTTTTGTGGTGGTTTCTGGAGGCCTCTGCAGCAAAAAAATTCTACTTGGAGGCTGGAAGACTGATCCAAATGAAACTAAATTTCTGCAAGCTGTAGAAGCAGGGGAGCTTCTGTGATGAAGTTGCTCAGTGCATATCCAGAGATTCCTCCATCCTACAGGAAGACATAATGATCACTTTCAAATGCAAGCTTGATATGTTTGGTTAAGAGAGTTTCTGCAGAGAAAAACGAAACCATTTAAACGTAATTAACTCAAGTTTTACATGGCCCGTATGCTTGTCATCGTACAGAAAAAGACATTAGAACAGATCTTTGCCTAAAATACAGGTTTACAGTCAACTTCAGATAAGTGGCTAAAGAGTACTTATGTATATTGAGTAAGAGTTTGGCAAATAGCTGGAATGAAGACTAATTTAGGGGGCAGAGCGCATAGTTTTCATGCAGTCATACATTCACTCTCCAACATCTTCAGCTTAAGAATGCAGGACTGGAAGTGTTGAAGACCTCTGCCTACTTGAGATCTTGAAGATCCACTACCAGTTAGAAAAGAATCAATGGCTTGCCTGCTGAGTAAGGCAGATTCCAATACCCAGCTTTCTTCCTACAGGAGAAGAATCCACACAAGTCTCCTCAAGCACCTCTCAGCTTTTCAGTTCAGCTCTGAACACTCTCCCTCCCACTTCCCCACATCCTTTGCATCTTTTCGAACTTTCTTACCTGCTAATCTCTGAAAATTTATAGAACAAAATAGATGCTTTCCTGCGGAGACCCTAAAATGTAGCCTCCAGTTCATTTCTCGTCAGTTGTTTAGCCCTGCAACACAAAACAAAACAAAAATCAAGACTCCAAGGTCTATTTAGCTGGCTTTCCCTTTACTGCGCCAGGTGAATAAACATTTCCGCAATAGACTCCGGGCTGTCCTCATCCCATTCCCCACTCTGTCTTTAGCTGATTAACCGAAGGCTGGCGAGAAAGCTCCTGAGCAGAGGGCAAAGCACAGTTGTTTGCTTTCAAGAGATCTTGATCCAGGGAACAGAACAGCCGAAATGCTCTTTACCGTAATGTTCCTAATAGACTAACTACTGTGAGTTTACGCTACCTCCTCCTCCCCCTCCCCATCTACAGTTGTTGAACTCTTAAAAAGCAGCACGAAGTGAAACGTTGCTGCACTTGTGTTATGGCGCTACTGAACAGCATTGCATATGAAACAATTCGGAACCGGCCACGCTTTATTACTCTGCAGATGCAGCTGGGAAACATGCCTGTTAACCTCAGATCATGACTTTGTATCGAGCGCTGTTGAGCCTCTTATTGCCGTAATTGTCCTAGAATTACGACTTTGTATTTCGATCAAAACGTCATTCTTTCGTAAAAGCTGACTCCTCAATGAGGAAAAAAGTCAATTTGTCCAGCCGAGTCAATGCTTCTCGCACGTCATATTTTTTAACTGCAGAAGACCCAGTTCTTTTACATATGTTCATTGTCAGTCATACTTAGCAAACCTGCAGCATGTGTGTAAACTGCTTTCTTAGGGGTCTGGGTGGCTGATAAATAGGATTGCCAACCTTCACATGAGGCTTGGATCTCCTGGAATTAAAACTCATATCCATCCAAAAAAGATTGGTTCCCTTGGAGAAAATGGCCACTTCAGAGGGTGGCATCATTTTCTGCTAAGCTCCCTCCCCTTCCCAAACATCAACCTGTCCCTCCACTTTCAAATATCCTGGAATCTTCCAACCCAGAACTGGCAGTCTTACATGGATGCCACTAAAATGTTGGCCCAAACTGAACCTTTTGCCTTCAAAAACAACTGGGATGGGTAATAGTTGGATCTAGGGCCTGGGCCCAACTCCTGGAATTTGTGTGTGGGGGTGTAATATCCCTGTTGATCCCAACCACAGGTATTTTGATAGAACCAAGTTCATGGGATTAAAAAATCCATTTAGTCTAACCGCTTTACACAATGCAGTTTATTCATCCATCAACTCTTCAAAAATCGAGCAGTTCTCCAAGCTCAGACCACTGTGATGTCACAAGCACTAAGCAAGAATATTGCAGAAAAGTGTACTTTACACTTTTCTGCAATCTACTTGTACTTTAAGTGTACCCTTTACAGTCCCAATCCAGAAGTGTTTGAGCACAACAGGCATAATAGTTGTGCTTTGACATCATCAGCACTTACAAAAACATCACTGCAGGCAGGCTCTTACACTGACCTTTGGAGAGGAGTACATAGAGAACAGAATCGTCTTTCTTTCTTCTAGGCTCCTAAAGACTGACTCTGTATGAGCTGACAGTGGGAAGGCAGTGAATTAAGCACCACAGTATTTTGAGTAAGAATCTACCTCATGATGGAAAAAAGCTAGTTGCATCAAAGTAGTGAATCTATATTTGACTATTGCATAAATTATTTCCACAACCTTATAAAAATCTCATAATGAATTCCTTTAAACTATATTTTATGAATAATTCAAACATTACAAGAGAAAACGGAATCAAGACAGATTGCATTAACATCAAGGCTTTTCTTTAAGCAGGAATGCACAGGAACGCAGTTCCGGCTGGCTTGCCATTGGGGTGTGTGTCCTAATATGCAGATGAATTCCTGCGGGGCTTTTTCTACAACAAAGCCCTATGAGAAACAATGGTGACATCAGGGAGTGTGGCCTAATATGGAAATGAGTTCATGCTGGGCTTTTTGTACAAAAAAAGCCCTGATTAACACAAAATGTTGTCCTCTATGGTGGTGGTGGGGGGGGGTAGACCTGGCCTTCAGAGAACAGGTCTATCCATTTCTTCCCACTATATTGGTAGACCTGGCCTTAGACCATTGCCCTGTGCACTTCTCCAGCACTTTTTTTTTGGGGGGGGGGGGAGGGTGGACTCTTACAATCTACTTTGGTTTTCTTAAAATGAAATGTGACAACCAGCATTACTGGTCAAGTATAACAAAGGAGGAACAAGCACTATCAGAACACTGTCTAACCTAACAAACAAGAAGTTGCTTAAATGTTATCTACTTTTCCGTCTGTATTCCAATATGTATCTCCCACTTTCCCCTGTGATGCAAGGCAGCTTACAAATCATACTGAAGAGCATAATAGAGGTGCATAAAATAGATTTCTTAATTTTTTTCCTACTCCATTTTAGCCTATAGGGACCATTATAGTCAATGGGCCCCATAGGCTATAATGGAAAACCGAACCAGCGGTTTCTGCCCCCCCTCCCTGTTTTTTGAGATAGAGGCACTAAATTTGCAGCATAGTTGCTGGTGCCTCTCCTCAATAAAACCCCCAAGTTTCAAAAACACTGGCCCAGGGGATTCCATTCTATGGGCTTTAGAAAGAGGTGCCCCCACCCTCCATTGTTTCCAATAGAGGAGGAAATGCTTGTGAGCTGGAAGCTAAAACTCCTGAGCAGCCTGCTAAAATTTTGTGTCGGCACCCCCTAGCACTGGTCCTGAAAATCACTTAGGCTGCCAAATGTTTTGTATTCTGTGTTTTTATGCTACTGGGTTTTTAATGTACTCTTATGCTACTGCAGGAGTGGCCAACAGTAGTTCTCCAGATTTTTTTTGCCTACAACTCCCATCAGCCCCAGCCAGCATGGCCAATGGCTGGGGCTGAAGGGAGTTGTAGGCAAAAAACATCTGGAGCGCTACCGTTGGCCACCCGTGCTACTGGGATTTATAGGCTGTTTTTTTTTAAATGTTAATTTTATTGCTTTTATCTTTTTATGAGGAGCCCTGAGCAGGAATCTGAGGAAAGGCATATAAGTGCATTAGGTAACTATACAGGATATCATATAATAAAATTCTTTGAAATGGCAGAAAACCATGAAAACTTGCACTGGCATTTGGAAAATATGCCACCCTAGCAGGTACAAACCAGAAACTGAAAGACATGAGACAAATAGATCCAACACTTAGTAACAGATAGAATTTAGACGTATGGGAAAAGGCATGACCACTACATTTCTTCAGCCTTACTCAAACTGCAGTCATGTTCATAAAGATAATAAATGTAGACCTTATTGTATTTATTGCAGTTATTCTAATTTTAGTGTACTTATTGTATTTATTAATGTTTTATAAATTGATATCTGTTCTGAGTTGATTCCAGGGAGAGGTCAAACAAACAAACAAAGCATGCCATAAGGCAAGAAGTGATAATGCCTCCCATTCCTACCACTACAACATCCATCCATAGTTATTGTATTGTGGGAAAACTGGGGAAACATCCACAAGATGCCAAACGTTTTCCTTTTAGGATGTGTAACTTATTTGCTACCTCATTTAACAACACAAGACAGATTACTATTATTCATTTCCTCTCTATCCTGTTCGCATGAATGAGTACTTATGCAGTACTTGGGTTGTCGATTTTGGGTTGGGAAATTCCTAAAGAGTTGGAGTGGTGTCCCGGGAGGGTTGGCACCTCAGCCAGCAAAATGCCATAGAGTCCTCTTGCCAAACCAGCTGTTTTCTCCAGGGGAATTGATATGGAGGTCAACTGTAATTATGGGAGATATTCATGATCCACTTGGAGACTGGCATACGTCCCCAGGAATCATCACTGTCACTTTTCCGCTCCTCTGAATGAATGATCTTACTATGTTCAGGTTGTGCAAACAACACCTGCACACACAGTTCTTCAGCGTGATCCAAGCAACCAGCAAATGGAAGTTGCACTAAAGCAAACAATGATTCCTAACTGGGGAGCTTATTATTTAATAGACACGCTTGGGACGGCGGATACGCGGCGTCAGCAATCGCTACTTTCTCCTCCCCTCCCTGTGAAGGAAGTGCTGAAGGCCTGGCAACACCCGCAAGGAGCGCCAGAGAGCAGCGTATGCCAGCGAGAAGGGAATTGAGAGTTTTGCCGGCTCCGTTCCAAAGTTCAGGGCTTTCGGAATCTCTTAGGCCGCCGTTGCCTTAGCAACCGGCTAGTCTCCTCTTCAGAACGGCTGCCTGCTCCTGAAGGGGTGGAATGATGCTGCGCTATGCGGGACCATACGGTACCCAGCATGCTTCGTGCTGAAGGTGACGGAAGTGAGTGTGCATTTCCGGCGGCAGGGCGGCCCGGCCTCCTGCTTCTGTTGCTCTGTGGAGTAACCGCGCGTTCCTTTCAACTACCCCTTCACCCGGCACTGCCATGAAGGACGTACCGGGCTTCTTACAGCAGAGCCAGAGCTCAGGGCCTGGCCAGGCCGCAGTGTGGCACCGTCTGGAAGAACTCTACAACAAGAAGTGAGTGGATGTGTGTAAAGGGTGGGGGAGTAAGGAGTGTGCATGGCGGGAAGGGAGAGATCTTGAGTAGTTGTTGGGTGCTTTGTGCTTAACTAGGGGAGACAGGTGTCATTCTTGCACGGCCCTCACGACTGTTTCTTTAGTAGTAGAGCTTAATTAAGTGGCTCTGCTTTTCCCCGCCTTCCATATAAGGAGTGAGTGCTGCTTGTTCATTTTTATGGCTTTTGGCAAATTTAAAGTGTTTTTGCAGTGTTAGAGGGAACGGACTGAAAAAGCATACCTCATATTGAAGATGTGTAGTTGGGCTTTGGCCGTTCTCCCAAACAAGGTGCCACTTGCCTTAGATCAACCTTAGATCTAGAGCTTGTTCTGTAATGCATTATTAAAAAGTTCCACACTTTTGAGAGTGAGCTGTAGCTACCTGGCTGCTGTGCATCTTCCTTGTTCATTTTTGTAAACCTGTTGGTTATAAAACCAGCTTCTGGTGTTAATTATGTTGTGTCTGGTCTTCCCCATCAGACTGTAAAGTAGCTGACTTGAAAGCTTAGACTATAACTTGAATGCTCATTTTTCAGTAATTTTGGATTTCCCCCCACACGTTTGAACACAGATTGTCCCCTTTCCCCCAATCCTTTCATAATACCAAGAGAATGTCACATTTTCTCTTCACATTGGGCTTGGAATGTGAGATTATTAATGGGTGTAAATATATGGCTTTGTTGCTTTAGCTTTAAGGCCTTGTTTTATTGTCACTGATATGGCCATCAGAGAGAGGGAAGGCATCAGCAAGATATCCCTCTGTTGTAACTACAGCCAATTCAGCTGAGAGTCCCCTGATTGAGCAACATTTGTTCTACAGTTTGAACTGCTTACAAAACCATTTGCCTGAAAAGCTAACAATATAATAAGTATATTAAATAACCTGTTGCTTTTTGTTTTTTAAAAATGGGAAGCTGCTTGCTACTTTAAAGGGCCTGTATAAACTTCTGTGCATTACTATGAAGGCTTAGAGCTAAAAATAATCACAGTTCTACATAAGGAAGTATTATGTAATGGCTTATTTCACGTGTTTGGCTTTCACTGTTCTTATGAAGCACTTCTAAAAGACTAATTTTGCTCTTTTCTTATTTTAAGTTGTAGGCTTGTTAATAGTATTGTACAAATCAGGCTTGTAACTGACTAAACACCAACTCTTCAACCTTTTGTGTTAATTCTTTGACATGTAGGGTCTTGCATCCCTTTGAATATGTTGGTGTGCCATTCTTGTTTTACAAGAATGTTCTTATGTTTGTAATTTTATCAACTCTTTCCGTTATTGCAAATATGTGTTTTGTAGGCTTTGGCACCAGCTAACTCTTCAGGTGCTAGACTTTGTGCAAGACCCCTGCTTTGCCCAAGGGGATGGACTTATCAAGGTAATAACCCTGTTTTATCACATACTTTAATAATTTTGAAGATGTCAGGTTGTATTCTGAGCATTCTCATTCATCAAATGTTTTTGAGTTAATTAAAAAATCATTGATGAATTACGTAAGACGCTATCCAAGGAACCAAGAGAGCCAGTTTGATGTAGTGGTTAAGTGCGCGAACTCTTACCTGGGAGAACCGGGTTTGATTCCCCACTCCTCCACATACACCTGCTGATGTGACCTTGAATCAGCTACAAGTTCTCTCAAGGCTGTTCTGCTCAACAGCAGTTCTGGGAGAGATCTCTCAGCGCCACCTACCTCACAGGGTGTGGGGAGGGGAAGGGAAAGGAGATTGTAAGCCACTCTGAGACTTCTTTGGCTAGCGAAGGGCAGGGTATAAATCCAATCTCTTCTTCTCTCCTTCTTTATCTAATCAGTATTCCTGGTCTTTTGTCATGTGGCAACTGTACCTGGCATGTTGTTTCATATAACTTCATAAGTTTACATGTTAATCCTTCCTCTTATTTCAAAGTAAGTTTTGACAAAAAAGCTTTTATTCTGTGGGGAGCTTTAATTTTGATTAAACCTACATGGTTTATAATCTTGAGCCACTGGTAAGAGGAATTCTGTTCTGAACATTAATTATTTTTTACCTTGATAATGTAAAATTAGCTCTAATATTAATTGTAGGGGAGTTGCAACTGCTTAGACCTGTAAAGAGGACCATGCCTACTGCAAATGTTCTTTATCACCTGTGTACTTGAATAATTTACAGAAGTCAAAAGTTTGAGAGGCAGATCTTGTAATATCTTCAGAGTGAGAACAGTGGCACGTCAGTGCCGTTCTACAGTTGTCTTGTTATGTCCAGAGGAGCACATTGTGGAGTCACTTCCAAGAAGGATGTTCCTTGTTTTCCCAGAGTTGTTTGATACCATGCTTGCTGCATTTGACAAACTTTTAGCAGTGAGCTATAGAATGTAGAAAAGGTCCTAGAAGTACTTATACCAAGGTATATGTTATCTAAATTATCTGTTATGTTGTTTCAAGGTATATCCTTTTTTTTTACTTTGACTGCAGCTTTATGAAAATTTCATCAGTGAGTTTGAACACAGGTAAAACTGTTTAGGATACTTAACATTTTTAAATTTAATATTACCTTTTAAAATTAAATGGAATTTTTGAAGTACCTTCAAAATTAAAGTTCTCACTAACCCCTCTGTATTGTAGGGTGAACCCTTTGTCACTTGTAGAGATCATTCTTCATGTAGTCCGGCAGATGACAGGTAAATTATCTTTTCCATTTCCTCATAGTTATCTTTATCAGAATGCACATAGGTAAGGCCATCACTTGTAAAGCCTTTAGTAGCCATGGAGGGAGGAAGTGAGCCAGAGGCCTGTCTGATCTCTTCCCAAGGATAATCCTGGATGAAAAAATGTCCAAACCCCCACCCCCCCCCAGCTTTAAGATATCTAAATCTACCACAGATTTATCTGTCTCATTGGATCCTTAATGTGAATTCTTGCTTACACTCTTTAGATCCTAATGTGGCCCTAACATTTCTGGAAAAGACCCGAGAAAAGGTATGTGCACTTACTAACAAATACTAAATATAATATACTATACTATATATACTAATACTAACAAATGCTACATACTAACAAATACGACAGATAGTTAGGCAGACACATACATACATATGGTGGACTTGTTTTCCATACGTGTTCTATGTTAGACAACAGTCTGCATTCCATATCATGAGAATTACTAAGGGTACGAATAAGGTCAAACACAGAATCAGGTTAAGCCAAGATGGTTTGCCTAGCTAGAACAATAATTTTCTGTGCTTTGTAATCTGTTTTGTGGCTACAGGTGAAAAGCAGTGACGAAGCTGTGATTCTGTGTAAAACTGCCATTGGTGCTTTGAAATTAAATATTGGTGATCTACAAGTCACAAAGGTGAGTTAGTAATAGCATTTGCTTGTTTATTAAAGCAGTGTTTTTTGACTGTGCCACAGGATGGAATCTGCACTTTTGCACATCTCCTTTTTGTCTCTCTTCTGGTGTTTGTGTGTAGGTTCTTAGTATTGGACTCTAGGGAAAGGACAGAACTCCTTTTGATTTTTGTTCTTTGAAGTGTTTCATCATAAATGCAATATAACTTGGAAAATAGATAGTTTACCTTTATTGGCATTACAGATAAAAGATCATTAAAATAGATAAAGAGTTCATCATAGAATGGGTCATACATTAAAATCATCCATATTAAAATATTGAAAATTTACAGTATGTTACTAGGTATAAGAACAGCAGCATGTAAGAACTTTGCCATAAGGTCAGTTATATTATCATCTGCGTTAAGCAAAAAACCCAATTTGTATGTGTATCGGGAAAATCCATAATGTCGAATTTTAATATAAGGACGTTCTGTTAGAAAATAGTGGGGGTTTTGTGTGTCTGATCATTCAATAAAATGCTTGTGAATACTGCAAACAGGGTGATAAGTTTCCTTCAAGTGGCTAGAAAGCTGAACAGGTTTTCAAAATATTAAGTTGATTCCTTTTGCTCTTATGTTTTTTAGCCATCAGCACATGTCAGTATACTAATCCATAAGCCCTTACAAAATGTCAATGCTACTGCTGAAATTTCCTTTATATAACATGGATTTTAATGAATTTGCCTGTTAGATGCTGTGTTCTTGTGTCAATCAGCTTTTTAGGATAGATGTATAAGTCTGGTTTCAGTCTTCCATCTCCTTTCTCCTAAGTTGACTGGCACTGTCAGAGGATCTAACTACAAAAATCTAACTAAAAAGTTAAGAATAGAGTTTGTGGTGGGGTTGGTAGCTGTTTGTACTTTTAGTCAGGCTGTTTTCAAAAATAAAATTAGGAATTATAAAAATGATAATGAAGAAATTGTCTTTAAGTAGTCACAAGCATATTTGTACAAAAGTTGTAGATATGTTTCTTCAGGGAAGTTAAGACTTTCTTAAGTCCTATTGTTAGCAGTCCTATTGTTAGCAGAAGCTAAACTGTTGAATGTACCATGATCCTTACGTTAATCTGTTTGGCACTGCATTTGGATTCCATCAAATATTGCTGAGTATCATGCACCAAGGGAGATTCTTTAGCTACTGTTTAGACTTCAAAGAGCATTATAAGGATGGTGAGGCACTGATGTGTGGAAAATACTTGTGGGAGTTAAGAATAGATATCCCTTTTTTCCTTTAGGAGACCATTGAGGAGGTTGAGGAGATGCTGAATAACCTTCCTGGTGTGACATCTGTTCACAGCCGCTTCTATGATCTCTCCAGCAAGTATTATCAGACAATTGGGAATCATGCCTCTTACTATAAGGATGCGTTACGGTTCCTGGGATGTATAGACGTCAAAGATCTGCCAGGTAACTGCACTGTCCTTTCTGAGTTGGACATACTGCAGCGGTTGTGCTTAATTAAGAGCTTCATTTGTGGGGGTGAATCCTTGAGCTGATAAGGCAGTCCTCAGGGACTTTGATGGAATAATGTCACAAGTGGAATAAAGGGAATCTTTATTTAGCTATGGTGTGCAAAACCATTTAACGATTGTCAATATGGGGTTGTATAGCACTGTTCTATCTCTCATGTAATATGGCTTGGAAATTTGAGGCCTTGTAACACAGGCAGTCTGGGTAAAACTTTCCTGGCAGTTCTGTTTATGTCCTCATCTCATGCCTTTCTTACGACTATCATTGCCCATAGCCTCCATTCTCAATTCCTGTGCTTGCTGCCCTATTATGTGACAAAATATCCCAAAGTACATGAAAATCAGAACTTTGAACTTATAATACATAGTGCAAAATAAACAGATATGTAAATTATCTGTTTTTTCCTCTAATTGGCAAAAGAAATTGGCACTTCTGTATATAGAATTGTTATAGCCCTGTTGTTTGTAGAACATAGAGGAACAGATGTTTATGTATCATAATATAAAATACACATGCATAGAACAGGTACTCTTAGTGTCAACATCCCATTGAGTGTCTCTTAATGGAGTTTATGTTGGGGCCAATAGGACAAATAAGATGCTAAAATGAAGGAAAGACTGTAGAACTGCCACTTGAGCCGCAGATTCTTCCTTTTCAGTGGCCGACCAGCAGGAGAGAGCCTTTACTTTAGGATTAGCAGGACTCTTGGGTGAAGGAGTCTATAACTTTGGGGAACTGGTAAGTTCAGTTTTTTGGTTGAAACATTGGGGTAGAGGTGAGGGGTTGCTGTTGTCTCAATAACATCCTACTTTATTTACTTCCTCAGCTTATGCATCCTGTACTAGAGTCTTTGAGGAACACTGACAGGCAGTGGCTGATTGACACGCTCTATGCCTTCAACAGTGGTAATGTAGAAAAATTCCAGACTTTGAAGTCAGCATGGGGCCAGCAGGTGAGTGGATGGTGTGGCTTGATGGCGCTCTGGGAAATTAACATAGTTCCTATATGATTGTATATAAACACAAGGGCAGAATAATGGTTTTCTTGATTTCTACCATTTTGTTAACACAATTGACTTTTTACACCCAATCTCTCAAATTGTTCTCTGTACTTAGGTAAAGGATTTTTTGTAACAGCAGGTTGTAAGAAACCCATTAGCTGGGTTTCAGTATTCAGGCCTACACAACTTGGTACCTACCAAACTAAGTACCACTTACCAAGGGGCTCAAAACTTGTGTTTTTGCTGTTTGCCTGAGACTGCAAAATCAAGAAGGTGTCAAGCAGTTGGCAGCTTTCTGAACACAGTTGGTGGGCTGTATTCTGCTTAAATCTTCTGATTTCTGTATGTGGCTACCTGAAAGCTGATATCCTAATGAAATCCTCTTCTGTATACCACTTGATATTCCTTTTGCAGTCAAGACTTCAAGCTAAAATAGTTGAATTTGCGTTAAAAAGTAAGCTATATCTCTGACATTACAAGAACCCTGCTGGATCCAACCAGTGATCCATTAGCCTAGTATCCTGGTTCACACAGTGGCAAACCAGTTGCCCTGGAGGACCAACAAACAGATCATAGAGGACAAGGCTGTCCTCTGCTGTTTCCTTCTAGCATTGGGTTTCAGAAGTTTACTGCCTCTAAATGTGGAAGTTCCATTTACTCATCATGGCTAGTTGCCAAAGATGACCATTTCCTCCATGAATCCATCAACCCCTCCCCCAAATCCATCTTGCTTAATGATAAAGCTAAATATATAACCTAAGTACATTTATAAGCATTGATTCTAAAACCAGATGTTACCAGGCAAGACTGAAACCAACAGATTTTCAAAGCTCAAAGCAGATGCTCCACCCAGCCTAGTTCACCCAGAATCAAGAGGTATCCGGGGCTGGCTTGCCCACTAAGCAAACAAGGCAGTTGCCTAGGGCGCTGGCAGGGTGGGTGCCCAGAATTCGGCCCTCCCCACGCCCTAGACAAATCGCTAGTTTGCCTCTTCGCCTGTTCCCCTCCCCCTTAGCTTGCTTACTCCCCATGGCTTCTTGTCCTCTGCTCGCTTGTCCCGCCTCTTCGCCACTGTTTTGCTTCGTCCTCCTGCCGCCCCGCCTCCTCCCTACCCTTCTCGTCCTCCGCTCGCCCATCCCACCTCCTCCCCGTTGATTCCCTTCATCCTCCCGTCCACCCTGCCTCCTCCCCATAGCTTCTCATCCTCTGCTCGCCAGTCCTGCCTCTTCCCCGCTTCTTCCCTTTGTCCTCCTGCCTGCCCTGTCTCCTCCCTGACCTCCGCTCGCCCATCCCGCCACCGGCCACTCGTGCCCAGGAACAGCCTTAGCCTTTGCAGCAGCGGTGGCTGCTTTTTCAGCGGCTTGCTGTCCTTTCTGCTGCCGCCCCAGCACTGGTGAGAGCGCCAGAAGGCCGGCATAGGAGCCACCAGCCTCTGTGCTGCTTTACCTGCTGATCAGCAGATCTGTGGGGGGGTGGCCTTGGAAGAGCCCCAGGAATGTGGCATTTCACTTCCGGTTCCCTGGGTATTAAAATTGGGAGGGGGAGGTGCGACAGGGGGTGGGGGGCAGTGAGGGCCGGGCCTAGAGGTATCTCAGTTAGATATAATCAAAAATGTTTGACTAACCAAAACTCTCCACTGTTATGTTTTCCAGCCAGACCTGGCTGCAAATGAAACTCTCCTCCTACAGAAGATTCAGCTTCTGTGCCTTATGGAGGTGAGTCAGTAGTGGAAATATAACACTGGTGTCCTTTTGACAAAAAATATCTCTATGAATGGTGAATTTGGAAATGCATTTTCTTTTGGTTGTTCATTCAGTAGGTCTTTTGTTTTAAGTATCTAATGAGTTCTTATGGCAGGATGTAGGTTTGTTTATTTTTCTGAAATGTTCACACTACCTAAAGTGCCAGACTGAATAACTGTTCCCCAAACACTTCTGTTATTATGATGATAGCAGGTACACTTCCTTTATATTGTGAGGTAAAAGGAATTGCTATATTACTTTTGGCCATTCCCCTGCAGCTGGATAAAATGAATGGGTAATCCAAATTGGAATCCTGCATCTGTGTAAGAGGACCACTTTGTATCCCAGTGGCATATCCATGACCTAATGTAAACTGACTGAGTTTATTGGAATTCCTGTTTTTCAAAGTGGTGTGTCAGTCTAAGTCTCAACATGTTTGCTATCCAAAGCTTATTTAAACTGCTGAAATGTAAACGTGGCATAGGTTTAATTCAGGTGCTTACACAGCAGAGCACTTTGGCATCAGCTGAATCCATATGTTTATGTGGGGTTTGTTCAGCAGGCTGCTTTTTCCACATCCATATCCCTCAATAATGGCCAGATTTTTAAAGAAAACTTATATCCTGCTGTGAAAAAAATCTAGCTTGTTTGCCCATCAGTTATTTCAGAGACAGGGAAGGATTGTCTCAGATCCCCACCAGGCTTCTCTCCCTCTCTCTGACTCTGTCAGCCTCTCTGTGAAAGCCGTTGAGAGCCAAGGGATCTAGGAAGATTGAGAGCTTTTTAGAATCCCACTTGCCTTTGGTGTAATTTCTCCATACTTCCCCAAAACTCCTCCTGAGCCCCTGTGAAGGTGTCAGAGGCCCATTCCCCTCTCCCGAGTACCCCTGTTCTTTATGCTGTTTTTCTGGTGGCAGGGGACTTTTATTCACACCATTCTACAGAGTCCCAGCACAGATGAACAGAAATGTGTCAGTATGCAAGGAAAAAACAACTTTAAAGTCATAAATATAAACACAGAGAATGTTGCCAACCTATCTCTGGCATTCTACCTCTGTCCACACCGGTGAACGGGTGTATGTATGCAGAGTGTTTTCTCTCTCTCCCAACACCCATACAATTTCCAAACCGACAAGTTGCTTTAAAGTCCTTTATTCCTGGTTATGTCCATGATTGGTAAGCAGTATTCTTATTCTCCTTGGAAGGGTGGACCTTAGATTCCTACCAAAACCCAGTTAGCCAACCACAGTGAGTTTTGCATGTGTGTTTTATGACTTTAAGCAGAGAAAATGAAAATCTCAGTTCTAGTCCAGGACCAGGTGATATCTCAGTCCTCTGGCAGCAGGCTCTGCCTCTTCCTAACTATTGATCACCATGTAAGTCCTTCCTGGCTGTAATGTAAGGTGGTTTATGACTGTGTCCACAAGTGGATGCATTTTCTTAGGAGGAATGACCTCATTCATAACAAGGATAAGTTTTAAAAAAAAGCTTTTCTGCTGATTGGCATTTTAAAGGGAATGTATTTCTTTAGAGTTAAGGCTAACGTAACCTTAATTTTACTTGCCTGCAGATGACCTTCACTCGACCAGCTAATCACAGGCAACTCACTTTTGAGGAGATTGCTAAGAGTGCCAAAGTCACTGTGAATGAGGTGAGTTGCTCTGTGAACTAATATGTGAGGAAACCAAAGGTCCTGAGCTTTGGTTTATTTGTTCACCGTTGAAAAGCTTCAGGTATGTAGGGCAATTTATTTAAAATGTTTTTGTTATTCAAGTTGATGAACAGCGTCTAGGCAAGTAGTTATAGTTTCAGTACTTTTCTGTTCTTATTAATAGATGCTTTGATTTCTAACAAATACTTCTGTTCAGCTGTACAGCGATTTGCTTGGGAGCAGTTGAGAACTTTCTGAAGCTAGAAGAGGTTATTTTCTTTTTCAGGTGGAGCTGTTGGTGATGAAGGCACTTTCAGTGGGTTTAGTAAAGGGCAGTATTGATGAAGTGGATAAAAAAGTTCACATGACATGGGTCCAACCACGGGTGCTGGATTTACAACAGGTAATTGTGGCTGAGATCTTGATGCTACACCGTTTTTCTGGTTGGCTTGGAGTCTTGGGGGGAAAGCTTATCTCTCTGGGTGGGAGAGAGAACACTGGTAAAATATCCCTTTTCTGTATCAGTTGCTGTGTTTTATGTAAGTTCTTTGTTGAGCTGGCAAAATCTAGTTGATTCAGATTGACTACCTGCACCTATCTACCTAATTATGGTACCTTTAAAACTATATAAGATAAATATCTTGCTATCAGGATGAAATGCATTTCAGAAGAATAAAAGACACCACTTGGGTACATGCTGTATGTTAACTGCTCTGAGAATTATAGGTGTTCCAGGAAACATTCTGATAGAGAAGTTTCAGTTCTTGTATCTATAACCTTGACAACCCCTGATAAATTCAATGTTTCCCAGTTCTAAATTGCTTGTGGATTTGCTTCCTAGATAAAGGGCATGAAAGACCGCCTGGAATTCTGGTGCACAGATGTGAAGAGCATGGAGATGTTGGTAGAACACCAAGCCCACGATATCCTAACATAAAGGACCTTACTGGCTGAAAGAATACCCTGTACTATTGCTGAAACTGGCAATGCCCTGACCACTGACTCTGTATGAATTCTATTAAAATGGGGGCTAGGGGAGGAGGGGAAGAACTACTTTTCTGATGCTTGTACAGAGGACTAAGTGGCCTTTGCTGTATAACCCTTTGGTGCCTGGAGTCGGGAATTCCCTCCTATGTGTTGGCATTGAACTAGTGCTCACCAGGGGAACTCCCATCCTGCTGTCACCAAAGGGGTGTGTGTGTGTGTAGGGGAAATAAGGGCTCCATAATGGTGGATTTAATTGGTCTTGGTGTGGGGCTTTTGTGATGGAGGATATTGGGGGTGTGGGAGCTCTGTGCTAACAATGGAGGTCTCTAGGTCAGCAAAGGAGCAGCAGCAAAACTTCCATTTTGCACTTGGGATGCACAAGGGAAGGGCCCACCCCACCATTGTCAGGCATTTCTGATGGGCTTGGGGGGGGAGAACATGACCTTATCCCTGGAAACTTTTCCCCTTTCAGCCCAAAGGCGGCATAACTGAGAACAAACATCTTTTTCCCCTAGCCTCCCACCTATTTTGCAGTAGAGGAAGCTGCTGAACCCATCAATAAGTTTAGTGGATTTGTTTTTATATCCTCCCTGGGTTTGCTCTTGTCTTTTATGAACATTTTATCCTGAAGTGTGATGCAGTAAAAAAAAATAGAAAAAGAAAACTGCTGGAATAAAACTTCTCTGCCTTCCTTCATTGTGCAGTTCTGTTGTGTTTTAAGGTGTATTGGACTGAGCAGTCCTGTTTAAGGACAGGCCTCCAAACCTGGGTTGGCTTGGCATTTGTGTCAATAGACTTAGAAATTATTGCTGATGACAGGTCTTATCAGGATGACATTATTCCAATCTTAGTGTTTTTTTACCCGTCTTTCCCAAAAAGTGATGATTCTGGATTTCAAAACGTACTGCAATCTGCAAATGTTGATTTAAGATGATCTCCAGGAGAGTCTAAAACAGTATTTATGCTGGTCAGATTCCTTTCCAGTGAGAGACTGAAGTGAGCTCTAGTAGGAGACTGGCCCATTGGACTTACCGTGAGGGGTCCTTCTCCTCAGAGGTTCGGAGGACATCTCTGAGGGTTATTCCTACTGTTCCTTTAGGGAGGCAGGAAACACTTTTTTACCTTCCTGTTGACACCTTCGGAATAACCCCGCTCTCAGTTGTGGGACTCCCAAAAGCAGTGTTGTCTTCCCTCGAACTAGAAGGACTATAAACACAAACTAACAACATGCAACTACAACATCAACTGTAGCAGTGAACTCCAATAGTACTGAAACTAGAACAGTACAAGGGAGAAAAGGCTGTAGTAGATAGAACAGAATAGAATATAGGTGATGAAGATAAACCTGGGAGTGGCGAGATGTCCTCTGAACCTCTGAGAAGGACCCCTCACGGTAAGTCCAATGGGCCGTTCTTCCTCAGAGGTTGTTGAACATCTCTGTGGGACCTCCCAGAGCAGTCCCCTAGCTGAGTGGGTCTTCATTCTGGTGGAATGTGGTGGAACTCTATTGAATATCCCTCTTGTACAATTTCTAAAGATCATTGATCTGCCTGAGAAGCACCCCCGGTTGCTGCAAAATGGAGTAGTTGAGCTCCCACTGGTATCTGATCGTAGTCATACCTACTTAGGCCTGGATTCGATTGGACTTGTCAATTTTGGAGAAGTTGTTTCGATTGAATTTGGAGCCCAATGAACATCTTTTGAAGGAGTTCTTTGATGTCTCCCAATTGAACTTTTTGGAATTGGTGCGATATCTGCCCAGGGAATGCTGAGTCCAAAAGGACTGAGGACCCCTTCTATCATTTCTCCGAATGGATTTGGGCATGGCCTTTTTGTCATGAGTCTCTACAAGGATCTTATCCAAAGCATCCCCGAAGAGACATTCCCCTTGGAAAGGATATGCTGCCATTGTAGACTTGAGAGAAAGTCAGCTTGCCAAGCCCGAAGCCATAAAAGGTATCTAGCCACCGTAGTGGACACTGTAGCCTTAGAAGCAAATGTCAGAATGTCTAAGGTCGTGTCGGCAGTAAATGATGCTGCCTTAAGGATGCGTGAGGTGCCCTCTAGCAGACGGCTATTGTCCTCTGGTAACATCTGGATTAACTTACGTACCCAAACAATGGACGCCCTGGAAACCAGGGAGGTCGTAGAGGATTCCTTCACCATCATGGCAACAGATTCATATAATCTTTTCAAGGTTGCCTGAGGTTTTTTGTCCAGGGGATCTCTAAGAGAACCCTGGCCATCCTCAGATACCAGGCCTGAGGATTGTAGAGCTGCTACTGGACCGTCCACTGTTGGGGCCTGTAATAACTCATTAGTGTAAGCAGGGAGTGTGTACAACTTTTTGACTAAGTGCGGAAACTGCTTAAGAGAAGCTGGCTTTTCCCATTCAACTCTAACGTGTTTTTCAAAATATTCTGGGAATGGGAATACTTGCTCAGAAGTGTCCCCCTGGGGCAAGAAAGTATTTCCACTGGTTCTGGACTTGATTTTCTTTGAGTCAGCCACCTTGGCTTCCTCATCAATCGGCCCCTCCTCAAATTCTAATGCTGTAAGAGTTTTGGTTAGCAAAAACTGGTAATCTTGACAGAAGAAACGACTAGCTTGCTCAGGTATTTTAACCTCTTCCTGTTCCTCCTCTGAGAAACATTCCTCCTCTTCCCTATCCTCCTGATCAGAGCCAGACACGATAGATTCAGGCTCAGCAGGCAGAGGCTGAGAAGGGTGTAAGGGGGCCTTTTGTGCTGCCTTGGTAGGCCAGGTGAAAGTGGGGGAGGATCTAAGGGAAAGGACAATCCCTGTGGGAAAAGCCCCATTCAGGCACAAAAGGATCCCATCTCTTCCTGCATCACTCGCTTAATAAAGAGCATAGCCTCTGGATTCAGAGGGTTGCTCATTGGTACGTTACCCCCATCTTGGAAGCCTTCCAATTGTGGCTGCAGGTAGGTCCGAGCCTCTGGAGTGCCTGCCCTTAGGGGTCGGAAGGTCTGAGAGCTGAGCCCCGCACTTCCAAAATGGCCGCCGCTGTTCTCTGCCACCCCGAGGCACATAGCAGGGGCTTCCATTACATGCCGTTTCTTGGCGCTGGCAGTTGATTCATCTGCAGCCACGTTGGGAAGGGCGCGAACAAGTGAGGGCGAGTCGGCACCTTTGACGAAATTTGCGGCCACGAGAGGTGCAGCGTGCGTCTCTTCCTGCTCGTCAAGAGAGGAAGCCGTCTGTTGCAGGCCATTTAGAAACGGCCCAAGTTGATCCTCCCTGCTGTTTTTGCTCAGTGAGGGAGAAAAGAAAGAGGAAGAGAAATGGAAGGTAAAATAGAGACGAAAAAAGGCTTAGCCTAGGCTTGTGCTGCTGCTCCCTATAGAGGCAGGAACAAAACTGAGGGCGGGATTATTCCGAAGGCGCCAATAGGAAGGTGAAAAAAGTGTTTTCTGCCTCCCTGAAGGAACAGTAGGAATAACCCAGAGATGTCCGACAACCTCTGAGGGAGAAAGCATTACAGCCTTGCTCACTTCAGTTGAGGTGTAGCTAACAGCAAGGACATGTAGGATCACTTTGCTCAACAACTTACATATTTCAGTGTCACTGTAGCCATTGATATGGTGAATTTCTTGTTACATCACTAGAGTGTCCCACTTCACTTTTTTGACATGCTGCATATCAGTGGTCAGTTTTAACAGCTGACAAAACTCAGCTTTGAGCTCATGAGGTGGAAACAGCATCTTTTCTCAAGATCAACCGAATATAAAGAAATACCAACCCTGCCTATTAAATAGTCATGGGCGGAAAGACTGCATATTACCTGTTTTTCCCATTATTTTTTCTGGCAATTTGTTTTCAATAAGTTGCTGGGGGCTGCAGTTTAAAAGGGAAAACAGTACAAAATAAAGTTTTTCTTGTAAAGTAACAGGATAGTTTCCCCCAAGCCCTGTTGGCAACTAGTGAGAATTTGTTCCTTTTCATCCATGATGTTTGATTGGAAGCTTTCATACTGGGATATTTGTGTATATAGGAAAGCATTCAGCAATGTCAGAAAACCTACTTGCTGCAATGGATGAGCTTCCCGCTGAGGTTGAGTTTCCATCCCCTCCAACCCCAGATTTTAGTCTTCTGACTTGATGCTCGCTCACCCTTTTAAAAAATTTCAGCTACAGCTGCTTATTCTCACAATCTGAAAGCTGCTCTAAGCAAATGTTATACACTGCATCTATTGCAAGGAGGCATGAGTGGTGAGCATTTTGCTTTCATCTAGGACTGTGTGTGGTTATGGGTATGCAATATTTTTTAATTAGGTGGAGAAACATTAAGGGCAGTAAGGCTGCAAAAGCGGGTAATATCTGCTGAAGTCTCAAGGAGCCATGCTTCTCTCTGGACTAGAGACTCTGGCATGTTTCTTGGTCTGTTACTCAGGAGAAGCAGCTGCAGGCCAAAGCCAACCACACAAACTTCTGCTTTCTGCGGACATAGGTCGAAAGGCACATGAACTTGTGGATCTGCAGTTCAGAGCCAAAGTCCAACAGCAGAGGAGAAACAGACAGGGGATGGGGAAGAGAAGCACCCACACTGTTAACATTCAAACAAGAATTTTCCTCCTTTCCACTGACATGTGAATTGTCTCCAGAGCTCATAATACACAAAACTGGCATTCCACTTTGGACATTAGATTGGAAACCAAAACCTGAAGTACTAATCATGCCTTGTCTCATTTCTGAAACTGCTCAAAAGCATAATAGCAAAACTATTGTTCTTGCCTTTCTCAATACCTTGATGTACAGGAAAAGCACAAAGTTGGTGGACCTCCAGATATAACATTCAAAAAACACGTTTGCAACTGACTTTCAAGTGACTGTTCTGAAAGCAGGAGCAAGGTCTTATGCACTTTTCATCCAAATAGCTTTATAGATTTTGAATACCACCATTTTAAGACTTTCCTCAAGGAATTGTCTTTATCTTGGTTTTTTAGATATGTGATGAGAAATAGCTCTTATCAAGCGGGCTTTCCATGCCAGCTGAACCAGGTGTACAGTAAGAAATTGAGAAGAAATTAACTTTTTCTCCTCTTAGGTCTTACTGGGAATTATTCAGAAATCAGTACACCATTACCAGAGAGATACCTGGGAGCTGTTCTTTTTATGAAAGCTAGCTATCAAGAAAAAGCTTGTGCTTTGCAATAGTCTATTTGTCGTTTTCTCAGAAAGCAGAAGTTAGTGTGCTTGGCTTTGGCTTACAGCTCTTTCTCCTTTCTCTCCTGGTAATGGTAATATCAAGCAATACATAACGCATAAAGTGACATTACACTTAAAAGTTGTCCAGCTCTACTTCACTAGCTGTCTATCACAGAGATAAAGGAATCTAACAGCATGCTGGCATGTCCTGGCTAGATGTTACTAGACAGAGGGCCTGTTATTTTCAGTTACTACAGATTGACAAAATGCTTGGTTCTCCACCTCAAAACTTTTAGATTTGCACCATGTGCAATTGTGATTTTTTAAAATTACCCTTTTTTTATACTAAAGGGGTCCAATATAGTCTTACCCTGGATTTCAGTGCAGTTCCTTCAGCAGTGTATATTCTCTGCCTCCCCCCTCCCCACAAGAGCAACCAATTCCAGTTGCTCTGGCTTTAAATAGTGATTTTTAGTTATAAAAACCCCTAGGGGCAGCTTTCAGTGAGAGAAAACATCTAAGTTTTTATTTAGCATTCGTTCATACGTTATCTACTCAAAACAAAAATTCTTCATATGTAGTCAGTATTCAAAGCCGTGCTTGCCCTTCAGTCACTGGGCCGATGCTTGTAATCCTCCAGATGGGCCAGAATCCAAAATGATGGGGTTAAGAATGTTGTAAAGATCACAGTCAGTGCAATGCCTTGGTCCTGTAAAAGGGAGAAAGAGACAGATGTAGTAGAATACAAGGTTTTGGTTTACATTGGGGGTGTTTTTTGACTTTTTGGAGGAAGAACCACAACGTTGTGTGTAACTACATGAAGTAATTTTATGCATGATGTTCCTATTTACTTTTATACCACCACACTGTCAGTGTAGAGTAACATTATTTGAAATGGCCCACATGAGCCTCACTGGTTTCAGATATCTTTGCTGCAAAAGTACATCAGACCACCACATAATAAGGTCTAGCTCCTGTGTGATTGCGAAAGCAGGACTTCCAAGGCCATGCACAAGACAAGGTAGGTATGATGGAAAACACAACTGCAAACTAGTCAATGAAAACAGTTACCCCCCCCCCCTTTCACAAGCACTCTTACAGTTCATAAGGCAAAAATACTGCTTTTGCTTCTTGGTAGCAGCTGTCCATTTTATGTTTCACTTTGTTTTTAAAAACCCATTTTATACAACTCTTAGCCACCACAACAGGGGCCATTCTTGGAACCCTCCTCATAATTAATTGTAAGCATTCAGTCCAGTTAATAATTTTCAAGACACTGCTGTTCTTGCCTTTCCTAATACTTTGGTGTACAGGTAAAGCACAAAGCTGGTGGACCTGCAGATATGTAACATATTCAGAAAGAGCACGTTTGCAACTGACTTTCAGGCCTTGCCTAATCCACTATAAAAAAAAGTCTGCCGTGAAAACATCGTGATGCAACGTCACCCCAGAGTCGAAAACCACTGGTGCTTGCACAGGGGACTACCTTTAATCTACCCAATACTAAATCACCTGAACTGGTTGTGTCTCACAGTGGCTGTGCAAGCTGACCTTGGTGCATGAAGCAGCATATTTTTCGGTTTTGTTGGGGGTTGCCGGGACCTGAACTTCACCTTGTGGCTACACTTCACTAATACCCACTTTAACTGAGTTCAGATCTATAATGTCTGGAACTTTCTCAAAATTTGTTAATAACATGAGGGACTGCTCCTATTGTGTCAAAAGCCTCCAAGTTCTTCAATCAAGGAAATATTTTTGTTTTAACAATTAACCTAACAATTCTGCACTTGGAATGCTTTAAGCATATATATTTTCAAGAAAAAATATCTGAAGATTGCTCAATTTATGTACTACTCTGAAACCACTTGAGTTATGGCATTACATAAAAAACATTTTCCCAAGTACTACTGTCATAGCAAGGTGGAACTTGTGGGTAATGGATCAAAGTAGGTGTGTGTGTGTAAAAGAGAGGGGAAGGCCAAAAGACACAACTGGATACCAGAAAACTGTGGATTAGCATTCACACAAGGCACAAAAGCTTTGCTTTCAGCAGTACAGCCTTTAGATAGACACTGCCAAATATTCAAGCAAGCACCCATTCTTCCTCTAACCGCAAGTTGTAGCATTCCTAAGTTGTCCGTATTCAGATGCTGGTTGGATCTACATTTGGTTTTAAAAACTCAAATGGTATAAAACAAATTGTGTTGGGTGTCAGATTCATTGTTTAATACTGGCTGCTCTACAACAAGTAGATAGCCTGGACCCTTTTAAGTATGCAGCTGTGGATCAGACAAAGATACCAACAGCATGCAAGAGATCTCCATATGTAAAAGTTAATTTTTAATATGCTAACTTTAGGGTGGAGGTAATGCTTTCTGAAGAGAAAGATACTCAAAGGTATCCAGAGCTCTCATCTACCCAAGGTTTAAATTCTACTATAGGATCAACCTAGAAATGCCCAGTGCTGCTAAAAATAAGGGAGTGTTGCTGTGAAGTCACTTTTCTGTGCAGTTATCTTTAATCCTAGTTTTTGTTTTAGCTTTATTGTGCAGAAATGAGACTTCACTTGTTTCCTGATACGTGTGTTGAACACTGAGATCCATGGCTGTGTGTCTAACTGTTCTCAAACAAATGGCTTCCCAGACTGAGGAAGTGAAATACAGGTTTTTTCCCCCATGGTAGACTTTATAGAGTTGGAGACAAAGATATGATCTCTACACAGATCTTAGTCTCCCCTTCCCCCCATTTATTTGTGTGGGTCTTCCATTTGAAGTCTCAAACCTCTGAGCATTTAGATATTTGGCTCCGCAGGTTCTATACAGAATTAAATCCATTTTCTTAACATGCATACTTTAGCTTAGGCGTCAGAAATTACTTTAAAGTAGTTGCCTCAAACCAGTTAAATTTATACCATGCCTACTGACTTCAGTAAAGCTACAGTAGGGAATAACAGCAAGAAGGCATTTGGTCTTGAAGAGAGTTTCTCTTAAGAAAAAGGACTTTTGATAGTACAAGGAAATTAATACCTTTCCCCTTAATTTATTTCTGGGTTTGCTCCCAAAACTATTTCAGTTAGTAAGAAAACATATAGGCCCTATGGGTTCCTTCCAGCACTATAAGGCTACTTAAAATAAGACGGTTAGAGAAAAGGGGTACTCCTTTCATCCCATCCTTTATCATGGTTGTAGTTTTGTGTCCAGGTGCGAGTCAGCTTGTGTAACTTAAATATTCTAAGTCCCAGAAATCAGGTTGTGGGATTCAATTCCACCCCTCACCCCCCAACGCGCACCAATAAAGTTTATCTACCCCCATACACGTAGTCTAATCTCCAGGTCAAAAATAAGACTTACGACTGGAGTTACAATCTCCTTCGGTGGGTTACTGCTAACGCTTGCCTTCGGACCCATCTTATTCCTCAGTGCTGCATTCAGGAACCTGAATGACTTCTGAAAACGCAGCATATTCTTCTATGGGTGATTTTTTTCCCTCTCCTTTCACCCAAAAGCTCTTGCTAAAACGGTGTTGTGACCTTTACAGGACCTGTTAACGGGCTGCAAAACAAGGCTGGTAAGTTGCTTCTGTCAGGGTCACGAGTTTCCTACTCAAACGCCGCTGAAAGTCTGCAAGTTTTTGCTGTGGCGCCAGGTGTCAGTGTGATAAACAAGTTCAGTTACTCTGTTTCTGTAAGATTAATATAGCACTGCTTGACTCCGATGGGCTATCTAGTTGCCTAGCTACCGCATAAATATACAGTCAGTATGAGATATCGGAGGTCTCTGAATACCTCCAAACTGGTGTAACTGTTTTCAACTGTCTCTCACTAACGTTCCATCAGTCCCCACCCCCTTTCTAAATCTAATATTTTAAAAATCAGATTTCTTGAACACTACACTTATTGATTTATAAAAATGATAGGAATAGGAACGTAATAGCAGAATACCAACATATTTTAACATCTGGGGGGGAAAGAGCCTTTATTCTTCCCCCCACCCCTGCCAGATGTTAGAATTTTTCAAGGGAGAGAGAAAAGCACTTCCCAGAACCTTAGCGACATGCTGTTTTAACGACTACATTATATATATTCCATGACTGCAAGGCTAAGCCCAGAGGAATCTTGGCTGAAAAATATCTAATAGGTGTATTGGCAACTTTTCACCAGCTTTTCTTGCAGGGCAAAGAATCCTTATTCAAAAAGCAGCTTTTCCCATGGTACAATGAAGAGAGAATTATCTTGGAAATATTTTTTTAAAGTATTTTATGCTGCCTTTGCAACCAGTCAGGGTCCCCAAGGCAGTAAACGTTTAAACATTTGAACAGTTAAAAATATTTAAAAATATAAACTAATTCGATAAAACACAACACCAGAACCAGGGATGAGGACTGTTTAAGTTTCTACAATTGAAACTGGGAGCCAGCATTTGGCCTGAAATCGACCTGTCTGTGATAGACAGCAACAGGTGCAGTTAAACTGGTCTAAACTAGTTCAGAAACTGAGTAAAAGAAGTGTCACGCCTGAACAACAGCAGAGGGCAGACCACCGAGTTCTTAACCAATCATGTTTTCCCAACAAAAGGTGTAAGTTGGAAGTGGTAACAAAGTTCCTTCTAATTTCTGTAAATGTATTGTGCAAACTCAAACCAGGGGCCTTGAGCCTGCTACTCTTGGACCTCTGCAGGTAAAATAAATTCTGTATTTCTGTTAAGGAGTCTGTGGGTGTGATTGTTTCCAGATTTAACCATTAGGGTGACCCGGCCTGTCAAAGAAATTCCAGGACAGGACCAATAACTGTTATTGGGAGTATGCCAAATAAAACAACAACGACAACAACAAAAAGTCTTGACCTGCTGCTGTGAGACTGGTGCATCTCCCTGGAGAATTAGTTCCAAGTAGGGTTGCCATTCCAAATTCTTTATGCACAGCAATTAATTTATCTGTGTGCAAAATTAAAATGAAACATTGTTGAACTTAAAAAAAAACCCTTATTATATCATATCTTTGAAGGTGCCAGCAATGTTATAGTCCAGACTGTAATGCCAGGATAGTTAGACAATCCATTGTGAGCAGTAAAAACACCAGGTGGTTCATGTGAATGTTCTTATGACTCATTCATGGACAAAAGAAGCGACAGCCATCTTTAAGCTTACTTAGAAGGGTTCAGGGGCACCTTCTGACATAAGCTGCATGGTGTATGCTGCATGTTGATCTGGTAAGGTCTGGAGTCCCTGATCATGTCTTCCCATGTCAGCGTAGTCCCAACTTTCAAGATAGCTAAAGCTAGAAACAGATGACCTGGAGGGTTTGATGTTTCCAGACCAGAGTACACTCAGTCAGGGCCGGCTCTTTCACTAGGAAGTTTTAAAAAATTCCTTCCCCTCCCTCTCCAAATTGCTGCTGTCTTCCCCCATTGCTGCCGCTTCTTCCTGCCTTTTCCCCCGCCCCAAATCACTGCTGCCTTCCCCCATTGCCACTGCTTCTTCCTGCCTCCTTCCCTTCCCTCCCCTCCCCACCTCACCTCAAATCGCTTCTGCCTTCCCTGCTGCCGCTGCTTCTTCCCGCCTCCTTTCCTTTCCTCCCTGCCCTGACTCGCTGCTGTCTTCCCCCATAGCCACCTCTTCTTCCTGCCTCTTTCCCTGTCCCAAATCGCTGCTGCCTACCCCTGTTGCCACTGCTTTTGCCAACCTCCTTCCCTTTCCTCCCCACCCCGAATCGTTGCTGCCTTCCCCCGTTACCACTGCTTCTTTCCGTCTCTTTCCCTTCCATCCCCACCCCAAATGGCTTCTGCCTTCCCCCGTTGCCGCCGCTTCTTCCTGTCTCCTTCCTTTCCCTCCCCACCCTGACTCGCTGCTGTCTTCCTCCATAGCCACCACTTCTTCCTGCCTCCTTCAGATAGTCCAAATGGAAATGCTCTGAATTGGAGATGTTGATTGAGACAATAAAAATGAAGGCATTTCCTGTGACCAACAAAAATCGGCATGTGGAGGTACGCCTCTGTTAGGTCTATTGAGGTTAGTAGCTCTCGAGGCTGTAGGGCCTCTGTTATTGACCGAAGTGTTTCCATTCGGAACTTCTTCGGGAGGATAAAGGTATTTAAAAATTTTAGATCTAATACTGCTCTCCAATCTCCCTACCTCTTTGGGACTGTGAAAAATATAGAACAGGCTCCCTTTCTCTGCTCCTCTGACGGAACTGGTTCTATTGCCTTTATTTCCAGAAGATGCTGAATGGCTTGAATCGTACGCTCCTTTTTGATTGGATTTGTGTGACGGTGACTGCACGAAGTGGTTGGGTGGAATCCGTAGAAATTCCAACTTGTAACCGTCAGTGACTATCTCCTTGCACCAGGCGTCTGTTGTTGCGTCCTGCCACTGAACTTGGAAGTGAAGGAGCTGTGCGCCGACTGGAATTGATTAGAAGTCATGCTTTATTTGGTTTGTTGTCCCTGTCCATCTTTTCTGATTGTTTATTTCTGAATCTATTGAATCTGAAGGAATTGTTGCGTCAAAATGGCTGCTTAGTAGAGTTCCAGGAAGATTTTCAATTTTCTGGACGAAAGTGTGGTGATGTGTGTTGTGTATGAAAGGAAGGCTGGTATCCTTATCTGCTGTCCTGTCGACGTAAAAATTTTGGCATTGCCTTTTTTTTGTCTTTGGTATCCACCAAGATTTTGTCCAGATCTTGACCGAAAAGTTGACTGCCATGAAATGGATACGACATCACAATGTTTTTTGAATGAGAATCGGCTGACCAGGCTCTCAGCCAAATAGAATGCCTGGTTGCTGTTGTCAGTGCTATGGCCCTTGATGCAAAAACCATAGTGTCAAGCATGGAGTCTGCTAAAAAAGAAACCGCTTTCAGTATTGTAGGCGCCCTCCACTGTACGATGGTCCTCCTCTGGTACCTGTGAAATCAGTTTCCTCATCCAGACGATAGCAGCTCTCGCTATCATGGAACCGATTGCCGATGACTTGAGAGCCATGGCGGAAGCCTCATGTGTCTTTCTTAATGCAAATTCTGCTTTCTTGTCAATGTGGTCCTTTAGGTTGCCCTGATCGCCTTCTGAGACCAAGTCATATCTCTGCAGCACTGCTACAGGAGCATCAACCAGAGGAATCTGTAAGAAGCTATTGGTAAATGAATAAAGCTGAAACAGTTTCTTTAAAAAACGTGGTTTATTGGCAAATTGTTTTCTCCATTCCGCCCTCACTTGTCTCTCAAAATATTTAGGAAAGGGAAAGGCTTTTGTATAGGATGCCTTTTTGGGGAAAAATTCTATGTCTCCTTCCTTGTGTTTAACTTTTTTGCCTTCCTCCTCCTCATCCGCCACATCTGGGTCATCGTGGAGATCTAGTACTGTAAGAGTTCTAATGAGTAAATATTGATAATCCTCTGATTTAAAGAACCTCTGTGCAGGTTCTGATACATCAATAGGTAGATCTTCCTCATCAGTGAGGAACTCCCTCCTCTTCCTTGTCACTAAACTTATCAGATTGATCATCACCCTCTGATAGGTCTTGATCCTGTTCCCCACTTAAGAGAGTTGTTTGCTTTTGAGCTGCCTTATTGGGCCATTTGCCCTTTCCCTTGGGCCTTCTTGGTGGGGATTGCGAGGAAGAGGAATGTGATCTACGCCTCTTATTACTACGTTTTTACAAAACTGCTGCATCTCCTCTCTCAGTACCGAGAAAAAATTTTAAGGCAATAACATAGGCACCATATCTTCCTGGACATTACCTTGAGCAGCTATCTTCAGCCCCAAGAGTGTTCTCCAAAGTGCTGATCAATGTAGTAGTTCTTCTGAGGGAGCAAAGGATACACATCCATCCTTACTTGGACAATAACCTAATAAGAGCACCTTCTCAGGAGAGAGCTTGGTCGGACACCAACCAAACCATCAAGACACTTCAGAGCCATGGTTTTTTGGTGAACACACGAAAGAGTTCCCTGGAACCTTCATATCGCCTCGAACACCTGAGGGTCATCATAGACATGAGTCAAAATCATTTATGCCTCCCTCCTCAGAAAGCTCAAAAGATAAGAGATAATCAGAAGCAGGACATCGTCATTGATGGAGCTAGCTACACTGCAGGGTCTGATGATCTCCACAATAGACATGCTTCAGTGGGGAAGATTCCATACTAGACCACTTCAAACCTTTTTACGTCCCTTTCAATATATATCGAAGAAGATAGATTGTTGCATAAAGGTTCCACTGAAGCTGAAATTCAACCTTCGTTGGTGGACAAGGATCATCAACTTGATTCAGGGGAAACAATTTTGGATAAGCTAGTGGATACAAATATATACAGATGCTAGTCTATTGGGCTGGAGAGCCATGTGTCAGAACGTTCCAGTCCAGGGCACCTGGAGCCAGAAGGAATCCAAACTTCCAATCAATGTGCTGGAATTAAGAGCTATCAGACTGGCACTGATACATTTTGCCTCCAGAATCAACAGCCGCCATGTTCTGGTAAGAACAGACAATGTCTCTGCAAAGGCATATGTCAACAGACAAGGGGGCTCCACATTTACCCTGCTTTTCAAGGAAGCTTCACTCCTGCTGACATGGGCATGGTTTCATCTGGCATCCATCAGAGCGGAGTACGTGAAGAGCATTTCCAATGTACAAGAAGACTGGCTCAGTCGCCAACAGATATGTCAAGGAGAGTGGGTGCTGAATGGATGTTTTTCAGCTAATAGTAGACCAGTTTGGACAGCCAGAGGTAGACCTTTTTTCATCTCATCTCAACAACAAGCAGCGACGTTTCTTAACATGATTTTTTCACTGGAGCTCAAACCAGAAGATGGGAGGTACCACTTTGGTTATTTTTGTATCAATACTTCATACCTGCTCTTACCAGTTTATACATCTGACCGCAAAGGAAGGGAGTTTCATAGTTGTCAAGCAGCCATTCTCCAACTTGTCACACAGAAACCCCTCTTCATAGGCAAGGTAGGGCCTTTGCTTTTCCGGAGCACATTGCTAGTCTTTCTAGGAGGACTCACCTTTCATTTGATTGGTTTCAAAATTTGCTGCTACACCTTCCCATATAAATGAAGGTAAGCTTATGAAGATGAAATGCCCCTCAAATATACTCCTTGAAGACAGACTTAGCTTGGAAAAGAGGACCCCCCACAATGGCCTCTGTTGTGTTACAAAAACAAAGCCCAAATTATGTGGAAGAATATTTATTTAAACATTTGCATCCTACCTTTCAACCCAGAAGCTGATCCTGAGGCAGCTTAAAAGCACAGTAATAAAATATTAATTTCCACAATTTTAAATATTTGTTTGTTTGATTAGATTTATATTCTGCCCTCCTCATGAGTGGGCTCAGGGCGGATCACAGAGCAGAAATGTAAAAACGTATCAAAATGACAATACATAATTCAGTATAAGATAAAATCAATTTAACACAGTTTAAAACAGCATAAGTTAAAATATCACAGAAATTTCCAGCTGCTGCTATCAGTCTTTGGATCTTCTTCGTTTGGGCTGCATGAAGCTGGTGAGCTTCAGCAGGGGAGGCAAAGGTCTTATTGGATGCCCTAGGGTTGCCACATCCCCTGCAACCTCTGGTGGGGGACTTTTTTTTGCACGCGGCTTGATGACATCTCTCGTAAGTGACATCATGACGATGTCATTCACCGACCACTCTAGGAGCTTCCGGGAAAACCCTATGGGAGGAAAACTAGTACCATAGAGTTTTCCTCCCAAATTGCTATAGCATCTGGGAAAATCAAAGTTTGGTGCACGACATCTCCAGCGCAATGACATCATGAGTGATGTCGCCACACTGATGACGTTGGGAAGGGATCCCCCTGCCGGGCCGCTGCGGGCTGGGGATCCCCAAAGTGCGAGAACCCCCGCCCCATCCAGGAGCTTGGCAGGCCTGGAATGCCCAGCTGCCTCAGCTGAAGTCGTAATGGAACAGTTCAGTTTTACAGGCCCTGCGAAATGGTAGCAAGTCCTGCAGGGCTCTGATTTCTGATATGAGCATGTTCCACCAGGCTGGGGCCAAGGCAGAAAAAGCCCTGGCACTGGTTAAGCCTAGGCAGATATCCTTTGGGCCAGGGACAACCAGTAGATTTTGATCCACAGAGCACAAAGCTCTCTGGGGCATATATGTGGAAAGTCAGTCCCACAGGTATGTTGGTCCCAAGCCACACAAGGCAATAAAGGTTAGTACTAGCAGTATTCCCTCTAAGCTGAGTTAGTGTGAGCTAGCTCACAGTTTTTTAGCCTCTAGCTCACACATTTTTCTCGTAGCTCAGGAATAATGGCCCCAGAGCAGTAGTTCACAATTTTCATGCCAGTAGCTCACAAAGGATAATTTTTGCTTGCAAGATTCCACAGCTTAGAGAGAATATTGAGTACCAGTACCCTGAAGTGGATCCAGTACTCAATCAATAGCCTGTGCAGTTGGTGGAGCACCAGCTGAATGTGTGCCCACACAGGCAGGGCCAACAACAGGCATGCTGCCGCATTTTGCACCAGCTGGAGTTTCCGGATCAGCTGCAAGGGCAAGCCTGCATAAAGTGAGTTACAGTAATCAAGCCTGGAAGTGACCATTGCATGGATCACTGTAGAACACAATGGGTCACTGTAGCCAAGTCCTGGGGGGAGAGGTAGGGAGCCAGCTACCTGATCTGCTGAATATGATAAAAGGCAGATCTGTCACCTTCTGGGATGGCATAAGTACTGCACCACTGAGGGTGGGTAGCCTGATTACCAATTCAATCCCCCTCTCCCGCGGCTCAGGTACAGGACCTCCATCTTTGTTGGATTAAGTTTCAACCAACTACCCAGCCACAGCCTCCAATGCCCTGGCTGGAATCTCTGGGGCAGAATCTGGGCAGTCATCTATCAACAGATGGAGCTGGGTGTCATCTGCATACTGATGACAACCCAGGCCAAACTCCCACACCAACTGGGTGAGCAGGCACATATAGATGTTAAACAACATTGGTGAGATAATCGCCCCCTGCAGCACCCCTCATTCTCACCAAGTGCTACTCTCTGTCCCTGATCATGGAGAAAGGAGGCAGACCTCCAAACTCCTATAACGGTGAGGTGGTGGGTCAACAGATTGTAGTTGTGTTGAACTCTGCTGTTAGATCAAGAAATAACAGCAGTGTTGACCTACCTCAGTCCAGATGTCTCCAGAGGTCATCTGGGAAAGCAACTAGCACTGTCTTTGTCCCATGGCCAGGGCAGAAACCAGACTGAAATTGGTCAAGGATAGATGCATCATCCAGGAAAGCCTGGAGTAGTTCAGCTGCCACTCTCTCAACTACCTTACCCAAAAATGGGAGATTCAAAACTGGGTGGTAGTTGGCTAGGACTGCAAGGTCCAATGTTGGTTCCTTAAAGAGTGGACAAGCCACTGCCTCCTTTAACCCCACCGAGGAGGTCCCAGACAAAAGGGACAAGTTGATGATCTCTTCCAGGAGACCCAAATACCATCCCTGCAGGTTTTAATCAGCCGGGAAGGACATGGGTCAAGGAGGCAAGTGGTTGGCCTCATGGCTGCCAGGACCCTGTTGACATCTTCCTGAGAAAGTCAGTTGCAGTGGTCCAACATCAGACCAAAAGATGGACAAGGGGCTTCCAGTTCCCTTACTGTATTAATTGTGGTTGGGAGGTCCTGGCGGAGCGATAAGACTTTATCTGTGGAACAGTATAGAACACCACAATCAGTGATTTAGTAGAAATTTTTTAAAACAGCAGACTTAAACTCATCATGGTGGGGAGGGGGAGAGGAGGGGAACTGCTGACTGAAAAGCCTGAGAGAATAAATATTTTCACCATATACAGCAGATCTGGAACCATTCAAGCACTGAAAAGCATTCCAAAACTAGATGGTACAATGGAAAAAGGTGTCCATTTAGCTGCTGTTCACATCATCTCAGAAACTGGAAGGTGGTGGAACATGGCCTCAAATGGTGATCTCGAGGGATATGGAACATGGTGGTCCTTTAGGTACGGTAGATTATCTCAAAAGTGCCCAATAAGGAACCATTAGAGGAGCACTGAATCTGTATATGCTGGTCTTGAGAAATCGCATTGTGAAGCTTACTGTTCAGATGGAAGTTTTTGCTTGTAAGTTTATGGAGCAGATCCATTATGGCCATTCAGAGCCCGAAGTGCTTGATTCATCTACTGTGGTCTAATTTTCATATCTGCATATTTGTAAGAATAATAGGCCCCCTTTCCAGCAACCCAGTTGATGCCATTGGCATAAGAAGTGTGTGTGCCTCTGAGGTACAGGCCATTCAGATTAGAAGAGTGGCAGGCACTATACCACCAGCCACCCTTGTAGGATACCGCACAGCTTCCTTTGTCATAGATGTCATTATCCTTGTCCAGTGCAGAGAAGTTCATGCCCTTATGTGATGAGAAGGAATCACCTGAAGGGATAACAGGGGGGAAGAAATATATGACAAAGGGAATAACATATCCCGCCCCCCTCTCCATTTTAAGACAATATCTCTCCTTTTTATCCCTTGGAGAAAATATCAAATTGTTTTATAGGCCGATTTCTTGTTGGAAATATGTATCTGTTTTGTATGTCCTTTGCAATATTCTAAAGTTCCAGTCATTATAGAGTTAACACTGTGCCTGATTCCCTATTGTCTCCATGACCTAGGAAGAAGATACTGATTGCTGTCAATCAAGGTCTAGAAGCAGGAAAACCTGTTTTGTCTGTTTGGTCAGTTAGTCAGGTGACTTCCTTTGTTCAGGCAGAGAGGTCAAGAAGAAGGAGGAAGTAGCCTCCATTAAGCACATGATCTTCTAGTGTGAGGATGTCGTTCTATAGTGTTTGTTATTTTCACCTCCCAGTATCCTTTCCCTGTAGAAATAAATATGTTTTTGCTTTTTCATGTTAAATGCCTCTCAATGATTATTTGATCCAGTGATCCATCGCACTGTTTGAGATAAAGAAATAGAATTTCAAACAGAATTCCCTAACATTTTTGTGCATGTAGCAGGTACTGAATGCTGAAAATGAAAACAAAAAGATAAGTGCCAAGGAGGATGGTGTGAGCACCCTCTAGTTTACCCAGGGTGTTTTTTTTTTTTAGGAGGAACATAGTTCTGGCTGGCTGGGCATCAGGGGGTGTGGCCTACTATGCAAATGAGTTCCTCCTGGGCTTTTTCTACAAAAAAGCTCTGAGTTTACCTAAAACCAAATCTCAGGAAAAGGAGCCTTAAATAGGGACATCAGATTCTGACAGATCCATGACACGAGAGACAGACTGCACCAGATCTGTTTGTTTGTTTGATTTGTATCCCACCGGCCCTGCAAGTAGGCTCAGGACAGGTAACAGCAGGAGATTTCAAAGAACTATTAAAAAACAAATTACCATGGCAAATTGTTTAAAACCATTTAAAAGCGCAGAAGGACTTCAAGCACTGCATTGTGAAGCAATACTGGAAAAGGTTTCCAGTATTGCTAATAGATGACAAAGCAAAGAGTTACAACAGAAGTGATAGTAACATCTCTTTACATGGGCAAATGTAATACGGCAGTTTTCAGCAAGGGAGGCCAGATGATTGGGGTCCACCAACTCAACCAAAGGCCTAGCGGAACAGCTCCATTTTACAGGCCCTGCAAAACTGTACTAAGCCTTGCAGAGCCCTGACCTCAGGTGGGAGCATATTCCACCAGTGGACATCCTCTGGGCTGGGGCCAACCAGCAAATGTCGGTGAACAGAGTTCAAGGCTCTCTGAAGGACATTCCCTTAGATATGTTGGTCCCAGGCTGCATAGGGCTTTAAAGGTTAATACTATCACCTTGAAATGTATCCAGTACTCAATTGTCAGCAAGTGCAATTGGTGTAGCACTGACTGGATGTGCACCTGTGCAGCCATCACAGTCAGCAGGTGCAGTGCCACATGTTACACTAGCTGGAGTTTTCAGATCAGATTTAAGGGAAAGCCTGCATGAAGTGAGTTACAGTAATTTAAGCTGGAAGTGACCATTGCATGGGTCACTGTAGCCAAGTCCCAGGAGGAGAGAGAAGGAACCAGTTGGATTAAATTTCAGCCAGCTCTGCTGTAACCACTCAGCCACAGCCTCCAAAGCCCTGTCCAAATTATCTGGGGTGGAGTCCAGATGGCCATCCATCGACAAATAGAGCTGGGGGTCATTAGCAAACTGGTGACAACTGACAATGCAGCCCAAACCTCCATACCAAGTGGGTGAGGGGGCACATGTAGATGCTGAACAATAGTGGTGAGAAGTTTGCCCCATGGCACTCTGCATTCCAGTGGGTCTTGCAGGGACATCATCTCACCAAGCACCACTCTCTGTCCCCGATCATGGAGAAAGGAAGAAAACTATGATAAGTCAGTTCCCCTGATTCATATGTTGGTGAGGCAGTGGGTCATTAGGCCATAATCGACCATGTCAAATGCTGCCATTAAATCAAGAAGCAAAAGTAGCATTGACCACCTCGATCTGGGTCTCCCCAAGGTCATCCGTAAGACTGATCAGCACTGCCTCCATCCCATGATCAGGGCGGAAACCAGACTGGAATGGATCCAGGATGGATGTGTCATCCAGGAAAACGTGAAGCTGCTCAGCAACTGCCCTCTCAACTACCTTGCCCAGGAACAGCAGGTTTGAAACTGGGCTGAGGTTGGCTAGGACCACACAGTTTACAATGGCATTACAATGTGATCATTATTTTCAATGCTTTCTGTCCTTTGAGTGGGCCAGATAAGAAGCTGTTGCTACATCTAGGCCCTCCCTATCAATCTCAGCGGGCTCATTCCAAGTGCTTGGATCAGGTTGACTGCAAAAAACTGAACCATGTATTCTGCCTCTGTTGTCTGCATTTTTAGGTGCTGCTTTTCATCTCATCCATGTAAAAACTATGTGTTTCCCACTCCTTGATCTGTGTGTGTACCTGCACAAACACAATATGTATACACATGAGTGTCTTCAGCACGTTTATATGACTTTATATGAGAGCCAGTTTGGTGCAGTGCTTAAGTGTGTGGACTCTTATCTGGGAGAACCGGGTTTGATTCCCCACTCCTCCACTTGCACCCGCTGGAATGGCCTTGGGTCAGCCATAGCTATTGCAGGAGCTGTCCTTGAAAGGGCAGCTGCTGTGAGAGCTGTCTCAGCCCCACCCACCTCACAGGGTATCTGTTGTGGGGGAGAAGATAAAGGAGATTGTAAGCCACTCTGAATCTCTGATTCAGAGAGAAGGGCGGGGTATAAATCTGCAATTCTTCTTCTACTTATACATCAGATGAAGATGCATATGAATTCTCATTCTGCATAATTAGTTATGGACCTAGCTCCACCTATTTGGGGCTCATGTAGTCCTCATAGGAGTTCATCATCTGTTGAAAAGCTGCTGATCGCCATCTGGTAGTGGCTGGGGACTGTAGAGTGGACAATAGAGTGCCTGGGAGGGGAAAAGAGAATGCAGTTCTTTATGGTGGTGCAGGATTATTTGCCTTGTTGGCAGGGGATGAGGAACTTAACCATATTAAGTGGTGGTGGGAAATCCCACGTGATATAGCATTCCTCATTTTAATAGCTCTGTCCCAGATCTCCAATAGGGCCTAGATGAGTTCACTCCTAATTTCAATTTTATTAAAATATTTATACCCTACCTTTCCCATTGCTCAAGGGGGCTTAAAAATTCGAAATATAAAAAAAACCCCATAACCCTCCACATAACTCTCTCCACCCTAAAATGCTAACACAAACATAATTAACCTAAGGAACTCACTATCTTAATAGTGTGGCTATGAATGGCCACAATCACAGATTGTTGTTATTGTTTCAAGGAACACACAAAATCATAGAGAGGAAATCTATCAGTGGTTGTTGGGATACCTATATGGCATTTCCATGCTCAGAAGCAGTGAATTTCTAATTATCAGATGTCGGGACAGAAAACAAGAGATGGTTATCATTTCCTATGCTGCTTGAGACTTTCCAGCTGGGCAATCTTTACATTCTTGTGCCACCTTGGAGCAAATGCCCTCAAATAGAATTCTTGGTGTAACTCACCCATGTTACCACCTACGTACGATCCCACTCGTAGCTGGTAGTTTTCCTCCTCACTCAAGATTCGGAAAGTGGTATATGCAGCATAAGTGTTGGTGTCATTGAAATCCCTGGTATCAATCCGTAGCTGTTGTATTCCTGATTATCAGAATATTGGAAAATATGAGAGAAGGAGCATTTTTGGAGAAAATCTTGAACTCAGGTTAGGATTATGGTGACACCAGGGACTCTCATTCCAGGGGATCACACTGGGATTATGAGTCATTAGAGTCCAAGCACTTAGCGACAGGGAATGAAATAGAATGGGCTATTTGTTCTCTTCAGTGCTCCAGTACTGAATGTGGCTGCTTCACAGAGACAAACCAAAATGATAATGCTGAAAGGAGCCGCTGATATAATCATAGCTTTTGCTAAATCAGACTTTTACACATATGGTTCATTTTATTCTTTATTCTCACAAACTCCAGTTCAGCAGAATTTGGTCCACCACCTGCATGTAATGAGTGATGTGGGAAGGAGATTGCTCTCCAAAGAATCTCTCTCGTACACTCACTTTTAAAACAGCATAATGTACAGAGGTGGCACCAGAAGCAGTCTTCAGAACAGGAAAGAGGAACAGCATCCACAAACCCTGGAACAATTCTGAGACTAGTAAGGTTACATGATATTTCTGAAATTGACTGTGGATTTAAGAATGCATTTTAATGCTGACAACCAGGGCCGGATCTAGGGGGTGGGCAGAGGGGGGTGCTTGCCCCGTCACCGGAGGAGGGGGCGCCAAATTGGGTATGGAGTCCATTCTATTCTATGGGACCATAAGATAGAATGGGCCCATAAGGGGTGCCATTTTTTAATTTTGCCCTCCCTCAAAAAACATGTAGATCCAATCCTGCTGACAACAAATGGAAATATATTCTTATGGTTTGCAGTGTGTAGAACGCTGTCTTGTCTTCATGGCTTATTATGTCAGTTTGTATGTGTATGTGGGGGAGACTCTTTTGGTACTTTAAAAGACAGAATCTCTAAGGGCCAATTCCAATCATAACTACATAGTAATTCCAATAAAATTTATCTCACTGCAATATTTATCCTTGTCCTGCACCCACCTTTCCTTTCTAGTTATACAGTTGACCCTTCTGTACCAGCATTCCAGAGTTTTCATAGGTTCCATGGCCAAATGTGAGGTACAGGGAACCATTCCAGGAAGCCACATCTTCCACGGAAATGCACAATTGCTTCCTCATTTCCCCCTAGGATGCACTAACATTGAACAGAAATGGAAACAATGTTTTACCAGAATTTGTGAGAAGATGGATTTTATCATTGCCCAGCCAGAATTCTGAAGCTTGGTTCCCAAATCCTTTCTTGTAGGACTGCCACCCACGGTAGAAATTCACTGATCCATCCTGCCGCCTCTGGAATACCTGAGGGCAGAAGGAGGGTATATTACAATGCTCCAGTGGAAAGGCAAACAGCTGCTCTATTCTATACCAATGGGTGCTCAATGAGTTCCAAAGTGATCTCGCATAATAGCAAGGTGCCGTGTAATCTCTACCTGCCCAATTGATCTGGAAGGGCTGCATATCAGTCCTTCAGCACAAAAATAGTAGCAGATTCTCCACCTTGAGCAAGGATTCCAAATTTGCAGATGTGTTTCTTTAATGGCTCAAAACTGGTAGTTCTGAACACAGCAGTCTCCTACTGTAGACTGCGTTTTCTTATCTAATTCTTTCTTGTAGCAGATTTGGGCATGTCTGCAGTACAATATGTATCAGTCTTGCACATGATACTGGCGATATTTACTTGTACATGATACTTGCTGGTAAGGATTCTCCCAAAGAATCCTGACAAATATAAATTTTTGGAGGATTCTCTGACTGGCTGGAGAAAGGGCCTTTTTATTAGCTGTGTCCTTGTGCAGGCATAGTTAACTTAAATTTGCCTAATTCTAGGACTGGGTAGGCTGGAATAGCATAGGAATTACTTAAAATGTTTAACAAACATTCTGAGGCATCTTTTAACCAGGCTGGTGAGAGAGGGCATCATTTATTTAAAACATTTCTGTGCCACCTTTCCACCCAAATAGAGCCCCCAAGGCAGGAACCATCAAAACATTAAAATATTTCAAATCAAGAATATATACAATAAATTAATAAAAATGTATAGAAACACCTAACTCCAAAACAAGGAAAGAGGGCCAATAATAGTTACTGTGGGTATGTCAAGCAAAATGCAAAAGGCTTCACCTGCTGGTGGAAGACAACAATAGAAGGAGCAGGGCTTTTTTTGAGCAGGAACGCACAGGAACGCAGTTCCAGCTGGCATGGTGTCAGGGGGTGTGGCCTAATATACAAATAAGTTCCTGCTGGACTTTTTCTACATTTGAGACTTGATAGTGGTTATTCAACTCCTTGTCTTTAGGAGTGGACATACCACTGCCCACTTCAGGACAGGAGAGACCACTCCCTCTCCCTGTGAGGCATTTACTGTCTCTAGGACCCAGTCTGCCAGTCTCCCTAGCAAATTAAAGTGGCCAGGAGGGGCAAGGGTTGTACAAACAGGTGGGACATCTCAAACTCAACCCTGTCCACATCAACAGACTGTACAAGCTGAAAGGTATTCCACACAACTGGAGAAATTGACACTCTGAGACCACCAATCTTGTCCCTGCTAATGTATTGTCAAGTCGGAAAGGATGCAAGACATTTTATCAGCAAAGTACTTAGCAAAATTATCACAGTGGGCTGCACAGCAGTGCACTTCTTCCTGAAGGCTGGAATCCAATAGGCCTCTGTCCAGTCAGAAGTGTACTGTAGGTCTACACTGTGCAAATGCAGTGGTGGCAGGGAAATATTGTTTCTTTGCCACCATCACCATCACAGAGTAGGGTTTAAATTGAACAGTAGCCTGTGCCTTGTCAGATACATCCGATGTCTTTCCACACTGTTGTTCTAGCCATCTCCCTTGTCTTTTTAGTCACATCCCCTCAGTCAACCAAGAGGCTGTCTGGACTTTTACTCCTGAGAGAGGGTATCTAGTAACAATCATGTAACTGCCTGGGTCATTTCCTCATTCCAGATGTCAACCAGGGCATCATAAGTAGTACTAACCATATCACCAGGAAAACTGCCTAATATCATCTGAAAACCAATTGGATTGCGCTGGCAACCATCTTGGGGCTTGTCCTCCACCAGTTCAAACCTTACTGCTGTCCAGCATGGTGGGGGAGGCTAGCTCTCCCTGGCATATCATTTTAATATGCAGGCCAGGAAAAGCTAAATGCACCAAAAATGCTGATTCAGACTTGGAGCAATGGTGGGATTGCCCAGAAGAAAGGGTAACTTGTACTAAGGGGTTAGGTGTTTTGTATGCAAGCAATCAGCTATCAATTTCTAAACCCAGTTTAACCCAGCTTTTGGTGTGCTGTTTCTTCGTTTCAGGGATGGATGGGCAATTGAAGTTTAGTGAAGTTGTTAGGAACTCTCTTTTACAGATACATACTCCTCCCTCATAAAGCTACAGTTCTCAGAATCTCTTGGGGGTGAAGTTATAGTGTAAATATGAATTTGTTTTTCATAGAGGCCAGCTGCTGAAAAGAGGTGGGCAGCCTGATCTGTTTATCTTACTCTAAGAGAATCATATTGGTACAAACCTGATTTTTGAAAAAACACAGCAGGACAAGAGGCTTTTTCTCTGAAAAAGCTGCCACCCTAGAAACTTGTGCCATGTCTCCTGAGGCCCAGTGCCTGGTCACCACGGAGACAGTTTACTGCATTGTGTGCCTCTGGAGAATAGCCACTTGCCAGCTGCCTGCCTTCCCCCCCAGTGCTTCTTTGAAAATAGCGTGTCCAAGACGGTGGATGTCTATGTGGTAAAGAGAGCCAGCCTGATGTAGTGGTTAAGAGCTGTGGACTCTAATCTGGAGAACCAGGTTTGATTTCACACTCCTCCACATGAAGTCAGCTAGGTGACCTTGGGCCAGTCAAAGTTCTCTCAGAGCTCTCTCAGCCGGCTCCCCCCTGAAAAAAATAAGTCTAGCTCACCAACCTAGTGGTGCATAATAGTAAAAAAGCTAGAACTTAAGGCTTCCAAACAATCTTAGGATCTCCTGGCTATACTACAAACAATGCCATATGTTAACAATAATAATAATTATTACCAGCCATCCTCCTCCATCAGTCTCCATGTCACAGAAGACAGTCATTGTTTTCCCTGGCACCGGATAGATAGTGTACCAGCCATTTAGTGTCTCTCCAAATTCTAGAAGCTCTTTGCAGTTTCTGGCTCTGGTTTCTAGCGGAAATGTTAAGAAACAACAGTCTGGGTCAATTCACGTTATTTCAGTTTTGGAAGTGTTACATGAGAGAAACTGTCATTGTATTAACGAGCTTTGTGTCAGTTTATTAAAAGACCTGGAGAACAAATAGAGCTAGATTTGAGTCCAGTAGCACCTTACAGACCAACAACATTTTGGGAGTATAAACTTAAGAGAAGCACACCCTTTGTCAAATACCAGTATCTTGTATCTTACAAAGTGAGAGCTGACAACACTTGGCCCTGATGATGGGAGCTTTATTTCTTGAAAGGTTATATCCTGAAAAAATTGTCCATCTCTGCAGTGCTACTGGACTCTTCTGCTGCAGGCTAACAAAGCTACCCTTCCTAAACAGTCTGAGAATACATAACTCACAACAGTCCTCTGTGGCTAGAAGAGGAACCCTGGGAGGTGTATGCAGAAGAGAATGTGACTGGAAGCTGCACAGGAAAAGACAAGTACAAAAAGCTCAGCTCCCTCAACATGCAGTTTTTCTTCTAGTGCTTTCAGGACACATTGCTAGAACTATGACACTAGAAACTTGGTTTATAAAACAGAGTGTATAGTCCAGGAATCTGCAGGCAACTGAACTTAACATTGCATGAATGTGGCTCACAGAAAATGATCAGGGCCACCATGGCTCAGTTCAGACAGAATGTGAAACTATGGTTTGATTACAGTATCTATAGTTAGTGTGATTATCCAAACAGGAGACACACCACTAACTATGGCTGATCAAGATACAGCAATATAAGTTCTGAAACCATGGTCTGAACTTCACTTATTATCCTTAGTTATGGTTATGCATGATAAACAAATGCTGATATAGTGGCTGAAACCTGGCTTGTTTCCCTGCAGCGTCCTCACACATTCCCTAGCCTGGCCATAGGAAAGCAACAAAACCAACAAATGTTGAGGCACACCAGGATTTCAGTGACTGTGACCTGAATCCTAACCATAGTTAAAATAAACATGTCAGAACCAAGCCAATGAAACAGAACATAAGAAGGAAGTATATAGAGATATCTGTTTAGATTAGGTTTTTTTGAACTTAAATAACTGAGGTGCAAACAATGTGTAAAGGTAGTGAATCTGTGAATGTGTTGTTCACTCAATTGTAGTCCATAATGTCCGCTGCACTACAGTAATCAGTGGCTGAATTTGGCGAATGGATTTAAGATGCTGACTGCCAGAGGTCTTGGACTAATTCCATAGGCCAACTAGACCATTAGTTTGTATCCATGGCAGCCTCGAGAGACCTCTGCACAAGACTTACAATACAGTGTGCAAGCTGCTTCATCTATGCCCCTTGGACGGGGCGGCCCTAGGGTTCACAGCACTGTAGACAAGCCTGCTGCCCCTCTGCCCTCTTCCTTAGCACACCCTTAAGCGCCATGCCCTACTGCCCACTCCCTTCTACTCCTTGGGGGTGTGCATGGCAAAGTAGTGTGGGAATGATGCCCTGGCAGCTTCCAGCCTCTGTTCTGTGGCACTAAGCACCACAGAGAAATTGTGCACCGGACAGCTGGCTTCACTTCACCTCCCTTCCAGAAGGGAGTGAAGCCAGCAGGCCAGAACACAAACTCTATGCACCACTTAAAGAGAGTGCCACAGAACAGAGGCTGGGAGCCGCCCAGGCACCCTCCCCACCCTGCTTTGCCATGTGCACCCTTGGGGGGCCGGAAGGATGTGGGTGGTGGGGCATGGTGCAGTGCAGTGCTGCCACTGAGGAGGGCAGTGGGTGGTGGCTGGGGCATTTGCCTAGGCCTATGGCACAGGGGAGAGGCCCAATTCAGTGTCCCCCCAGCCTGGCACCTTAGGCAAATGCCAAATTTGCCTAGTGGCAGCGCCTCTTCTGCCCTTGGATACCACTCAGCAGTGGTGGCATAGATGTGTAGACCCCAGACTGATGCTCGTAAGGAATGTGAAGATTAGCCATGATGGACACACCATCCTGAAAGGAGGATTACTCATCACTATCAGTCTTCTCTTGCAGTGTTCAGCTGTATGAGTTAAGGCAAATTCTCACTTGTAGCAATGACAGAATCCAAATGGCCTCTTGGTGCCATAGTAGAAGGTCTAGAAAAATGCCCCAAAATTGTTTACATGCAAGCGGATATTATGGTGGAAGAAAAGCCAATGTGGAGTGTGATCTCACAAAGTTGAAAGGCTGAAAGGTACTACATTGGACCAGGGCTTTTTTTGAGAGGGAATGCAGTTCCGGCTGGCTTGGTGTCGGGGTGCAGCCTAATATGTAAATAAGTTCCTGTTGGTTTTTTTCTACAAAAAAAGAGCCCTGCATTGGACTATCATAATGTGGTTGCTATTATGATATACCACAGTGACCCTCCGTCTGTGATTAGTGAGCTGCCCATGGCTTGTAATAGTTAAACTGTAATTTTTGACAAGGTCAGCTTTTACTGCATTTTGACCACCCTATATCTACAAAGGAAAGTCTAATGGCATTAAATTTGCAGGGCAGTCAGTTTTATTTGTCAACATCAAAGGCCATAAGAACATTACTTGGTCATCTCTACATTACAAGGTCTTTCAGATTTATTTTTATGCAGACACACCTTCTCCCAAAGAATATTGGGAACTGTAGTTTGGTGACAATGCTGAGAGTGATCTTGTGACAGACAGGTTAGGTTTAGCCTCTCCTTAAGAGCAACAAACCCAATAACTTCATTCAGTGTCAGAATGAAAGGCAATTATTAAAAGGAGCTGAGGCTACCTATCTGCTGATGTTTCTGTGAGTGAGAAAGAAGACCAGAGATGTGAAATGGTTGCAGCTCTCAAAAGATTTTTTAAAAGGCAATGTGTGACTGCCTAACCTACCTGTAGCCCTGAACCTGTGCAAGAGAGGTTGTGGAGAGTGGCAAGCACTCTGTGTGAGTGAAAAAGGTGTGTCACAAACCCATTGGGAAATCTTAATGCCCCATACCTCAGTGTACAATTCCAAAGGGTAACTGAAGAGATGAAATGATGGAATTAATTTAAATTAGCAGCATTGATAAGTTCTGTAAAACTTGAACACAGGACTCATCAAGCTTGAGCTATCAAAAGTGCTTGTTCTTTATCTATATATTTGAGTGCTGCTAGGTTCAGTGAATGCATGGAATATTAGAGGACCCCACCGGGTGTGTATGTGTATGAATGGCCACATCTTATGGATGATGTTTGCAGTCATCCTCCATTAGCTTTGAAAGAACCATCAGCAGCTCACCAACCAACCTGTGCTAACTAGTAACAGGGTGATGAATAGACATACCTTGCTGCTGGTTGCTGGTACAACTGCATGAATCTCCTGTAAAAAGAGGAAACCGACTTCTTGTGATGGGAACAAAACATGGTACCAAAAGCATATGAAAAATGAAAGTAAAAGCTTTTTCAGAGACTTCATGTGAATTAAAAAAAATATTTATCAAATTTATATCCCACTTCCTCTCCCCTGAATGGGATTCGGGATGGCTAACAGCATATAAAATACACCAATAAAAACAACATAAAGACACAGTAAATAATCTTTAAAATAAAAAACAGTAAAAAAAACCTTTCACTTTAAAATCTATCCAGTATCAAGCAGACTAGGATGCATGGATGGTGAAGACACAGGGGAAGTATACCAGCTGCCTGGTAGATCACAATAACTCAAAGGCTGCCTGATGAAAAAAACAGCCTGTATGGCCTGCAGAACCTAGGAAGGTCCCACAAAGCACACACCTCTTTGGATAGCTGGCAGAACCAGACAAATCCTGCAGAGCATTCTGGAATCCAGTTGGACCCGTGAGTCTCCATGGGTGAACATAAATAAGCTTACTGTCAGTTTGGAGAAATGCAAGACCCACTCCACCATGGCCTCAGCCAGCTTCAGCAGGGAGTCAGCTGGTAAGCTAGGTGGACAGTAAACCAGCAAGACTCCCACTCTCTCTCTTGCACCCCACGCCAGGCTTACCCATTTAGTGCCAGTGATATTTGGTGAAAGAAGCTGTTTGAGGAGAAAGAATCTCAGAAGAGAATTGCCACTTTACTCCATTGTCCTGTTCATGGTTGATGAAAGACTTTTGCGGCGCAAACAGAAACCGCCAAAAAGCAGTTTCCGTTTGCGCGGCTTTTGCGCCGGGAGTTTCCGGCTCTTCCGGCTGCTCCGCGGCATTTAGTGCGAAATCCGTGCAGATCCTGCACGGTGAAGAGGGGGGTCGCGCTGGCTGAAGGTGAGTGCGAAAACGCCCTGAGTATCTTGGAGCTAGTGAGAGCAATCAGTTCACCCTCATCCACCCAGAGGTCAGTCAAGTACGCCAGATCAAAATCGGCTTTCCTAATAAATGTTTCAAGGGAGGCAGTCTTATTCATAATCGATCTGACATTGCACAACATCAGGTTTGAAAAGGAGGGCAGAGAAGTCTGGGTCTGTGCATCATCATTCTTTGGGATGAGGAGATTAGAAAGGGATAGAGCATGCCCATATTTCATTCTCCTTCTAAACCCACCACCATACCTCCCACCTCCCCATCTTACAGGGGTTCCCTGGCTACCTAGGCATATCTCACAACTTATTGTGCTTTCCCTCTCCACCTATGAGAGGATCTAACCAGCTTTGCAGCAGATTTATAGTGCACACACACAAAAACCCACACAATCAAGCAACCCACAATAGTGGAAGCCAAGCAATGGACCTCCACCCTACCTAGCCGTGTAATTGATGATGATGATATTGGACTTATATCCTGCCCTATACGCTGAAGCTCAGAGTCTCAGAGTGGTCACAATCTCCTTTACCTCCCCGCCCCTCCACAACAGATACCCTGTGAAGTGGGTGGGGCTGAGAGAGCTCTTACAGCAGCTGCCGTTTCAAGGACAACTCCTACTAGAGCTATGGCTGACCCAAGGCCATTGCAGCAGGTGCAAGTGCAAGACTGGGGAATCAAACCCGGTTCTCCCGAATAAGAGTCCACGTACTTAACCCCTACACCAAACTGGCTTTCTCATATCCTCTCTTGATACCCTCTTCCCCAAATCACCAGCCAGCTGCAGTCTGTAAGAGCTGTTGCCTCTGCCAGGACAGAGCTGCAGCTTTTGGGCTCTGCCTGGCACTTTACCCAATGTTCTGGCAAGGCAGTCCCAAGCTCCCCACTCTGGCCTTAGTTATTACTTAGCTAATTAGCTCTAATCACCAGCCAGCCCTGATCTACAGGAGCTGTTGCCTCTGCTGTGACAGAGCTGCAGCTTCTGGGCTCCACCTAGCACTTTCCTGATGTTCTCCTGTCATGGAGGAAAATGTGGCAGTGGCCACTATTTTTGCCTGGGTTTGCAGTCACCAAGAATTGGTTGCTGTGGTTCTTTTTGCAACATAAACCAGCAAATAGTGGGAGGTCTGTGGCCTCATTTGTCAATTGCACCCCCTCCTCTGCCAGTTCACCCTCAATGGATTTGTAGCTACATTACCTTGGTCTCCTTTGGGTCCAGCTTTCCCAGTTGCTCCAGTAGATCCTCTCTCCCCTGAGGAAAAGAGATCAGTGATAGATGAGGGAACTGACAACTGACAACATCACTTTTCTGTATGCATGGTTTTAAAGTAGTAGATGGAGAACTGCTCTGTGAGTAGCCAAGGGAAAGTGCCCTGAATTCATGAGTGATTTATGATAAATATCAAAGGCTAATTAATGTGGCCCTTGCATTATTTTAGCAGTCAAGATGGGCAAAGATTCAGGATACAAGTTGTGGCCTCCACAGATCCTAGGATCCTGTCAATATCTACCATGGTAACTGGGTCAAAATGATCCATTTGCAGACTAGACAAAAGTATTAGACATGCCTTCTGCCTGGCCAGTGGCCTATATTCCATTAAGCATCCATATCTGAACATATGTTCTTTTATTGGCAAAAAAACATGCAGAAACAACCAATAGAAGTAAGCCTTATGTGAATTGTCCCTGGGCAATATACTCTTCCAGGATGTGAATGCTGTATCCACCTCTATTTGAACGATTTAAAGGCAAGGAATATCTTTCTATTATTCTACTCTGCTATTTCTCTGCTTTCCATACCTTCCCCCTTGTTCCAGGACTTGTAAATACAGAGCACAGGCTCTTGGTTCAGTGTTGATCTTTCCCCCATGTTATTCAAAGCAAATAATCTTCCTAATCTACCCCAAACCAGATCTTATATGGACATCTTCTCACCTGGGGGGCCCTGAGGGCCTGTGTCACCCTTAGCTCCAGGCAATCCATTTGTTCCTGGCACACCTGGAATTCCTGGTGTGCCTGGCTGGCCCTGGAGGAAAACCTTGTCTGCTCCACACTGAGATAAGCGCTTTAGCTCTGAAATAGGAAAACGATTATCAATGAGAGAATATATGAAGTGGTGTATGTGAGGCAGTTTTCCTTAGGGATTAGTAGCCTTATGATAAACAGGGATATTGTTGGGATGCTCAGGACATTGGGGGAGGGGAGTGTGCAGCAGATAGTGCTGGGTTCATATGTGGTGAGTGGGTCAAGTTCACATCCCTTTGCATCACCTCTCAGCTTGACATACTTCGCAGAGTTGTTACCAGGATAATGGCCTTCCTCAGGTGTTTTGAAGAGAGTGGGAGAAAATTAAGTAAAAATCAATGAAATTAGCAGACTAGGGTTGCTATTGCCCCAGAGAATGCATTCCCTGACCCTGTGCTGCAGTGGCATATCTCTTTGTTTAGTACCAATGTGAAATTTCTAACTGTCACTTGAGCCGTTTCACACATTATGCAGTCAAACTTGACATTGCCACTAAAAATATACTTGGTAGAGGAACACAGCAAATCCTCTCTCTATCTCCAAATGCTAAAATCTCCATTCTACTTGTACACTTAAACAACATCTCAGTCAGGGATACACACACATATACAAAACCCCTATAATGTTATCAATCCACCCTTTAAATATGTCTGAAAAACAGAAACCTGGACTAGTTCATGTGTCACATATTAAATTAAGGAAATGTGTGGTTCTCAGGGCTTTTTTTGTAGAAAAAGCTCAGCAGGAACTCATTTGCATATTAGACCACACACCCTGATAGCACCATTGTTTCACACAGGGTTTTTTCTACAGTGGTGTGAAACAATGGTGATGTCAGGGGGATAGCAGGAACTCACTCACATATTAGGCCATACTCCCTGATGCCAAGCCAGCTGGAACTGCATTCCTGTGCATTCCAGAGGGGTTCTGGAAGTCTTTCACATCTTTGGCTGAATGTTTTGTAATTAATGCATAAATACATAATACCCCTCTTTGAGACAGTGTTGGAAACAGTGTATCAAAAACGCTTGGAACAGGCTCTGTCAGAGATGGCTTTAAGAAGTCAGTTAAAAAGTACACAGAATAAACCTTTTGAGTACTTATTTCATACAAGTACTTTATTCCTTGCTGTTATTGTGAATTATTACTGATGGAACTTTTGAAAATACTGTATTAGAAATATGTGAAATGTTGTTCTGTTGTACTGAGATGGTTGTGTGTTTTGTGAGTGATTGGATTGGATTTTACTATGGTGTATCACGCTCATCAATTTTCAAATTTAATGAATTACTGTTGTTATGTAATTGATGTGTAATTTTCTGCATATTCTAATGTATTGACAATTTATATATGAAATATTGTTTTCAGTCTATTTGTAAACTTGTTCACTTTTTTTGTAGTATTGCAGCCTCCGTGTGGAGCCTGGAGATCTCCCCCCTTTACAACTGATCTCCAGCTGGCAGATCAGATCATCTGGAGAAAATGGCTGCTTTGGAGAGTGGACTCTGTGGCATTGTACCATGCTGAGGCCCCTTCCGCAAACCACGCTCTCTCCTGGATCCACCTCCAAAGTCTCCAGGTATTTTCCAACACAGACCTGGCAACCCTATGTGCTACAGAGACTTTTGGCAGGCATAGCTTTTCTTATCACATTCCTGCAGCAATGAGAAAAGTTGTATCTGCCAAAATTCCCCATTCTGTAGGACTGCACAAGGCATAGCAGCCCTTATTCTGCACTGAGGCCAGTTACCTGGCTAACACAAAGGTCACTTGGCACATTCACACTCACCTGCACAGCAGGTAGCTTCTGTCTCCTGTCCATAGCTTTCTTTCATCATAGACACAACTATCAGGAATACCAGCACCACCAGAAAGCTAAGCCAGGTGGTCATCTTGACTTGCAGAACCTTGTCTACCTCTTAAAATGTCTTACTGAGTCAGGGCTGTCTTGCCCCTTATATGCTCTTAGCATTGCAACTTCAGAGAAATGAGGAAATGCTGAAATTTCCCGTTAAAGGGACTGTGCCAAACACCTTGGTTGTGCAATGTTTTTTTCCCCACAAGGGTGGGTACATAGTTCATGGTATTCAGAGACAGAACAGGTTTTTAGAGCTTTGAAATCCCTAAATTGGGACACATGCCCACATCAGCAACAATCTCCTGGTGATTAATATTCTTTTAGTTTTAGGCGTTATTCTGCCCTCCCCAAACCTCTAGGCCTTTTTCAAGCTGTAGCTGCCAACCTTATATAGGAGCAGACATTAGGGTTGCCAACTGTGGATTAGGAGATTCCTGGAGAAGTAGGGTGGAGCCTGGGAAAGACAGAGACTTCAGTGAGATATACTGTTATAGAGTCCATCTTCCAGAAATGCCACTTTTTCTAGGGTAACTGATCTCTGGGGATCCCCAGGCCAGGCAACACCTGGAGGCTGACAACCCTAGCAGGCACAAATCGTTAGACAAGGGTTGGAGTAATCAAAACCTTGCTATTTAGGCCCCAAATTGGAAACCAATGTATTTCTAGGTTAGGAAATGTTATGCAAGCCAAGGATTTTTATCCTCCATTTGTAAACAGTTTACAAACCCTGGAAAAGTTCTCTGGGAAACAGAGGGAGAGATTACTGGCAGTCAAGTATTTCTTAATGCAAAAGCGTGCTCAGTTCAGAAATCTAAGTTGCCAGATTTCATACCACTGTCATTTGGATGTCATCTTGGAAAAATGGCCAATGTTTTTGAGAATTTTTCATAGAAAGTAATTATATGAGAAGAAAATCAGTGGCCATCAGTTGTTTCTTATCCTTTCTTGGTCTTTGCCATAATCCACCAGTTACTACCCCTCTTCAGCCCAGCCTTTCTTTACTTTCTTCCCAAAAGGCTTTTCTATCAGAGGCATCAAAGCCTGGGGGTTAAATGAAGAAACAAGTTTTAACAGAGCATCCTTAACCACTTTCCTCTCACATTCCACCATATGTTTTCCTGAGCAGAAGGGGGCAAATGGCTCTTCTTTATTAACAACAGATATTCACCCACACAGTCCAAAAAAAGAGCCCATCCTCCATTTGCTACAACTTGAACTAACTTTTTAAAAGTTACAACTTTTCTTAGTACATCTTGCTTTGCAAGATCTCAGCTAAATGATGATTGTTAGCCTCCCTCTCCTGTCGCAGCCACAAGATAGGTCACCGTTGGGGAAACTCAGGGCGTTTTCGCACAGGGCTTACCCCAGAGCGATGTCCCTCTTCACCGCGCAGCGTCTGCGTGGATTTCGCACCAACTGCTCCGCAGAACACATGCAGTAAGGCTATGAAATTTCTAAGATGAGTCTTTTTGATTTTTCCAACCACCTGCCATGCTGAAGCAGAAGTCAGGGAGATCTGGATTAAACAGACAACTTTCCCTCTTTTCTTAGGATCTAGAACCCTGTGCCCATGCAGTTTTAGCAACAGTCAGTATTGCTGTGTAGTCACTGCCTTCAAATTCATATAAATGGGAAAATGGACTGGCTAAAGGCAGAAGAGAAGAGTCTCTCTTTGCCTGTAACACAGAGGTTACGACAGTGACTTTGCTATGCCCAATATGAAGGAAGGAGGAATCAAAGTTTGGCAGTGGTAAGCAGGGGACATATATAAATATATCTACTTGGCCCTACTCCATTTTGACAGGAGCACACTGTGGATCCTCTTTCACCCTTTGGCAGGACATGAACAGAACTCAGGAGCAACTCAGTCTCCAGCAGAAGCTGGTTTCTGCGGACTGTAGATTGTCAGAAAGGCTAATTCAGCACACACCCAACTGAGTAAAGATATAACTCCAAAGTCCATTCTTTACTGACTGAATGTTGATCACATGGGATACTCAATTACGGAAGGCTAGGCTACCAGAATTGCAGTGCAATCTTAAACTATGCAATTCTGCTTCAAGTTTAATATTTTATTAAGATTTTCAAATATATATATTTTAAAAACAGGAAAAATGAAGAATAAAAATATATGAACAACAAAAAAGGAAAAAAAAGATAAGGAAACAGAGTGGAGAAACGTATCTTTACAGTTTAATCAAATCCAAGAAATATCTCAGCAACAAAGCAAAATACAATCACTTATTGCCATGACCCAATTCCTCTTAATCATAATCTTTCACCCAACCTTTTCCTCTATAGTGTATAAACTTAATTACATACCCTTACTCTTCAAATCCAAATATCAATGTCGTTTTCTTCTTTAGCATACAGAAAGTCAATTAGAGGCTTCCAACTAGCAATAAAAGTACATAATGTCTTTAATTAATTAAGTTTAGCCCTTTCTGTTAATTCCAACATCTTCAACCACCAATCTCCTACTGTAGATATTTTAGTAGTTTTCAGTTCTGTGCCTAGAGTAACCTTGCTGCTGTAACAATATTAACTATTTTCACGTACAATTCTGCTTCAGTAGATTTAGGGGTATAGGTCTGCTTATGAATGCACTTTTAGATTACTGACAAAAGAGGAACCATGAGGACTTGCAAGGTGGAAACAATTTTTTCCTTCTAGTTTTCTCTCCCATTTCTTCTGCTATGCCCACATCCTCGCAACACATGCTTTCCAAACTAGGGTGTCTATTGTGGGGGAAGAAGATAAAGGAGATTGTAAGCCACTCTGAGTCTCTGATTCAGAGAGAAGGGCAGGGTATTAATCTGCAGTCTTCTTCTCCATCTTCCTTCCAGTCTCACAAAATTTCCTCTTCCTCTCACCATGCCTTCCAGTTGTGCAGCCCCCCAACAAATCCCTACCTTTTAAAATATAACTTTTTGCAACATATGTACATGCACAGAAGATACAATTTACTTGGGGAGGGGCTATCCCCCCTCCAGTTTTCAGACTTTTTGCAAATCTGAGAGTTCTCCCAGGTTTGTAGAAACATTCCCCCTATTCTTGGGTGGTCTCAGTGGGTGGGTTTTTTTAAAAAAATCTGCATGGTAGGATCAGAATTGGAATTAAATACACAATATTCATATCCTACCCACGGCTGAGTTAGACTTTGAACTCAGATATGCCAGTCCTAGCTTTTTTTTGGTTGCCATAATCTTGTTGGGGTGAAAGCAGCTGCATGGCTTATCATTCTAATGTTCCAACCTGCTTATTTTGCATCCCTGACAGACTCCCAAAATATAAAGGTGGTTTATGATTCCCTCCCTTCTACTTACATGGCTGCATTGATGAGCAAATAAAATAAAATAAAAAAAACCCCTCCTCCCCTGGTTTAGCTCTCTAACTGCAGAAGACAAATGCATTCTTTAGTAGGTTGAGATAAACCGAAGACTTGTATTACACTTGTACAAATGTCATTAACATATATTGATTAAATATGGTTCTTCTGCCTCTTTGTTGTTTTCTAGGACAATTAAATCTACTTTTCTAGAAGACCTACTTGGTGAAACTGACATTTATCATTGTACAATTCAACAGTGTGCCTCTTTATGTAAACCCACATTTAAGAATATGGAAGTTTCACCAGGAAAAGATCCAGGAGTGCCTCTGGTCTGGGTAAGTTTACAGTAAGGAAAGAGCAGCACCTGGTGGTAGAAAGGACCATGAATGTGTATTTGTTGTGGAATTTTAAGAGACAAGTGGGAACCCACTAGGACTTGCAGGAAAATTCTTATTTCCCCTTCCCCTACTATTTCCTCTTGCATTTTCCTGAAAACCCCTATAGCCTCTCCCCTTTTCCTGCTCCCTTCTCTCCTTCCCACCCAACAGCCAACAGGAACAGTTAATCAGCTTTTCTTACCCCTCTCCCAGGAAAACTGTAGCCCAGTTATGTAGTTGATGGCCACTGTGCCACATCCACTTGCAAGGTGAAAAATTATCATAGACTTCTGGAGGGCATCTCACTTTCCCTTATACCTGTCTCCCCACACATTTTCCTAGGGTTGCCAAGTCCGACTCAAGAAATATCTGGGAACTTTGGGGGTGGAGCCAGGAGACTTTGGGGGTGGAGCTGGGAGCAAGGGTGTGAGAAGCACGATTGAACTCCAAAGGGAGTTCTGGCCATCATATTTAAAGGGACTGCATGCCTTTTAAATGTCATCCCTCCATTTGGAAACAATGAAGAATAGGGGCATCTTCTTTTGGGGCTCATAAAATTGGACCCCCTGGTCCAATCTTTTTGAAACTTGGGGAGTGTTTTGAGGAGAGGCACCAGATGATATTCTGCAATTTTGGTGCCTCAAAAAAACAGCACCCCCCGTAGAGCCCCAGATACCCATGGATCAATTCTCCATTATACCCTGTGGGAATTGGTCTCCATAGGGAATAATGGAGTGCCCAGCAGACATCCCTCCCCTTTCTGATGACCTTGAAGTGGGGGAAGGGCCTCCAAACCAGGGGATCCCCTGCCCCCACTTGGGGATTGACAACCCTACAATTTCCTCTTTCTCTTCTGCCAACCCCCTATGCTCTTCCTTTCTCCTTTCTCCTGCCTCATTCTCATATTCTCAGCCATTCATCAGCCTATGTTTACCTGCCTCCCATCTTCAGCTATGTTTATTATTTATTTACTTCTCCACAGTGGGGATCAAAGCAGCTCACATTTTTTTATACTCACAACAGCCCTGTGAAGTAGGTTAGGCTGAAAGTATGTGACTGACCCCAAATCACTAGTGCACTTCCACAGAAAGATGGGAATTCCAATCTGGGTCTCCCAGACCCTACTCTGAAGCTCTAACTGCTGCACCACACTGCTGTTAAACAGTAGCAAGTATTTAGGCCTGGATGAGTCCCCCAGTGGTTGTTACCAGGCCTAAGCTTGTCAAACCAGAATTACAGCTGACCTCCTTGGGGAAAATGGCTGTTTTGGAGAATGGACAGAATGGCAGCACATCCCGCTGATGCTACTCCACTCCTCAAACTCCATCCTTCTCAGACTCTACTACCAAAATGTCCAGGAATTTCCCAACCTGGAGCTGCCATCTCTAGCTAGGCCTGGCCCCAATGAGTGTTCCCTAAAAGCCCAAAAAGGATCTTGCCCCTCCCCTTGCCTTTTAGTCAAGGAAACCCGGTCTGGAATTCTGTGGTTGTCTAGCAATTACCACTGAGGGAATCCCTTTCTTAAAGCTGCAGATGGTCCTTTTATCACTTGGGGTTTTTAAAACTCCACAATGTATTTTAAAAATTTATTTTAGATTTCACATCTTCCCATACTCCTGTGTGTGTAGAAAGATCTGTTTGATCTGGGGTTTTTTTTTGCTGTGTGTAGAAAGATCTGTTTTACATGTTCACACCTCCAGATTAAATCACCAGATTTAAGTATCCTCAGATTTGACTGACTTTTCTATTTTGTAAGCCAAAATGCCCTCAAAAGAGGTTGGAGAATTGACAGGTGGGCACCTTTGGCTTAAAAAGGATCTAGAATCTATGTATACAGGATTCCACTTCCAGAAATTATTGCTAAAATTTACCAAGGACACTAATTAAGTAAAACAATTAAAATTTATTACAGAAAAATATAGAACACACATACAAGATAATGGATACATACAACACACATACAGTCCTAATAAAAATAGAGAAAAATGCATAGAGGTAACATAAGGATGGACAAACAGGGTGATAATTACCGATCGTAGTCTTCAAGGAAGGCTCCAATGGCGACAAACAAGGACGATGGGGAAGGGGACCCTCAACTGGCCAAGAATCAGGGATGTCTCTAAGCAGCAGGAATGAGGTACTGCTAGATGCACACCTGTGTGGAGCTGGGTCACAGGTTATAAGGACTACCTTGAGCCCTTAGGGAATGGGAGGTACAGGGGCGGATGACAGGTGGTCAGCTGGTACATGACCTCAGAAAAAGGGGAGGCTCCACAATGACCATAAGGGCTGGATTTATGCGGTAGCCAATAGCCAGTTTATTGGGGGCACCTGATTGGATGCCCATACCTGGCCAATGAGCAGACTTGGCCCTGGTTACCTGATTGGACTTCCAGGTAACAATGGGCCAAAGGGGGAGGCTCCAGGATGACCATTAAGGGAAAAAATGGAAGAAATTATTGGGGTGGAGGTGATTAAAGCTATCAAAACTTATCTAAAAGGTGACAATAGATGGGCCAAATTGCTACCTAAGGTAACACCCGATCTATACAAAGAAACTTGGCTCTGGGTGAAGATGTTCTTCCTCTTCTTCATTCCTCTACTGGCACCATACTTTGTCTTGGGTTCCGTTGGACAAAGGCTTAGGCAGTCTGACAGGATCCACGCCTAAGTGAAGCTTGATTGCCTTATGCATAGGTGACACCTGTTGAGTACGTAAGCCTCCCGCTTCGCTGTAATGGAGTCTGGCACTGCAGGAAGATAGCTGCTGGTGATGTTAGCCTTCCCATATGGTCAAGGCTGGAAAGCGCTTGCCCGGACAGTTTCTGGCGGTGCAACTTCTTCCGCTGCAACGGCCGAGATGGTGATCGCATGGAGCGACTGGAAACCCATCTGTTCTCCTGGTTAGCACCCTTCCAGAGACACAGAGTGCTGCTGCAATGTTGTGGCTTTTAGTACTCACACAAGTCCCTTACAGTCTGGTAGACAAAACCCACGTTCTCCTGGCAGATGTGTGTGAGTTGAGTCTCCAGGCACCCTGGCAACCAAATGGGTGACTACGATGTTCTGAAATTAGGGGTCTTTTTCTCACAATTTGACTATATAATAATTATTATTCTGGTATTTTTGTATTTTTATGTGCATGTGTGTGTGTGAGTGTATGTGTGTGTGCACCTGGAAGCCATAGCAACCTCTGGTGACTGACCCCTACTGAGGACATGGAGGATATTCAGAAAGGTGGGTGAATAGCATAAAAAATAAAGTTGTAGACGCCCCGCTGATGACACATTTTCTGGAGAAAGGACATGCAATTGATGATTTCAGATTTCTAGTTTTGTACAAATATACATATAGAGGGGCATATGAAAATGTACAAAAAATATTGTTGCGTAAAGAATGCTATTGGATACACAGGTTGAATAAAATTGCACCCCATGGATTAAGTTTGGCTTTAGATTTGTCATGTTTCTTATAAATTTTATAAGTCCATGCAAATTTGCAGTAGGTATATTTTCTTATATACCTTTTATATCTATACAGTTTTGTAGCAGGTATATTTTCAGTTAGTTAATCATAGCCAATAAGGATTATGTTATTATTTATAGTATTTAATATTTAACACCCCATGGATTAAATTTGGTTTTAGATTGGTCATGTTTCTTATATGTCCATGCACTTTTACAGAGGTATGTTTTCTTATATATCTTTATGTCCTTACAATTTTATAGTAGGTACATTTTAGTCAGTTAATCATAGTTCCAAATCCAAATCCCTTTATTGGCATAGAAGTAAAAAGTACAGCATAGCAAATTTACATGGAGTTTCAGCTATAAAAACCAGTCAAACATCAAGAAGGGGAGCTAGTCTTTTGCTCCCTGATTGTTATGGCAGCCAAAAGGTACTTTGCAACCAGGCTTGTGATATGGGAACATTGGTCAGATAGCAGAAAAAAACTAACTTTGCTTCAGGTAATCCATAAAAATTAGACAGAATAGGTTTGATTATGCAGTCCCGCACTTCCCCATAAAAATCACAATAAAGTAAGACATGGGCGACCGTTTCAAGGTGCCTTCCATTACATGGGCAGACTCTATCTTGATAAGGGATGTTGGCAAACCTCCCAGACAATACCGCTGAGGGTAGAACATTGAGTCTTGCTAACATAAAAGAGCAGCGTAACTGGGGTGAAGTAATCTGGGAAAGGTAGGCAGCAGGCAGCCCTTGATCTGGGAAGATACCAAATGCTAAAGGGGAACAAGTTTTATGTCCAGAAGAACAAAGGGACTGTTTCTCAACATCTAAGATCCTCTGTTTCAGGATTCTGAATGCCTGCGTTTCACTTAGCATACAGAGGTTGTCCAAGTGTACACCTATGGATCTGACTATACCAAGTGGAAATGAAGGAATCCGCTAGCATCATATGGATATAATTAGCAGGGTCTGCTCTAAAGTGTAGGCGTAGCCAAAACTTTATAGTTAGTAGCCATGCCCTTGTCTCAGTCAAATGGATTCCAGTCTCTAGGCACAATGCAGCATAGCTGATACAGTTGGGAACCTCTAAAATATGGCATAAAATGCTGCCTGAATTTGCTCAAGTTGGAAATTGAGGGCACAAACCCAAATGAGGATCCCATATTACAACTGTGAAACTGTTTTAGCATAGTTAATAAGGATTATGAAATAACTAATATCATTTAACACTCTTCATTTAATAAATATTTCTTGATAATTATTGTCCCCCCTTACTAATATTTTTCATCAATATAAAATTCATTGAGTATCATAAAAGCTTTATAATTTTAACTGGGTACCCCATACTAATTTTTTCTCCCCAACTAATTAATAATTTTTTTTAAAAAAAAATTGAATTAGGATATTAAAAATTTTATCCAGAAGAAGACATGTAGGCCCTGTTCACACAGCGTGTTGAGTCTGTGTTAAACTAACCCGGTTCTGTTCCAAATAGCTTTGTTCCGGATATTATCGATCAGACTGCCATACTGCAATTTGGATCACTCCGCGGTGAAACTGTCTTCTGCCGTCCACACGGCGGCACCATGCAGTTCTTTTTCTCTCCACTTGTATGCGCATTATGCGCATGCGTGCATTATGCGCACATGCACACAGGTTAAAGTATTATGTGGTAATGCAGTTATGCTCATATTGCTAAGTAGTAAAAAAAAAAAAATGGCGACCGTAAACCGGATGTCCGGGACAGCCCTCAGACATCTGGAAGTTGGTTGAGAACTATCCAGATGGGAAAACGAGGTGAAACTGGAGAACTCAAAAAACACTGCAAAGGAGCAGGTAACAAAATATTCGGGTTCTGAGAAGGATTTGGGGGGGGGGGGCTACTACGAGTTAATACCGGGAGGCAGATGTTGCTGTCTGATCAGCCACTTTTAATCTGGTATGAAACAGCAGCGACAACTGATTATACTGTACGCCTAAACAGCCCCATAAAGTGACAAGTTTAATGACACAGGAATTTAAAGAAATTTTTGCACAAAACTCTTTCTCCTTAATTAATTTATACATGATTCACTAAACATTTTTTGGAATCAGGATTTCATAAAAATTTCTACTCAGAAGAAGGCACGTGAAGTGATAAGTATATTGGCATAGGAATTTAAAGAAATTTTTATACAAAAATAAATTTGGCATATATTTTTAATAGAGTGAAAGCTTCACTTTAATATTTGAGGACCAAAGGGATTTATGAGAAATAGTTATTTCATTATTATTTTGATTTTGCCATGTGTATGCAATAGCACTTTAAAAGAAACAATAGGTGCCATCAATTGGACTCATTAAAAGTCAGGGAGTGGAATATGCAGTTGCTGTGAGACATCTGAGCATTTTGCCAGTGAGAAAATGAAGATGGAGATGTTATGGGTGGGTGAGAGCAGAATCAGTCAATGGCATGCCAGAGACAGAGTGTGAGCCAGTCCTGCATAACCCACATCTAACCAATGAAAATCCTCAGATCTGCCACCACAGTAGGGTTATTTATTACTGATGATTATGATGATAACCATTGCTTGAGAGTCATCTAGGTAACTTTAAGAAATTACTTTATCTTCTTCATAGATTTTGTATTGTTGGTTGTGTACCTTTAATAACCTTGTTTGGTTGCTGTATGGTTATAGCCTGTTTGTCTCTCTGTTTATAAAGCAAGCACACTAGGTCCATTTATATGGTTTATTGTTTGGATTAGTATCTATCCTACGGATATAATTTATGTTGTGGTCATCATTGGTATCTGTGGTTCTCTATTGTTGGTGATACAGGACTGCTCAGTGGCATAAGAATGATAAGAGTCATTATTTCATATTAAACAATTATTCTCCCCCATTATTCCTGAAGGAGTTACAGAACACATGATAGATTGTAAAGGAGGGGCCCCAAGCCTTTTGAGTCTGGCACAAGATTTATGGTGTCATCCATTCTGGATGAGGTTGCAGTCTCCTTGAAGGAACAGACCTATAACTTGGGGGTGTTCTTGGTCCCAAGTTCCTGCTGTTACTGCAGGTGGCACCTGTGGCCAGGAGTGCCTTTTACTGGCTTTGATTGGTAGTCAGCTGTGGCCTTTTCTGTGCCGCATGCTCTGACAATATCTAGATGAGATTACTGCAATGTGCTCCGTGTATGGCTGCCCTTGAAAAATGTTCAGAAACTTCAGTTGATACAGAATGCTGCTGCCAGGTCATTGACCACAGGGACCACATCACTCTGGTCTTGTTCCAAATGCTGGCTCTCAGTCTGTTCCCATGACTAATTCAATGTGCAGATCTGTAAAGCCCTATATGACTTGGGGCCAGCATACCTGAAGGACCTCCTATTCCCATGTGAAACTAGTTGGTTGGCTACAGACATCTTCTGAGGCCCTGCTTCAGGTGTCCCCACCTTCTGAGATAAGAGCAGCGGCAACACAAGAGAGGCCTTCTGAGTCATGACACCAGAGCTCTTGAACTGCCTCCCTGGCACATTTATCTGTCCTTTTCTGTCACTGTGAAGACTTTTGTTTCATTTGGGATTCCGTGATCCCTTGTTTTAACTATTGTTTTATGTGTTTTACATATTTATTTTAGTTTTGATTTTAAATGTTTTAAGACTTTATTTTAACTGTTTAAGGCCCTATTTTAACTATTATTTTAACTTGGTGGTCCTGATTGGGCAGAAATATTTCTTTTTCAGAAATAAATAAGCCAGTGCACATTGAAAAAAACTGTTCAGAGGAAGGAGATATAACAATGGAAACGTTTTATAAATTTTTTTACACAACACAATACATAGATCATCTTCAGTGATCATAATATGGCAAATATGCAATACCCCCCCCCCCATCATGTCATGATCCAGGTACATGGTAAGTATAATGTGTAGACTAAACCATAGAGAAAGATATCTGAATCATTTTTTTTTGTTTCATTGCAACACAAAACTTGAAAGTTCCTTCTGAAAGTACCAGTTATGCAAGAGAGAGGCTTCCCCTCCTCACTGGTCACCTCATAAATGGTACTAGTCTCTTTAGGAGTCTGTGGTAGTGCCTGTCCCTCTGTCCTGGCAAATCCCTTTAAGTACACTGTTAAAGACAGGGATTGTGATGCTTCTACTTCCTTTCTGTAGGCAATGCTAGGCTAGGCTATGTCACGAGCTGGGGCCAGGCCAGGCGAAGTCCAGGGGCAGTCCAAGGTCTTCTTCTGCAGGGTCCCCAGCACCCATGACAGGCTACTGCTTCTCATGCCTCAGGGGCACACTCCAAAGGGATATGCTCTTGTTCCTCATTACCTTAAAAGTGTTTTTGTGGCAAAAGTATCACACTCTGTTTCAGTTTCCTCTTGAGATGATTTTATGAAGTGTGAAAATCACAGAAAAACACAGAACATTCCACAGAATTTCTGGTTCTTATTTCATGAACAGTTTATACCCAGGAAGCCTCTCTACCCATGACAGTCTCTATCTCCATGGATGTCCAGGGCTTTTTTTGGTAGAAAAAGCCCACTAGTGATTCATTTGCATATTAGGCCATACCCCCTGACATCACCATTGTTTCACATAGGGCTTTTTTGTAGAAAAAGCCCGGCGGCAACTCATTTGCCATATCCCCTGACACCAAGCCAGCAGGAACTGGGATCCTTCCTTAAGAAAGCCCTGTGGATGTCTACTGATCTTGCATTGTATGCATAAATTCTTCTACAGGAGAAAGGGGAAGAGGGAGTGAGAAGAAATGTAGCTGGACGGCCTTATCAATCTCTTGATCAAACATGAGGTCTTTCCCTAATCAAAGTTCGCCTGGCCTAACACAGACTTTCCAGACAATTTCATTCTTCATCTTCTCCACCAGGGTGAGCTCCAGCTCAGCTTCTGTACACTGAGCACACACTTCAAAATATTGTTGCTCCACCTCTACATCCAGGTAGTTAAACTTCAGCTCCTGCAACAAAGAGTAAAAGAACTTTGCATGAATGTTGCTTAGCGCACGTAGCTCGATGAATAACTGATAGCATCTCCTCAAACTGCCTTCTCATTAGGCATATCAGCAGGTAAATTCATCAGTTAAGGAGACACTTATTAGATTGGTCATTTCTCACTCAGCCTTACTGCTCACTACCTTTAGTCTGAATTTAAGAAAGTCTGCTTAAGATGCAGATAAATTGCCTCTGAGAAATAAAGTAAAAGAACCAGGGATACTGCCGGCTTCAAGCTTGCTAGTGGTGTTCTATAGATCACTGGACGTCATACAGTAATCCACAACACTAGCTCCAGTAGAAAAAACAAAAGGTATATTCTCCTGAGTTTATAAAAAAAAAATCTGAACCATTAGCAATCCTTAGGCCATATCTTTTAAAGAGTAAAGAGAATTTCAGATTTGCATCCATCAGGCCCTTCCTAGGGCTGCCAGGTCTGACTCAAGAAATATCTGGGGACTTTGGGGCTGGAGCCAGGAGCAAGCGAGTGACAAGCATGATTGAACTCCAAAGGGAGTTCTGGCCATCACATTTTAAGGGACCGTAAACCTTTTAAATGCCTTTAAGCAGCCCTATAGCTAGCAACTTTTTGCTCAAGGGCCCCAAGCGGGGCCTGCTATTATATGACTATGTGGAGCTGTCACATCATGCTTATACTTATAAATAACCAACAAATAAATAATAAATACAAGTGGTTTATTGCATAAAATGTTATAATTTATTACAGTAGTCATCAACTTCAAAGAAAGGTCTGGACCACCAGATATCACAGGGATGGCCAAACTGGCTCAGAAGCCACATATGGCTCTTTCACAAATATTGTGTGGCTTTCAAAGCCCACACAGCCCCACTGGCCAACTTGGAGAAGGCATTTCTCTCTTTAAAACATTTCCCCAAGTCAACAAAGCTGGCAGCTTGGAGAATGCATTTAAAGTTGCTTTCTTTTCACCCCTCCCTCCCCCAGTCTATTTGCCTTCCTTCCTCCTTTCTCTCCCTTGCTCCTAGCAGCTCTCAAATATCTGACGTTCATGTCTTGTGGCTCTCAAACATATGACATTTATTGTGGCTCTTATGTTGGTCATCCCTGATATATCATATGCTCCCACATTCAAGGGATTCTCTCCTTCTAGGGAACGTGTGCTGAGTCCTTCTTCAAAGAGCAGTTCTTGTACCTGTTGCTCAAAAACCAAGTGCCCCCAAATAAAATGATGTAAAAAAAAATGATGTATGTAATCACACAGGCAGAAACAGAATATCACTATGCTTTGGCACCTTTAAGACCAACAAAGCTTTTTTTAAAAAAAAATTTGAAATAATCTTTAACATACACCAAACTAATATGTCAATACCTTAATACAGTTTATGAATGACAAATACCGAATCCAGAGAAACAGATGTGTTACAGAAAAGATATAAATAAGGAATCTCAGAGAGACTCACAATTTCCTGTATCTTACTCCCCCACCGACAGAGGCCTGAGAACAAAAGAAGCAATTTATCTGGCAAATGGTTACTTTTATAGCTTTGAAGGTGTGAACAAATGCTAATTTCAGGGAGACATGATTTGCAGCTGGAATTGGAAATCACCAGTGTGTCAAGCGAGCTTATTTCTATAACGAGGGGTGCGGTCACACTTACATTAAATCCATCAGCAACCCATCTTTAAAGCGCCGTTATTTCGTATGTCAGATAATCCGCCGCATCCTGTTTCCCGATCAGACAGATGCTGTTCCTATGGCATGCCGTGTTGATCCCGTCCCCTGCTCGATCACACAGTGCCCGCCGGAACTTCTTTCAGATGGCGGCAATCCGCATTAGCGCAGGCGCAGTGCTAAGTGCTAACAGGAGGGTTTGCGTGCTGCAGAGTGAGCGCATGCGCATTTGCAGTAGAGGGGTTTCCGGCTATTTAAACCTTTTTTTTTTGTTTCCCCCGCTGCTCTATCGATATATCGATATATCGTTGTGTCGAAATGGAATCTGATAGCCTTGTCACATTAGCGTGGTTTCGCTTTGGTGCTTGAGGTGTTTGTGTGTGTGATTTGAGGGGGGGGGGAGAGAAGAGGCTTTGTTTGTCTTTACCCCCCCCCCGCTCCATCCCAATCCGGTCCATAGGATGTCAACTTGAGGGGTTTTTTTGCCGTCGGGGATTCCGCTTGTCTGGGGTTTTTTTTTAGGTGGCGCATTGGGGATGGCGAATCCTCGAGAAAGCGGGGAGGGAGAGAGTTCTGCGTGCGCCCCGTCCTTTCTCGTGGCGGCGGGGGGGGGGTCACCCACATCTGTGTGAGCGGCAGGACCCGATTCCGGAGAAGGAAGGGGAAGAAAGAAAAGAAAAGATTCAGGACTGACTGCCGGTTGGAGAAGGCAGCGTTCAGCGGAGTGGGGCGGTCGCTGTGGTGGAGTTGGGGGGCCGGATCGGGGCCACCAGGGCTACGGAGCAAGCGGGGGCAGGGGCGACCCCAGATCTCTCTTCAGAACGGACCCCCCCCCGCCTGAGACTGTTTTCATTTGGTTGCCTTTCTTTCCTGTGTGATTATTGGGGGGGGGGGGTTGGTTGGTTTGGGGCTCTGTGCCTTGGCTGTCTCGACCTGCCCCGATCTTTCCCTTCTGAATCCTGATCCTTCCCCACACATCTCGGTTCCCCCCCCCCTCCCGGCTCCTTCCCACTAGATCTCTTCCAGATCCGTTCCTCTCCTTCCCATCCAAGCTCCTTAAAGCCCAATTCTGTCGCCTTACAAATGCAGCAGCGGAGACTAGAGATGTGTTTCTCCGTTTGCACTACTTTTCGGAAAAGATCGCCTCACATATATGCTCACATATCGAGATTTCGATATATCGCTATTACGCAATAAACTAAAATATTAAAAAAAAAAGGCAGGGCACGCACGTTTCGGAAGGCCCCCCCCTTATTAAGTTTAGGAATACAGCCGCTAATAAGCAATTTTTTCGAGTTCCTTCCCTCGATGGCGCAGTGATATGCATTTTGTTTGTGGTGGGAAGCTGGAAGCGGGAAGCGCTGCTGCGACTCAGCAACGATTGCCCGTTCAGATGCTCCAGAGCGCTCAGGAAGCGCTCAGGAAGCGTCTTGTTCCGGATTAAATGCAGTAGCAAATTAATCCGCGAGCAAGGCGCATCAGCGTGGAACGGGCACGGGCTAAGCACGCTTCACAGATGTGGATGTGTGAACGTCAGGGTAAAATCCGACATGCTTGCGGGCTCAACTCATGCCCGTAGCGGGGTTTTTTGGACGTCTGACCGCACCCATGTTTTTCTTCTATAGGAAGAGCAGGTCACCAGCTCTCTTCTGCTCCCCCCTTATTTATAACTATTGGGCAGGTAATAAATCCATCTGGCCCAAGGATGTTTATGCTACAGCCTGGCTGGCATTACTTTCAAGTCGCCTCTCCCATAGGTTCACACAGACAAGTCTTATCTGCTTCCAGAATAGTGTGAGAATGGTAGATGTTTCTAATAGCCTAAATTCCTTAGTAATAAAATAGTTGTTTAGCAACCTTTGAACCCGTGACTCAAGTATGCATCTGTATGGTAACCTTTGATGATATTCTATATAGCAACTGTGTAACTGTGTGTACGTCATTACTCCCAAGGCTTGTGTCCTTGGTACAGCTCCTGAGTTTCTAACAATAAAACAGCTTTGATTTAAAACAAAAGACTGCTTATTGAGAAATATTGGCGCTTGACACAGAGTTAAAGCAATGCCTGTCATTACTCTGCATTGAAAACACACGCCAAAAGGAAAATGACTGAAAAGGCTGTGTGAGGGGGTCTGTAAAAAAATGCAAGGAGGCAACTTCCCCTCCAGCCCCTTGAGAGCTACGGCACTGCCTTTAAGACCAACAAGTATTTAAAGATACATATAGAAGAAAGGTTTCCTATCCTAGCATTACTGTATCAACTTTGGGGAAAGCCCAGGCCATTCATTAAACAAAGGATTTGCAGTACAGATAACCGGCAGTATACTATGGCATGTAGATCTCTCTCACCTTTAACTTAAGATGTAAACTTTATAGAACTTAAAGTGTGCAAACTATTTAAACATTTTAACTTAACCAAAATCTAGATTTGTTATTATAAACTTTGTATTGTAATGCTTCATTATCAGCAGTATTGGACTATGAAAGGGAAGAAAATAGAACAAGTAACAAAATTTACTTATTTGGGAATGGTAATTCAGAATACAGGTGCCTATACTGAACATTGTAATATGAGGGTGGAGAAAGCTGAGAAAACAATGTACGCTATCCTGAGATTTTTTCGCTCTAAGGGGGCCTTCTATGTTCCGGCAGCACTGAAACTGTTCCAATACAAAGTGTTAACACAATTGCTCTATGGTATTAACCTGGGCATTTCGGCTAAAAAACTGAAGGCTCTCGAGAAAGTGCAATCTAAATTTCTTCGTAACGTTTTGCAGCTTCCGCCAGGTGTGTCAAATGCCCTTTTGCGTTTAGAAACTGGGCAAATGAGAATTGAGGCCAGAATTATGTTATCTTCGGCATGTCAATGGCTAAGGATCCATAAAAACAAAAAAGGCCTCTTCCCTTTAATAACTCAAGACCCCTATAGGCCAAGGTGGCTGCAATTGGTCAGAAGCAACTTAGAAAGTATAGGATTCTCACTTGAAAACCTCTTGGCGCAGAGCTATGCCAAAGCAAAAAGTATTATCAAACAAAGAATCTGCGATATAGAGAGACAAAGAGATCTAGAACAGGCCCCCTCTTTTTTAGCAGCTACTGAGACCAAATATGTTATGAGGACGGCCAAGTACTTTTTTTATTTGGAGGTACCAGCCCACAGAAGAGCCTTTACGTTGGCTCGATGCGCAGCCATGCCCTCAAAGGTGCTAGAAGGGAAATATAGAAAAGTCCCGTATGAAGACCGACGCTGTCCTTGTGCTATGGGAGAGGTGGAGTCGATGACTCATATGTTTTTTCGATGCCCTTTCCACCAGGTACAGAGGGATAGGTTTGTTTCCCCGTTTGTAGTTAAACCAATGGCAGACGCGGACGAGGCATGTTTGGAGAAACTTTTGGTGGATGCAAGTCCAACTATCTCTAGACAGATAGCCAAATTTTGCCATTATCTTGTGAAGTTCCATACTAAGAAACAAGAAACTGCATGTCTTGTATGATCTCTTGGAATTTTAGTTTATAAATGTTTTTATATACTCTGATTTAAAGGATTTATATAAATTGGAACTGACTTGAATTTTAAAATTGGTTCAATTATATTTTAGTTATCTTGGATTGTATAGGTGGGGAAATGTTTATGTATTTTATTGTATTTTATGTTTTTTTAGGAGGGTATTTTATACTATCAGGTATTTTAGGAGGGTTTTATATGATGTGTTATAGTTTTTATATTGGTCTATGACTGTAATAAAGTTCATTCATTCATTCATTTATAAACTTTGTATTGTAATGCTTCATTATCAGCAGTCTTTGAAGGGCATTATAAGAAAACCCGTTTCTTTCTGACCCTGTGATGCAGGGCAAGAGAGACTGTAGCCCAGATTTTATTATTCTCTAACTACTATAGAAGAGTTAGAGATGAAACCAGGGCTTTTTTGTTAGAAAAAACCCAGCAGGAACTCAATTGCATATTAGGCCACACCCTCTGATGTCACCATTGTTTCACACATGGCTTTTCTGTAGAAAAAGCCCAGCAAGAATTCATTTGCATATCGGGCTGCACCCCTGGACACCAAGCTAGCCGGCACTGCGTACCTGTGTGTTCCTGCTCAAAAAAAGCCCTGGATGAAACAATTACTCCACTTTGGGCTGCTCTGCCAGGCCCTTCAGCAGAAGGTATAGTTACTTTTTATTGCTAGGGACTAGGTAAGCATCACTGAGACTAAATTCTGGATGGCAAAGGAACTGTGTTAACCAAATTGGTACAGAAATAGCCAGAAATACAGGGGATTTCAAGACAGGATTTAAAAAATGATAGAAAATGTCTCTGCACAGAAACAGAACAAGCCTGGTGTCTCAGTGAAGCATGCCAAAAAGGGAGTCTAGAGACTCAAGCAGAATAGCATTAAAGAGGAGCAAAAAGAAAAGAAGAAACACAATTACCGTATTTTTCGGTCCATAAGGCGCTCCGGACCATAGGACGCACCTTCCTCCTGGGGGGTGATCCGCTGCCTCCACCTCCGATCCCGGCGCTTCCCCCGCGCCTGCCTGCCTGGCTCCAGCTTCTTCCAGCAAGCGCTGAGATCGCTCCACGCTGCCCCCACCGCAAACCCAGCGCTTCGTGAGCGCTGGCTGCGGAAGGGGCAGCGTGCTTCCTCCGTGCCTGTCTGCCTGGCTCCAGCTCTGACGCTTACAGCAAGCGCCAGGATCGCTCCCTCCGCCCTCCGATCCCGGCGCTTGCTTTAAGCATCAGAGCTGGAGCCAGGCAGACAGGCACAGAGAAAGCACGCTGCCCCCTCCACAGCCGGTGCTCGCGAAGCGCTGGGTTTGGGGAGGGGGCGGGTGCTTCCTCCGTGCCTGTCTGCCTGGCTCCAGCTCTTATGCTTAAAGCAAGCGCCGGGATCGGAGGGCACAGAGGGAGCGATCCTGGCGCTTGCTGTAAGCATCAGAGCTGGAGCCAGGCAGACAGGCACGGAGGAAGCACGCTGCCCCCTCCGCAGCCAGCGCTCACGAAGCGCTGGGTTTGCGGTGGGGGCAGCGTGGAGCGATCCCGGTGCTTGCTGGAAGAAGCTGGAGCCAGGTAGGTGCGGGGGAAGCGCCGGGATCAGAAGCGGAGGCAGCGGATCCCCCCCCCGAGGAAGGTACCTTTGCTCCATAAGACGCACACACTTTCCCCCCCACTTTTTTTTTGGGGGGGGGGAGAAGTGCGTCTTATGGTCCGAAAAATACGGTATGTTCTTGTGTAGCTCAGAAGCCATCTAACCCATTATCAATAAATATAGTTTGTTGAAGCCTAGGTGAAGAGAACATCTGAAGTGGAGATATCATTTAAAGATCATTTAAAGACAGGTGTGTTGGTTGAGGGCTAAAAGTCATTCGTATGTATGAGAAACACATAATGATGTTAAGAAGTAAATTAGGTGGACAAGAACTAGGAAATACATATCCTTTTGTTTTACCTAGACTTGCAGCAACACCCATTAGCAGGTAACTTTTATTACCTTTTATGGCTATCCAGACCAAATGGCCCTCTAATTTGTTACACTGTTTTGCCATGTGGGGTGACATGATAGAGGTTTACAAGATAATGCATGGGATGGAGAAAGTAGAGAAAGAAGTACTTTTCTCCCTTTCTCACAATACAAGAACTCGTGGGCATTCGATGAAATTGCTGAGCAGACAAGTTAAAACTGATAAAAGGAAGTACTTCTTCACCCAAAGAGTGATTAACATGTGGAATTCACTGCCACAAGAGGTGGTGGTGGCCACAAGTATAGCCACCATCAAGAGGGGTTTAGATAAAAATATGGAGCACAGGTCCATCAGTGGCTATTAGCCACAGTGTGTGTGTATATATAAAATTTTTTGCCACTGTGTGACACAGAGTGTTGGACTGGATGGGCCGTTGGCCTGATCCAACATGGCTTCTCTTATGTTCTTATGTTCATGTGATGCAAACTTTGTATCAGTTTGCACTCTTAACCCACCAACTAGATTCCTAGGGCTTCTTCTTTTTCTTTCCCCCCCAAATTAATTAAAGTTTATTATATACAAAACAAAGTTACAATTCAAAAGGGGCATCTATACCAGTTCAATAGTTATAGTAAAGAGTAAGGGTGACAAAGGGCACCCTTGTTGGGTGCCTCTGGAGACCAGAAAGTCTTTAGAGCAAATACCAATAAATGCCACTTGAGTCCTTGGCAAAGTGCATATAGCATCTATTACCTTTTGAAATTTTCCCCCAAATTCCATTTCTTTAAGTATCAATTTCAGGAAAAGTGGTTCAACTTTGTCAAAAGCTTTTTCGATATCTAGGGCCAAAATACAAGTTGCTTGCATTTGCTTTTTACAATATTGAATTATGTTAACAGTTTTCCTGATATTATCAGTAATATCCCGGTGAGGAATAAATCCTGATTGGTTAATGTGTATATAGTGATCCATAAAGGTGTTGATCATAATTGTTAACATTGTTGTGAAAACTTTATAAACACAGTTCTCTGTCTTTTTTGGTATAACAACTATTTTTGCTTCATCCCATGTTCTAGGTTTTGTTTCTGAATTAAGTAAGAGGTTACATATGTCAGTTAAAGGGTTAGCTAGTATCTCTACAATTTTTTTTTATAAAACTCCACAGGGAGACCATCCCTACCAGGTGTTTTGTTTAATTTCAGGTGGGAAATAGCATTTTTAACTTCTTGTAGTGTGATTGGGGCATCCATGGCCTCCCTATGGGTAGCAGAAATTTTATTAACCAATTGGTTACAACGAAAGTAGGTTTTAATATTACTCTCTACTGAGTGATATAAGTGTTGATAATATTGCACAAATTGATTCAGAATATCAGTTGAAGAGGACACAACCTTTCCACTCGCATCTTTAAGGAAGTTAATATTTCATCTGACTTGTTCATTTTTAAGTTTCCCTTTAAGTAATTTAAGGGATTTTGGGTGCTGAAACCAATATTTTTGTTTTAAATATAACAAGTTTTTCTGCACGTGGGTGGTTTCAAGGGCTTCAAGTTTTTTACGTTCTAGTAAAAGTAACTTACAGATTTTTTGGGAGACAGTAGCTTTATGTTTGTCTTCAAGATGTTAAATATTTTCCAATAAAGATTGTGTTAATTTTTTTTGTTTATTGTAGACAGAAGTTGAGATGAATTTACCTCATATAACAGGCTTCATTGCGTCCCAAACTATTTCTGGGAGCACGCCACAAGAAGAGTTCAGTTTAAAATATTCCTTAAATTCTAACTGAATGCAGGCTTCATGATTAAAGAAAATGCTCCTGTTTAAAGATCAAGAATTGGAATGTTGTTCCATCTCTTTGTCTCTTAAAGTACACTCTGTCCATGCATGGTCTGACATTGTTTGTAAACCAATGTTCAAAGATATGACTTGGTTAACTAAGAAGGAAGATATTAAGTGCAGACCTATATCTGAATCAGGCCTGATCTGAACCATTCAGAACAAAATAGTATAAGCTGTTGTGTGTTTTTTTTTTAATGACTGCACTGTATTATTGAAACTGAGCAGTTGACCAGAAAGAGATTATTATTAATTTAACTCATTGCTTTCATACAAACTGGCCACATTTCACGCAAGGTAAACAAACCTTGACTGAATAAGTCCAAGTTTAGTTGCTCACTTTCTCATACAGCCAAGGTTCCTTCAGGCAATACCTTTTATCATCACAGTGTCTTACCTTGGGACTGACTTTGACATCCTCTGACCTGCTCACAAGAAAGCAAGAGCCAATAGTGAGAGGCTTGGTAGTTTTATTGGGTACCTCAACTCTTCGTGAAAGACAGGTTAGTTCATGCATGTGGATAGCCTGCAAACAACAAGCAAAGGCACTTTTGAGACGTGAGGGGAATCACAAAATGGTCAGATGCCTGGATCCCCTTTCAGGCCTCATGGTGGAGGCTCAGTCCTTTTCTTTGCAGCCAAGGCATGTTCTGTGTGCTGTTATGGCATGCAAGAGACAATCAGACATTTCTGATGGTAGAAAAGTGACACTTGGAACTGTTAGGAGGAAAAACTTTGGACAACAAATTCACAAGTAAATGAATGTCAATATGTGACAGAACATCTGGTAAAATGGTCATCTGTATCATCACACCATTTGTTGGTGTATTTTGAATCTAGCTAACGTTTTTGCCAATTCCGTTATTAAAAAGCACAGAAAACCCTTTGTTATACATCACAGAGAGGACCATATAACCTTGTTTTTTCTTCACTGATAAGTGAATGCTGTCAAGGACAATACTTTTTCTTCTCCTCTGTATTGGATTAGGGTTTTTTCTCTCTTGGTTGATGATTAGCTAGCTTTCAACTGTGATCCCTGCCCCCAAGTTGTATGCTCATATATTAATATACACCTGAGTCAAGATTTTGCTAATGAGCTCTCATAGCAGGGCTGGTAAGATCTATGAGTATTCCAGCTAACTGATTCCAAGTTACCTTTATCAGGAAGCAATCTCTGGGGAGAAGGTATAGGTGGAATTTCACGGGTGAGACTCCATGCACTTGGTAGAGCAGTGCTGCAGCATGGATCTTTGTCTTCCGTTTAAAGAATGACTTTTTGAAAACTACACCACAGGGAGAAAACCTGAGGTGTTTCAACACAACATGAAATGGCTCCACGCCATCTGGCTTCTCAAGAGTCACCTTCCCTTCAGCAAAATGTGCAATTTGTACTTGGGGGTTGTCTTCCTGTTTACCTGCCAAAGGAGAACAAAGGAAGCATGGTTAAAGTGAAGGCTTAGGGCAATGGGTTGGGAAGCTATTTCAAGTTCAACCAGCCCTAGAACGTCTAGCACCCTAGGCAAGGCAAACTTCTGGTGTGCCCCCCGCCCCCCAACACTGATAACGTCACCGAGTCACATGGAGGCACCCAATTTGGTGCCCCCAGAAGACTGGCACCCTGGGCAATCGCCTAGTTTGCCTAATGGCAGGGATGGCCCTGAGTTCACCTGCTCCTGAAGGCACCAGATAGATCATAACAGCAGTGAAGAACTATTGTTTTGTTGTGTCAAGTGAAGAAACAGATATAATCTCTCTAGCTTTTTGTGAAGCTTGTTTGCTTATTCTACTTCAAACTAATGAAATGTGCATGTCCCCCATCTATCTTGGTGACGCCTGAAAAACCAGAAAATAATGAAATGATACAACATGAGACACCATCACAAGTTTTGCTAATGGGCCTTTGAAAACTAGCACTTGTATGTCTGGTTTGTACATACATACGACTTCCCACTGCTTAGTGTCTCTTTTTCTGAAAAAGTGACCCCAGAAAAGGCTGCCCTAGAAAACTTTCTTGGAGTAATTCCAAGGATGGTTCTCACCCTTCAGCATAGTTTGACAATAATTCAGAAATTACTCTAAAGTACACACAAAACACTCTTCTGAATTTGCTGTGGGCAGATCTGATTTTGATTTTAAGAGTAGTACTGCAGGAATGCAGTAGAAAAAGTGTAGATGACTGGGAAACCACCCTGTAAAAAAGTCTGCCGTGAAAACGTCGTGATGCGACATCACCCCAGAGTCAGAAACGACTGGTGCTTCCACAGGGGACTACCTTTTAGCTTTTTTACTGCAGGGATGCAGGGTGTGTATTTTTTTTTAACTTGCTTGCATCATTTTCCAGATCTACATTCTTCCTTGGAGTTATTTACCCCTCAGGAGAAAAAAAAATATTGGTATGTCTACATTTTTTTTCTGTGGCACTAACGATAGCTAGCTTCCTGTTTTGATTGGCTCCCTAAGATACAGGATGGCTGATCCACTTCTCACTCTAGCAGCTGAAGCTATGGCTTTGTCAGATAAAGCACTTGTCTAGTAAAGAGGAGATGCTGGGATTGAATCCCAGTGGTGCCTGCTGAAGAGTTGCTTTTCTTTTGTGTCTAAGGATTGTCAGATCTTGGAAGCTTGGACAACCCTGGCAAGTACTTGGAAGAGTGATCTCCAAGGAATACCAGGGCTGCAATGCAGAGGCAAGCAACATCAAGCCACCTCTCTGAAATGTCCAAGCACTGCTAGCAGCTGCAAGAAGTAAACCATGACTTCCAGGCACATGCACACAAAAGAAAGAAAGAAAGAAAGAAAGAAAGAAAGAAAGAAAGAAAGAAAGAAAGAAAGAAAGAAAGAAAGAAAGAAAGAAAGAAAGAAAGAAAGAAAGAAAGAAAGAAAGAAAGAAAGAAAGAAAGAAAGCTCTTCCGCAGGCATTGCTGGGATGTACTGTAAAGGTCAAAATTGCATTGTAACACAATCAGTACTAAAGTTTTTTTAAATGGCGACTGTCTTTGAGACAACCAGGGGGGTAGGGCGAACACATTTCACTGACAATCCAAAATGGTGGTGCAGTGGGAAATAAGTTTGAATACAAGTAGGGCTGGACCACCTGCTAGGAAACTTAGACCATCGTCTAGAGTGACCAATGGTCCAGGGGCACAGAATTGGACAGTGCCCTCCCTTACCTCTGAGAGTCTCTGACTCTCACATAGGGCTTACAAGCTGGGATCTGGTGTTTGTTAGTTTGTGTTGACTGGGCTGAAACAACTACGAAGTTGCTGTTTTGCTGCAAAGGAACTTCAAGAACAGATCTGAGAGGGAAATTGCTGAATTAGAAATTATTATGAAACTTGGAACAGGATTGAACAGGGATATTGGTTTTTTAATCTCATTACATATACGAAACCTACTTTCACCCAGTTTAGCTATATATCCACAGTATTCCAATGTATTTCTCTTTTAGAATAGTCAGTGTATCAGAATAATATTTTTTGTATTGACATACTCAAATAAGGGATATTGGCTGTTTATCTCATTACATATAGTAACCCATCTTCCATTATATTTTAAAGTATTCTTTTTTCTAATGGCAAACTAGAATTATGTTTATATGTGTGTTGCATGTTTAAATTAAATCTCTGAGAAACCTATGCCCTCATTTTAACCCAGAGCTAACATTACAACAGACTCTCATTTATTGCACTTCACACCCAAGATACTTGATGACATAGACATCAATCTGCTATTCTGATTTATATTACTCTTCGCTGTTGTTTCAGCCCAGTTGATATAAACTAACACCAGACCCCAATTTGAGATTCTTTTAGAGCACAATCCAAAGTGGGGGGGGGAGCCTTGGGAGCAGACGATCTGCAACTTGGGTGCAGGAAGCATTTGCACCCAAGTATGGCTGGCGCTGCCACAGCAGAGGGGAATTACGTGCACATGGGACCGCCAGAGTGCCGCTCCACCCGAGAGCAGTGGCGCCTGAGGGCTGTGCCCGCGTCACTGGTGGAAGTGACGCGGAGAGCAGCTCTCAGGCGCAGGAGGGGGTGGAGTTGGGGGCGCGGCCAGGCTTAGGTGGCTCCCTGAGGAGTTTGGCCCATGACACGCCCCCCCGAGAGGCACAACGTTACGTCTACAAGAACAGCAACGTGTCCCATAGGCACTCATTAAAACCAAAAACAAAGGTCCACCCCACCGCTGCAGAAGCTCGCAAATCCCTTAGGGAGTGGTGTGATTGCCTCACCAATCCTCTCGTGGCCCGAGCTGGTGAGCCCCCTCCCCAGCACCCAATCGTGGTCCCCCCTCCTAGAAATACTTTCGCTCTGGCCTTGCACAACTCAGTTGTTAGGGACAGCTTCGCATGGCAGGAAGCTCTGCCGGTGAGCTCCCTGCCATATGGACTTAGAGCGAGGGACAGGCAGGCACGTTGGTGATGGGTATTGCACTGCGTGGTTGCTTTGAGAGTATCTATGACTTGTGAGGGGGAGAGCGAGGACTCTCCCCTGGGGCTAACTGCTCTTGTTTCCAGGTCTCCACAGGTTCCGGGCTCCTGGAGGCTCTGCACGTGAGGACTGTCACCCATGGCTGGGTAAGTTGCACTGTGTCCCCCCCCCCACTGTCCTCCCTCTCCCCTTGCTCTCGACCGCTCGGTGTGCGATCGTCTCTGGCACTTGAACCCGGCAGTGGGCTCCAGCAGGGGGCATTTGCTACCCTGTGTGAAGAGGTGGGTAAGAGACTGTCCCTTTAAGAGAGCGGCTGGCTGAAACAGAGCCTGCTCCTCCAGCTGCCGCCCCTGCAGGTGCTCTTGATCTCTGTCTCTGTTTTGCAGGTGGGAATCCAACACAGAGGCTTCTGTGTGTGTCGCTCCACACACACACCCCCTCCACTCCCTCAGCTGTTTCTGCCCGCTGCTCTGAATGGAGCTCTGCCCATGGCAAGACTGCCCAGTGTGCACCAGGGAAACTGTTGCACTCTGTTCTGGAAAAATAAAGTCTGATCTGTACCCTCTGTTGTCTCTCCTGCTTGGCATCTGCTGCACGTTCCCTGGGCAAAACCACCACCCCCCACACTCTGTCAGTAGCATCTCCGAGGGAATGCCTGGGAGGGTGGGCAGACTTGGGTCTTGGGGGGGGAGAGCAGGCTATGAGCTGCCACGCTGCCCCCGCATGGCTGGACAGAGGAGGGGGGGTGTTGCCCCTCAGCCTGCCTGGCCTGATGGCCTACCTGACCCCACAGGGCTGTTGTGCACAGGGCACAAAGGGGGGGGGCTGATGAAGTGGATGCATGCCCAGCAGCTTGCATTCTGAGTTCTGCAGTCCTCAGGGGAGATGTTCCTTGCACATAGTGGGGGCGGCAGCAGGGCAACACGGGGGGTGGGGGCGGGGCTCCAGGTGGTGGTGGTGGGTGTCTTTTGGACTTGGTGGTCTGCCCGCTCCCAGACACACATTCCAGCCACTATTTAGAGCAGCGAACTCCTGCACTTTGCAGTTCTTGTCTGCGCATGCCTCTGCCCATCTGTCTGCCATTGGCAGAGTCTCTGACAGCAGGAGGGCATGTGGGGATTGACGGCCTCTCAGGTGCAGGCTTTCCACTCCTTCTCCCGGTCACATGCAATGGGATGGCCAATCCTGTGGTCCCGCATGAGCCTGTGCCTCCCCCATTCCTGCCTCAGCAGTGGGCCAATGTCATGCGCATGGGCGGAATCACCATGGTGACGGGTTCTCTCTTGCTTGTCGGGCTTGCTCTCCCCCTCCACGTGGTGTAATGTTTCCCCTTTGGGAGCCGACTGTGGCTGGCTACACTAAGAGAACATAAGAACATAAGAGAAGCCATGTTGGATCAGGCCAACGGCCCATCAAGTCCAACACTCTGTGTCACACAGTGGCAAAAAATGTTATATACACACATACACTGTGGCTAATAGCCACTGATGGACCTGTGCTCCATACACTGTGGCTAATAGCCACTGATGGACCTGTGCTCCATATTTTTATCTAAACCCCTCTTGAAGGTGGCTATACTTGTGGCCGCCACCACCTCCTGTGGCAGTGAATTCCACATGTTAATCACCCTTTGGGTGAAGAAGTACTTCCTTTTATCCGTCTTAACCTGTCTGCTCAGCAATTTCATCGAATGCCCACGAGTTCTTGTATTGTGAGAAAGGGAGAAAAGTACTTCTTTCTCTACTTTCTCCATTCCATGCATTATCTTGTAAACCTCTATCATGTCACCCCGCAGTCGACGTTTCTCCAAGCTAAAGAGTCCCAAGCGTTTCAACCTTTCTTCATAGGGAAAGTGCTCCAGCCCTTTAATCATTCTAGTTGCCCTTCTCTGCACCTTCTCTAAAGCTATAATATCCTTTTTGAGGTGCGGCGACCAGAACTGCACACAGTACTCCAAATGAGACCGCACCATCGATTTATACAGGGGCATTATGATACTGGCTGATTTGTTTTCAATTCCCTTCCTAATAATTCCCAGCATGGCATTGGCCTTTTTTATTGCAAACGCACACTGTCTTGACACTTTCAGTGAGTTATCTATCATGACCCCAAGATCTCTCTCTTGATCAGTCTCTGCCAGTTCACACCCCATCAACTTGTATTTGTAGCTGGGATTCTTAGCCCCAATGTGCATTACTTTGCACTTGGCCACATTGAACCGCATCTGCCACGTTGACGCCCACTCACCCAGCCTCAACAGATCCCTTTGGAGTTCCTCACAATCCTCTCTGGTTCTCACCACCCTGAACAATTTAGTGTCATCCGCAAACTTGGCCACTTCACTGCTCACTCCGAACTCTAAATCATTTATGAACAAGTTAAAAAGCATGGGACCCAGTACCGAGCCCTGCGGCACCCCACTGCTTACCGTCCTCCACTGCGAAGACTGCCCATTTATACTCACTCTCTGCTTCCTATCACTCAGCCAGTTTTTGATCCACAAGAGGACCTGTCCTTTTACTCCATGATTCTCAAGCTTTCTAAGGAGCCTTTGATGAGGAACTTTATCAAAAGCTTTCTGGAAGTCAAGGTAAACAACATCTATCGGGTCTCCTTTGTCCACATGTTTGTTCACCCCCTCAAAGAAATGCAACAGGTTAGTGAGGCAAGATCTTCCCTTGCAGAACCCATGCTGAGTCTTCCTCAATAACCCGTGTTCATCAATGTGCCTACTCATTCTGTCCTTGATAATGGTTTCTACCAACTTTCCCGGTATTGAAGTCAGACTGACTGGCCTGTAGTTTCCCGGATCTCCTCTGGAACCTTTTTTAAAGATGGGGGTGACATTTGCTACCTTCCAGTCCTCAGGAATGGAGGCAGATTTCAATGAAAGATTACAGATTTTTGTTAGAAGATCCACAAGTTCAACTTTGAGTTCCTTCAGAACTCTCGGATGTATGCCATCCGGACCCGGTGACTTATTAGTTTTTAATTTGTCTATCAGTTGTAGGACCTCCTCATTTGTCACCTCAATCTGACTCAGGTCTTTCAACACCCCTTCCAAAATTAGTGGTTCTGGGGCGGGCAAAAAGTTCTCGTCTTCTACAGTGAAGACGGAGGCAAAAAATTCATTTAGCTTTTCAGCCATTTCCCTATCCTCCTTCAGTAATCCTTTTACCCCATGGTCATCCAAGGGCCCCACTGCCTCCCTGGCTGGTTTCCTACTTCTAATATATTTGAAGAAAGTTTTATTGTTGGTCTTTATGTTTTTTGCAATATGCTCCTCATAGTCCCTTTTTGCCTGCCTGATCACAGTCTTGCATTTGATTTGCCACAGCCTGTGTTCCCTTTTACTAATCTCACTTGGACTGGTTTTCCACCGCTTAAAGGAGTCCTTCTTACCTTTTACAGCTTCCATTACTTTGTTTGTTAACCACGCAGGCCTTTTCTTATGCCTGTTTGTGCCTTTCCTAACTTGTGGTATGTATTTTATCTGAGCTTCTAGGATTATAGTTTTAAATAGCGTCCAAGCTTTCTCAAGGGTTTTGACCGTATGTACCTTTCCTTTCAGTTTCTTCCTCACATGCCTCCTCATCTCAGTGTATTTACCCCTTTTAAAGTTAAACGTGGTTGTGGTGGTCTTTTTGGACAACTCCCTATTTATACAAAAGGTGAAATCAATAACATTATGGTCACTGCTCCCAAGCGGCGCAATCACTTTTACATCTCTCACCAAGTCTTGGGCATTACTTAGGACCAAATCCAGGATCGCCCCACCCCTGGTAGGTTCTGAGACCATCTGCTCCATAGCACAGTCATTGAGAGCATCAAGAAACTCAATCTCTTTCTCTCGACCAGAACACATATTGACCCAATCAATCTGCGGGTAGTTAAAATCACCTATTACAACACAGTTTTTACGTTTAGCCGCTATCTTTAAGCCTTCCATCATATTATAATCGTCCTCTCTCTTTTGATTTGGTGGGCGATAACAAACTCCCATAGTTAAATTTCCTTTTGGGCCCTCTATTTCAACCCAAAGCATTTCTAAAAGTGAATCTAATTCTCTGATCTCAGCCTTACTGGACCGTATATCCTCTCTGACATACAGAGCCACCCCACCTCCAACCCTTCCCTCCCTATCCTTCCGATATAGCTTATATCCAGGAATCACCGTGTCCCACTGATTCTCCTCATTCCACCAAGTTTCTGAAATTCCCACAATGTCTATGTTTTCTCCCAGCACTAAACATTCCAATTCACCAATTTTACTTTGAACACTTCTAGCATTTGCATACAAACATCTATAATTTCCCAGGCGAGCTAGGCCCGCCACCTTCCTCCTGCCGCCTCGAGACACTGGCAGACAGTCCATATTGTTTGTCACCTTCACAGTGGACAACTCCGGTCCGTTACCCGGTAGAAAAATAGCAGCTAACCCTTCATCTCTTTGAGACGAGTCCTCCCGAACCAGAGACATTTCATCTCCTGTCGGCTTTCCCCCAAGATTTAGTTTAAAAACTGCTCTGCCACCTTTTTGATTTTAAGCGCCAGCAGCCTGGTTCCATCCGGGGACAAGTGGAGACCGTCTCTTTTGTACAGCTCCCGCTTGTTCCAGAAAGCATCCCAGTGCCTAACAAACTTAAACCCTTCCTCCTTACACCATCGTCTCATCCACACATTGAGACTTCTAATTTGTGCCTGTCTCTCCTGCCCTGCACGTGGAACAGGTAGCACTTCCGAGAAGGCTACCTTGGAGGTCCTGGCCTTAAGTCTCCCGCCTAGCAGCCTAAATTTTTCCTCCAGGACCTCACGACTGCATTTCCCCACATCGTTGGTGCCAACATGCACCACGACCACAGGCTCCTCCCCAGCACTGTCTATCAGTCTATCTACTACACGCGTAATGTCCGCTACCTTCGCACCAGGCAGGCAAGTCACCATACGGTCAGTACGCGGTTTCGCCACCCGGCTGTCTACTTGCCTAATGATCGAATCACCAACTACCAATACCCCCCCTCTCCCCCTGCTCAGGGATGGTTCCTTGGCGCGAAAGGATTCCTGCTCACCAACTGAAGAAGAGGTCCCTTCTGAGGGCGCATTCCCCTTATCCTCAGCACGGTGCCCTGTTCCCTCTCGACCCTCACGCTCTCTGGCAGCAACGGGGCTGCTACGTTCAGAGCGGGGCTCATCTAATACGCCCCCGAGAGTCTTCTGCACTTGAGTGCAGCGACACAGTGGTTCTCTGGACTGGGTTGTTAATCTGCTAAAAACATTTCCATGACTTTGCATACTAACTCACTGCTCACTTTTTCTATATTTAGGACTGCTTGCCATTCCATACTATTGTCTGGTGAAGTGTGCTTCTAGCACATGAAAGCTTACATTCTGAATAAAACTTTGTTGGTCTTAAAGGTGACACTTGACTCCTGCTTTGTTCTATCTGCCCAGCTTGTCTTTCTGCACCTAAAAGAAAAGCTTTGCCTTTGGTTTAGTAGATGCATCCCATTCTCAGATAACAAACCATGCAAGATAAATAGATTTAAGAAACACTTTCAAAACACTAAGACTTCAGGCGCCATGACTGATGGAAATGTGCACTGCAATACCGGGATGATCTTGTTTGGCAGGAAGATCAGCTAACTATTCTGGTTGAATGATATTCTTGTCTGGCACATATCTGCCAAGTCCATCTTTTTTTCTTACTGACTCTGAGCTGCTCTCAGTGGAAATAAAACCAGAGTGTGAAGCAACAAGTCATGTGTTAGTTATTTTTGCCATTACAGAGCTATGGCTATATTGTTGAAACCCTTTCCAATTGTACCTACCTGCAAGACACAGCAAGTGAGGGAAGTGAACTGCTAACACAGCCTCTGTTGGAGTTGCTTGAATGTTGAGCAAAGGGCCTGCAATGACCAACCTCTTTGTCTTCCTTTCATTCCAGTGTTTATACCATGAATCATGCTGGTATTGTATGGTTACAGCTGCTCTCACTTCAAACCTGATGTTAGTGTCACAGCATTGGAAGAAGCCAGCCTCAGGGAGGTGCAATCTGAATGCAACAAAGAGAAAGACCAGAGGAAAAGGGGGCTGCATTGTGGTCAATACAACTTCCAACGCATCCTGCCACAGACATGTGTGTAATCTACCCTGATTCCATGTCAGAAAGGCAGGCAATAAACAAACAAACAAATAAATAAAATGTAGGCTAGGGTTCCAATGCTAGAAGAACTTGTGTTGTGCCTCAATCTGTATGCAGCCCATATGAAAATATCATATAAGAAAAGTTCAGTATTGTCTGAAAAAATCTATTTTTCAGCTACTGGTTCATCTGCCCAGGATTTAGTCATATAAGTAGCTGATATAGTGTGGAAAAAACAGGTTTACAGTGCCATGTATCAAATCAGAGGTTGCTGCGACGAAAAATAGTGGCACAGAGCAGCTTGTGTGAAATCGCTAAGCTTGCTCTAGAGAAACAGGGAAGCCTACCACGGAGCAAGGTTAGTGCGAAATCTGTCACAATCTTACCTGCTTCAGTCAGGCTAGGATGAAGAGTTCAGTGAAGTAACTGGAACTCCTGTCTTTCTGCTGCAGAAGTGTTAAGGGACTTTTAGGCAAGAGGATTTCCTGAGTAAGCACTGAACTGTATGTTCAATGTTATGCCATGCAAAAAAAGAGACACTCTGGCTGCAAGGCAGTTGAGTGAATGGAAGATGTTTATTTTGATATTGGACGGGATATTTTTATTGAGAAATATCGATGCTTGACAGGTGTTTCTAAATGCCATTATTTATGAAAACTAAAATAAGCAGATGAGAATTTTAATCTTGATTTTACTGTTTGGAATTTTTTTATTAGTTTTCCAGAAGAATAGGGGAAACAGGGAAAAGGGAAATAGAAAATTAGAGATACAAATATCGATACCAATATAATCTAGTTTGCATGAAAATACTTCCTTAAAATCAAATATTATAAGATGTTATTATCGCTTTACACTATATCATCAAAATCTAAGTAGAATATTTTAGCGATTGTAAGTCTTCATTTGAATTATCTATTTAAGCTTGCATTTCTAATTTATATGATATTATAATATACATTACAGGAGATAGAGATGAAAGTTCACACCAAGAGATCTTAAGTATCTAACCACACATATAACTTCACTCAATATTTTCTTGCTTCTTCCTTAGATTTCCCAGCAAGCAATTGGAATAAATAATCCATCTCAGCTGTTTCCAGTATTTTTCCCGTTAAGTCCAATCTTGTGGGGATTTCTTGAAGTTTCCATTCTGTGCCAGAAGGATTCTAGCTGCTGTGTTGATATGGGCCAACAAATGTCTCATCTCTTTCGTATAGTCACTAGGATATATATTCAATAAAAATAGTTCTGGTTTAAATTGAATCTGCGTCTTCAAAATTTTCTGTAGTGGTTCATGCACCATCTTCCAATAGTCTTTCACCACTTCACAGGTCCACCACATATGATAAAATGACCCAACATGTTTAGTACATTTCCAACACTTTTAGAAAGTTTTTGTGGAGTTACATACCATCTATAAAACATCTTGTACAGGTTTTCCTTAAAGACTACTGACTTAGTTTAATGTTAAATTTCTATAATATCTCCCATTCTTCTAACGTGATATTGTGACCCACATTTTTAGCCCATTGGACCATAAATCTTTTACAATCTCATCTTGCATCTTCATCTGTAATAGATATGAGTATAGTTTGGAAATTAGTTTTTCTTGAGGGCCCAGGAAAATTTTGTCAAATGGGTATTGTTCCATATTAAAATCTGTTGTCTTATCTTTGGCATATCTGGATTCTACTTGTGTTCTCAACCACCAACTCATTTTAATATCCATATCTTCTAGTTCTTCCTTTGTTTTTAATTGGTTATCTTTTTTCAACAGTTCATATCTATAGCTCTGATTTGGTTTTATAAGGTTTGGGGGTGTGAATGCTTCCACTGGAGACACCCATCTTGGAATTTTGTGATAAATTTTCAGTTTTAGCCATGTCCATGTGTGATACAAAGATTTCCGGAACCAATGATTTTTAAAATAAGAATGCCCTTCTAGTATTTGATACCATAAATACGCGTGCCAACCCAAGGTGAGATCATGGCCCTCTAACAATAACCATCTCCTATCATTCAGTAATGCCCAGTCTCTTACCCAGGTCAGCACCGAAGCTCTATAATATAATTGCCAATCTGGAAGGCTCATGCCCGCTCTTATTTTAGAGTCCTGTAATGTCTTCAGTTTAATTCTTGGTTTTTTTCTTTTGCCAGATATATTCAGAGACCATTTTATTCAATTCTTGAAAAAACACATTGGTTAAAAGCACTGGAATAGTTTCAAATAGAAATAACAATCTTGGCAAAATGTTCATTTTTACTGAAGCTATTCTTCCCATTAAAGAGAAGTGCAAATCTTGCCATTTTTCCAAGTCTTTTTTTAATCTCTTTGAGCAATTTATCATAATTGCCCATCTTTAAATTACTGCATTTGTTTGTAATGTATATGCCCAAGTATTTAACTTTTTTCTCATAAGAAAATCCTGATTTTTGTTGGAGGAGTTGAAATTGTTCTGTTGTCTTGTTCTTGGTCAAAAATGTTGTTTTGTGATAGTTTATCTTCAGTCTTGCCCAATGACCAAATCGATTAATCTTATTTATCAAATAGTCAATTGAATCTAATGGTTGCTCTAGTATAAAAACCAAATCATCCACAAAGGCCCTCAGTTTATATTGTTCACCCTTGATCAACCCCCCTTAATACTTGAATCTTCTCTTATTTGATTGTTCAATATCTCTAAACATAAAATAAAAAGAAGTGGTGACATTGGGCAGGCTTGTCTTGTACCTTTTTTGATAGCAATTGCTTCTATTAGTTCACTATTCACCATCACCTTTGCCCTTTGTAAGGAATATATTGATTGTATCGTTCTCAAAAAGTTCTCACCACATTCCATACCCTTCAGTTGTTGTAACAAATTGCCAGCACACATTATCAAAGGTCTTCTCTGAGTCCAGACAAATTAATGCCAACTAATGCCAATTGTTTCTCTGGATGGTTCTCATAATATTCCATTATATTACATACTGTTCTAACATTATCTTTCCAATATCTTCTGGGAAGAAATCCTGCCTGGTCTTGATGTATTGTGATCAATAAAACTTTCTTTAAACGTTGTGCTCAGGGTGGTCAGGGCTCTGGTCTCTTGCAAGGGATCTTCGTACTGTGTCAGTAGTGCTCGTAGGAACACTGCTACCGTGCCTAGTTCATGGCTCCAGGCTTTTTTTACAGACTTACGTACCATCCCTTGGCAGCCCCCTTCGGTTTGGAGCCTAACTAATCCACTTTGCTGAATTCATCAGGGAAGGTGTGCCCCCAGTAGAACATAAAGCTATTAGCTTGTATTGAAAAGTATTCCACCTCTTTGGGGTCTCCATCAAAGGTGGCATCCAGCTCGCGGCCTCACCCGTAATCCCTCGGTGGCAATGGCAGCAGCGGCTGAGGTTGCTGTGGCAGCTGTGGCTGCGGTGGGGGGTGGATGTGGTGGTTGCCCCCCTCTCTGCGCCAGAGGCTGCTGTGCCCGGTCTAAGTGCCTTCTCACCTCTTGGGCCATGAATGTATTGTTTGCTTGCATTTCTCCTCTTAGACCTCTGTCCTTTGCTGCCATCTCTAATCTCATCGTTTGAAGTCCTGTGGGTCAGAATTTTGTTCTTCCTCCTCCTCCTTGTCTGGGATCGGATTGGGGCCTTGTTCTTCCTGACCATCTCCACCACTTGCCTCCAAGGTGCCTTGATCGCTGTTGTCCCCCACCCATGTGTGTAAGGGGGGCAGCACTAAGATCGCCTCTCTCCGAGCGGGTGCATCATCCATTAGGCTGGTGGACCTTCAGGGGCCCCAATCCGTTGGGGTTATGAATAGTCGCTGTATGTGCAGCAGAGACCCTCGCCCTGCCGGCCTCCTGGTGTCGAGTACATGCCACGGAGGTTGTCTCAGGGCTGTATCGGGTCCTTGATCCTCACCAATTGGTCGTTCTGGATTTTCGGGGGCTTCTCCGTTATCTGGAGCCTTCTCTGCCATTGGGGTAGAAAGTTTCCAATTCAGTTATGTCCCCAAATGGGATTACTCCCAAAATGTCAAGCGCCGATATTTCTCAATAAGCAGTCTTTTGTTTTAAATCAAAGCTGCTCTATTGTTAGAAACTCAGGAGCTATACCAAGGACACAAGCCTTGGGAGTAATGACATATACACAGTTACACAGTTGCTATATAGGATATCTTCAAAGGTTACCATACAGATACATAATTGAGTCACGGGTTCAAAGGTTGCTAAACAACTATCTATTTTATTGCTAAGGAATTTAGGCTATTAGAAACATCTCCCATTCTCACACTATTCTGGAAGCAGATAAGAGTTGTCTGCGTGAACCTGTGGGAGAGGCGACTTGAAAGTACTACCAGCCAGCCTGTAGCATAAACATCCTTGGGCCAGATGGATTTATTACTTGCCCAATGGTTGTAAATAAGGGGGGAGCAGAAGAGAGCTGGTGACCTGCTCTTTGTCTGAAAGAAAATCACATTACAGAAATGAGCGTGCTTGACAGAGGCTGTATCATACAGAGTTAAGCTGCATGAGAGTTCTGAGCTCTAATGACTGATGAACAACTTCATGCTCAAATAGGTGTGAACACCGTATCAATGTAGTTCAAGTACCTCAATATCACTGACTTCCAGGAAGTGGCAACTCAAGGAATTATGCTGCCTAAAGTTGCCCTTCTTGCTATCCTTCCCCGACCTTACCACTTTCACTCAGGGAATTAGAGGAGATAATGCTGCTCATGTGTTTGCTCCTCTGACAGTCTCACATGAACACATTGAATATGTGAAGATGCTTTATACTGAATCAGACCATTGGTCTATCATGTACAGTATTGTCTACTCAGACTGGCAGCAGTTCTCCAAGGCCTCAGGCAGAGGTCTTTCACATCATCTAGTACCTGATCCCTTTAAGTGGAGATGCTGGGAGCTAAACTTGGGACCGTCTGCACACCAGGCATATCCTCTACAACCAAGCCATGACCAATTGTTGAAAAGCAGTGTGACAAGCTGCACATGTCTTATAGGGCATTTTAAACTCTAGCAAGATTCATTCCCTCATAAGAGTTCGCCTACCATTTGGGTTGCACTGGACAATAAAATACGGTGGAACTCTTGCAAAATTCATCCCTCTCACATGAGTTGGGAAGCCCTGCAGAGCATGTGTGGCTTTAGTTAGACTTGGGGCAGTGAACGGGCAAGCCAGCACTAGCTCCTCTGGCTCCCAGGTAGGAACAATAGGGAAAGAGAAAGATTGGTTACAGCCCCATGCCCACCACCTCTCCCCACCTCATTGGAGAGCCTGTACTGTTGCTGAGGTTTGGAGTGAGCAGGAAACTTCATCTGGCCTTTAAATGGAGTGGTATAGTAGAGGAAGAGAATGCTTTTACCTTTCTTTCCCTATGCTACAGCTTCTAATCCTAATGATGAAGAAGAAGAGATTTGTTGCACACACCATCAGTGCCAAGATGGCTTGCCAATCCCCAGGTCCCAGTGGGGGTTCTCCTGCTTTCCCAGGCTCCTTCCTGCTCCCAGTCAGCTGGTTGGCAGGGGGAAGCCCTGCCCACAACAGCCGCGATGTGCCTTTCCACCTCCAGAGGCTTCAGACTCCGCTTGGAAAGGCTTCCTCTTGGGATGGTGTGTCTGTGTCTATAAGGCTGAATGGAGCGGGGGGGGGGGGAGTAGGCAGAAGAACAGCGGCTGTGAAAGCAGCCCAGATCCTCCATTGGTTGCACAATCTTTTCAGAGGTCGTTTGCATAGGAAAGGTAAACTTGAACCTTTGGTTGCTCTGTGTTACTTTGAAGAAGTTGGAAGTTCAGCATTTCGTGAGTAGAGATGCCAATCCCCCACTTCAGAGTCATCAGAAATAGGGGGGTTGGGGTTGGGGAGAGAAATGTCTGCTGGCCACTTCATTAATCCCTATGGAGATCGATTCTCATAGGGTATAATGGAGAATTGATATGGGGGTATCTGGGGCCCTGGAGGGGCTGTTTTTTGAGATAGAGGCACCAACTTTTCCGCACAGCATCTGAGGACTCGCCTCAAAATGCTCTCTGAGTTTCAAAAAGATTGGATCGGGGGTCCAATTCTATGAGCCCCAAAAGAAGTTGCCCCATCCTTCATTATTTCTAATGTAGGTAAGGCATTTAAAAGGTGTGCGGTTCCTTTAAATGTGATGGACAGAACTCCCTTTGGAGTTCAATTGTGCTTGTCACAACTTTGCTTATGGCTTCACTCCCAATTTCTCCTGGCTCCACCCCCAAAGTCTCCTGGCTCCACCCCCAAAGTCCCCAGATATTTCTTGAATTGGACTTGGCAACCCTAGTGCCAAGAATTGAGTCCCCAGCCCAATTCAAGGGGTGTTTGTTCAAGTTCTTTGCCTAGATTTTTGGCTCAGTTCCAGAAAATGTGTAAAAAGCAGAATCTACTGTGTGGGGGTGTGATGCAGGGCCATAGCCAGGATTTGGAAGATCGGGGGGCATTTACATTTTTGGGGGGCACTGATGCCCCCCAGTGCCCCACACGACCTTCCCTCTAGTTGTTCTCCCCCTCTGACACCCTCACCACCCCCCAAGGAAGGGAGGGTGGCAATGAGAGTGACAGGCAGGAGAATGGGCAATGATTGGGGCTGGGAGAGAGGGAAAGGAGGTGAGAAGGCAGCGATCAGGCCTGGGAGGGAGGGGAAGAGGCCAGGAGAAGCCGGATCGGGGATGGAGGGGACTGGGAGGGAGGGGAAGGAGGTGGGGAGAAGGCGGCAATCGGGCCTTGGAAGGGAGGGAGGGAAACTGGGAAAGAGGCCAGTAGAAGCCGGTAATCCGGGCAAAAGCAGCCCCCCACCTCCCTGCCAGTTAAAGGGCCCGATGATCAGCTGTTTAGCGGGTCCTTTAACACGGAAGCTGGGGCTGGTTCTGCCTCCAGCCCCACAGTGCTATTTTAATGGCGGGGAAGGGAGGGTGGTGGCGAGGGGCAGGCAAGGAAGAGCTTCCCTTCCCTCTTCTCCTCTCCCTGTTGCTTTTCCCACCACCACCCTCCCTTCCTTCCCCACCATTAAAATAGTGCGCAGAATTGGAGGCAGAAGCAGCCCCAGCCCATGCTAGTTAAACAGCTGATCGGGGCCCTTTAACTCCAGTGGGAGGCTGGAACTGCTTCTGCCCTCACCTGCCAAATGCTCACAGGGCCAGCGGTAGCCCCCAGAACCATGGCAAAGGCCCCGGGGGCTGCTTGGGGCCTCCAGTCAGGGGGCCTCACCCAGAAGTCGGGGGGCTGTGCCCCCACAGTTCCCCTCATAGCTAAGGGCCTGGTGTGATGACTTTCTCAGGCTGGGGGGGGGGGTCTCTTTGGAGGTAGGCAGAAATGTTTTCCTTTTCAAAGGATGACCTTCACACTATCTAGCTTTAGTTAAAGGAAAAATTCAAAAACAGCTTTGTAATGTGCTCAGTAGAAATTATATCTTTCTTTTATTTATTTATTTATTTATTTATTCGGGATTTGTATCCCGCCCTTCCCAGGAGTGGCTCAGGGCGGCTTCCAACAATAACAATTTAACAATTTAAATATAAACAATTAAATACTTCACATTTAAACATTAAAATCAATACATTTCAATTCATAAAAACAATGCAGCTTAAAACCAATAACATATCATTTTATATAAACAGATGGCAGGCCAGTTACGTCAAGTTCCATCCCGGCTAGGTGTAAGCTAGCCGGAAGAGGGTCGTCTTACAGGCCCTGCGGAATTGAGCCAAGTCCCGCAGGGCCCTCACCTCTTCCGGCAGCTGATTCCACCAAGTGGGGGCCATAACGGAGAAAGCCCTATCTCGAGTGACTTTCAGGCGGGCTTCTTTTGGCCCGGGGATAGAGAGGAGATTTTGTGTTCCTGACCTCAGTGCTCTCTGGGGAACGTATGGGGAGAGACGGTCCCTCAGGTAGGCAGGTCCCAGGCCATATAGGGCTTTAAAGGTAATAACCAGCACCTTGTACCGGACTCGATACATCACTGGAAGCCAGTGCAGAGTCCGAAGACCCGGCCGAATGTGTCCCCACTTTGGGAGACCCAATAACAGCCGGGCCACGGCATTCTGCACCAGCTGCAGCTTTCGAGTCCGGGACAGGGGCAGCCCCATGTAGAGGGCATTGCAGTAGTCCAACCTCGAGGTGACCGTAGCATGGATCACTGTTGCTAGGTCGTCGCGCTCCAGGAAGGGGGCCAGCTGCCTTGCCCGCCTAAGATGAAAAAATGCGGACTTGGCAGCGGCTGCTATCTGAGCCTCCATCTTTAAGGAAGGCTCCAACAGCACCCCCAAGCTCCTGACTCTGTCCGCCGCCATCAGCGGCGCACCGTCAAAAGCTGGCAGGGGGATCCCCCCCCCCGGGCCGCGGCGACCCAAGCAAAGGACCTCTGTCTTCGTAGGATTTAGCTTCAGCCCACTCAGTCTGAGCCACTCAGCCACGGCCTGTAATGCCCGGTCCAGATTTTCCGGGGTGCAGACCGGCCGGCCGTCCATCAGTAGATAGAGCTGGGTGTCATCAGCATACTGGTGACACCCCAGCCCATACCTTCGGGCTATCTGGGCAAGAGGCCGCATATAGATATTGAATAACATCGGGGAGAGAACCGCCCCCTGGGGCACACCACAATCAAGTGTGCGCCTCTGGGATAGCTCCCCCCCTACTGCGACCTTTTGTCCCCGACCTTCCAGGAAAGAGGAAAGCCACTGTAAGGCCAACCCCTGAATCCCCGCGTCGGCGAGGCGGCACGTCAGTAGCCGATGGTCGACCGTGTCGAACGCCGCCGACAGGTCTAACAGCATCAGCACCGCCGAGCCACCCCGATCCAGATGCCGTTGAAGGTCATCTACTAGGGCGACCAACACTGTCTCCGTCCCGTGTCCCGGGCGGAAGCCGGACTGAAATGGGTCAAGGATGGAAGCGTCCTCCAGGAAATTCTGTAATTGCATCGCCACTGCCCTCTCAATAAGTTTACCCAAAAAGGGCAAATTAGAAACCGGCCGATAATGTGCCAATTGGGCCGGATCTAAAGATGGTTTTTTTAGGAGGGGACGGACCACAGCCTCTTTGAGTGGCGTTGGAAAGTGCCCTTCCGTTAGGGATCTATTTATGATATCCCGCACAGGATATCTAAGATCCCCCTGGCAAGATTTAATAAGCCAGGAAGGGCATGGGTCCAATTTACAAGTTGTTGGGCGAGCCAATAAGAGAATCCTGTCAACTTCCTCCAGGCTGAGGGGTCTAAAGCCATCCAGAGTATAATCCGAAGACAGGCTCGGGGCCTCAGGTTCGCTAACTGTCTCCAAACTGGCAGGGGGGTCGGGGCGGAGTGACGCGATTTTATCCGCAAAAAATTTCGCAAAAGCCTCACAGCCGATTTCCAATTCAATAGAATTTAACCTGCCTTGTGGCAGCGTTGTAAGTCCTCTAATTATATCAAATAATTGTGCCGGGCGCGAAGTTGCGGACGCAATCTTAGCCGCAAAGAATACTCTCTTTGCGGATTTGATTGCCATCTCATAGGCCTTCAAACTCTCTCTATAAGATGTTCGGGTCACTTCGTCTCGAGTACGCCGCCATTGCCTCTCTAGTCGTCTGAGCTCCCGCTTTTGTTGCCGCAGCTCCTGGTTAAACCAGGGCGACGGTTTCGGGCGGGGGCGCAGGGGGGCGCTTTGTTCTGAAAAGCTTAATGCTAAGACCACTGAGGCCTGTAGCTCATAGAAAAATGCTAATTCTTTTATGTTAAAGCAGGTTCTATAATTAGAGCTAGTGCAATATGTTTTGTGATCAGAATTAGTGCAAATGTGTTTGGCACTCTGTGCATGTTCTAGTGTAAATCTGAATATACATTCTATAGATTGGATTTATACCCCACCCTTCACTACCTGAAGGAGTCCCAGAGTGTCTTACAATCTTCTTCCCTTCCCTACAACAGACACCCTGTGAGGTAGGTGAGGCTGAGAGAGCTCTCCAAGAACTGCTCTTAAGCAGAACAGCACTGAGAGAGTTATGACTGACCCAAGGTCACTCCAGCAGGCATGTGGAGGAGTGGGGAATCAAACCAAGTTTTCCCAGATAAGAGTCCTCGCACTTAACCACTACACCAAACTTACTCTCCCTTCCCCTGATTCTTTTAGCTTCAGTGTGCCCACAGCCCATTAGAAATTATAGATTTCTAAAGGGGAAGAAGAGCTTCAGGAATGTGTGCCTCATAGTGTTCATTAGACGTCCATCATATTCTCCTACTTTAAGTGGTTTGGAGTGGAAGCAAATCAATTCCCCTTCAATTCTGTAGCAGTAGAAAAGAGCGAGAGACCATCTTGGCCTACTTTCAAATCTGAACTGTGTATTTTACTATGTAAGCTGCTTGGAGTACTTGGTGCTAGAGAAAAACAGGTTAAAATATTTAAATAAAGAAAATATTTATACAAATTAGCACTATTGAGCTCACCTGTAGGTTTGGTTGCTCTTTTGCAGGTCCCAAACAACTTCTGACTTGATTTTTTCTGCAAGATTCTGTTATAAGCAATTATCAGTAACAACGTTCTAACAGAGATTTTTTCATACAGTTCTTAAGACATACTGTATACAATGAAGTCAGTAATGGAAATGTGTAACCACAGCAGTGACCTGGGTTTCAGCATAGTGAAACCAATTCTTCCTGTACAAATTAGGGCTAGACCAAACTGGTGTTTGTGTATGAACGAGCATACTTTGTGAATAACTTCACACTTTTCAAAACTATACCTTCACAGTTGTCATTCATGCACAGGAGGCTCAAAAGATAGCAAAGGATACCAACATATCCAGGCAGTTGTGCTCCCCAGCCTAAGTTTCCTCCTCTCAAAAGCCTCACCCGAGTTCCAGTATCATTTGGGTGATGGAAGTGCTCCCAGGAAACCATCTCCACAGCCTTAACTGGCTGCTGCCTTGATGCCATTGTTTGTTTTTAATTCAAAATATACACCACTGTTTAAAGAGCATAGGGTTTAACATTCCCCAGATATCTGTCAGTGTAATGCATCACAAATAAAGTTACATTTGCAATAAATCTACTGGGTTTTTACTTACAGTGCAGTACTAATCAGAGTTCCTCCCTTCTAAGTCTGTTGAAGTCAGTAGGCTTAAAAGAAGTGACTCTACTTAGGATTGCACTGCTAATGTTTGAACTTCCATTATACATTAACTTCAATATGAATGTGAAGTCCCAGACCCTTTTGTACCAACCTATTAGGGGCAGAGTTTTTTTCCGGGAAAAAGAGGTGCCAGAACTCTCAAGAGGGAAATGAGCTTGTTTGGAGGTTCTAGCAGAGGAGCGCAGCTATCGTATACCCTTGACCGAAGAACGGTACACTCCTTCTATCTGGGATGGTCGTCCTCTTCCACCGAGCGCGCAGCTTCGGGAGGGACGCACATGGAGCGGTGAGGGAGGTAGGGGACACCCGCCTAGCCAGCCAGATCAGCCGAATCAACCCTGGCGATCAATGGGGTGACAGATGTCACAGCCAGATTGCCCTCACATCCAGAGGGAAATGAAGGAGAAAAACATGGTGTCCCTCATGAACTTTTAAACATTTTTTGAGAATTTTGTTTCCACAAAGAGGTTCTGGAACTCCATTCCACCATGTTCCCCTAGGAAAAAAGCTCTGATTACAGGCTAGGGGGTTACCAGATCCTACCTGGCTGCTGACAGGAAATAGATCTTGTGCACACTGCCCAATGGTATCACCAGGAAGTGACATCATTGCACCAGGCACATTGCACAGGAGACACTCTAGCATTTGGGTAAAAAACTCTATGGTGCCATAGAATTTTTACCCAAATGCTAGAGTATCCCTAGTGCAATGACATCACTTCTGGGTGATGTCATTACACTGGGCATGTCAGGAGCTGATGAAGCTCTTTGGGGTGGGGATCCTCCCACCGGCCAGCTCTGTGCTAGCAAGTTGGGGACCCCAAACTGGAGGAACCCCTATTACAGGGGGAGGATTAATTTTTCTGTGAAGAGATACAGATCTGAAGTGTAATAATCAAACCCCTCACAGGTTCTAAGTCTTCTTCTAAAATAACATTTTCAAGGTATCTCCTAAACTTACTCAAAAGATCTCATAGTAGATTGTGTCCTGCCATATCTCTGATTGCAACTCACATAATCTTTTTTAAAATTGCTAATATAATACTGCTCTTCAAAATGTAGAAAATCAAACACACAGATCCTGCAGTCAAACAAGCACTTTGATCCAATGTTGTTGCTATCCTCTTCTGGCTTATTGTACATGATCAGACAGTCGTCCTTTCTGCACTCAGCTTGTTACCTCAACCAGCTTTTTATTGGGGAATATTAATATTTCTTAGCTCAAAATGGTAGGCTGCAAGAGGTGAGGTAAAGCAGGATCTCTGTCAGTGTTTATGGAGATCCTGAAATCCTTTGGTTAAATTAATGGATTTTATTATAGGAAATGATTTTCAAATAATTACATCTCAATAAAATAACTTTCAAGCATACAAGAGGAATTACAGAGGTTAGCTGAATAAGTGTGGGGGGGGAACGTGATGCAATTACCTCATTTGTGCAGAGTAGGCTGGTCAGAGAAGGCCAGAGACCTCTGGAGAGAGATTTCTCCGGAGAAAGGGGGGTGAATGAAGGCAGGAATGGATGGAGGGAAGTTTGTGAGCACTCAATCCGTCTGCTACAGATCCACATCATCTAGATCCACACCACTGATTTGCTTTGCACCTTTTGTGGAGTTTTCCTTCTATATTTTGCATCGTTTAATACACTTTGTGTCCTCCCCACTCTCTTTGTTTGCTGACAAGATGGGCATGGATCAGATTATAAAGAGGAAGACAGACACTGCTCTTCATCATTAACAGAAAGCATAAGGAAGAAAATGCCTAGAAATTTAATTCCCTTTGCAAATTTCTAAGGCTGTCTTCCAAACAGTCTGTATTTCTATCCGCTCCCCTCCCCCTCAATCGCAATGCTGCTTATTCCTTTGAGGTCATTCATTTGGTGGCTAATTAGTTGCCTAGCAACTTCAATGCACTGGGGAAGAGCACAATTAAAAGTGAGGCAGAGGTGGAGCTTGTGGAGGAGTTTGGAAACCCGAAGGAAAACTTCTAAACTGGGCTTTAGATCCGGATCTTCAAAAACTCCTGATTGGAAATACTCTTGAAGACTGCAGGGAAACTCAAGTGTGAAAGCAACTTTGCTGCACATTCAACAAAATGAATATAGAAGACTTAATAAAATGCGAGGCAATGGAGGAGTGATGGCAATGTGCAATGTGGAAGGTGCCTTTGGAATTCACACAAAGAGAGGATTTTTTGCTAAGTGTAGAAACAGCCACTGTCACCTGCTTCAGATACATGTTTAAGTGCATGCATGAAAGACAAACAAAAAAAAGGATGCCCCCGGACAGCCCCCTCCATGGTGACAACACAGGAACAATCTGAACAGTCAACCATGGAGTGAGCAAAGGTGAGGCAGGTTAAGGGTGACATGTTTGCAAAAACCTCTCTGGAACAATTAACAGAGGATAAAATACAGGTGTGGCCAGATTGCACACCGACATTGACAATGCCAACATATATCTAATGCTGGATTATAAATAAATTCCAGAGTTTGGGGTGTTAAATATCACTTTGTAAAAATTCTTGTTTCAATCAGATGATATAATATTAGACAGGGCTCTTTTTGTAGCAGGAGCTTCTTTGCATATTAGGCCACACCTCCCTGATGTAGCCAATCCTCCTGGAGCTTACAGGGTTCTTCTTACAGGGCCTACTGTAAGCTCCAGGAGGATTGACTACATCTGAGGTGTATGCAAAGGAGCTTCTGCTACAAAAGGAGCCCTAATATTAAAGATTTTAGTGAAGATTCATTTTCAGTTATCTGTTGATGTTTCCATTCCTAGATCTCTGTCCCATTTACATTGAAAATTACATACCACTTCTCCAGAGGCAGGGGGAAAAATCATACCAATCAAACCTTTTGTAACATTGTCAACCTGGATCAATTCAAACTCAGATTCATTCCTTATTAGATATTTTCATCACAAACTCCTTCTAAATTGGAGACACTGAAAGAGGAGTGGTGGTCTCTTCATTGTCTACCTGAGTACTTCACAGTTTTCATCATCAAAAGAGATCAGTAGGGGTGGGGGATGGGGAAGACCCTAACTGGAGAACAGACACAACATGAGAAAACATTTGAGAAGGAGGAAAGTTAGGGACATTAAGCATCTCCTATAATGTACTCAAAAAAACTAAAACACTCATTCTACAATAAGCCTGGAGTCAAACTTGAAGAGGCTGAAGAGATGTTCACAAAAGCATCAATGTATATTAAGTTCCCCTGGGTTAATAATATGAGCTGGTAATATAGCTCTTACCTCTCCATGGGGACACAAGTCGCAGAAAATACTATCCCAAGGATCTGTAGGGCACTCTCTCTCTGCCAAAAACAGGAACCCAATTAAATAATATTGGTAACAAAGATCTCCTGCCTATGTCTCTGTTACTTCACTAACAAGGTCTGGAATTTAAAATCTGGGAGAACTCTGAAAAGTAGAGATACAGAGAATTTTAATGGCCAGTAAAATTGGAATTTTTTTCTTCTCTCCTGAAAATTTGGCAGAGAGAATCCTTTTGTAGAAGAAAACAATTCTAGAGAACGTTTTTCCAATAGGATAGGGAGACGCTAGAAATGAAAATGCATTGGGCTTTCAATTTGTTTTAGGATGGGGATGCTTTATTTTCTCTGCATGTGTAAATGGGCCTCTTGTATATTTACAAAGAATCGTAGAGTTGGAAGAGACCTCATGTAAGTTCAGTAAATGACTGTGTAACTGACTGTGTTTCATGATACCATGTTATGTCTTTTGTAGCTATATGACTGATCCTTTTGTGTCTCTGCAGTCTACTTTTACTTAAATGTATATCATGATTTTATTAGGAGGGAGCCCTGCTCATTGTAAACGCTATCACAAACAGTTTATTTTTCCAAATTATTCATTTGTAAAATTTCATTACCTCTACAGAATTCTTCATCCATGTCAATATCTCCCCAATACATTCCATTGAAACTATTAAAAATAATAAATTTGATTTTGTAGAACTAACAAGAGCAAAAATCACCCTTTATTCAAGCTTTTACATTGCAGAAAACTATACAGTTCATCATAATGATATGAGCAGACAGTGGTTTAAAGAAAGGCATTAAAGATCCCCCCCAATCACCTGTATTTTAACAAGCTAAAAATAAGATTTGAAATAAAAAAGTGATTACATTTATTTAAACTTGCATATTACTAAATTCTCAACATCAGTATTTTTCTGAGCACACTGAAATTGTAATCTAACAATTGGGGACCCACAAGAATCTTGTGGGGAGGAGGCATCCCACTGCCTCTGCTTTTGTTTTCTTCCCTCTTCCTACCTCAATCCTTACTTCTATCTGTATGGACCTGAACAACAGAAGAAAGGGGACACCCCTGCATTAAAGCAAAGCTCCTGCCAAAAGAAAAAAAAGTCAGGGTGAAACCATAAACACTTGCTGCTCTAACGAAACATTTATTTCAGGAAAAATGTTGTAAGGTAACAGAAAAATAACTATGTTTGCAGGACTTATAAAGTATTATAATTCATTCATAAGAGTCCACAGGGGGGATTTTTAGAGCTGGGTATGCTTGCAGCCATGATAAACATTAAAAAGAGCCTGCAGGAGGCTTATTAACAGACAGCATAAACATTTAAAGGAGTCTGCTAAGGCAGGGGTCCTGAGCCCCCAGGCCACAGACCGGGATCCGTCTGCAGCCTGTTAGCAACTGTGCCATGCCAGGCAGCCTTGCCGCCCTGGTGCCCCCCTCTGTGGCACTGCGTGGTGTGACACCCCACCCCCCTGCAGAGCCTTGTCCTCCCTCTGTTCTTCACAGTTTTAAGGCCTGGGAAGAGGCGGTGAAGTGCTGCCTTCCCGGGCTCTTTAAAGGCTGACCCCCCCCACCCCTCGCCGATCAGTTGATCGGTGGGAAAAACCATGCCAAAGGCTAGGCTCCTATGCCATAAGAACATAAGAGAAGCCATGTTGGATCAGGCCAATGGCCCATCCAGTCCAACACTCTGTGTCACACAGTGGCCAATATATGTGTGTGCGTGTGTATGTATGGGTATATATATATATGATGGACTGATGGCCACTGATGGACCTCTGCTCCATATTTTTATCCAATCCCCTCTTAAAGCTGGCTATGCTTGTAGCCGCTACCACCTCCTGTGGCAGTGAATTCCACATGGTAATCACCCTTTGGGTGAAGAAGTACTTCCTTTAATCTGTTTTAACCTGACTGCTCAGCAATTTCATTGAATGCCCGTGAGTTCTTGTATTGTGAGAAAGGGAGAAAAGGACTTCTTTCTCCAACCCATGCATAATCTTGTAAACCTCTATCATGTCACCCCGCAGTCGACATTTCTCGATCAGCACTGGGGACAGCAGTGGCGAGTGATCCGCTGAAAAAGCTGGGCTGCCTTACCTCCTCCCCACTACCTTCCCACCCCCATGAGGAAAATGGGGAGGAGGCAAAGGCGGCGCCACTTTTTCAGCGGGTTGCTTGCTGCCGCTGCCCCCAGTGCTGATCGTGAGCACACCAGAGGGGCATAGGAGCCCAGCCTTCAACGCAGTTTTTCCCACCGATCAACTGATCAGTGCGGGGGGCGGCCTTTCACTGTCCGTTCCCAGGCCTTAAAATTGTGAAGGAAGGTGGGAGGAGGAGGGTGGTAAGGCAAACAGGGATTTGCCTAGGGGGCGGGGTGGAGGGAGGCTGAATTTGGTGCCCCCACCCTGCCGGCGCTGGAGCCTCAGTGGGCAGGCTGGCCCTGGGGCTTGGAGTAAAGCAGAAACCTTTGCCCATTCCTCATTTAAAGACCCCCATGGGGGGCGGGGATGGGGTGTGGGCATGGGGGCAGCCTGGGGCAGTAAAAACCCTAGCATCCCCACCGGTCCATGGAAAAATTGTCTTCCACAAAACTGGTCCCTGGTAACAAATAGGTTGGAGGGCCACTGCCTAGCACATTGCCTCCCTGCTCTAGTATTTCAATAATATGTAAGGAAAAAGCATTCACACAAAGCCTGTTCACGTAGACTGGTGTAAAAATGTTTGTTGCTTTTTTCAGGGCTGTATAGATGGAATAGGTTCTCTATTTGAAGCCTCCAGTCTTGGCTATCAGATTGGTTGAAAAGAACTGGATGAATATACTGCAGGTAATATCATCTCCAAAAATTATCTGACTAATTCATGATATTATGGCATGACTCCTCTAGTTCAATATTCATTGTTACAGCTTCCCGGTCTAGTAGGCATACAGTTTAACTCTGATTTTCCAAAGTTTTTATAGGTTACAGTAATCTCAGAACAGTTGGTATTTGTATCGAATTGTAATATAGTAATGCCATTGTAGCTACTGAAACTTACTCTCATAAAGTAATGTTAATTACTTATTGTTATAGATTTTAGATATTTAAGATTGCATACTATTACTGGCTAATGAATGGTTATTCGTAGTATAGCATCCCCAGAAATATCTGTATATTTTTGATATATAGTGAAGTCATTATCGTTATCGCTACCTGTTTATACATGATTAAGTATGCATTTGGATTACTGCTAAATTTCAATAAAAGTTAATAAAACGTTTTTTTTAAAAAAAGAATTGGATGTCAAGCCTCACCAGCAACTATCACAAAGCTGAGTAATCAGATAGCAAAGACCTTGATTTGGAGAGCAGCAGCCTTATGCTACCTAGGCAACACTAACTTCTATTGTTTCCAGGAGAGTAGTAAAAATGAAACTTGCCCAGAGAAAAAGTCCCTGATCTATGTCTGACCTAGAACTATGATTCCCAGGCCGAGCCCTGCAACTGATAGGATTGAGAGCAGGGAGGCAATGTGCTAGGCATGATGATGTCACCTCCAGGGAAAACCTGGAACGACAGCTTGTAGTTGTAGGAATCACTGAGTGTCTGGCGAGTTCTAGAACCACTCATTGTCAGGTCTGGATTTTCTCCAGAAGTGATGTTATTAAACCTATGTCATGATCCTGGGCCTAGTAAGGCCTGCAGGCCCAGAGAACCCTGCCTAGGAGTTACAAAAGAGCCTACATTTCCCGGGATCCCTTCTGTCCCTCTGATTGGGTGGCAAGGTTTTTGGAGGGAAACTGGCCCAGAGAGGGGTGAGGCCTGGGAGGAGAACATAAAAGGGCCAAGCCCAGGCAGGGTGTGTTCTTTTCCTGGAAGGCTGAGCTGGAGGTAGGCTGTAGCCTAGAGAGCTTGTAGCAGGGAAAAGTTCCCTTACCCAAGTGTTGGTTATTAGAGTAGGGACTGTATAGATAAACATGTCAGGGCTTTTTGTTTGTTTGCACCAACCTTTACTGTATATATATTCCACTGTTTTACCCACTTATTATTTGAGCACTGTAAATAAACTGTTGTTGTTATACTCCTTAGGTCCTCACGTCTCCTTGGTCACAATTAGGAGGTATCTATTAATAACGAGGATACAGGGGTAGTTGAATACTCTGGGCCCTTCCATACAGACCCGTATCAGAGTGGTGGCAGCCAGCAGAAGGTCCTGCTAGGCCTGGCTGTGTGACACTGTGATACCTTCTTTTTAATTTTTCCCCTGTTGCTACTCTAAGCAACAGGACCAGATCAGGGGGATGGCACTCCTACCTGGATCAGCCAAAAACAACAGTTGACTCCTTATTTCACAGCCAACGCCCTCCCTTCCAGTCGAGGAGAAAGCCGAGAAGGAAAGCCACACTCCCACTCCTCCTCTGGGGAATCCGATTCTTCCACAAGAGGAGAAAAGCGGTTTGTTATCTTAACATTATATTCCACAGAATGTCCAGCTTGCTTTATCTTGGAGGGGAAAAAATCCTTAATTTTCGTCTGCTTACATTTTGGTGAGGCTCCCAGCTAATCAGCGTCAGCGTCCATGTCTCTGGGCCTCTTTGCCGCCATTTAATGAGGTTTAAGTTTCAAAATATAACTAACCTCGGCAAATAATATCCTCATGGAATATAGTAGGAGTAATTATGGCAACTAATAGGAAAGTGCCAGTATAAATCAGCAGCTAGGCCTTGTCTTAGGTCTTTCAGTGCCAAGGCCAGAGATAAGAGCCACAGAAGCTGAAATAGCAGCAGCTGCCCTTATAATTCATAAAACCTAGGAAGAAAGTGGTATCAAGAACTTTCCATTTTCCTGAAGAAAATCTAATTTCACAAGAAACCAATACTGCCCTCTTGTGAGGTTAAATACCAAAAAATAAAACAAATACCAAACAACTAATGTCTTAAAACTTACAGATAAAAGCCACAACAACCGCTAAGAATATCATAAAATATCTTTAAAAGCCAAATTTGTCAGAGCCAGCTCTGTAGCCGACTGTACATCACCTTGTTGCTTTGCAGGAGTTGACAAGTTCAAATTAAAAGACGCTAAAAAAACAGAAAAACAAAACCCTATCTTTGAGGGACAACCTAAAACTATGTAAAACTTTATAAAACAACAGCTGTAGCTCGTTAGCTGCAGCAGCTTCTGAGTCAGAAAACGAAAGCAGAGGCTTATTAACTAATTAAACAGCCAGAGCTTGGGAAAGACAAAACAGAGGCACCAAATATTAAAAGTGAGGTAATAGAATAAGATTATTTAAAAACTGTTCCTTCTATCAAAGCAAGATAAAAGTTAAAAGATCAAAACAACTTAGTGTTAGTAGGAGCAAAGAGACAAGCGTCTGCCTTCCTCCGAGTCCCCGGCCATCGTGGACAGAAAGCAGACCAATTTGGAAGTAACCATTGCATGAATCACTGTAGCCAGGTAATGGGTGGAAAGGTAAGGAACTAGTTGCCACAACTCCTAATTTAATATCCTTAGCAGACCCAAGATTGCAGTGGGAATTAGTAAAAAAGGTCTGTATTAGCAGGATTTTTACAAGGCATTTCTGATTCAAAGATATCTGTGATTACAGAATTATAAATTCCATTAATCTGTTATTTTAGGCATACTTTCAAAATGGCAGGCAATGGCAACTTACAGTAGTTTCCTTTGTTTTCTTCCTGTACATTTCAGTACATCATAGAGTAGCTTCTGGACAAAGGCTCTTTGTTCTGACTCTCTGATAACCAGTTGTGTCAGTGATTGGTTTGTAGACACAGCAGTGAAGAAATCCTTGCAGACTGCAGATGTCAGGCTACAATCAGCCAGCCTGTAAGTGACACTCAACACAGTCAGAAGTATTCAGCTAATTCTGCCCTGACCTGGATAGCCCAGGCAAGCCCAATCTCATTAGATCTTAAAAGTTAAGCAGGGTTGACTCTGGCAAATACTTGGATGGGAAACCTCCTTGGAATACCAGAGGTGGGAGGCAGAGTCAGGCTTTATTCAGCCACCACCCTGAATATCCTCTAGTTGGTCAGTCCCCAGAGGTCGTCATGACTTCCAGGTGCACACACATATACAGAGTCACTGCACTCACACAAATGAATACTTTAAAAGTATTCCGTTAATGCTCAACTTTTTGCTCAGGTCTATCATAAAGCTGAGTAAGATTAAAATTCATATATTGCAGGTTCCCCAATATTAACACTGGATAAACTGTTAAAGAAGTGCTAGCCACTTACACTAGTGTCTCTACTTTACAGTTTGGATGTTTGATACCATCACAAAGCAGCTTCATTCCATTATCTCTTAATTGGTTGGTAGACAGATCTAACTCTTTCAGCCACTGGTTTCTGCTGAGAACTTGGCCAAGATCTCTACAACAAGCTTCTGTTAAAGAGCAATAGATCAACCTGCAGAAGAAGTTTAGAAAATAGCCATTGGTAAACGAGTCATGAACAGAGCTTCAAAAACAACAATAAACTGAAAGATTTAAAAGACTTATAATTTATTGAATGATCGTTTTTGTTGCGATCTATACTGATTTACAAATGGGAGGAGACCACTACTAGCATAATCAAATGAAAATTCAGTACTTTTAAGCCATATTGATTTCACTGGAAGGAATAAAAGCATACTTAAATCAATGGGACATTAAGGTGCTGAATATTGGCTGAATTGTGCCTATATAATAATACTATTGAGTTAATGTTCTAAAATACAGGCTTAAAGGATGCATTAAAACTGAAGATGTAAACATGAATAACACTAGTAAATTCTACTATACACTTTATTGGAGGGAGAAAAAGAGTGTTCCAGAAATGCCCCCCCCAAAATCATTATGTTAATTTCATTAATGAGGAAAGGTTGCAAAAATACATTAAGAACTTGGTTCTTTTCAGAGATTAAGACCCAGTGAGAGATGTAGAAGTTGTTGTACTAGTTGGGAACGCTGACTATAGGGGTGTGGTCTTTCATATCGATGGAAGCATACCCTTAAAGTAAAAAATGGTAACATTTGATTTCAAAAGAGGGAACTTTAGAAAAACGAGAATAGCTAAAAGGCAGCTGAAACACATGGGAGTCAGGCCCCTAGAGGATACTTCAAAACTATCTAAAAACCACACTATTGAAGTCCAGATAGAATGCTTGGGTCTTCTTCTTCATTTGATCTCTATAGGCAGGAAGTAGGTTGCTCTTGTCCATCTCCAGTGGTGAGGGAGCACCTACTACCCTCATTTTCCACAGTCAATTGACTGTTAGGCATGTCTTTCAGAAACCTTTAATCCAGAAAAAAGTTATTCAGCTGATAAACACGGGAACCAGCTAAGCTCAACCACAAACAAGAAGCCATAGAATAGGAAACAGTACACAAATGGGAAAAGCACTGACAAGAAACAAAGAATGTCAGCATCAAAGTGGGTCTGACAGTTGTCCTTGTTTCATCGTGGACAGCCATAGATATCTCATCCAAAAGAAGTAGGGTGGGTCCAGAGTGCCCTCCTCTACTACTTCAAGTAAAAGGAACCTGCATGGTTAAGTCCAGTGTTTCATTTTCACTAGAAGAGAGGACATTCTGAGCCATTTGGGATCTTATTAATCAGTGCATTCAAACAGGAGAGAAAACTGCCAACCAGTCTTGCCTGTTGTCCCACAAACTATTGTAGGACCTGCTGCCCAAAAAGCTATATTAGCTGAGACAATGGAATCTAGCTCATAATGCCTAATAAATGCGGACACTGATGCCCAAGTGGATGCTTTTCAGATGCTGACAAAAGAGTGATCCATGTGAAGGCTGCAGAAGTAGTTGCACACCTAAATAAAGTTGCAGTGCATATGGCCCATGAGAGGAATATACTAATGTTATACATTCCCTTAACCACCAGCTGCCCTGAGCCTGCTTCGGCGGGAAGGGCGGGATATATATACGAAAAATAAATAAATAAATAAATAAATAGAAGACTTAGTGAGAGCCTGCAACACATGTGTAGGCTCCATGAGGAAACCATTGTATAGCTGGTAGAAGTGTAAAGGAAGCATCCTTCAAAAAATCACTTCAACTAAAGGTTCCAAGACAGAGAAAATCTTCAACTGGACACAGGTCAGATGAAAAAGCAGCCACTTCCTGTGTACAGTGTGTTGGATTCAGTGCTTGAGATATGCTATCCCATAGATACAATGTGATTTTCAAGGCTACTGGATCAATGCCTTTCCTCCTACATCACTTCCAGGTGCAGCCATACAAATGCAAAGCAGATGACCTTCTGGAAGAAAGGATGTTTTTTGTTGCCTGTGTTGAGAAATCCTCTTTCAGCAAGATTTCCCACTCAACATCCAAGCAGTCTGATTGAGCCAGCTAGGATCAAGATGAGAAATTGGACCATGTGTCAGAATGTCTCATAACATTATGAACTTTTGTGGTGGTTGTACAGCTTGGAGGCTCAAGAACCACAGTCTCCTAAACCATACTGGGGCTTTGCAGATTGGCTCTGCTGTCTCCTAGTTCAGCTTCCTCAAGACTTTGGGAACTCATGGAATGGGGGGAAATGTTGCCCTCTGGCCATGATATCATCAGGGCATCCATCTGTTCAACCATATGGCAAGAGAAGTGAGGGGGGAAACATGGGAGTTCAGTGTTCTCTGCTGTTGAGAAGAGATCTGCTGTTGACTATTCAACATGCTGTTAGCTGTTGAAACAGATGGTTGATGGCCCACTCCCCAGGGTCCAGATGACTGTGACTGAGTCAGCCTACATGCACATTGAAGGAACCCTTTACGTATTCCATCTTTAGAAAGACTAGATCAGATTTGGTCCACAACTGTAGAACTATGCTTGTTGCTGAAGGTTTTTGGACCCATTGCCTTTCTGATGGTTTTATGTAGGCTTTTACTATAGTGTTATCTGCCCAGACAAGGAAATTGAGATGGTAATCTGATCTTGGACATGGATGAGTATAAAATGGATAGCCCTAAACTCTGGAAGGTTTATACTCTGAAAAGTCTCTTGGGGTATCTTAGATTTGGCCTAAAGGACAGTGAGTTCAGATAGACTGGCATTGGTTGTGAGATGTAAGACAGGAGAAATTTGGAGCTACTTTCCTCAGAACAGATGTTACTCCTTCTAAGCTGTGGAATCTTATGACCAAAAATTCTACTGTGACTTTACTGTCCACCATTTCAAATCCTTCAAAAGACATTGGTTCCTGGCTACTCTGAAGAGAAGCTTAAGCACTGTGTAATTTTAGAAAGGTCAGATGGACCACCGAAGAAGATATGAGTGGGCTTTGGCCCTGGGATATTTGTGGCCCATGCAATATTCAGTACAATTTAAAGGAAATTGTGGATAGTAAAGTGCTGAACTCTCACACCACTTATCTTTCACATACATACTTTCCCCCCAGCCAAGCTAACTTAATCTATTAAATCCACTTCTGCCAGATCGTGGTCAGGGAGCTTCCAGAAACAGAGCCCTACTGAACTTTGTCAGAAATGTCAGAGCATACTTTTCTTGAGGTTGGGCTGCTGAACAACTGAGCAACAGTCAAATATACATTATATGAAAGATATCTTTCCCCCTACTTCTTACTTTTTTGTTGCAGTTTTGCTCATGAATACTCACTTGAGCCTCTGCAGTCTGCAGTCTGGATGTTTTAACCCATCACACAATAAGATGATCCCAGAATCTTTCAGGCAATTGTATGATAAATCCAGGTCTATCAAGGTCTGGTTGGCAGGAAACATACAGGAAAGATCCCCACAACATGCTGCTGTCAGATTACAGGACTGTAACCTAAGCAAAAATCAAGGTTCATACAGAAAATATCTTGTGTTATTGATGTTCCAACTTTTTTCTGTTTGAGTGTCAATCTCCGAGGGACAATGCTTCTTAGGTTCTCTCAATGACTTATGCAATAGCAGCGGGGTGATGTAAAGTATTTTCAAAACGCTATGGAAGTAATTAGTGCTGGACAAAAAAAGATGGGGAATATTTGGGAAGAGAAACGTGCAGACATGGAAAGAATTAACCAATACCTTCCACAATTTGTTCTCAAAAATGTCCTTGGTTATGGTTGTGTTTCCACTGGAAATATCTGGCTGAAATTGCTGCTAGATGGTCTGCTACAATTATAATTTTTGAGTGGGGAAATAGCATGCAAATTGAGCATAAAATATATATATTGCCACATCACCCATTCAGTGCTCCCTCTAAGCTGTGGAGTCTTGTGAGCAAAATTTTTACTTCATGAGCTACTGGCATTAAAAGTTGTGAGCTACTGAATAAATTAGTTTCCTCTGGGGCCATGCTTCCTGAGCTAAGACAAAAATGTGTGAGCCAGAGACTAAAAAAACTGTGAGCTAGCTTGCACTAACTCAGTTTAGAGGGAACATGGCACTCAATATAAGCTGTGAGGATGTACCTGCATGCCCACTATAACAGCATGGGCAAACCTCTGGTAAACCAACCTTCAACTTCCTGCTCCATATAGAAGGAAACAACCTTCTACTCCATATATTTCTGAGATCTCTCTAGTTTCCTGTGCTTTTTCCCACTGACCTTTCCCCAGGGTGCTGTCTGTGAATGTGCAGTTGCAAGTTTTCTGTTGCACAAATATAAGGGCCAAATAATATCTTTTAAAATATATAACAGCAATATTATCAAATATAATACGTGTATTTATTACAAAGATAAAGCAGATGTAGGCCTAATAGTAGCCTCAAAACAGGATAAAATCATACACAGGCATCAAGCAGAAAACACAAGACTATGCACGTTTCAGCCAATTCAGCCTTCGTCTGTGGTCAAACTAGGATTACCAATCCCCAGGTGGGGCAGAGGATCCCCTGGTTTGGAGGCCCTCCCCCTGCTTCAGAGTCATCAGAAAGTGTGAGGGGAATGTCTGCTGGGCAGTCCATTATTCCCTATGGAGATCGATTCCCATAAGATATAATGGAGAATTGATCCACAAGTATCTGGGGCTCGGGGTGGGCTGTGTTTTGAAGTATAGGCACCAAATTTTCAGCATAGCATCCGGTGCCTCTCCTCAAAACACCCTCCAATTTTCAAAAAGATTGGACCAGGGGGTCCAGTTCTATGAGCCCCAAAAGAAGGTGCCCCTATCCTTCATTATTTCCAATGGAGGGAAGGCATTTAAAAGGTGTGTGGTCCCTTTAAATGTGATGGCCAGAACTCCCTTTGGAATTCAATTATGCTTGTCACAACCTTGTTCCTTGCTCCACTCCCAATGTCTCCTGGCTCCACCCCCAAAGTCCCCAGATATTTCTTGAATTGGACTTGGCAACCCTAGGTCAAACATATATTTGCACAATGAATACTGATGTACAATGAATACCAGGATAGTACAATGAATATTAATATGACCAATTAAGAATTATTCTGGAATAGTAACTAATTTAAGAATATATTAACAAGATGTGCTAAGGAGATATCTTGAGTTACTTTCTTATAAGAAATCTCAGTGATTTAGGATTGCCTGGTCTGTGTTAGAAAATACCTGGAGACTTTGGGGGTGGAGCTAGAAGACGGTGGAGTTTAGGGAGGGGAGGGGCCTCAGCATGGTACAATGCTATAGACGCCATTCTTTAAAGCAGATAGATCCAAGTAGGCAGCCGTGTTGGTCTGAAGCAATAGAACAAAGCAGTAGACAAGCGCACCTTTAAGACCAACTAAGTTTTATTCAGAATGTAAGCTTTCGTATGCTCTAAGCAAACTTCATCAGACAAAATTGGAATGGCAAGCAGCAATTCTTAATATAAGTGGGCAGTGAGTAGGTATGTAGAATCATGGGAATGATTTTAGCAGATTAAAAGAATCACAAATTGGGATCTGTGTTTGTTAGTATTAGAACAAAGCAGGGCTGAAACAACATTGGAGGGTGATAAAAAGCAGACTGATGTTGTAGGTGTGCATTGCCATAAATCTGGGCAACATTCTGGCTTTGTTAGTTTAAATAGAGGGCATGGTTTCTCAAGAGGTTATAACATCCATTATAGTTTGCCATTAGAAAAAAAGGAATACATTAAAATACAGTGGAGGATGGGTTAGTATATGTAATTAGATAAACAGTCAATATCCCTTATTTGAGTATGTCAATACAAAAAACCAAAAACAACCCCCCCCAATATTCTGATACACTGTTCTAAAAGAGAAATACATATTAGCCATTAGAAAAACAGGGTGCATTAAAATATAGTGGAAGGTGGGTTAGTATATGTAATGAAATAAACAGCCCATATACCTTATTTGAGTATGTCAATACAAAAAAAACACATTATTCTGATACATTGTTCTAAAAGAGAAATACATTGGAATACTGTGGATGTATAGCTATACTCAGTGAGAGTTGGTATAGCATATGTAATGAAATAAAAGACCAATATCCCTGTTCAGTCTTGGGAAGGTGTTTGTTCCAAGTTTCAAAATAATTTGTAATTCAGCAAGTTCTCTCTCCAGTCTGTTCTTGAAGCTCCTTTGCAGTAAAACAGCTACTTTGAGGTCACCCACTGAATGCTCAGGAAGGTTAAAGTGTTCTCCAACAGGTTTCTCAGTTCTGTAATTCCTGATCTCAGATTTGTGTCCATTTATCCTTTGGCGTAGGGTTTGTTCTGTTTGCCCTATGCAGAGAACTGAAGGGCATTGTTGGCATTTAATGGCATATATAATGTTGGAAGATGAACAAGTGAATGAGCCTGAGATGATGTACTTAATGCTGTTAGGCCCAGTAATTGTGTTGTCTGGGTGTATGTGGCAGCAAAGTTGGCACTTGGGTTTATTGCAAGCTCTGATAACTGTGTACATGCTCAGATGCGATGTTGTATTGTTGTGGGTGAGGAGTTATTTTAGATTGGGGGGCTGTCTGTGTGCAAGGAAAGGTTTAACCCCCCCCCCCAGTACTTTTGAAAGAGAGCTGTCAGTGCTTTGTTATTGTCTCGTCAGGGTCTGTCTTGTAACAGGTTTTCTCTGGGTATCATTCTGGCTTTGTTAATCTGTTTCTTGACTTCATCAGAGGGATCTACAACAAACCTTTTTGGAACTAAAGTACCCACCTGATGACGCTTCTCCTCCCTCCTTTCTGGAACCAGAAGGGAGGGGGAGCCAAATCTTCTCCAGCACATTCTTAGAAGAAAAAGGATAAGAAGCACGCCGCGTCACAGCTGGTGGCGGCGCGAAGTGCTGTGATCGCACTGGGTGGTGGGGAGGCCCAGGCGCAGCTGATCGCGCGGGGGTGGGGGAGGTGGGAGCGGAGGGGCAGCCGATCATGCTGGGAGGGCACGTTACAAGTCAGCGCCCTAGCCTCGTTCGCCAACTCCCACGCACCGGCCCCGGCCATTCCAATTTTGTCTGATGAAGTCTGCTTAGAGAATATAGAAGCTTACATTCTGAATAAAACTTATTTAGTCTTCAAATTTATTTTCTGCAGGGAAGCTGATCTCTGCCAGCTAGAGATCAGCTACAAAAGTGGGAGATCTCCAGGCCCCACCTAGAGGCTGGCAACTCTATGAGTGACTCAAGGAAGCAATAAAATGTAGAGGCCTCATTTTCAAATACCTTCTGCCTTCGTTATATACTTTTGTCTTCAATTATGTGTCTGTATGTGGCAGAATTTCTTTTGGGGTTGGTTCTCTTATGAAAATGACCATCAAAGGTTCAAGCATCCATATTGCTAACAGCTTAGGTTGAGAGTTAACTGCTAGAAATGTAGGTCAGTAGAAAGTAGGTTAAAGGTAAAAGCTATCTCAGGACAATCTTAGCCTTAAATGTTTTGATTTGGCAGTATAATCGTTGATGTTGAGAGGTATATGAAGGGACCGGATAGAGTAAAGATAACTGGCTACCTGTTGATGCAGCTGATGGTTCTGGAATGTAGATGACGCATATAACCAGTTTCCGGGGGGGAAATGCTTTATAAACCCTGGGATTTAGGATAAGCGTGTTGACTGCACTAGAGACAGGGGGTCTCTATGCTGTTCAAGCCATGAAATTAACAATCTTTGTTGATTTCAAGCCATGAATTTAACATCTCTTGTTTGAGGTCTCTAACATAGAATGTTACTCTAATATAGAATGGGACTTAGGTTTCCATAGAATTAACGCTTAGCAGGTATTAGAATATAAGATAGAATGAATTTGACTACAAGAATTGGGTAAAAGTTCATCTGAATACTACTGTATAACCTTCTAACTGTATTCTGAAATTGTACTAATGTTATCTAATGTTTGCCTTGCTACACATGTGTTTTTAAGCCTTCTGACTGGAGAAGAAACTTAAGTGTAATAAAGTTTATCAATGCAGTTTAGAAACCCAGTCATTCTTCTGTATGAGTTCTGGAAAAGCTACGGGTTGTTTGGATTACTGAAGTATGAAAGGTGTACAAAAGTAAATCCCGCCTCACTGTAAAATATTCAAGAATATTTTGATGAACACAATGTATTATAGAAAATATTTTCCAATATATAAAGATTAAAATAAAATCATCTATAAATTTAAAAATCAACCCAAAACAAGGTTACAAAACAGATTTTATCCTGGTTTGAAGCTATTGAGCCTGTATCTGTTTTTACCTAATGTGTACTATATACATGTGTTATATTTTATAATATTTATGTTGCACATTTTAAATTGATATTATTTGGCCCTTATATTTGTGGTAGTTAACTATCTGAGAACTGAAAATATTGCAGAAGGTATTGCATGCCAAGAGTTGCTAAGTATCAATTAAGGCGGAAAGCCTCTGGTTACTTATTGAATTCTGGAGGAGTGAGTACAATTTAAAAACTGTTGCGCCCTCCTGAGATTCCTTGAAGGTCTCCAGCCTATCATCATATCTAACAACAGAGTGCCTGGCCCCCATCCCTGTACCAATCACAAAAGCAGCCCAACAGGGCCACCCACAAAGAATGCAAGGACCTCTAGCTTCTCAGAAGATTCCCCAGGTATGTAAAAATGACTTTGTAAATAAACCAAAAGAAAACAAAACCTCCAAAGCTTCCTGATAGACTGAATATGTTCCAGGAGTACAGAATGCTGAACAAAATTGAAGATCAGCTCAAAGAGAAAAAGGAGGAAAGGGAAAAATAGACAATCCAGCCTTTTATAGAATCCAGTCCCCCTCCCTCCCGAATTATTTCCCATGATTTCTCACAGGCCACAGCTTGTATGAACATAATATTATGCTCAGAACACCTACCTCAAATTCACCAGCTTGCAGCTTGGATGTTTTAGCCCTTCACACAGTATTCTTACTCCTGAGTCTCCAAGCATATTACTTGACACATCTAACTCTGTAAGGGTCTGGCTTGTAGTGAAAACAGAAGACAGATCTTCACAGCATCCAGCTGTCAGGCAGCACCTGAACAACCTATATAAAGCAGAACAATATGTATAAAATAAATACAAGTGCTTAATTAATCCATTTTTTTTCAGTTCTAGCATCAATATCTCCAAAAAGAAATTTCTGTGTTCAGTTTGTGACCCACATTGCTGGCAAATAAGTTCTGATTCACTGAAATCAGGCTGGGAGTGCAATTTATGAGAACCATTGCCAGACAGGGAAGGGGTGGCTGTTCAGGTAACCACTGCCATCTGTGTAAGTACTGCAGCTGAACAACAAAGGATTTGTGCTTGATGTGCCATGTATAAGAATTCTAGTGGTTGGGAATTGTAATACTGTGGACATCTTTTTACCCCTCCATGAGGAAGGCTGATTGAAATGTGCTGACCAGCTAGCAAGTGACTTCGGAGGTAGTTTTGCAGCATTCATCATGAGATTTTAAAATTATCATATTTAATATATGGAAGAAGACACTGCACCAGCACTTTATTAATGGAATGAATTTATTTGGACTTGCATGAGACATTTTGTATTAACATGCAGGAATGTGTGTATCATTGCACTGAATTTGGAATGAATTTTTGTGATTTATGACATTATTTATTAATATGATTATGATGGGGTTGGACTAGATGACCACGGGTATCCCTTCCAACTCCATGATTTTATGATTATAATTTGAAAATTAATTCGTATTGTTAGTTAATTAATCACAGTCTGTTTTTGTATTTCATTGCTACTTCTGTGGCCCTCTCCATATTTCAGGGCTGCAGGAGGGTCATTTAAATAGTATATGTTTGCTGACAATGCTCTGAACGAGTAAAGCTGGTATTTTAAATATTAGATTGTCAAATATATTTTAGGAACTTTGCAGTTTTTTAAAACTAATCTAAGTGACAGCAAAGTTTAAGCAGTTATACTTCGGCAATAGCTGTAGGATTTCCCCCGCCCTGATGTTTTGCTCTACCTAAATTCTATTATTTGGGAAAATACTGTGTCCCACTTTAGATTAAGAGCCTGCAAAACTCTGCTTTTAGGTTCATAGGATACCCCAAAAGAGGACAGAACTCTTGTGATAAAGATAGTGTTCATTAAGGTTTAACACTATGTCATAAGCTTGAATTCCATGCTAGGATTTTCTGTATTCTTTGCCTTTCCATTACCTTCTCATAAACCAATCTGCTCCTTGGAATTTTTATTAGTCATAGAATTGCATCATAATTTCTATTCCTTGCCCCATACTATGAATGTAGCATGACAAACAAACCAGCAGTTACTTACTTTATTTTCTGTATTTTGCAGTGTGGATTTTTTAGGCCATCACATAACAATCTTACTCCTGAATCTTCCAGTTCATTTTCCCCTAAATGTAGCTCTTTCAGTGTCTGGTTTGTGCTGAGGGCAGAAGAGAGAGCCTCACAACCAGAAGATGTAAAACGACATCCGTCCAACCTGCAAGCAGAAAACGTTACTGCTGTAAATGCTATGATCTTCTTTGGAAATCTCCTGAATGGTGTAGTGGTGGCAAGAATAGCTCTCTCCTGGCCAAATCCTATCAGTTCCAGTTCTATTTTAAAGTAATTTCTGTTGATTTCTCTGTGGGCAAGAGGATCCCTGTATGTGTGTGTAAAGTGCCATCACGGTGCAGCCATCTTATGATGATCCAGTAGGGTTTTCAAGGCAAGAGATGTTCTGAGGTGGCTTGCCATTGCCTGCCTCTGCACAGTGACTCTGGGATTCCTTGGAGGTCTCCCAGAGAAACACTAACCTGGGCCAACCCTGCTTAGCTTCCAAGATCTGATGACATCAGGCCATCCAGTGATCCAGCAACAATGTCGTTTATAAGAGTAATCTAATTTCTTTTTTTCCACAGAAACATTTGCAACAATTACATTTTTCATGGTCTAAATATCGCATGCCTTGCTTGCTGGGCCACTACATAAAATATGTCTTTTTCTAAGCAAATCAGGCCCAAGTACCTCACTTGTGACTCACTCAAGCAAGCAGATTCCTGGGTGCCATGCATTGATTGCTTCAAGAACACAACCTTTCCAGGCATCTGTTTTGCCCTGCCTGCTCACAGAAATACATCACAGCTTCCATTACTTTTTGTCACATCTGCCAAAAATGTGATGGCAAAGCAGTGGACAGACGTTGAGACCACGGCATTTATCAGCCTATTGTTTAACAAAGAAATCTAGGAAAGGCCTGATGACTGCAATAAGGCTGTATTCAATTGATTTTTCAAAGGAGATGGTCATAAGGGGGAGATGGTAACCACCCAGCAATGCCAAGAGACAGAGTTGCCAGCCTCCAGGTGAGGCCTGGACATCTGCTTTTACAACTGATCTCCAGGTGGCAGATATCAACTCCCCTGAAGAAAATGGCTGCTTTGAAGGGTGGACTTTTTAGTATTGTACCATGCTGAGGCCCTTCTCCTCCCCAAACCCTGTCCTCTCCTGGATCCATCCCCAAAGTCTACAGGTATTTTCCAACACAAACCTGGCAAACCTACCAAGAGATGATCAAATTGTTGAAACAATATTCTAGGAGATCATCACTCATAACAAAATGTATATGTGTACAACCCTGCTGTAATAAAAATGTAACCCCTGGCTATACTGAAGCGCCCTCTGCCGCCATGGCTAACCCAAGCGGGACGACGGGCCACCTGGCAGAGTTTGACCCCGCCAACCCCGATAGGTGGGAGACCTACACGGAGCAGGTCGACTGCTACCTTCGAGCGAACCTGATTACTGACGGTAGCTGTAAGAGAGATGTGCTCCTGAGCATCTGCGGGGAGGCCACCTTCGAGATCGCAAAGGGTCTCTCGGCCCCCGCAAAGATCACAGAGAAAACATACGAGGAGATAGTCAGGCTCCTGACCGGGCACTTCTTGCCTCAGCCATCCCTCATCGCCCGCCGATTTCTCTTCCACAAGAGGGACCAAGGGGTGGGAGAGAGATGCCGCCGTCTACCTGGCCGCCCTCCACCAAATTGCTGGAAACTGCAGCTTCGACAAGCTGGATGAAACCCTGAGGGATCGATTCGTCTGGGGCCTCTGGGATGAAAGACTACAGCAAAAGCTCTTTGCAAAAGAGGAGCTCACCCTCCAAAATGCCTTCAATGAAGCCACCACGTTCGAGAGAGCAACCAAAGCTTACAACAACCGCGAGCAGAAGCCGTCTACCAGGAGGAAATGGCACCAGGCAACCCAGAGGAGGAGGAAGCAAACCAGCTCCGTTGCCAACCAGGAATGGGCCCAAGAGCGCCCACGAGGCCACAAGCGACTGAGAGACCAGCCAACACCAAGTGCGCCAGCTGTGGGGATCCACATGAGAGACGGGACTAGCCCTATCGCAACGTGGACTGTGTCATGGGTACTGGGGACCCTGCAGAGGAAGCTGAGCCTGCAGAAGAAACTGTGCCCCTGCCACCTGCACCAGTGCCCCTGCCTCCTGCTGGAGAAGATCCAAGCCCCCCTGCCTCGCCCTCTCAGGTGGCTCGTGTGCGTGACCGCCTTCGTCAGGACCTCAGGGATCGGAGGAGGGCGGCACGCTCACGAGCAAGACGCTCCCTGAGCCCTAAGTTTTGAAAGGATTCTGGCCCTTCTAGGAGTGAGGATGCTTGAGTCTTAGCAGGATCCTGGCTGCCTCTCTGAGCCAGCAATTAGCCCAAATGGGCAACAGATAGCAGAGGGCTATATAGCTGTGGGCTTTGGGAGGAGGCTTTGTGGAAGCAATTAGTCACTTACCTGACGTCCTAGCATCCACTTTGGCTTTGGCTTTGGCTTCTGGACCCCCTGACTTTGGCTTTGACTTCTGGACCCCCTGACTTTGGCTTCTGAACCTCTGACCTGCGATACCTGGACTGCGATTCGGTTTTGGCGCCTTGGACCCTCTTTGCTCACTAACTACAGACCTTGGACTGCCCCTGGACTTTGCCTGAATCGGCCCCAGCCCGTGACAGACTGCAGGAACTGTGGGAGAGTGGGCCACATAGCGCAGGCTTGCCGGGCCAAGGCTACCCGCAGACGCCAGTCCACCAACCACGACTTGACCAATGCATACTCGACCGCATCAACGAGCCTGCAGGTAATGAACTTGCCCCTCACCACCCCTGATAAAGTTAGGGTGTCGGTCCTAATCGAGGGTGCTCCATACCTAATGGAGCTGGACTCGGATTCCTCCATCTCCATAATTTCGGAGGAGTCTCTTAGAAAACTTTGCCCCTGGGGCTAACCCAGGCTGCACCCGGCTGATTTCATACTGCGGGACTTCCAAAAAAACCCCATACAGGTTTTGGGTTGGGCTGTAAGGGTAGAGTTTAAGAGCTTCAAGGGCAAGCTGGAAATACTTGTGGTCAAACGACAGCTCACCACTTTACTGGGGTTGGCCTGGTTTCGACCGCTGGGTATTCAAATAGTGGGGGTTCAGCAGATACGAACGCAGAATTTTGAGCATGTGTGCTGGGAATTCCCGGAAATGTTTGATGGGTCCCTGGAGTGCTACAAGGGGCCTCCCATCACCTTACTCCTTGATCCCCACGTGAGACCGATAAGGCTGAAGGCCAGGCGAGTTCTGTTCGCTCTTAAACCAAAAATAGAAGCGGAGCTGGACTGCCTCACGGCCCAGGGGGTGCTAGAACCGGTGTCCTATGCTGCTTGGGAAACGCCCATAGTCACCCCAGTGAAGCCGAATGGAGATGTGTGCATATGCGCTGACTACAAGTGCACCATAAATAAGGCACTTCAAGACAATCCATACCCTGTTCCGGTAGTTAGCCATGTACTGGCAGCCTTAGCAGGCTCTAAGGTTTTTGGGAAACTGGACTTGGCCCAGGCGTACCAGCAACTCCCAGTGAACGCCGAGACAGCAGAAGCCCAAATGAATGTGACTCACAGGGGAGCTTTTCGGGTGCGGCAGTTGCAATTTGGGGTTAGTGTGGCTCCGGGGATTTTTCAGAGCATAATGGATTCTCTTCTCAAAGGGATCCCCAGAGTCCAACCGTTTTTTGATGATGTTTTGATCGCCGCCCCGGACACTGAGGAGTTCAGCAGCCGTCTGCACGAGGTACTCTGCCGTTTCCAGGTGGCGGGACTTAACGTAAAGCGGGAGAAGTGTTCCCTCGGGGTGTCGAGGGTAGAGTCCTTGGGGTTTGCAGTAGATGCCACGGGAATCCACCCGACGGCTGACAAGACCAGGGCCATTGTCCACGCCCTGGCCCCCACGTGCAAGGCGGAGCTACAAAGTTTCTTGGGGTTATTAAATTTTTATCATTCATTTTTACCCCACAAAGTGGCCATCACAGAACCCCTCCATAGGCTCCTTGATAAAAACGCCCCGTGGGTCTGGGATAAGAAGCAGGCCGCTGCTTTTCAGGCAGTCAAGGACCTCCTAGTTTCCAATGATGTGCTCCACCATTTTGACGAATCCCTCCCAGTGATTCTTGCTTGCAATGCCTCCCCATACGGGGTGGGCACCGTTCTGGGGCACCAACTCCCGGACAGGAGGGAGGTTCCCGTGGCCTATTATTCGAGGACCCTGACCCCCGCGGAGCGCAACTATGCCCAGATAGACAAGGAGGCCTTGGCAATTGTGGCGGGTGTGCATAAATTCAACGACTACTTGTACGGTAGGCGTTTCACGATTGCCACGGACCACAAGCCGCTCCTGGGTCTCCTTGCTCCAGACCGCCAGACACTGCAAATTCTGTCACAACGCGTCCTGCAGTAGAACCAGTTCCTCAATACATATACATATGCCCTGGTCCACCGCCCAGGCAAAGCTATGGGACACGCTGACGCCCTCAGCCCCGCCCCTGCCCACCATGTGATGCTTATAGAGACTCTACTAGAGAGGCCCCTCCACGCCACGGAGGTAGCAAGGGCCACGGGTAGAGACCACATCCTCGCACGTGGTCTAGACTGGGTGGGAAGGGGGTGGCCAGCAGGCAAAGTGGACGCAGAATTCAGGGCATTCACATCATGCAGAGAAGAACTGTCCACGCACAAGGGGTGCCTTCTCTGTGGGAGCAGGGTGGTGATTCCCCCCTCATTGCGGAAGCAAGTGCTGGAAGCCCTACATGAAACACATCCGGGGATAGTGCGGATGAAGGCCCTGGCACGTAGCTATGTGTGGTGGCTGGGGATGAACGAGGAGATAGAAGGGTGGGTTTGAAGGTGCCAACCCTGCCAAGAGTCCCGGCCTGATCCGCACAGTGCCCCTGTCCACCGCTGGGAGTCCAATAGGAGGCCGTTGTCCCGGTTACACCTAGACTTTGCGAGGCCATACCAGGGCCAAATATTCTTTATTCTAGTTGATGCATACACCAAGTGGTTAGAAGTGATTCCCGTAGCTTCAACCTCCACCGCAGTGGCGGTCAGAGCCTTGCGAAGGGTCTTTTGCACCCATGGGATTCCCGATACCCTCGTCACGGACAATGGGACCGCTTTCACCTCCTGGGAAATTCCGGGAGTTCTTGAATAGATACCTCATACAGCACATTAGGTCCGCCCCCTTCCATCCAGCCACCAACCAAGCAGAGCGCATGGTGCACACCATTAAAGAGGCCCCGGGTCGCATTGTACAGGGAGATTGGGACCACCACCTGGTCGCATTCCTATTTGATAACAGAATCACCCCCAACCCCGTCACCGGGTTAAGCCCTGCCGAGTTACTAATGGGGAGGAAGTTGATCACAAGGCTAGACAGGTTGCATCCCGACTGGGCTGCGGACCTCCACAGCTCTCCCGAAACCAGGGAAGCCGCTAGGGGGTTCTTTCCAGGGGATCCGGTATATGCCAAGAACTTCGCAAGCGGCCCGGAGTGGTTAGCTGCCCATGTGCTGTGGGTCACCGGGTCCCACTCCTATGAGGTCTCATTGGAGGGGGGCCAGATCCTAAGGAGGCATATTGACCAGCTGCGCCACCGCACCTTGCCGGAAGAACCGACAGTGATCGGGGGAGGGGGGGAGAACTGACAGCAACACCCCCAGAAGCCACCCAGCCTATGCTGGCCGCACCGACTATGCGGGCGGAAGAGCACCACAGCAGTGGGAGCAACTCCCCCAGAGAGGAGCTTCCGGAACAGCAACAAGCGACAGACAGCCCTCTGCTGGCGTCACTCCACCACGAGGAACCAGCCACGACGGCCACTCCAACTCCCCAAATAACTCCGAGGAGGTCGACCCGGGAACGCAGGGCGCCAGCTTACTCGAAAGACTTTGTGTCTTGAACTAGGGGCGGAGGAGTGTTGTGTCTTGCATTTCAATCCTGAAAGTACAACACAGTGAACGCTACGAAGGTGACCAGTGGAAGTCCGCTGGTCCCCGGATGTAGCTCCGCAAATATGCTCCGCCAATCAAGATCTGTGGCGGGAAGTTTAACTGGCCAGGATTGAACCTGGCCAGACTGAGGGTTGTTCTGGGGTATGTATATAAGTGGGGCTTGCCCCGCATGTTTTTGCCTTGTGATGTACTCGTTAATAAAGCATGTTGCCTTCAACATGTCTCGTCACTCAGTACATTACAGTTGCAATAACAAGCAAACTAGCTATTACTTACTTTATCTTCTGTATTTTGCAGCGTGGATCCCTCAAGCCCTCACATAGCAGTCTCAGTCCAGAATCTTCCAATTTATTGCCATCTAAACCTAGGTCTTTCAGTGTCTGATTTGTACTGAGGACAGAAGAAAGATCCCCAGAACCAGAAGATGTGATGTTACAGTTAGTCAACCTGCAAGAGAAAAACATGAGGACTGTGCAATGAGGAGGGCACTGGGGTTGGGGGAAAATGGAACAGCAAATTGTTCGGCATCAGCAAACTATTTTGAGAGATGTATGGGTTTCTCATTTTAGCAAGTTACTGAGTAAAGAAGTCAAGATACAGATGGTTACCTTATTTTCTTCAGTTTGCAATTTGGATGTCTTAGTCCTGCACACAGGAGCCTAATTCCCGAGTCTCCTATTGTGTTATGTTCCAGGAACAATTCTGTCAAACTTTGATTGGTGCTTAAAGTAGAGGCGAGATTCCCACAACAAGCAGATGTAAGCTCAAAGAAATTCAGTCTGCAAATGATAGGGAATAATAGATATAATCTATTCTATCACTACAGTGTAATTGCTCCAACCATCTGTGTGAGGAAGTCACTGATGATAATAACCAGTAGTACTCATGAAGAAGTTTTTAGATTTACTATTTGTGCACATGTATGTTTTTAAATTCATTATGACTAACCTTCAACCCAATTATAGAGAAAGACAGACTAGAAAGGTTCTGAGAGGGGCCTTTGCTTAATGGTTGAACGTCTGCTTTGCATGCAGTAGATCCCAAGTTCAGTCTCTCACATCTCCAGTTAAAAGGATCAGATGCTGATAGACTTTGAATGCACTGATGGTATGAGCAAAAGTTTTCATTCTCTGCCTTTGTCTTTTCATAAAGAGACTATCAGTCTTCAATTAAACTGATGTTTTGAGATTTTAAAATGCTGATATTAGGGATAAGAGTTGGGAACCTGTGATACTTGCGGGTAGAGAATTCGTTTCTTTGTCTTTACCCCCATCACCACTGTTTCTTGGGGACCATCATGATTTTTGCTCCCTCATCAGCAACAACTCAGAGAGGCTCTACCCAGCTCCAAACTGTTCCAGATGTACATGACTGAAAAATGAGAGGCAGTTTTGCTCCTTTTGATTATTTATGTATTTATTTTATTTGGCTTATATTCCACCCTCCCTGCAAAGAAGGCTCAGGGTGGGTTATGTCTGGTGTCAGATACTACTCTCCGGTTGAAGAGGCTTTTCTTTCCGCTACAGTTGTACAATTTAAATCTTCAATGCAAGCCAAGTAAAGTCTTTTCTGTGGCTGCTACACTATCTAGAGCATATGATAAAATTTGTAGAAGGCAACAAAGAAACAGATAATTTATCTCAAATTGATTAGGGAAACATATGCTGTCTCAGATGCAATGTAAAGTAATATGGCAGAACATACAGCACATGACAAGACTTTACAGAAAATTATCAGTCTCATTATATCTGGTTGGCCTAATCATCACATACTAGCACCATATAATCACTTCAAGGAAGAACTATCCATTATGAAGGGAAGAGAAAAGACTTGTGGTTCTTAAAGGTATGGCAAAAAGACATATTAGAAAGATCGGAAAAGGCCATTTAGGTATTGAAAAGTGCAAAAGGAGAGTCAGGGATATTTTGTCGTAGCTGCAAATTAACTGTGACATAGAAATCTGAGTGCAAGAACATATTGTTGCAGAAATATAGGTCCCTTTAGTCAAAACAATAATACTGGTGATAAAGGAGCCTAGGGCAGCATGGGCAAAAGTTAGAATAGATCTGTTTGCATATCCCAGGAAGCAGTATGTCATAATTCTGGACTATTTTTCTTATTATCCAGAGACTGTTTTATTTACAGATACCACAGACTCCCAGGTAATTACAAAAATCAGGTCTGTGTTTGCCAGATATGGTATCCTTGAGAATGTTTGCACAGGTAATAGCCCTTATTTTGCATATCATCAGTTTAGGAATTTGGCCAAAATGTATGAGTTTCTACACAGAACCTCAAATCCCAGACATCCACAGGTTTTGTTGAAAATAGAGTACAATTATGAAGAAACCACTCAGTAAGGCACAGGAGACTGGTACTGTTTAACAAAGCACCTGGTTTTGTTGAATTATAGGTTTGTTACACCAGTTGGGAATAGTGACCACAATGCTAGTAAATTTAGCATTCAGTCAATGGAAAGTTACTCCTAAAGTCCAAAACTGTGGCAAATCCTTAAAGAGATGGGAGTACCAGCCCACCTCACATGTCTCCTGAGAAACCTGTATAAAGGGTCAAGAAGCAACTGTCAGAATGGGATGTGGAACAACTGATTGGTTTAGAATAGGAGAAGGAGTTCGACAAGGATGTATATTGTCACCCTGCTTATTTAATTTATATGCAGAGTACATCATGCAGGATGCTGGCCTGGATGAAGCACAAGCTAGAATTAAGATGGCTGGGAAAAACATCAACAACCTCAGATATGCAGATGACACCACTCTAATGGCAGAAAGTGAGGAGAACCTAAAGAACCTCTTGTTGCGGGTGAAAGAGGAGAGCACAAAAGTAGTCTTGAAACTCAACATCAAAAAAACTAAGATCGTGGCATCCCTCCCCATCAAACCTTGGCAAATAAAAAGGGAAGACATGGAAGTAGTGACAGACTTCACATTTCTGGGTTCCAAGATCTCTGCAGATGGTGACTGTAGCCATGAAATTAAAAGGCGTTTGCTCTTTGGGAGGACAGTTATGGCAAACCTAGCCAGTATAATGAAAAGTAGAGACATCACCCTGCCAACAAAAGTCTGTATAGTCAAAGCGATGGTATTCCCAGTAGTAATGTATGGCTGTGAGAGCTGGACCATAAGGAAGACCGAGCACAGAAGAATACATGCTTTCAAGCTGTGGTGCTGGAGAAGAATCTTGAGAGTCCTTTGGACTGCAAGAAGATCAAATCAGTTAGTCCTAAGGGAAATCAACCCTGTCTGTTCCCTCGAAGGTCAGATGCTGAAGCTCAAATACTTTGGCCACCAAATGAGAAGGGAGCACTCACTGGAGAAGACCCTGATGCTGGAAAAGACAGAAGGCAAAAGAAGAAGGAGACGGCAAAAGATGAGATGGTTGGACAGCGTCACTGATATAACTAACACGAATTTGAGCAGAGCAGACTTTGGAGGATGGCGGAAGGCAGGAGGGCCTGGCATGACTTGTCTGTGAGGTCACAAAGAGTTGTACTTGATTGTGCGACTGAACAACAACAAGCAGCAATGGGAAAGGTGATAGAAGCAGTTTTTCAGAGAGGTGTCTATATGCTTAAAATCTAATTAAATAAGGCAGGTTTCTAAATTCCCTGTTAAGCATGAGATCAGCAGAGGGATCAATATCAGCTGAAGTACAAAGCAAGATATATTTTTAGGATATAAAGCAAGCCTCTTTACAAGGTTGAGATATGTGATGCCACACATCAGAGAATTATGTCACTTCTAATGGCAGCGCACTACTGTTTGTAACTCATGTTTGTAACAAACAATGTAATTGTTCCAGAGTCAGGTAATTATTTATAGGGGCAAGGGCACAAATAATGGAGATCAGACCATAAAGGGACAGTTTAAAATAGCACAGGAATCTCAAAACTAATTTCCCAGAGTCTCATTTAAAAAGGGTTGGAATAGATGACATTTAGTCCCTTCCAACTCTATGATTCTATGATATATGCAACCTATCACTAATTCAGCTGCTGTACCAGAAGACTGGAGATCAGCAAATGGTATACCAATGTTTAAAAAGGAATCCAGAGGGGAACCAGAAAATTACTGACCTATCAGCCTAATGTCTGGCCCAGGCAAATTAGGAGAAACTATAATCAAAGATAGAATTGTTAGGCACATAGAGGGTCAAAGCTTGCTGGCTTTTGCAAAGGAATCCTGCCTCACCAACCTTTGGAAGTTTTTTTAAGAAAGTGAACAAGCATATAGACAATGGTGACACAGTAGACATTATGGAACAACTGAACAACTGGACTTCCAAAACGCTTTTGACAAAGTACCTCACCAAAGACTTCTGAGTAAACTTAGCAGGCATGGGATTCAAGGACAGATTTAAAACTGGTTAAATAACAGGAAGCAGGGAGCAGGAATAAATGAACAGATATAAAAATGGAGGGAAGCAAGCAGTGGGATCCCACAAGGCCAGCCCTAGGGTGTGGGGTGCTCCAGGCAGGCTTGCCGCCCCATGCCCTACCACCTTCCCTGGTTGGCAGGGGTGGCCTGAGGATGCGTGGTGGGCAGAGGCGGCCTGAGGATGCGTGGAGGCAAGGCTGCTTCATACTGCCCTCAGCCGCTGGCCCCCCTGCCTCTCACCTTGGCCGCCCCACTGCTTGCAGCCACTGCAGCAACTCCAGAGCCGTGTGGGTGAGTGCAGCAGCAAGGGTGGTAGCAGCGAGAGCGGTGAGGCGAAAGCATGGTGGCATGTGTGAGTCCTCCACACACAAGTGCAGGAGCTGCGCTTGCGTGCCTCTTCCACTCCTGGGTGCTTTAGATCGCCAACAGCCAGGGTGGGTGGAAGGGCCTAAATGGCACCCTGGCCGTGGCTCCATCCTAGGCAAATCCCTAATTTGCCTAGGTATTTTGTAATTGCCTAGCTGCTGTGGAGAAATTCTGTGCTGACATCATGCATAAGTGATATCATGTCAGCAATATCACACAATGATGCTCCATTTTTTGGGCAAAACTCTATAGTTTGAGGGTGATTGCACCATAGAGTTTTGCCCTCCAAGTAGAGTGTCACTGTGCAATGTCACCAACATGATGACATCACTTTTGTGTGATGTCAGTGCATTGCAGTGCTCCACCCCAACTCCAAGAAAGTCCCTCCCCCACTAGTGTGATCATCAGACCTGGCAACTCCACCCCAAATGTATTACAAAGGAGACAGTTTCATCACGATACTTGGCTCTCCCGTCTGCCTGCTGATGCAGATCAGCTTTTTCCTGACTATTTCTTGTGTTTGGGGTTTAGGAGTTCTTTTTTCTCTTTTCAACATTCCAGTCTATTTGGAAATAATCAGCTGAGGTGCCTCAAGGGAGAACTTGGTACTGTGTCCCAGTAGAATATGTCTTCTTCCTCTAACAGAAATTGAGCATACACACATTTGAAAAAACATTCATTGAGTGTCTCTGCTTTCCTTCCAAGGCATAACAGTTGAATCAAGCAAGAGATCTTATGATTCTGGCAGAAGGAGCAGTTATGTAAAGAAATTAAAATGCCAACAATGACTTACACCAGTTTCTGAATCTTGCAGTCCGGGTGTTTCAGTGCATCAGCTAGAAGCTGCACTATTGAATCTCCCCATTCACTACATTCCAGGTCCAGCTCAGAGAGTGTTGGGGAAATGCAGATAACAGATAAGAGATCCCACCACTGATTGGTGGTAAGATCACAGTAAATCAGTCTGTGGGAAACAACCACACATAGATAGCTAGTATGTGTGTGTATATGCAATCATTAATGAACTATAATGTACTACCACATTTCTTCTGGCCACAAAATTCCCTAGCCCTTTTCCATTGCAAAAGTTAATACCTCCTCTGAACAATGCTCAGTGTTGGGAGACGATATAAGACCTGTTGGAAATACAAAGCCTGCCAAGCACTGCCCCCTGAACATGAAGCAGTATAACAAATCCCCGGAAGAGAAATAGCAATGCATCCCACAATCTTAACTCTTCCCCCAGAAAAAAAGCACATTAGGAACTGTCTGTCAAAAAGCTTATTTCTTGAATATTTGGGGTTTAGAGGTAGTACAGACAGGGCTTTTTTTTGAGCAGGAAAGAACAGGGACGCAGTTCCAGCTGGCTTGGCATCAGGACGTGTGGCCTAATATGCAAATGAGGTCCTGCTGGGTTCTTTCTATAAAAAGCCCTGCGTGAAAAAATGATGTCAGGGGATGTGACCTGATTTGCAAATGAGTTCCTGCTGGGATTTTTCTCCAAAAAAAGTCTTGAGTACAGATAACAAAATTTGGTGAGTCTCCTTTATTGCTATTATTTTGAAGTTGTTATTAAAAGGTTGTTTTAGAGCCCTGTGGTACAGAGTGTTAAAGCTGCAGTACTGCAGCCCTAAGCTCTGCTCACGACCTGAGTTCGATCCCCGGAGGAAACTGGGTTTTCAGGTAGCCGGCTTGAGGTTGACTCAGCCTTCCATCCTTCCGAGGTCGGTAAAATGAGTACCCAGCTGGCTGCGGGGGGAGGGGGGGAGTGTAGATGACTGGGGAAGGCAATGACAACCCACCCTGTAAAAAGTCTGCCATGAAAACATTGTGAAAGCAACGTCACCCCAGAGTCAGAAACGACTGGTGCTTGCACAGGGGACCTTTCCTTTTCCTTTAGAGTGAATAACAACTCTATTTTTGTTGGTATGGTGGAATGCATTTTAAACAGTTCTAGTTGTTCGTGAGTATAACATCATAGTGAAGTGAGAAATGAATTCATGGATCTTTTGAGGCAGTTCAGTCTCATGTTGCAACCCTAGGGTTGTGAAATTTTGAAAAACAAAAACCCTCTTGCCACTATTAGGAACTGACAGATTAAGTTGTGTTAGAATTGCAAAAAAATAATCTGGAGATAATGAAAGAACGTCAAATGTACAGGAGCTAATCTACAAGGACTCTAAGAACTGCTACAAGTGACCTTTTATCTACTGCCTAAACCAAAGGTGTCGAACTCATTTGTTATGAGGGTTGGATCAGACATAAATGAGACCTTCTCAGGCCGGGCCACGTTTGTACCTATTTAAGATTAGGTAGCAGAGATATAAAGTTCATAAAGGACACAGACATAATTACATAATTAAAAAAAACCCTTAAAATAAAACATGCTTAAAACATTAGTGCTTGGTCATAAAGGTGCTTTCATTGTGTCTCTCCTATAGGATCCAGGAAACTGGGCAAAGGAAGCTCTGGCTCTTTCCTTCCTTCCCCTGGGGACCAGGAGGGGGAGAAGCCTCAGCCAATAGAAGGAAGAGAGGCTTGGCTCAGTAGCTCTGCTGTGTGATTGAGAGAGCCTAGCAAAGCATGTGTAGCAGCAAACAGGTGAGGAGTACAAAGACAAGTGTGTCTTGCCTACAGTCAAGCATGGTGGTGGGAATGTCATGGTCTCAGGCTGCATGAGTGCTGCCGGCACTGGGAAGCTACAGTTCATTGAGGGAACCATGAATGCCAACATATACTGTGACATACTGAAGCAGAGCATGATCCCCTCCCTTCGGAGACTGGGCTGTAGGGCAGTATTCCAACATGATAACAACCCCAAACACACCTCCAAAACGACTACTGCCTTGCTAAAGAAGCTCAGGGTAAAGGTGATGGACTGGCCAAGCATGTCTCATACCCTATGGAGCATCTGTGGGGCATCCTGAAAGGGAAGGTGGAGGTGCGCAAGGTCTCTAACATCCACCAGCTATGTGATGTCATCATGGAGGAGTGGAAAAGGACCCCAGTGGCAACCTGTTAAGCTCTGGTGAACTCTATGCCCAAGAGGGTTAAGGCAGTGCTTTGAATTTAATGGTGGCCACACAAAATATTGACACTTTGGGCCCCATTTGGACATTATCACTTAGGGGTGTACTCACTTTTGTTGTCAGCAGTTTAGACATTACAATGGCTGTGTGTTGTGTAATTTTGAGGGGACAGCACATTTACACTGTTACACAAGCTGTAGACTCACTACTTTACATTGTAGCCAAGTGTCATTTCTTCAGTGTTGTCACATGAAAAGATATACTTAAATATTTACAAAACATGAGGGGGTGTACTCACTTCTGTGACATACTGCATGTGATTGAGCATGCTTGGCAAAGCAAGCTGTGATGCATAAGGAAGCAAGAGAATGGGAGAAAGAAGCAGATGACAGCCAGCTGCTCGAGGGTCTGGTGCTGGAGAAGAATCTTGAGAGTCCCTTGGACTGCAAGAAGATCAAATCAGTTAGTTCCTAAGGGAAATCAACCCTGTATGTTCCCTGGAAGATCAGATGCTGAAGCTGAAGCTCAAATACTTTGGCCACCAAATGAGAAGGGAGCACTCACTGGAGAAGACCTTGATGCTGGGAAAGACAGAAGGCAAAAGAAGAAGGGGATGGCAAAAGATGAGATGGCTGGACAGCATTACTGATGTAACTAACATGAATTTGAGCAGAGCAGACTTCGGAGGATGGTGGGAGACAGGAAGGCCTGGCGTGACTTTGTCCATGGGGTCGCAAAGAGTTGGACTCGACTATGCAACTGAACAACAACATATATATATACATATATACACACACACGCGCACATATATATCTATATATATTTGTGTTTGTCCGTGTTCTTTATAAAATTTATATCTCTGCTACCTAATCTTAAATAGGAACATACATTGCCCGGCTCAACATTTTGAATTTGAAATGTGTGCATCTACTTATTTTATTTTACTCAATGTCTGTATTGGCCTAGCCTGAATAAGTCCAACAAGTTGTGCTTTATTGAGTATTTTATTGAGAATAAACTGGAACTGATTCCTACTTTATTTCTTTTAGCCACTATGCCAAAATGCATCTTTTAACCCAGGCTTTTAATTGGGGGCTTATCTTATCACAGCTTTTAAATGGCCTGTTTGTTTTATGGATAGTATGCTGTTTATTTCCAATGGCTTGTTTTTAAGATAAGCTCCCTAATTAAAAGTCACCCAATTAAACAATTTAATTGTAAGCCACTTCCAGCAGGACTCTAAAGAGGCAGCATAGAGATATCCTAACTAAATAAATACCATTTCCCAAGAACTTAACTAGGACTTGGAATTCTCTAGTCATTACAGTAATTAATGTACTTACTCCATTTCATGGTCTTTGACAGTACTGTTAAAGTCTACAGATTTCTAAAATTCCCTCTCAGCAGGTCTTGGATCAGTCTATGAAGCAGAGTGGGCGTTTTCGCACTGACCTTAATCAGCAGCAACGTCCCTCTTCACCGCGCAGGATCTGTGCAGATTTCGCACCAATTAATGTGGAACACCCGGAAGAGCTGCAAAGTCCCGTGGGCTTTTGCGGCGCAAATGGAAACCGCCAAAACCCAGTTTCCATTTGTGCCGCAAAAGCCGCGGGACTTTGCGGCTCTTCCGGGTGCTCCGCAGCAATTGGTACGAAATCCGTGCAGATCCTGCGCAGTGAAGAGGGACGTCACTGCCGATTAAGGTCAGTGCGAAAATGCCCAGTGTGTAATGGCAAAAGACCCCCTCCTGGCCAACCCTCCCTCTTAGCTGCGGCTTCTGGTGAGCGAATGGTAGGGCTTGAATTCAGCAGGAGCTCACAGAAGCTCAGCTCCTGAACCTCCAGCCAGGCTCTGCGTGCAGTGGGCAGTTCTGTCCCCGCTCCACACAGATCCCGGGGCAGATGCCAATGAGATGTGCTAGTGAGCTCCTGCACCCTTTTCTCTACAAAACGACCCCTGGCCACTGGCCAGGAAGTGGTGAGCTCCTCATAGAACTCTGCACAGATTTCTCCCACAATGGCAAAGAGGAAGGAAATCTGACCCTTCTCTCTCTCCTCTGCCCACCAGTGCTCAGCAGGACTGAAAACAGGCCAGTCTGTACTGTAGAACTCAGGGATTTGTTTGCACATTAGAAACACTCAAACAATGGTGGCATTACAAAGGAAAATACAGTAGGTTTTTTTTTTTTACCTCAGTATCCTTAAATTATTCTTTAGACGCTTCAGTGCTTTACAGATTTGTTCACCAGGCACATGATCTTGATGCAGATCACTAAAAAGGAAAGTGAGATTATTTGTTGAACTTTGGGGCAAACTTCCATTCATTTTACTATAAATTTTCATGGTGTTGCAGATTATTCACATGTATTGAACAATGAATTAATCTAATCTTACTACTCATAAATCACAGTACCTATAACATGCAAGAAAGAATTTCGAAAAGCACAAGTTCAGTGAAAGTGAAGAGCCGCTAGGCATTGCAATGTGACCATCCACTGTACAGCCTTTTCCATATAACAATGCTATTTTATGGAAACCCAAGTGCCAACACTTGGTTGCAGCTGCCAACACAATGCAGTGGCAATGGAGCTTCCAGATAACAGTTTTCTCTGCATTTTCCCTGCCCTAGTCCCATACAAGGCTTCCCAATCCCCAGGTCCCATCGGGGGGGGGATCCCCTGTTTTTACAGGCTTCTCCCTGCCCCCAGCCAGCTGGCTGGCGGGGGAAGCCCCGCCCCCCACAGTCACCATGTAATTTTAGAGCTCTTGCAGATCCGTTTTTAAAATATGTGCCTTTAAGGCTGAGCAGGAAGCAGGAAACAGGAAGGGCTCCAGAGAACAGCCCCTCCCTTTGTTTTGCTTTCATTTTCAGATTAAGTAAAGTTCTGCAGGAACAAGATCCTGTAAGTATTTGTGTGTGGAGAGAAGGAGGGGGCAGGGGATTCCCTAGTTTGGATGTCCTCCCCCCCACTTTAGAAAGCGTGTGGGGGGGAAATGTCTACTGGGCACTCTGTTATTCCCAATGGAGAACGATTCCCATAGGGAATAATGGGGAATTGATCCATGGGTATTGGGGGCTCTGGGGGGGGCTATGTTTTGAGGTAGAGGCACCAGTTTTTTAGTATAGCATCTAGTGCCTCTTCCCAAAATACCTCCCAAGTTTCAAAACGATTGAACCAGGGGGTCCAATTCTATGAGCCCCAAAAGATGGTGCCCCTATCCTTCATTATTTCCTATGAAAGAAAAGCATTTAAAAAGGTGTGCTGTCCCTTTTAAATGTGATGGCCAGAACTCCCTTGGAGTTCAATTATGCTTGTCACACCCTTGTTCCTGGCTCCACCCCCAATGTCTCCTGGCTCCACCCCCAATGTCTCCTGGCTCCACCCCCAAAGTCCCCAGATATTTCTTGAATTGGACTTGGCAACCCTATCCCATACTGGGGGGTGGTGGTGCTCCAGAGTTTGTTTGTTTGTTGAAAACTAGTGATGAACATAGCAATATACCTGTCCTGTTCCTTATGGTACACTAAATCAGGAGTAGTAGACATATGCAGCAAGCCATTAAGAGTGTCCAATAAAAAGCAGAACCACGCTTCATGTCCAAGCAAAGTTAAATCAGTCTATTGAGGAAACAAATGCCAAGAGAGTAATTGCAGGATCTAGAGTTGAGGCACAGGCCAAAGTTCACAAAGAGGAAACAGACACAATAAATCACAGCCACAACAGGAACAGCAAACACAATGAACATCAGCAGAAAACAATTGTGTTACTTCCTGCTTCTCAGCTGTTGCTTATATCTGACCAGCAACGCTGAATGCTGAATCATTCTCCAACAGGTACCAACAATTACAGCACACCAGACTACCTAAGGCAGGGTTTCCCAAACTTCCCCCCTCCATGGCCTGGTTATTTCTACACTTCTCCTTTGTGGCCCAATAAAATTTGGGGTTGGAGCCAGGAGACTTTGGGGGTGTAGCCAGGAGACAGGAAAGCACAAACATGCTTTAAATTCTTGCAATATTTTGTTTAGGAAAGGTAGGAGAATAGTGGGATTTTGCAATGCAATCTTAAAAATAAAACATCAAGAAAAAGCACAAGGATCACATGCAGAAAACTAAAAATATATAATGCTCTCAGCCTGGGAAAACATGAAATGGCAGGGCAAGTTTCTCTACCCCCCACCCCCATCTACTCAGATTAGCAATGGGAAGGAAGGAAGGAAGGAAGGAAGGAAGGAAGGAAGGAAGGAAGGAAGGAAGGAAGGAAGGAAGGAAGGAAGGAAGGAAGGGAGGGACTGACTGACAGAGAGCGCCTGATGACGGCACCACCGGGAGAGCTGTGGCCAGCCCCGATGGTCTCCGCAATGGCAGGGGGGAAGAGTGACACCCAGGCCGAGCGGCTGAAGCAGCAGCAGCCCCGACTTCCCCAGCAGCCTGTGCCTGGCCAGAGCAAAGCGGAAGGATAGCAGGAGGAGGGCCAGCCCGGGGATGGGGCAAAGGCCGAGGGGGAGAGGGATGCAGCAACGGGATGGAGGGAGGGCGTGGGCAGCATTGCATTCATGCCCCGTTATAGAGGCAACCGTGGCCCAGTACTGGATCGGGACCCAGTAAATAGGAAACGCCGACCTAAGGGATCATAATCTCCCTGCTCCCTATCCTGTGAAGACTCAGACCAATTCCTCACTAGTAGTTGCTCCACCCCTGGTTTTCTGCTTTCCTTGGATCAAGCGATCAGTTCCTACTAGTTGCTGCACATCCACATTTTGACTTGCAGCTCCCTTCAATTTCCCTCATAGTTTCTGAATTCCGCCCCCCCCCCAAAACAAAAAACAAAAAAACCCCACCAGAGCAGGAAACTCCAAGGGAAACTGGAGGGAGCTATGGATCAAAATGTGGCTGTGCAGTGACTGGTAGGAAATTGATTGCTTGATCTGAGGAAACCAGAAACCCTAGTGAGGAATCAGCCTCATTTCAATAGCCAGAACTGAATACTGTTGAACTGCCAGCTGGGCACTCTGGTGCCTGACCAGCACTTTCCTACCGAGCTACTCCTGTGGCTCAGGTGAGGACAGAGGCAATACCAGCTGCCGTGCCCTTTCCTCTGCTAATTCCAACCTCAAGGACTGTGACAGCAGCACATTAGCCTTGGGCGGAAGATCTGTTTCTGAAACCAAAGAAACCATCTCCTTTAGTGGAGCACCCATTGTTAGTTGTAAGTGTGGGCCTGCCTCAACCACCTCCTCAGTTGAGGAGGCATCTGCATTCTCCAACTCCCAGGACAATGCTATTATATTGACACGCCAACTGCCAATTTTTAAAAACCTGTAAGAAGCTCCCTGATGGCATGCCAGGTGTGTGTGTGTGTGCTAAGAAAGGGACTGAGTAGAAATGCTAGGGCCTGGGGAAAAGTGGGAGAAGAATTCACCAGCTGTTTGCTTCTTCCTCTCCCTCTATTACACTGTTCTAGACAGAGCAATTTAGGGTTCAGTTTTGTAACTTTGCTTGACATTCAATATGTTAAAGGATGACATGTCCACATGGCAGCCTCCACTAATAGTAAAAGGAAAGGGAAGCATTTTCTGAGAAGCAGGTTAGACCTTGCTGCTCTTCCCCCAGGTATCATCTATAGCAATCCAAGTAGCAATATCCACTGCTGCAGCTGAAACAGATCCAAAGTATAAGACTGCTTCAGACAGAAGTTAAAGAGAATACATGAAATGCAGAAAAGGAAAAGCATTAAAAAAGGGGAAAAAGAAATCAATAGGAAAATAGAGCATGCAGAGTAAGATCTGTCTCCTGCACCCTGAAGTACTGTAAAGCAGCACTTGGTGATATGGTCCCAAACTTTATGACCAGTTTTACAGTAAGAAAGGCTGGCAAATGATGGTTCAAAGAGTACTGCATAACAATTTTGCATGTAACTTAGCTAGAGATATTTAAATATTTCTTCCCCCTAAAAGTGATTAGCTTCCATACTGTGATCCAGACGGTGGTCCAGACAGTCTAAGAGCCAGTGTAGTATGCTGTCTATTTGATTAGTATCTGAAAGACCCTGGTTCCAACCCCCAGTCTGCCATGGAAGCTAACTCTGCGACCCTAAGCCTGTCATACACACTCAGTCTAATCATGACATTGCTGTGAACATTAGAACATAAGAGAAGCCATGTTGGATCAGACCAGTGGCCCATCCAGTCCAACACTCTGTGTCACACAGTGGCCAAAAAATACCCCAAGTGCCATCAGGAGGTTCACAAGTAGGGCTAGAAGCCCTTCCACTTTGCATTCCCCAAGCACCAAGAATACAGAGCATTACTGCCTGAGACAGTTCCAATAATATGCTGTGGCTAATAGCCACTGATGGACCTCTGCTCCATATTTTTATCCAATCCCCTCTTGAACCTGGCTATGCTTGTAGCCGCCACCACTTCCTGTCTCAGTGAATTCCACATATTAATCACCCTTTGGGTGAAGAAGTACTTCCTTTTATCCGTTCTAACCCGACTGCTCAGCAATTTAATTGAATGCTCATGAGTTTTTATATTGTGAGAAAGGGAGAAAAGTACTTCTTTCTCTACTTTCTCCATTCCATGCATAATCTTGTAAACCTCTATCATGTCACCCCGCAGTCGACGTTTCTCCAAATTAAAGAGCCCCAAGCGTTTTAACCTTTCTTCATAGGGAAAGTGTTCCAAACCTTTAATCATTCCAGTTGCTCTTTTCTGGACTTTTTCCAATGCTATAATATCCTTTTCGAGGTGCAGTGACCAGAATTGTACACAGTATTCCAAATGAGACCGCACCATCGATTTATACAGGGGCATTATGATACTGGCTGATTTGTTTTCAATTCCCTTCCTAATAATTCCCAGCATGGCATTGGCCTTTTTTATTGCACACTGTCTTGACATTTTCAGTGAGTTATCTACCACGACCCCAAGATCGCTCTCTTGGTCAGTCTCTGCCAGTTCAACTTGGGGTGTGAACTGGCAGAGACTGACCAAGAGAGAGGATAAAATGGAGGAGAAGGGAATAAGGTAAGCCAGTAGCCAGTTTTGGTCCCCTCTGGGGAGAAAGGCAAAGTCTAAATAAATAAAACAATGTCAAAGGTTCAGGAATTACATTGTATGGCTGATATGTGGCTGTTCTGAGAAGAGACATCCCTTCCTGCCTTGAAACAAGGAAAAATGTATGAACTCCATATGTAACACTGTGAAATCCCCACATGCTATTACACTATCATTCTTCCAGAATGTAAAATTCATTGGATAATTTTTTGTTTTGATATTACGAATATGAAGGTGTATACTTCAATCCCCAGATTCAAACAGAATGATATAATTGGCACACTAATGAATACATTACTATAACACAGATAATAATATATTAGACAAAATTCTGGTATTAGAAATCCCCAGAAGAAAGGAGAGTCAAATAAAAACAGAATTGAAGCATGCTGGAATTTAAACAATACATACTAATCTAAATGTAGTTGTGAATTTCTGAACTCTTCTTCCTCTTCTCTTTTTTTCATATCTGGGTGAAAAATCTCTGGCACAAATTTAAGGTTCTTAAGAGTAAGGACCTCCAAATGACACATGTGCTCTAGACAATATGCTAGATCTCTCTCTTCCATCTTGCTATGAATACCCCAGAATAATTCCATTTCAGTCACATTATCAAATATATGTCTTATAAAATTTTCATCTTGCATCTCAGAGAAACACCTAAACAATAACTGTTTATTCCAAGGATGTGTTATTTTTGTGGTTGTGTGGGTTTTTACCCACTTCAATACAAATGGCTTAATTTTAGGAGAAATTTGCCATGTAAACTTTTTACACAAGCCCTTCATTCTTTTTTCTTCATTTAAAAGACCAAAAAGGAATTGCACTGTTAATGCTAAGTCTTGTCGAGAGGTGATATAGCTTTCTAGTAGTGTTCTTAACTCTTGATTATATTTCTCAGAATTCTGTGCCTGTTCTTCCACTAATACATAAGATAAAGCAGCAAAAAACTCCTGAAAGCTTAAGTGAATGAAGCTGTAGACACATTCACAGTCAATGTCTCTTTTGAAAATATTCTCACTCATAAAGAGAGGGAGGGAATCATATTGATCTAATCCACGGTCTTTGATTTCTTCCTCCCCAAATAATATTTCCTGTTTCCAGATTCCATCAATTGCCAAAGAACACAGACTTTTCAACTTGTTACCATTAAATTGCTTTGAAAGACTTTTGTCTGACTTTAGCAAACTGTTAAGGTAGAGCATATAGACGGCAGTGAGTGTGTTTGTTGTTTGGGTGAAGTCTTCATTTCTTTCCATCTGCTGTTTCATGACAGTGCACACAATCCAACACACAATGGGAATAAAGCACATGGTGACGAGTGTCTCATTTTGTTTTACAAGTCCAAAAGCCTTTTCTGCTTCATGTTTATCTTGAAAGAATTTGTGAAAGTATTCCCTCTTGTCCCCCTCTGAAAAGCCTAGGATTTCAGCATAACGTGAACACTCCAAGAAATAATGCAGTTTCTGTAAAGCCGTTGGTCTTGTTGTGATTATCAAATATGATTTAGGAAGGACATGTTTCTGAAATAAACAACTCAACAGGATTCCCACTGGCTTCTTTTGCCAGGGATCAGTGCACAGGCAATCTTCTGGCTGATCAAGAGAAAACCTTAATTCATCAAATCCATCAACTATGAACAGGAGTTTCTCAGGATTCTTCAGTATCTCTTTAATTGTGTTCTTACTGGCCCATTGTTTTAAAATCATTTCAACGATACTACTTTCTTCTGTAAAGAGGTTCACTTCTCTACAATGTAAATAGAAAACATAATCAAACATGTCTTCATAAAGCTCTCCACAAGCCCAATCCAACATGATTTTTCTTGCTGTCATGGTTTTACCGATTCCTGCTACTCCTTGCAGCACAATAATTTGAGGTCTTAACCCATGTTTATCAGGCCTGAATAGTGTCTCAATGGTAATAGCAGAACGGGCTCTCTTCCTCATGAGCTGAGCATGAATCCCTCCAGAAGCCATAATTTCATGTTCTCGTTCCTTTTCTGGTCGGTGATAATCTATGATTATTAGTTTTGCGTAGCGTTGTTTCAGATGTACGTATTCTCCAGGAAGAAAATTCTGGTCCTTCACTGTCTGAAATTTGTTTTTAATGTGATCTTTATATGCCATTCTTTCATCTAGGAGAGGACAAACAACATTTAAAAGATTGGAAAGTAGAAAAAAACCCAGAAATATAATTTCTATATTCAAATTAGATTTGTTATGCCAATAAACGCTTTGGAATTGGTATTCAAAATAGTTAAAATTATTTATTTCATGCCAAAACAATAAAATTTGACACAGGAAGGAAATGTGAGAAACAAATTTGTATAGGAGTGTGACCATTCCCCCAGATAAATTTTTAAAATAAATTCTGGTGGTAGATATGTTTCAATAACTAAAATGATTTTATAAAAACCATGACTGTGATCCAACCCTATTGGTTCATTTGGCATGGAATGTCTCAAATATGACTGTTTTTATCTTTAAAAATAACATTTTAATGGCTGGACACCTGTGGTAAAAGTGACTTTGTTGTATGATCCAATCACAATCATTCAATAGTTCATGACACTCATATCTGCATATATATGGCTTGAACCTATGTCAGATTGCGCCAGAGAGAAAATTTCCAGTAATACTAGCACCTTTTCTATGCTAACCCTGTTTAGGAAAAACTGAATTGCTAGTAAAAGATAACAGAATATACAGCTTACATCATGCAAAATCAAAGTTCTACGGAACAATCCCTACCATTTGCTGATGTTTCAGGAACTTGATCTTGACCTAAAGCTAAAAGAGAAAGAGATCTGTAGTCTATTACTATAGTCACAGAATATAAAACACAGGCAGTGGATACTTTGAGGCCAGCAGAGTGCCTTGGCTTTCACTAGCTTTCCTCCATATTCTTATGAAATCAGTGAATTGCTTACTCAGCTTTTGCCAGTACAAGGAAAGGAAAGTGAAATTATGAGGCAGTGCACATTCTCCATCTGACCAGACTCTACATCCTACTATTTGCTAGAGAAGTATCTATTGTAAGCAGATTTGTTTAGTTAGGATGATAGTTAGGCCTTGTAGTTTAGTTAGGCCTGATGATAGACAGAAGCAATCACAACTAAGAAGGAATGAAGGAATGTCATATATGAACATATGAAGCTGCCTTATACTGAATCAGACCTTTGGTCCATCAAAGTCAGTATTGTCTTCTCAGACTAGCAGCAGCTCTCCAGGGTCTCAAGCTAAGCTATTTGCCTGGACCCTTTTTTGGAGATGCCAGGGATTGAACCTGGGACCTTCTGCTTCCCAAGCAGATGCTCTACCACTGAGCCACCGTCCCTCCCCTGAGCCACCGTCCCTAAGGAGGTGCATATGGATATTTCTGGTCCAGATATATATCCAAAAATAACCTTATCAGTATTTTTAAACTATATATTCAGGCATCTGAATGGTGTTTGGGATTTTTTGGGGTAACAGTGAATGGGCACAGAAAAATTCCAGAAATACACAGGATATTCTGGGACAGTATTTTAAGACTGCCATTGCTGTTTTTCTTCAAGTTTACAATGTGTCTGTGCTTTCTTGCCAGATCTTTGTAGTGGCATGTTAGGTTGGATTGGTTTGGATTCTCTAGTTTGAAATTGGTTTTGATGTGCTTGCAAGTGTACCCTGCTTAAATTGGTTTGCTTTAGATTCTCCGGTTTGACATTAGTTGTATTGGACTTGCTGCATCAGCCTGTGATTCTGCTGGGATGTTCTGATATGATGTTGGCTGTGTTGGGCTTGTTGATATTGTTTGCATTGGAAGACTTTTGGTTGCTTGCTCTTGTGTGTTTGGCTGTTGGCTTCTTTGCTGTGGATAAAATTTGGAATTTCCCCCTCCATAGGAAACAATAGGACAAGTAAGGTGGCTGGGGGCACATTTTTCAGGGCTGTAAAATTGAACCCCTTGATACAATCTACTTGAATCTTGGAGGAATCTTTAGTGTAGACAGCTAAGACTGGGTTCTCTGCAATTTTAGTATTGTTTGCCTGAAAAACAGTCTCCCCTCTCCCTTGGAAAGATTTTCCATAGGGAATAATGGAGCCCCAAAATTTCAGTGGGGGAAAAGCCAGTGCTGAATACTGAAATGGTATTGGGGAACCCAAATGACCTGGAATACCAGTATGTATGTCATTCCCCCAATCCAAATTTTAAAAATCATATTTGTTTCAGGTGTATACATCTAGTCACAGCATTGGCCTGAAGAGTAGTACAAGTAACCCGAAAAGTTAAAAACATCAACATGACATGTTTACATGCACTTAGACTGGAAATGATACATAAACATTTCTGAATAATGTTAGGAACAATTATAACTGATTTTTCATTAAACAGATTCTTCAGTATGGAAGCAAGGCTGGAGAGGTGAGGGGGCTCAGCAGAGATACAGTGGGACAGAACCACCTTCTGAAGCTGCCATTTGCTCCACAGGAGAACTGATCTCTGTAGTTTGGAGATCAGTTATAATTTTAGAAGAACTCCAAGCCCCACCTGGAGGTTGGCAAACCTGCTGAAGGCTTAGGAAAGCCACAGGGCCAGAACATGTGGCAAAGCTGGGGAAATAATGAACCTGTGGCTTCTAAGCTCACAGTTCATGACATGATATTCTGTTAGTCAATGTTAGTCTTCCTACATTGATTAGTATGTAATCCTCCTGAACATGAAGGAAAAAAGGTATTTATTCTACAATATGATAAGATTTCTTACCTGTCTTTGCTGCCACTTTGAGTTTTTCAGCAATATTCTTCATATTGATTTTTTCAAGGACTTGTATACATATGCTAAGTGCATCATCCTCACCAAAGACATTCCACATAAGATCTACAACATCTAGCGTATCAGCATTCTCCAGCTGGCTTCTGCTGATTTTTCCTTTTCCATTGCACTTAGTATCATGTAGCATATATTTAAAATGTTTGAATTCATTTTCAAAGAGTTCTTGCAAGGCATAATGGAGGGCTTCTTTAACATTTCTATCCATGTCTCTCATTAGAGATTATGCATCATCTGAAATTTCAAATCAGAAGATTAAATTAATATTAATATTGTTAGTGGAAAGTTCTTTTTTTCTCCCAGATGGGATTTAATTAATGCACTCATATTCTCCCCCCCCCCTCACCCCAGAAATATTTTGGGACATAAAGTGATGGGGGATAGTAATTTCAAATTGCACTGAAAAAGCAGAGAAAAGGGAAACGGCAATTAGTTGGTGTTTTAATTACTAAATCAGAGATTTCAGAATAATATCACTTACTCCACTTAAGCAATTTAACCTTTAATACGAGATAAGGAGATGTGCATGGTGCACTTGTGAACAATGTTAGAAATCTTGGCATTCAAAGCAGGAATAAAATGGTCTGTCCATTTAATAGGGGTTTAATAAACAGGAATGGGCAGTTGAGCATCACCTGATAATTGCTTCCAACTCAATCTGATCATCAGGAGCTTGCAACTGATGACATAAAAAGAGATATCAAGCTGAATATTAATTTTTTGCTCCTGTCTCCCTCCATTATTCCCTATTGACAAGTGTGCTGTATATTATTGCCAATGGGCAAGAGTGCTCTCCAAAATTCCCTATGGGCAAGCATACTCTCCATTATTTCCTAAGGTTTTTTGTACTTCAGAAAGTGGAAGGCTCTAATTATAGAGGGGTGACATTCAAAAAATCTTACTGCAGAAGGAGGCGATATGGATCCATCGTCTCAACACAATTGAACCCTTCAGTCTAAACCAGTGTAATGATTTATTTATTTATTTATTACTTTGCATTTATATCCCGCCCTCTCCGCAAGCGGACTCAGGGCGGCTTACAGTATCATAAAAACAATCAATTCCATAAAACATATAAAACCATAATACATTTATCAGTTTAAAACTATTACGCTATCTCAATCCAGTCTGGCGGTATTGGGTTCTGACTATGACCACCAGCTTCTGTAGGATGTCCGGTGGCAGCCCATTTTCAGTCAACCAGAAAAGCCTGTCTAAACAGTTCGGTCTTACAGGCCCTGCGGAACGCCGACAGATCCCGCAGGGCCCTTATAGCTTCTGGGAGGGTGTTCCAGAGTTCTGGTGCTGCCACCGAGAAGGCCCTAGATCTTGTTGCGCATAGCCTGGCTTCTTTTGGGCCAGGGGCAGACAGCAGATTTTTTGTCCCTGATCGCAGTGCTCTCTGGGGGATATATGGGGAAAGGCGGTCCTGTAGATAGGAAGGTCCCTGACCATAAAGGGCTTTAAAGGTTAATACCAACACCTTGAAGCGAACTCGGAACACAACAGGCAACCAGTGCAGCTCTCTCAGCACTGGCCGAATGTGCTCCCGTCGTGGTAGCCCCATTAACAGCCGTGCCGCAGCGTTCTGCACTAGTTGTAGTCTCCGGGTTAGCGTCAGGGGTAGCCCCATGTAGAGAGCATTACAGTGATCTATTCTTGAGGTGACCGTAGCATGGATTACTGTCGCTAGGTCGCTGCGGTCCAGGTAAGGGGCCAGCTGCTGTGCTTGCCGAAGATGGAAAAAGGCAGATCTAACAGTGGCTGCCACCTGAGCCTCCATTGTAAGGGAGGACTCAAGGAGCACGCCTAAGCTCTTGACCTTGGGGACCGGTATTAGTGGCACCCCGTCAAGGGCCGGCAGCTGGATCTCTCTCCCCGGACCGCCCCGACCCAGGTAGAGAACCTCCGTCTTCGTCGGATTCAATTTCAGCCGACTCAGTCTGAGCCAGGAGGCCACGGCTTGTAATGCCAGGTCTAGATTTTCCAGGGTACAGTCAGACTGGCCACCCATCATTAGGTAGAGCTGGGTGTCATCCGCATATTGATGGCAACCCAGTCCATACCTCCTGACAATCTGGGCAAGGGGGCGCATATAGATATTAAATAACATCGGGGATAGGACCGCTCCCTGCGGCACCCCGCAACTAAGGGAGTGCCTCTGGGATGCTTCCTCCCCTATCACCACCCTTTGTCCCCGATCTTGGAGAAAGGAAGTCAGCCACTGCAAGGCAGATCCCTGTATCCCCACATCGGTGTGTATCCCGTTCATATTTCATTTAGTGTTATTGGGGGGGGGGTATATAGTTTCTGAATATGCTGTGTGTTTGTAACTTGTGGTTACAGTACGTCCCCTTTAAATTACTAAATGTGCAACCGCTGCAGTTTGTCTCTTAATGACTGTTAATCTTGGTCGTAGCAAGCCATCACTTGAGAAACTGAAAATGGGCATATATGAGAACTAGTCAGGATGACTTTGAAGGTAGTATGGCTTGCTGGCACACTTTCAATTCTGATATAATTTGAATATTTCTTGGTTATTATTCTGTCTGTTGTCACAATTTGTTTACAGTATATTTGTTCGGCTTATGAAGAAGCTGTAATCAGTGAAATGCGGTGTCAAGCCGGTGATCACATGAAGGTGAATTTTCCTTTGAAGCTGATATCTGCGGATGGACTCTGCTCTTTGTATAACTTTGGAGTGAACATACCCGATGAAGATTTGTGAATTTCTTCGGAGTCACCTAATGAAATTGACATATTCTTCATGGGACTCTCTACATAGAACTGTCTAATTTTAATTATTTTTGTAATTTTTGTAAGAATTTTTGGATGCTTGTGCACTTTCATGTAATATGATAATTTTCTAATTTTGAATCAAGTGTTTGGTATTTTTGGTGCAGTTGTTTTGGGTTTAAATGTCACCTGGAGATTGGCAACAGGGGGAAATGGCATTGTACCTGTCTGAAGTCCCACCCTTCCTCAAACCCTACCCTCTCCAGGAATTCTTAACCTGGAGTTGGCAACCCTATCTCCTTCCCCTTATCTGCCCCTCTGACATCAGCTTTCCATCACCTCCCCCCTCCCTGTAGCCTCTACATAAGCAAAGAACAGTCCTTCTCCGCCATGAGGGGTGGGGAAGACCAAGGCAGCTTACATCATTCTCATCTCACAACCCTGTGAAGCAGGTTAAGCTGGAAGTGTGTGACTGGTCCAAAATCACCCAGTTAGCTCCCACAGCAAGAACCTGGGTCTGGTAAACCCTACTTTAAAGCCTTGACTCCTATGCCCTCCTCAGACTCCACTGCAAAACCTGGAACTGACAGCCATAGTCAGGACTGGCCCCAGTGAATTCTGCCTCAGAGGCCTGTAGTGATACCTTTCAGACCAACAGTCTCTCTCTGACAATGTTGTTGGACTTAAGCACAGGACTTCAATCTCTCTCTCTGTATCTGGTCTGGCACAGCATGCCATTTCCCTCCCTTTCTAGAGGAGAACAGGGAGGAGCCCTCAACCAATCAAAGGAAACCTTTCTCTGACTGTTTCTCTTCTCCTCCCTCCCTCAGCCAATCAAAGGAAAGTTTTCTTTCTCTCCTCTGTGAATCAGTGCGACAGGCAGCTCAGCCAGTAGGAGGAGAGTAGGGAGAGCCAGTAACTGAACTAAGGTTGTTTGCCTTTCACTGACAAAAGCAGCTTTGCTGGCTAGCAACAGCCACTTGGGCGGGAGAGAGGAGCAAACTCAACCAATGACACATAAATATTTTTGATGGGCCAAAGGTTGATGAAGTGCAGTTCCACCCAGTCCAACATGAAACCAGTTTCATGTCTATAGATTAAAAAAATCCACCAAAATGATCACAACCCAAGAAAGGAGCTATATAACTAAAAATGGCCTTTTGAGAATATGATTTAAACATTGGAATTTATTGAGTCCTCCAAATTCTCCACATGTCTCCAATGGAAGTTCATTACAATAAAAATACAAGAAATAAAAGTGGTTCCTTAATGTATAGTAATATGGTAAATGCTCAGGGGAAACTCAAGTCCTGGCAAGATTTTAAAGATGAAGGAATCAATATTCAATGACTATTAATATCACCAATTAGTTTCAAGATTAAAGAAGATTATCAACATGGAAAGGGTAGCTATAAAAGAGGTGACCCCATAAATGGTTATGGGGGTAAAGAAATTAAGTTCACAGTAGGGTTGCCAAGTCCAATTTAAGAAATATCCGTGGACTTTGGGGGTGGAGCCAGGAGACTTTGGGGGGTGGAGCCAGGAACCAGATTGTGTCAAACATAATTGAACTCCAAAGGGAGTTCTGGCCATCACATTTAAAGAGGCCACACACCTTTTAAATGCCTTCCCTCCATTGGAAATAATGAAGAATAGGGGCACCTTATTTGTGGCTCATATAATTCGATCCCCTGGTCCAATCTTTTTGAAACTTGGGGGTAGTTTGGGGAAAGGCATTAATGCTATACTGAAAATTTGGTGCCTCTACCTCAAAAAACAGCCCCCCCAGAGCTCCCAATACCTCCGGATCAATTCCCAATTATACCCTATGAGAATTGATCTCCACATAGGGAATAATGAAGTGCCCTGCCCAGCAGACATTTCCTTCCCTCTCCCCCCCGCCCCCATTTCTGGCAACTCTGAAGCAAGGGATTGGCATCTGTACTCATGAGTTGCAGCCGACTTCTTTTTGAAACTTGGAGGGTAATTTGGGGAGAGGCACCAGATGCTATGCTAAAAATTTGGTGCCTCTACCTCAAAAAACAGCCCTCCCAGAGCCCAAGAAACCCATGGATCAATTCTCCATTATACTTTATGGGAATTGGTCTCTATAGGGAATAATGGAGTGCTCAACAGACATTTCCCTCCCCCCCACACACACACACTTTCTGATGTCTATGAAGCAGGAGGAGGGCCTGCAAACCAGGAGATCTGTCACCACCTGGGGATTGGCAACCCTAGTTCACAGCCAGCTAGCTGCTAAGATAAAACTGGGAGCCAGTTCGGTGTGGTGGTTAAGTGTGCAGACTCTTACCTGGGAGAACCAGGTTTGATTCCCCACTCCTCCACTTGCACCTGCTGGAATGGCCTTGGGTCAGCCATAGCTCTTGTAGGAGTTGTCCTTGAAAGGGCAGCTGCTGTAAGAGCTCTCTCAGTCCCACCTATCTCACAGGGTGTCTGTTGGGGGGGGGGGGGAGGCAAAGGAAATTGTGAACGCTCTGAGAGTCTGAGATTCAGGGTATAAGGTGGGATATAAGGTGGGATCCAATAGCATCTTCTTCTTCTGATACAAAATATTTTTCAGATGGTATATTACTCCAAAGGATATAGAGAAAGTAGATAAAAATTACAAAGGAAAATGCTAGAAATGTCAAGATATAGATGGAACTTTTTATCTTGTGTGGCAGACTTGTAAAAAAGCAAAAAGATATTGGAAGGAAATACATGGGAAAATGTAGACTATATTACAATTCAAATTCCCCATGGGAGCTAAGAATATGTTATTAGGAATACTGCCTGATAAATTACCAAAAATTTTAGAAGAAATACTTGAATATATGGTTACAGCAGCTAGAATCATCTGTGCAGTAAAATGGAAACCAGACATTTGACCAGACTTAGACTGGGAAAATAAACTTGCTGATTATGCAGTAACGGCAAAATTAGACGTTTATCTGAGAAACAGATCAATTTCAAAATTTGAGGAGAGGTGTAATGTTTATTACATAATGAGGAAACAGAAAAGAAAGAAGCAGAATGAGAATATGCTTTTAATATGACAGCATAAGGATCTGATTTTTGAACAAAAATACCCTCTATTCCAGGGCTACCAAACATGTGGCCTGTGGGATGCATCCAGCCTGCGCAGGGCTCAAACCTGTCCCCCGAGCAACTTCCTTCTCCTTCTTTCTTCTCCAGGGTTGCTGCTGCAGCCACAGTGTAGATTGTTTTTTGCCCAGCTCCTTCCTTGGCTCTTTGCTTTCTGCTTCCTACCTCACGCTTCCCTCCCCCTCCCCCACTCTCTCTCACAGAGCCTCTCTCTCTTTCTCAGGGTTGCCAGCCTCCAAGTGGAGCCTGAAGATCTCCCGCTTTTACAACTGATCTCCAGCTGGCAAAGATCAACTCCCCTGGGGGAAATGGCTGCTTTGGAGGGTGGACTCTATGGCATACTACCATGCTGAGGCTCCTCTCCTTCCAAAACCCCTCCCTCTCCTGGATCCACCCCCAAAGTCTCCAGGTATTTTCCAACACAGACCTGACAACCCTACTCTCTCCCTCTCTCGCACGCACACACAAAATCAGAATTATTGTTAAAGGGGGATAGGGAGGAAAGTGACCACCTGTAATTTACTTTGATCGTGCTGCTCATGAGGGCAAAGCAGTGAGGCAGCCAGACAGGCCATGAATTTTTTAAAAATGTTGCGAATTCATGGATGTAGTCGCTGCTACAGAAATGAAAAAAGCAAGGTGACTGATGCAATAGAAGTCTCAGTTTTAAAAGACTCTGCTGGAGCAGAAGGGGAATCAAACCCCAGCCACCCCCAACCCCTCAGCAAGTGGAAGCAACCCTTAAACTGACCTGCAGCAGGTACATCATCTTGCTAAAATCCTTTTAAGGAGGTGGGGGTTAGGAGACTTGGAGAAGGCTCCTGTGCTCAGACTCTTGTAGCTCTATTGTGTCCACACTTTCCGTGTAGGAAATATGTTTATCCAAAGCAGGGAAATGCGGGGAAGAAGCCTTTTAAAGTTCCATGTAAAGAGCTTTGGTTTGCACCCTCCTGTCCTTCCAGCATTTAGAATGTAGTCAGAGAGAAAAGGTCAGAGGGAGATGAAAAGTGAAAGGAACTTTCTTTTCCTTATAAGGGAAAGAGAACTGGAATTCAAGAGTGCCCAGTATGACTACTGATAGTGTGTGTGGTGTCTTAAGTTGCTTGGAGCTGAATGTAATTTTTTTATAAGGTAGTTTTCTGTTCTAGGCAGTCACTAGCTGTGGAAAGGTGAGTGTCTAGGTGGGGAAGTGGTTAACACAAACTAATACTTTTTTTTTTGAGGAAAGGGAAGGAAACCTTATTATGAATTCCTCTTCTCAGAAGAGGACATCCTGAATCCAGAGTCATTGGACCTCCTGGATAGGTAGGCTCCCCGTATCATATGTGGTGGGAATGTCCAACAGTGTCAAATTTTTGGAACAAAGTGGTAGAGCAAATAAAACTTATATTCGACCTAACCATTCCAGTGGACTTTAGACTTCTTTTAGTTGATATCTGGGCAGATAAATTGGTGAGTAAAGATCAGAAATCTTTAATCTCGACAGTGTTGGTGATAGCTTGCACGACAATTACTAAAAACTGGAAATCTCCACATACCCCCACGATTGAAATGGGGTGGTATGATAAGTTATGGGACCAGTATGCAATGGGAAAAACAATGGATAACCCTTTCTTCAAAAATGATACTGATGGGGCTATAGATTATGATTTACTCTGGGCCCTGGTTTTAGAATTCTTTGGGGAAATTTCTTTTTTGCCTAATAGAATGGATTATAGGCTATTTTTCAGTTCATAATACCTAGCATATTATGTACTGTTTTTGTAAATTGTTTGTTATATGCACCCAATGGTCTAAATTAGATCTTTGTATGTTAGATTTATATATTTATTATTTATTTTTCCTATGCTCTCTTTGTATTGGAGTAGAACTTGTACTGATTTTGTCTTTTCATTGTCCTCCTGAAGCCTTCTCATTTCTTTGGTTTTTCTGTAAAATCCTTTATGTATTCAATAAACCATCTTGTACTTTCCCTCTCCCCCCCCCCCCACAAGAAATGAAACTTATTAATAGAGCCTGGGGGAAAGCAGGGTTTGGAGGGGGAAAGGACTTCAGTGGGGTTGCACCCTCCAAAACAGCCATCTTCTCCTTGGGAACTGATCCTTGTTGTCTGCAGAGGATGTCTGCCTTTGTGGCCAGACTTAGATGATATTCCCCTTCAGAATATCTGAAGCTACTTCACTGAATTGGGTGCTGTATAATATATATATAAAGCTGCTTTATACAGAGTCAGACAGTTGGTTCATCCAGCTGTTTCTGATCTGCTTTGAATGGTATCAGACTCACAGCATCTCAGTCAGAGAATGACATTTCTAAATGCCTTACCCTGGGCATGGTAGGAATAAATATATACCTGTCAATACATGTGCATGCATGTAAGTGAGCTCAAGTACCACATCCAACTCAAATATGAGGTGATAACTCAGTAGTGGGTATTGGGGGTGAGGGGTGCGGGGTGGACACTGAAGAATTTAATATCTTCAAAAGGCAAAAAAGAAAAAGAAAAGAAACCTATGAAAGGAAAGAAGAAACTAAGCAAAGAAGCAAATACCCTCAAGTGGTTGACCCCAAGACATCTCAATTTAACCCTTTTTCTGTTAGAGTGCTCCAGCATATACTTCAAGTCTTTAAAAACCCAGGCATTCCTATTTCTACCTGGCTATCCACCACAGAGCTATCCACCACAGCAATATCTTTGCTGACTCCATCCAGCCATTGAAGGCCTGAGCAGATCTGATTCAACTAATAGTAATGTCGCTTACTGCTGTTCTGAGATCTGCTCTGGAAGGCTGCTTTTCTAGCCTTCTAGAGTCCCCTGATTACTTCTTTTCATTGCCTGCCTTATGCGAGTTAGCCAGCCAATGGGGCAGGGACACAGCTTGCTATCTAATCTCTCCCAGACTGAACATGCACAAAACTACTCCTTCCATTCATCCAACAGTGATCTGGGGCAGGGAGGGAGAGTGAGAAGCAGAGCTGTTTCCAGCAGCAATTTGCCAGATGCCATTGAGTACACACAAATAGGGTTTAAGGCTTTTCTCAATAGTTGGTCCCCAGTGTCCCTTAGGTGATATTGAAGAGACAGTGCCATCGAACAAAGAGGTTTTATAGCACGGATTATAGATTATGAGTGGTGATAGATCTGTCCATTAATTTTTTATCATTACCATATCTTCTGAAAGAGAGTTTCTGTGATGGAACTGTAGACATTCGAGCAGTTTACGCACATTCAAAGTGCATACAATATGCATTCACTGAATGGGGACATTCAGCCCCTGACCTATATGCATGTTCATTGGAAGAGCTATAGAGTAGGGGTGTGCATTCGGTAAAGATAAAATGTGGGGAAAAAATGAAAAATGTCCTTTTTGGTATTTTTAGGCTTTCATAAAGCCCAGTCAGATTCTCTGATCTGACCTGGTAGCCAAATTAAGCATACCAGAGAAAAAACAAAAAAAAAATCGGCTTTTTTTTCTTTGGGCATCAAGAGAATGGCAGGGGGAAGGGGGAGAAGAATACTCCTTCCTTGGCTTCTGGGGAATCTTTCATCTTCTTTTGTCTCTACAATTAGAACCATTAAGACGTGAAGATTCTCAATGTGTTCCTCAATCACTCAGGCATCAAGTTAACAACTGTTTTATCACTGTGAACTCAATCAGGGCAATGGGGGGAGGGGAGAGATTTGTTGCAGCAAGTTATTTTACTGCAAATAAGAATAAATGCTCCAGAATGGTTAATATTTATAATTTCACACATACTCAGGAATAGATTAGCAAAGGAATGGACTTCTGAAATAAACCAATAGCTAAAAACAGGGCTAGTTTGTAATTTATCTAATTTATCATGCCTTTGTGCTTCCTTTAATTATACAGTATAGTTAAATTGCTTTCCTTTGTAAAGCCTAGCAGCCAGCAGAAAGGGGAGGTGGGGAGGGAGAGATGGACAATCTGGCCAATTAGGGCCAAAGAAGTGATTGCCAGTCACAGGGGATTTTTTCACATTTTGAAAATCTTCTGTGCATGGCCAGAGAGCATTACCCTGCTGCTGAATTCATTAAACATTTCTGAAGGAATACCCCTGACTCCTGTCCTGTCCCTGGCTGCAGGAAGAAGACATCTCCTGGTTTGCCTGGCAATGCTTAAAAATATTTTCCTGTTAGGTCTTTTTAAATTTGCCTAGTGGGTTAAAGGGAGGGCTGTTAAGGGGGGGCTACTTTGGGTTGGGGGGAAGGCTGTCCTTGCCTAGGCATTTGTAAAAAAAGTTTAATTGCTTTGTTGACTTCCAGAAGGTTGTTTTTCAGGAGCAAGCTGGTTGGTCTGAGAGTTGTTCAGTGGGTGCTTCTGAGTTTTTACAACTTAGTTAGGGCTATTAGTAGGATTTTTAAAATAATTAGGGTCTGAGACAGGAAATTCTTTGAGTAACGTTGGCATAGAGCTTTAGCACTTCCCCTGTAAGTAGGCCAGATAAGATCTTAAAAGCAGGAGATCTCCGGGCCCCACTTGGAGGCTGGCAACCCTAATTTAAGCAGCTGTTTTCTCCAGGGGAGCTGATCTCTGCCACCTGGAGAGCATATGGCACAGCCCGTTCCTGAGGACTGGAAGGTAGCAAATGTCACCCCCATCTTTAAACAAAGTAATGGAAGCTGTAAAAGGTAGTAAGGACTCCTTTAAGCGGTGGAAAGCTACTCCAAGTGAGATTAATAAAAGGGAACACAGGCTGTGGCAAATCAAATGCAAGACTGTGATCAGGCAGGCAAAAAGGGACTATGAGGAGCATATTGCAAAAAACTTGGGGCTCTTTAGCTTGGAGAAGTGTCGACTGCAGGGTGACATGATAGAGGTTTACAAGATTATGCATGGGATGGAGAAAGTAGAGAAAGAAGTACTTTTCTCCCTTTCTCACAATACAGGAACTTGTGGGCATTCGATGAAATTGCTGAGCAGTCAGGTTAAAACGGATAGAAGGAAGTACTTCTTCACCCAAAGGGTGATTAACATGTGGAATTCACTGCCACAGGAGGTGGTGGTGGCTACAAGCATAGCAAGCTTCAAGAGGGGATTAGATAAAAATATGGAGCAGAGGTCCATCAGTGGCTATTAGCCACAGTGTGTGTGTGTGTGTGTGTATTGGCCACTGTGTGACACAGAGTGTTGGACTGGATGGGCCATTGGCCTGATCCAACATGGCTTCTCTTATGTTCACATCAGCCCTCACCTGGAGATTGGCAACAATGGTTCTCCAGGAAATCCCTCCTACCCAATTTGATCTTTGTTGGGGGGTTTTTGGCAATGCCATAAAATTAGCATTGCCTCTGCTGGGCACCTGCACTGGTTCTGCTGCTGACTGAGACAACACTGTTTTTTAGGTAAGAGATTCTCATATTTCCAGAAGAGGAAAACTTTGTTGGTTAGCATTTGGTTTTCTTCTTCTCTGCTGCTGTAAGCGTTGCTTTCCTTTTATTAGTACTTATTTGCTGATGTTTTGCTAATAAACCCCTTTTACCTAACAAATCCTATTTCCATTCATTATTTTCAAATCCAAAATGAACTCTGCCAACTAAAATAAAAAACCCTTTGGAAACACACAGTTCTAAGCCAAATAACACCCCCACTCCCAGACCTCTGGGAGAAGCGACAGTTTAGCTCTCCTCACTGGTATGCTTATTTCTGCTTCTAGAAAAGCTCCCATTCCCCTTTTACTTTTTGTTGTGTATGCGGACTCATATAATACGTTTTTACCAGTGTTCCTGCCTGGCTCATTGGAGTCTAGTAGACTGAGCTTGGGGACTCAGGAACAATGGGCAGTAGGATCCAAACCCCTGCTGCCCAGGTCCAATCACAGGCTCTCTGCTGGTTCAAATGACCCAATGATGTTCTAGTGCAGGAACCTTGAACTGTATACAGTTGGCTCTGTTGGCCCAGTTGAGCAGTCTTCTAGTTCAGCCGTTACCCTGTTACCATGCTGTAACTAATAAAGAGACCGTGTCTCCTCTCTGCATCGAACCCACTATATAATACTTGCAACATGTGATAGGATTTTCTTGGCTGACTTAGCATGTGACCAGAGAAACAACCTTCCCACCTCAGACTAAATACAGCCCTTCTGGTTCCTTTCTTATCTCTGAGTCCCACATAAAAATTTTCTGTGCAGCTGCTAAGGTATTCCAGGAAACTGCTTCTCTGTTTATTAGTGGGAGAAAAGGGTGCTTACCCTGTCCCTTTAGGAGGGAAAGGCAATGGCAAGCCTGCCCAGCATGGTATTCAGTCAGAGGAATGTGGCCCTGGGGGACACATATAACCCCTGGAAACACTCCACATATCTTGTTTACTCCTGTTTCTTTGCATACACACCCCTGATGTAGCTTCACATTCAAACTTGCTGCACTGCTGTCAAGTCAGGAAATGATGGTCGTTAGTGGAATGTACTACTGTTCTAAACTGCAGCTCAACATCCTGTGTCTATTTTTTCCTCTGGCACAATATGACAAGTCAGCGCACAACTTTAGCACAGGAAACTCTAACGCCTCATTCTATTCACTGATTTTTGCAGTTCACTCAATTATAAGACTATCCATTATGCTGCTGAAATAAAATGCCAAGGTTCTCTGTGCATCTCTCTGGACTGTAGCACGCACTCCTTTATTACTACTCTTAAAATATTGTTTGCAGCAGGACTTTTTTTTTGTAATAGGAACTCCTTTGCATACACATCCCTGATGTAGACAATCCTCCTGGAGTTTATAGGGGTCTTATTACAGGGTCTACTGTAAGCTCCAGGAGGATTGGCTACATCAGGGATGTGTTGCCTAATATGCAAAGAAGTTCCTGCTACAAAAAAAAGCCCTGATTTGTGGCAATAAACACTTGGATTAATTGTGTAAATGGATCCTACAAAAGGCCACTCTCTGCAGGAGGAGCAAGGCGATTGCATCATCAAAGAAGAATGGGTTTTAGCAGATGGAAATTCTCTGCTTGAGCGACAAGCCTCTTCTGCTCAATCATTACTTTCTAGGCTTCCCAATCCCCAGGTCCCAGCAGGGGAGCCCCGTCCCCACAGCCACCATGCACCTCTAGATCTCCGGCAGGTTTAGAGACCTGCAAACGGGTGTGTTTCAAAATGTGTGTGTGTTTGTGTGCCTTTAAAGTCAAGCAGGAAGTACTTCATGGGGAAGGGTCAGCAGCACAGTCCCTTCGTTTGTTTTGCTTTCGTTTCAGAGCAGAGAGAGAGAGAGCAGTGTAGCCTCTGTTCTTTTCAGATGTCGTTGTGGAGGAACCAGACCCAGTAAGTGTGTGTGTGTGAGTGAGAGAGAGAGAGGGTTGCCAATTCCCAGGTTTGGAGGCCTTCCCCCCGCTTTAGGGTCATCAGAAAGTGGGGGCGGGGGGGAAATGTCTACATAGGGAATAGCGAGGAATTGATCTGCGGGTATTGGGGTTCTGGGGGGGCTGTTTTATGAGGCAGAAGCACCAAATCTTCAGTATAGCATCTAATGGCTCTCCCCAAAATACCCCCCAAGTTTTGAAATGATTGGACCAGGGGGTCCAATTCTATGAGCCCCAAAAGAAGGTGCCCCTATCCTTCATTATTTCCTATGGAAGGAAGGCATTTAAAAAGGTGTGCTGTCCCTTTAAATATGATGGCCAGAACTCCCTTGGAGTTCAATTATGCTTGTCACACCCTTGCTCCTGGCTCCACCCCAGTGTCTCCTTGCTCCACCCCCAAAATCCCCAGATATTTATTGAATTGGACTTGGCAACCCTATTACTTTCTATGCAGGTATTCATAGATATAGAAGAAAACACCAAGAAGCAAGAGACAAGAGGCCTGCAAACATTCCTTCATGACTGACCAGAAGAGGGTTTTTTTATGGAATTGCCAAATCTGAGGAACATAACTAGCTATGGTTCACATTCACATCTGGCAGCTACTGCTCTCTCTACAGCAAGTGCCTGCAGAGTCACTAGAGCGTCTTTCTGCATGAACAGAAGCCAAAAGATCACATAACCGTAGAAATGGCAAAATGAAATGTATCAACCAAAGCAGCCGAACCCCATGTTTGAGTTGGGCAGTAAACGGTGAGAACAGGACAAGTTAATCTAAGATTCAATGCACATGTATGTTGGTTAAACATGGTATGTCTGCCTGCCACCAGCACTTAGCACAAAGTTTTCACCCTGATTGCATTAAACAAACATAGTATTTCTGTGTACATAAAACAACAAACATAAACAAAGACTAGTCTAAATCCAATTTGAGACAATCATGAAACTTTTGACAGTTCTGTTAAATAAGTCACCAGAACTCTCTAGTGTGGAATAAACTATTTTCCCTCTGATAAAAGTTACAGACAAAGGAAGAATGAAGAACCCTTTCAGCTATTTTACATAGAAAAGTGACAGTTAATGGCAAATTCTTCCCAATAATTGATTCAGCTTAGAAGTTATGAGCAAAATTTGAGAATGCTCGAGAAAAATGTATTTTTCCCAGCAGTTCAAAATTTGCTCATAATTGACAGGTAAAGATTGTGAGCCTCTCAAATCTATTCCTCTCTCCTACCTGTCCTGGTTGTTGCAGCTGGTGCTCTGGGCTGGTGGGGGTGTTTGGTTTTGTATCTTCCGCTGTAATATGGCAGTGGAACTCTGTCCTTCCTCCCCCTTCTCTTAGATGGCCTGCTAGAAAACGGGCACAAAATTTCTTCCCTTTCGGTTTCTCCTCTTCTTGGCAGAGATGACAGCTGACAACTCTCTTTTCTTTATATTTCTCCTTCCTCTCCCTGAAGCATGAAATGCGGCTGCATTTCTGCTCCAAACATCAGAAGAACTAGGACATATTTTCCTAAGACACTAGAAATATAAGGAAAGTAAATATCATAAGGAAAATACATATCCTGGTACTCTGGACATCAAGGATAGAAATGGACAGAGAAAGAGAAAGCTACCCATTGCCTCTATCATTGGTGATAGAGTGGGGTAGCTTGAGAAAGCCAGCCAGACACCAGAGCAGCAGCTGAAGGAGTTAGCTGTATGGGTGTGAGGCAAGAATTCCTCTCCAACTCAGATAAAAACCCAGACCGGAAAAGAATTCCTGCAGTTGCAATGCTTGCCTCACACTGACACAAAAAACAACTGGTGAGATACACAGTAAATAAAGGTTAAAAAATGGTCTGAAACCTTATATAATAAAGCTTAATACAACCAAACTTGTTGTGTGCTAAATAACTATTTCATAATTCATATACTATAAGAAAAGTCACAAACATTACATAAAAACTATGTTATGAACAAACGGAAACCTCTTCATGAAATCAAAACTCAATCCCCAGAAATTAATCCAAAAGCATTTAAATCACAATCAAAACCAGGAGGTTAGTCCATGTATTCCTTTCCACTAGAATCACAAAACAGAACAATCCAATTTTCTTCAGTCCATGCAGAATATAATAATAAATATGACCTCATGGTAACCATGATAACAGGTCCCGGCCTCTTATGGGTGAGCTGACTAATAGGAACTGGTTTTCTGACAAATGGCCAAACTATCCTGTATAACAGATCAGGCAAATATTTCAAAGTCCTGTTGCTGCAATTATTTTTACATCTGGCAAATGCTCAGTGTTATCAATGAATTGCCAAAGTTTATATCCCAAGTCAAGGAACAGTAAAATTTGGAGACATCCCTAAGTTTTATTGTTTTTGGACTTAGGGGACTGAGTATATGAACAATTGCATGTTTTACAAAGGTGTGCAAGTGCTGGCCCTACATGAGATAAAACCACTATCTTCTTTTTAAGTGTAAAATAGAGAAACTGTCTGTTCACTCATTCAGAAGGGGTAGCACAAACTTTATTTCCCACACCAGTCATAATATATCCTTGTCTACTTACTTGTCATTTCAGGAGTCATTCTAATAATTCGAAAAATGTTATTCTTGTAGTTGCTTTTCAAACATGTACACCACGATACGTAATGCACAATCCTGACAGAGTAAGAAAACAGAGAGGCAGAGACAGGAAGTGGTCTGTTACAAGTTCTTTTAAAGGTATTTTGTAACACATCTTAATGTCCCGGAGGGGGTAATCATATTCATCTGTTGACATCAGAATAGCTAGGTATCTTGTGGCTCCATAAAGACCAACAAACTCACTTAGAATGAACTGATATTAGACTTTTCACTTGTACAACATCTCATTTAAACTAGGAGGCTACAGTGCAGCTATACAGCATGTGTTGGAAGGTTGCACAGGTAGCAACCCAGTTGTAATGAGGCACTATATGAGTGTAAAGTCCTACTATAGACTACTTTTGGCTTGCAAATGTCATGTTTAAATCAATTCTGAATGAGTATAGGACAGAAAGCTAGCACCCAGAGTAGTAAGCAAGGGTGGGTGGCTCAGCCAACAGGAACTCAGTGTTCAGCAATGGAAGCTCCCTTGAAAGACCAAACAGAAGATCAGAAATTCATCTGATATGACATTCCTTCGGTCTATTATGTTTTTCTTGCCAGAGACTTACCTTGTAGCGATTCCAGGGTCCCTTGTTCTTGTGCAACTTTTTTCTCACGCTGTGCAGCAGAGTCTATGAACTACAAACAGTCCTCCCGATTCACTTTACTTCCCTCACCAAGATATCAGTGATGTAGCACAAACACAAGGAAGTGCTTAACAAGCAGGTCCCTGGTACAAAGTCGATAAAGTAGAGTAAGGAAAATGCCATATTATGAAAGTGAAATGAATTCTCCCAAATGTCAGAAAAAGTGACAAATGAGTTTCACATATTTCTACTTCACACTGCAGTCAATAAACAACACATCAAAAAAAAAAAAGAGATCTGGTCTAACTTTCTTAACTATAAGTTTTCTATATATGGGATTCTTTTTACTGTATGGAAGGACATTATTTCATGTGAGCCCAGTATGCAATATGAGGTGATACCAGCCAGGCACAGATTTGCCAGAACCACTTCAAGTGCTGTTTGTGAACTAGAGTGGTAGTACCTACTCTACACTGCTGTAATTGTACCCTTTTTGGGTTATGTAATCTCCCCTCAGGATGTGGATCAGATCTTAGAAATTAGACAAGATCGGTACTTGGATGGTGAACCACCAAGTGCTACCCAAACTGGACCCAAGGACAGGGAGAAATTAGCTGAGTGACAAATTGATTAGGGCAGCATGCAACAAGGAATAGAGGGGGAAGGAGAGAAGTCAGAAGTGAAAGCTTCCTTGGTTTGATTTGCATGGGACTCACTCACTCCATCACAGACACATGCACACCTAACACAAATTCAGGAATTTTACTCTGGAATCAATCCCCTACGTATGTGCCTTCCCAATATGTATGTTAGCCAAATACATGAGACTTAAAAATACATGACTGTCGGCTAGGGTTGCCAAGTCCAATTCAAGAAATATCTGGGGACTTTGGGGGTGGGGCCAGGAGACTTTGGGGGTGGAGCCAGGAGACATTGGGGCAGAGCCAGGAGCACGGGTGTGACAAGCAGAATTAAACTCCAAGGGAGTTCTGGCCATCCTATTTAAAGGGACAGCACACCTTTTAAAATGCCTTCCTTCCATAGAAAATAATGAAGGATAGGGGCCCCTTCTTTGGGGGCTCGTAGAATTGGACCCCCTGGTCCAATACTTTTGAAACTTGGGGGGCATTTTGGGAAGAGGCACTAGATGCTATACTGAAAATTTGGCACCTCTACCTCAAAAAACAGCCCCCCCCCAGAGCCCCTGATACCTGTGGATCAATTCCCCATCATTCCTTATGGGAATTGTTCATGGAGGTGCATAATGGCTGTGGGGGTGGGGCTTCCCCCGCCGACCAGCTGGCTGGGGGAGGGGGAAAGCCTGTAAAATCAGGGAATCCCCCGCTGGGACCTGGGGATTGGGAAGCCTACTGTCGGCATTCTCCAACATAAAATTGCTACCCAAACTGGGCCCAAGGAAGGGGGAATTAGTTTTCAATACAGGGGTCACCAACATTTCTGAGCCTGTGGCATCTTTGGAATTCTGACAGAGCATGGTGGGCACCGCCACAAAACTGACTGCCATAAAATGTCTGCCACATAAGGTAGATCCAGTCACAAAATGGCTGCCACAGTTTGCCTTCAGTCACACAGTGAAAATTCTTGTGCTGTAGTAGAAAAAGCTGCTTTTGTTTTACTTAAACAAAGACTCCTGGATATTGAGTTGCAAGAACTACGTAGCTGTGCCTCCGGTAGATGTTCTCCTCTGAGATTAGGGATTCCTCCTGTAGGGGCAATAGCAATGTACCTTTTCTATATTAGTGATCCATATATCCGCAAAGCCTCTAGTGGAACCTTGGCAACATATCTTTCTTGTTTGACTTCTCCTAACCTTCATAGAGCCTTCATGTCAGCTTGCTTTGCTTTCTGGGCTGAGAGACTTGCTTTGCCTTCTGCTGTGGTGTATGGGAGGTCTAAGAAAATTTCATATTCCAGCAGGTTTTGCGGTTGTGGTTCAAGGGATATAGAAAGTACTGGACACGTTCTCCTGCATTGTACATTTTACTGTGATATTCGTGCCATTTACTTAGATCCTCTTCTTCGAAATCATGAAGGACAATCTGATGATGGTAAGACTCTTTTCCTATTGTCCTCTCATAACCCTGAAATTATTGAGACTGTGGCAAAATATCTGTGCTGTGCTTCTAATAGAAGAGGAATATTTCAAATGTTGGGGTAATAGGTATATGTTTTCTCCCTTGCTGATTATGCTGTTATGCCAATAAAGGTGGTTGTTGTTGTAGTAGCACAACATTTTAAAAAATCTGAATAGTCAATCAAATCTCCCATGGCCAATCAGAAATCTTGCAGGACAAAAGCCCCTCCTAGCAACCTCCCACTTTCTAAAAACACTTTGTGGGCATCATGGTACCCATGGGACCATGTGGGGGTGTCAAGAAACTGGCCTTGTCTGATAATCATTTTTTGTCTTTCAATGTTTGGTCTAATGTTGAATGTGCTAATGCCTTTCAAATGTCAAATGACAACACTCATAGTTAAGCATTTACTGGATTATAACCAGGATATCTAAGGCAAATTGAAACATCAGGTGTCAGCAGTTTTTTGTGTTTGACAGACCCTGCTTGGAAAGAGCAAGCACTGGGAGAGCTTGCCCTGCAAACTGCAGTTTCATGTCTGGGGCTCACACGGTGCCATGGAAACATGGAGAACTGTTGGAGGCAGGGCTCCCCCCCCCCCCGCAGCCAAACAGCTGGTGTTGGGGAAAGCCCTTAAAACTAGAGGACCCCCTGTCCCCACCTGAGGATTGGTATTCCTAGAGGCACCTGAAGCAGGGCCTCTGAAGATGACCTCAGTGGTCAGGGAGGCTCATAAGAGAGTAGTGTGTGTGGCTGGGTATGTGTTGTGGTTGTGTGGTAAAGGGAGGATGATGTATGTATTGGTTTGTGGCTTAGTCATAGACTAAGTTATATGTTCTTTTTCTTTCGTGGATGTTATGTTTTCTTTTCTTGAATAAAAGTAAAATTCCCCTCAAAAAAAAAAAAAAAAGAGAGAGTAGGCAGTGCTTCAGATATGCTGGTTCTGAGCCTTGTAGGGCTTTAAAGGCCAACACCAGCCATAATACATGGTCCAAGACTCGAGTGATGTGACCCCTACAATCCATATAGGGTTGTCAACCTCCAGGGGATAGCTGGAGATCCTTCTCAGATTACAACTGACCTCCAGGTGATCAAGATCAGGTCCTCTAGAGAAAATGACTACCTGAAAGGCAGACTCTATAGAATTGAGGTTCTTTCCATCCTCAAACCCCACTCTTCTCAGGCTCCATCCACAAAATCTCCAGGTATTTCCCAACCTGGATCTGGCAACCCTAAACTCACTCCAGTCAATATGCTCATATGCATGCACATGAAAGCTTATGTTCTGAATAAAACTAAGTTGGTCTTAAAGGTGCAATTGACTCCTATTTTGTTTAATTAAATCTGGTAAAAGACCCTCTCCCGGGCCTAATCTTGGCCATAGCTGCCGCCTGTTTATCTGGCAGTAGACCTGGGTCAAGGGGCTGCCACTTGTTAATTCAGCAGTAGACCTGGGTCAAAGAGCACCCCCAAATTATGGACTCATTCCTTCAGGGGTATACAATCCCCTCCAAACAGGTGATATCTTAAATCCTTAATCCTGGATCAGACTTTCCATTCACCAGTAGCACTTCCATCTTGTCATGAATAGATTCCATTCGCATGAGGAAAATGGCTCGTGTCAAATGCTGTCCTGAATTTCCTGATGCTTGGGGAGTCAGGGAATGCAATGGGAAGTCAAAAATGATATTTTGCTGTCCTTTGAGGAAGCTTTAATTCTTGAGGTTTGTTTAGCATTTTTTTCACCAATGAAGAAGATTTGTTATCTCTGTTGTCCTGCATGGAAGATCCCAGAGGTATCTGTCTGCTGGGCTGAGAGACTTTTAGATCATTTCTTTTACAATACATAATTGTCAGTTGCTACCTAGTGGCCAAGTGGCAGATATTCTTTTCTGAACAGGCAGACTGGGCATGCTTCTGAGGAAGGTGGGGTTAGTTCAGACCAGATTCCAAAACAGATGTCCTCCTGGCTGAGAGTTTGTGTGTGCTACAGCTCAAATAAAGTATATTTATACCCTTGATCAGATGATATGGACTTTAAACTTTATAACTTGTATAGAGAGGATGATTGTGTAAGCTGCTGGTGCAGCAGAAAGCTTCCTGATGTGTTGTGGTCTCTGTCCAGCCTCAACCAGGTATGACAGTGCAGAGGGAACTGAAAATGGTGTGCTTTAAAAAAAAATTGCTCTGTTGTAAAGGTGATTGTTTTGGAGCTCTGAAAACTGAAATAGTTCAAATAAGCAATCTTTGGGACTTGTCTGTTTAGGATTAAATAAAACTTTACACCAATTTATTTTTTTAAATCCAGATGACTGTTTTTACAAAACAAAGCAATTGATTGGAGTTTCTTATTTTGAGCATCGAAACGAAATACTTAATTAGTTCCTTATTTTGAGCAGCCACTGTAAAAGCATGAAAAGCAAAGTATAAGTTAAGCAGTAAAGAAAGCGTGACATTATTAAGGAAGCATTGGAGACCTACTGTGCAGATTTTGTAATTCACAGTCTGGATGATTTAGCTCCTTGCACAATTGTAGTTTAATCCCTGCATCTTCCAGTTTTTCACCTGACAGATTCAACTTTCAGTTTCTGACTTTTACTGAGAAGTTGGGAAATTTCTTCACAACAAATTCCTTTAAAATGAATATTTTTACAGTCCAAACTTTTGCACTGAAAGGAGAAAAAAACTTAATGGAATGGCCAAAATAGTTTTCTTTTTATTTTAGCATCAGACTAATTTTTATATACACACACAAAAGGAAATAAGGATTCAAAATGTGTCAGCACCTGATTAGAATATTTTGAGATTGTCTGTTGATTTGTGGAAATAAAACTTGGTGGTTTTCCTGTTTCAAGCATACATGGAACAAATGAACAAAGTTAAGCACTTTTGGGCTAAATTTAGCTCAGGAAATAAATATTCTCAGGAATCCTCCCATAGGCGCAAAGTGTGTGGGGGGGGCCTCTGGGGCTCAAGCCTCCCCCGAATTTTTTCTCTGGTGGCTAAGCCCCCTGCCGGCAATACTCCTTTGAAATTATCTCCTTCAAAGGCATATGAAACGGTAAAGCAGCTATCCCCTCTGTGGTTTTTTTGACTGCCAAGAAGGAAGTCAGTCATCAGAGACTCTTTCGCATCTCTCACAAATGGTAATTGAACTACCATAAACATCTCCCTTCCCAAGTGAAGGCATTCCCTCCCCGCCCCCACCTCAAGGGGAGCTGATCTCTGCCATCTATTTGGATAGCAGTTGTATTTCTGAATGATCTTTGTCTCTGGGAAAAGCTGAGACAGGCCAGATGAAAGGATAAAAAAAGCACCATTTCTTCGTAGATCTGTCCCTACTGATAAGTGGACTCCACTTCTGTTGCCTTATCAAAGTTCTTTCCCCACCCACTTGACTGCTCAGATCAAAACAGCTTTTCCCAGACCCAAGTGAAGGCATTCCCTCCCCCTCCCTCACCTCAAGCGGAGCTGGTACTTTTCCAAGTTGATGGGAAAATTCCTGGAGATTCTGTGGTGGAATTTGAGAAGGGCATAGGCATTAGGGCTTCAGAGTGGGGTCTACTGAACCCAGGTCCTTGCTGTGGAAGCTGATTGAGGGATTTCAGACCAGTCACAGACTTCCAGCCTAACCTGCCTCACAGGGTTGTTGTTCAGATCTCATGCGGGGGGGGGAGAGCAGAATGATGTAAACTGCGTTGGTTCCCCCCCCCCCCACACACACACACTGTGAAGAAAGACTGTAATTTTCCTGTGTAGAGGGAAGGGGAAAGGCAGCTGTCTGGGTGATTTTGGACCAGGCATAGACTTCCAGTCTAACCTGCCTCTCAGGGTTGTTGTTCAGATCACATAGGGGGAGAGCAGAATGATTCAAACTGCTTTGCCCTCCCCCCCCCCCAATTCGTGCAAGCTGCAAAGTAACATTGTATTGTAATGTGTGAGCAATTGCGTTTAGCACGGATTCCAAACCTAAAAGAAAGCGGCCAGTGGAAGGTGAATGAAACACAGAACTGAACCTAAGACCTGTGTAGCTGCCGCACCTGTCAGACTTCGGTCTGCTACCCATAGGAGGAATCATATACAAGCGTGGTACCGTCTACGTCTTTCAAGCAAAGGAGAACTGAGACAGTGGACTGTAAAGTACTACCTTAAAAGAGTGATGTGAAATAACATTCTGATTTTGAAAGTACTACCTTACAAGAGTGGTATGAAATAACTTTTTGATTTTTCTATGGACATTTAATGAATTTTGGTTTGTGATGATAATAATATAATTGCATCATTATGAAATAAATTGCTTAAGCATTTATTTGAAACATAAAAACGCAGTGGTTTATTTCTAGTGTTTGCTAATCAGTATGGGGAGAGAGCTTCTCTATAAATTCATAGGTAGTGATAATGGCGGCCCCTCCCTGTGATGTCACTGGCTTCTCCCTGTGATGTCACTGGATCAAATGCCTCTGGCTGGGCCCCAGCCCCCCCCCCCCCCGGAAATTGAAAAGTCTTTGTTCCTGATCCTCCTTAACAAGGCAGACGGAAAAGATTTGCTTCTCCTTCCCTGAATCTGAGGCCAAGGAACATGTGAAGGTTTAAGGTAGTGGTGGTATTCCCGGTATACTGACCTAGGCTGTTTGATATCCCTGATTAGTAGAGCTGGGTGAATGCAGATCTTTGGGGGTTGGGGCTGGTTGAAGGCTCCATACTTTGAATTTCATGTCTAGGAGGGTTATGTCTTGCTCCATCAGACATCCTCCCTGGACTTGTTGGGGTACACAGGTCTCCCTTGACAGCTCATCCTTAGCAGAACTTAATAGGAATCTAGAGCTCAGAGTTTCCTCCTCTCCTATGTCCATCTTTGACTCAGAGTGGAGTCATGACTTGTTAAGGCAATTTAAAGCCAAAGCAACAGAATCTGTCCTTGTATTGTTTAAACCTAACCCTGGAAGCCCTTCTTTCAAAGCATCGATTAATCTCTCTGGCCGTTTTCGCACTAGCGTTTACTCCGGCATAGCACCCCATTTACCTCCGGATCTTTTCCTGGTTTTCGCACCTGTTGCTCCGGCGCTGCGTCTTGCTCCGGTGCTGCAGGGGTTTCACGCCGGAGTATCTAGATCCACCTCCTTCCAGAGTTTTTGAAAACCTCCGGATCCACTCTGCGGAGTTTCCTGTGGGAAATCCATCCACGCCGGATCGACTGCTTTGTGGGCGTCACCCTCTCCCTTTCCGTCCTCCCACCCCATCCACCCCCTTGGCCAATCATCAGCCGTTCGCGGCGCTTCCCAAAAGTGCCCGCAGGGCCATTTTTTTTTAAACTTCATCTTTCTTGCGTAATAGCGATATTTCGAAATTAACAAATAGGAAAAAAAAAACCCCTCCTGGAATAGCCTCAATTGCCACTTCAATTGGTTTCGTTAGAATTTTTTATTATTATTATGGACTTTAGTTGCGTTATTTCGCTGTTGCGTTATCTCGCAACTACATTATACATTGTTGGGGGGGGGAAATCTAGTGCCGGCGCGGGCCAAAGCGTTCATGTGTGTGTGTTTTAAAAAGGCAATGCCTCCCTCAGCTGTGCCACCAGGATTTCTGGACCTGCACAAAATCGCCATGTATAAAATGGGAAGTTGGAGTCCTGAATTCTTCTCCCTGGCTACATTCCGCTCGGTTAGAAAATAGACGCGAGCTCGCTCTTCACACGCGCCACAGAAGGGGAAGGAGAGAATGGGGCGGGGGGGGAGCTCTGGCAGCAGGAATCAGGTCCCCGTTGCAAGCGCCAGCCGGGGAGGGGAAAGAGCGCGGAGGAAATCCCAGCTTCGCCACCCGGGAGGGAGCGAGGCTGGGAAAGGAAGAAGCTGCCACACACACACACACACACAAACCCCTCTATTTCTCTCTCTTCGTTATTGCGATATTTTGCAACTTCAGAATTTGGGGGGGGAATCTAGTGCTAGGATTCTCCACTGTGAATGCTTCTGTTAATACATAAAGGGCTGTGGAGGATACTACAGCTGCAGCCAATCCATAAGCAGCAGCAGCACACGTGATGCGGTTTGTCCACGAAAAGAAGGGGAGGGACTGCTCGATGTTACGTTATTACGTCCTTACGCAACCAGACTTGCGCTTAAAAAAAAAATGATTGACAGGGCATCGAACTCAAGTCGATGCCAGTGGGAAAACGATTTGAGCCGGGGCTTCATGGAAAGCGACTCCGCAAATGAGTCCATGTGCGAAAACGAGGAAAATGAGCCGGACATAATTGCGCCGTGGAATAAGGGGAGCAAACGCTAAGTGCGAAAACGACCTCTGTTTACTTAGGGAAACCTTGACCAGGAGATGATCTTTGTTACTTGATAATTCTCTAGGTATGTTTTAACTTTTCCAGAACTATTGCAAACCTGATTGAAGACTTTCCAATGCAGACTTTATACATTCTAATCCAGCCTCTAGCCATTTGGCTGATTTGCCTAACCGTGCCCTCTGCCTTAAAACCACAGAATAATAGAGCTGGAAGGGATCTCCAGGGTCATCTAGTCAAACCCCCTGCACAATGCAGAGAATTCACAAATACCCCCCTACACACATGCAGTGACCCCTGTTCCATGCTTAGAAGATGACAAAAAAACTCCAGGATCCCTGGCAAAACTGGCCTGGAGAAAAATTGCATCCTGATCCCAAAGTGGCAATCAGCATTTCCCTGGGTATGTAAGAAAGGGCCATGAGAACTAAGCACTGATGCAACCCTTCCTGCCCTCTTTCTCATGATCTGCCTAAGCTCATAGAATTAGCATTGCTGTCAGATGGCCATCTAGGCTCTGCTTAAGAACTTTCAAAGAAAGAGAGTCCAATACCTCCTGAGGAAGCATGTTCCACTGAGGAACTGCTCTGTCATGAAGTTCTTCCTAATGTTTAGCTGAAAACTCTTTTGATTTAATTTCAACCTGTTGGTTCTGGTCCAACCTTCTGAGGCATCAGGAAACAACTCTGTACCACCCTCTGTATGACAGCCCTTCAGATACGATGGTTATCACCTCTCAGTGGTCTCCTCTTCAGGCTAAACATGCCGAGCTCCTTCAACCTTTCCTTATAGGACTTGGTCTTCAGACCCCTCATCATCTTTGCTGGCTTTCTCTGGAAATGTTCCAGCTTGTCTAAAATTGTGGTGCCCAAAACTGAACACAATACTCTAGGTGAGGTCTAACCAGAGCTTTCCCCATAAATGAGCATATGAACTCACCAGAGAATGTGTGGGTTGCCTGAGAGAGGATCCCTCTATAACCACTCACACATTAGTATCTGCTAACTCTGATTCAGGAGCCTCTTTCCTCAGTTGATAATTAACCCATAGGAATCAAGGCATGGCATCATAGGGTTCACACTCCCAAGACACTGGTCGAGATCAAGAAACGTCACTGTGGGAAACTGAGAACACTTGAGCTACCTACAGATATCTGATGTGTAGCTTCTAACCAATGTGAGCTAGGTAGCTCACAGTTGTTTAGCCTCTGGCTCACACATTTTTGTCTTAGCTCAGGAAAAATGGCCCTGGAGCAAATTAATTCATGCAGTAGCTGACAACTTTAATGCCAGTAGCTCACAAAGTAGAATTTTTGCTCACAAGACCCCACAGCTTAGAGGAAGCATTGCTTCTGTCTCTTTCTCCAGATAACATTTAAAGCAGGGCTTGCCTGAAGTATAATCTTATTTCAGTGTCTTGTATTTACTGACAGCTTGGGCACATTTCACACAACAAGCTCCTGTAAAAGAGCCACTTCACAACCTGCAGAAGACAGTCAGAAAGGTAACTAGTGAATTATTGGTTAGATTTTTTCATTAAATGTCCTTGAAACTACCTTTTCTCAATATAAATATATGTTTTACCAAAAAATAATTTTGTTGTAGTCTAAATTTTAAAAAATGAAGGTAATCACAAAAGTAATCTAAATTTTAATTATAGAATTAGAAATAAAAGGATTTTAAACAAAAAATAAATAAAGGAATGGTGTGCTCTCTGATCCTGAACATTCACCAAGGGCATAAGTCAAAAAGTGTAAAGTACTTTTAAGTCCAGTTTATTTCAGTGGGAGCATTAGATAACATACTTACACCTCTCTCAGCACAAGCAATGGGAAGAAGAAAAAGACATTGGATTTATATTCTGCCCTCCACTCAAGAGTCTCAGAGCGGCTCACAATCTCCTTTACCTTCCTCCCCCACAACAGACACCCTGTGAGGTGGGTGGGGCTGAGAGAGCTCTGACAAAAGCTGCCCTTTCAAGGACAACCTCTGCCAGAGCTATGGCTGACCCAAGGCCATGCCAGCAGGTGCAAGTGGAGGAGTGGGGAATCAAACCCTGTTCTCCCAGATAAGAGTCCACACGCTTAACCACTACACCAAACAAGAGAGAATATTTCTTGTTGTTCAGTTGCACAGTTGAGTCCGACTCTTTGAGCTCAGGGTGTTTCTATAGCCTACACCTCAGTATGGAAAACAGTTACACGAAGGTACCTGAGAAAATATCTCTCTTTCTTTGTGTTTAAAACAATTTTATTAATTTGCAATATATTGTTATAGTAATCTTTAAGAAAAATTAAAAATAATACAGAATACAAACAATACATCGCTTTTCCTCCCTCCCCTTTTCTTGACCCCCGCCGGTGTTTACTTAAAATTAAAAAAAACAAGGTAACTTAACAAATCAAGAATCTCCATTTTAAAACCTTATAACCATATGGAAGAAATAAAAACAAAGATTAAGAAAAGTTAACTCTATAAGTTAACTCTTAAGAAAAGTTAACTCTATTCTTGTAAGTTTGTCCATTTCACTCCATGACATAACTTTTAAAATCCAATCCCATTTTCCTGGTATTTTATCTTGCTTCCATAGCTGCGCATACAATGTCCTTGCAGCTGAAAGCAGATACCACACCAACGTTCTACCTTGTTTCGGAAAACTTTCCATTTGTAATCCCAACAAAAAGGAGTCTGGAGACCTCATAATGTCATAACCTAAAATTTCTGACATTCCTTTTTGAATCATTTGCCAAAATTGTTTTGCCTTTTCACAAGTCCACCACATATGGTAGAAAGAGCCTTCATGTTTTTTACATTTCCAACATCTATCTGACACCTGATTGTTCATTTTTGCCAGTTTCTTAGGTGTCATGTACCATCTGTACAGCATTTTGAAACAGTTTTCTTTAATGTTATAACATGTCGATATCTTCATAGAGTTCTTCCATAAATACTCCCAAGATTCCATTTGTATTTCTTTGTTAAAGTTTATTGTCCATTTTATCATTTGAGATTTAACTGCTTCATCTTCTGTAGACCAGAAAATATCTTTCTTCCAAAGAAATTCTGGCATTGCCTCTGCCTGAGAACTTTTCACCCAAAGAGATAGAAGAAATGCAGGAATATAGCCTTTTGGTTTATATCTCAAAGATTGCACGTGCTGAGCAGCAAACTGGATCCCCATTTTTGTTGTTGTTTTGTTGTTGTTGTTTGTTGAGTCCGACTCCCTGTGACCCCATGGACCAAGTCACGCCAGGCCCTCCTGTCTTCTACCATCCTCCAAAGTCTACTCAAATTTGTGTTAGTTACATCAGTAACACTGTCTGGCTATCTCATCTTTTGCCATCCCCTTCTTCTTTTGCCTTCTGTCTTTCCCAGCATCAGGGTCTTCTCCAGTGAGTGCTCCCTTCTCATTTGGTGGCCAAAATATTTGAGCTTCAGCATCTGACCTTCCAGCAAAATCAAGAGAACGTTTCATGCAAAGATGGCCATTTTAAAGGGAGAATATTACCCCCACAAAAATCTGAGCTAGAACCACAGCTTCTGGAGGGCCTGAGGCATATTTAGGATGGATCCAGTGTTTAGTGCTTTCCACTTGAAACCAGGCTGATTCAGAAGTAAATGGATATCGCCATTACAACAAGGCAGAATGATTTCAATTTCCTTTCCCTATACCTTAAGGCTTATATATATATATGTCAGAATTTAAGATGCACTTTAAGATGTAGCATATGTAGAGTTTAAGACGTAGCAGAACTTACCAACTTGTTCTTTGGCATTTACAGAGAGAAGGGCTGGGTAACATGAGGAGATGAGTCTTCACAAAGCTCTGATTGAGGGCTCCAGAAGTTATGCTGCTACTTTTTAATTTCAACTTTCTGCTGCCCCAAAGGGTCAGACTAGAACAAACAGCTGGAAACTAAATCCAGAGTTTTAACTTAAGTAAATCATTAGGAAGAACTTCCTGACAGAGAGGTTCCTCAGTGAAACAGGCTTCCTCGGGAGGTGGTGGGCTCTCCTTCTCTGGATGTTTTTAAGCAGAGGGTAGATGGCCATTTGACAGCAATGCTGTCAAATTCACTGTGAATTTAGGCAAATAATGAGGAGGGCAGGAAGGGATAAACCAGCGTTTGGCCCTTGTGGCCCTTTCTTACATGCCCAGGGTAATGCCAATAACTACTTGGGGTTAGGAAGGAATTTTCTTCCAAGCCAGGTTGGCCCAGGGATCCTGGAGATTTTTTGCCGTCCTCTGGGCATTCAGCAGGGGTCACAAGAGGAATAGGGGGGAGCTGTGAATTGCCTGCACTATACAGAAGGTTGGACTAAACGACCATTGAATTCCCTTCCAGCTCTTTTATGCTTCTATTTTTTTGCATCATGGTGGTGCCATTAAGCAATGGATCTATGCTTTTGTGGTACTATCTGTGGCCATAGACATTTTGAGTGACCAAATGTAAAAATCCTGCAAATCCATGCTTTGGAACCTTGTGGTGGTGCCATGAAGCAGTGGATGTGTGATTTTTGTGATGCTGCCTACAGTCTAAGACATGATCCGTTGTCCTGGCTTTAACATGTGATTTGATACCGAATTTAGGGGAGTTCTCCTTTAAAAACTAGATTATCCATGAGGATCTGTGTAGATCTGGCTTTTCTTTCCCTCTCCTCTCCCTCAGTTTGGTGTAGTGGTTAAGTGTGTGGATACTAACATGAGAGAACCAGGTTTGATTCCCTACTCCTTCACAAGCAGCTGCTGGTGTGACCTTAGGTCAGTTACAGTTCTCTCAGCCCCATCTGCCTCACAGGGTGTCTTGTGGGAAGAAGAAAAGGAGATTGCAAGAGGCTCTGAGACTCCAAGTGAAGAGCAGGGTAGAAATCTAATTCTCCTCTCTTCTCTCTTTCTGCTTCAAGCTAAAATCGCTGATTCTAGTAACATATTTACCTGCTGGCAGAGTTCATTATACTTTCTCCCATCCCTTTTCTAGTTTTCTAAGCAATGGCGTGTAGCAGTAAATCTTATGACAACAAAAAAGTTTAACAGGAAAACAGCCTGCGGGGTGGGGCGGGGGGAGTTCGTGTTCCATTTTGCAAGGAAGGGATGACATCTGGCGACGAAAGTCAATTTAGCAGGCTAAACTTCGGCTGAAAAGGAAAACATCTACCGTAAAAGTTATATGTACTCAAAATTAAGTCCCAGTGAATTCAATACGGTTTGCTGGCAACCAAATGAAAAAAAAAGAATAATCCTTTACAGATTTATGCTGAAAATCAGGTACTGGAGAACCCCCAGCGCCAATCTTGGGAATTACACTAACTCCAAAAAAGACTTCAGAGATTACTTCGTGCGGCTCAAGGAGGCAGCCCCTCCTCCAAACAACAGCGAGCTGTCTAGAGCCCGGCAAAACAAGGCAAGGCTCCCCTGGTCACATCTATGGGTTTCTTTTCTTCCCTTTCTTTCTGCACCCGTCCCTAATGGCTGCTACGAGTGGGCGGGGAGGGGTTTGAAAAGAGTTGCCGCACTGGACAGGGCTTTCCTGAATTGCCCCGTAGAAGCACTAGGAAAGGAAGTACTCCGAGCTCCAGTTCCTCCGGGCCTTGCTTCTGTCTGCAAGCCCTGTGGGTGCTTCTCTTTTACAGCGAGGGGGGAAGCAGTTGTAGCGTGCAAAGGACGGATCTATTCCGCTGAAGTCTGCTACGATTGGCCTCCTCGGTAAGGGCAGCTAATTAAAACCAATTGAAGCAGCAATTTAGATTACTCACGCCTTGTTGCGTCTGGATTTAGGGAGTTCCGTGTCCGCTTTAGTAGCCTTAACTTTTTTAAAAAATATGTCTGTGTTTTAATAAGCGTGATAGACGGAAAATTTCCTGATTGAAATCCCCCTAAATAAATATTAAGTGTTGTGTCTGCCCAAATCGCTTTCTTGTTCTGGCAAAAGTTGCCCTGTGGTTCACGTTATTTTTCAGCGTGAAATGTCAGCTACTTCTCTCTGCTCTGTCTTCAGTATACAGGGATGGCAGCTGAGGATCCTGCTGTATTCACCTGCAGCACCTTGCCTTCTGACTCCCGGCTCCTGCCAACGGTGACTAATGCCTATTTGGGTACCCGTGTCTACAGAGACATCCTCCATGCCAATGGAGTGTATAATGGAGCAGTTGGGGACACACACCGTGCAGATATCCCTAGTCCTATCAATGTCCAAATGAGTGTGTCAGCTGCGGATAGCCAGATAGAGACTTTCTCCCTGGACACCAGGACTGGTATGTAGCAAAAGAACCTCCTGCTTGTTGTAGTAATGTGAAAATGCCACCAGGACTGTGCCTCTGTTTAAGTTGATGTGGAGTACAGAAATCAGGTGTGTGGTTTTTGTTTTGCTTTTTTTAAAAGAAGCCTCCTTTAAAACAGGCAAATAAATGTGCTAGAGTATTGGATTAGGTATAGGGCATCTTGAGTTCCAGTCTTCACTTGAGTTCCAGTCCCCAATGACTTACTCTGCAAGAAGAAAATGAGAATTCAAGCAATATCACCCTAGAGGGAGAATAATGTGATAAAGATTTTTTTTCCATGATGAGAAAGCATTTCAAATTTCAGCAGAAAAATAATCAAGATTTGGTGACTACTTTCTACCTTCCTTTATCAGTGGGGTATTTTTTAGTTAGAAGAGCCCATGGCGCAGAGTGGTAAAGCTGCAGTGCTGCAGTCTGAGCTTTCTGTTTACGACCTGAGTTTGACCCTGGTGGAAGCTGGGTTCAGGTAGCTGGCTCAAGGTTCACTCAGCCTTCCATCCTTCCGAGGTCAGTATCTTGCTGGGGGGGAAGTGCAGATGGCTGGGGAAGGCAATGACAAACCACCCCGTAAAAAGTCTGCTGTGAAAACGTCATGATGCGACGGTCACCCCAGAGTCAGAAACAACTGGTGCTTGCATAGGGGACTACCTTTACCTTTTTATTTTTTAGTTCTGTAAGGTACCTAATATAATTCTGAAGTACATAATAAACGATATTCTGAGCATGTGCACAGACATCCTTGCCCAAGCAAATTCTTTTTAAAAGCCCTGGGGTGAAATTTCATTTATTTTAAATGACATTATTTATAGTCTGCCTTTCTCACAGAGATTCAAGGTGGATTGCACACAGTGAACCAGTACAATCAGAAAAATGAGACATTAGGATTTTAGAAGTCTGGAACCACCAGAAAGAACTGAAGCATGGCATAAGAATTAACATAAAGTATCACAGAGATTACATAAGTAAGATCATTTATGTAAGCAAGTTTGTAAAACTGTTTTGTGCAGTGCAATCCTATTACCTGCTCAGAAAAGCCCTCAAGAATAGTTCAGTTTTGCATAGTTTGCAGAAAGCGGAAGCCTTCCTTACCTCCTTGGGCAGGCCATTCCACAAGGTGGGAGCCACAAGAGAAAGCACATGTACAGGCGGTTATTGATTTATGGATAGTAGACTTTTGCAAAACTGAATTCATATTCTCTCTTGTCCACAGGAACCTATATCCATACAATCCAGTCCTCCAGTTATACGGCCACACACAGGATCTATGCCCATCGCTCCCTTGTCCACCTTTTGGCCTTCAGCATCACCATCCAGAAGTCAGCTCTTCAAACTCAGCCTGTCGTGGTGAACCTCCAAACCCAGTTCACGCCAAAGAGTCCAGACGTAGACTTCCATAGGGGAGCAGATTTCCACGGAGCTCAGTGAGTATTTCTGCTTAAGTCTTCAAGGGTCCTTCCTTCCACTGACTTAAAAAATAGTGGCTGAAGTATGTGGGCTTTAAAATCTGCTGTTTTACATGAGAACTTAGGCCAAGTGATGGTAAAAACTGAAATCCCAGTGAGAGGATTTTGGCAAGTTCTTGGAAGCTGTCATGCCAAATGACATAATGAATCACAACCATGGAGGGAGTTTGGCTAGGCCTTAGACATGACAGAGTCTCCACTCTTGGCCACTTCTTGCTACGTGGAGCTTTTGACTCATCTTCATGTCTTCAACTCTGGTTGTTCTGCTGTTTCGTACTGGGATGTACAGGCTTGTAAAATACATCACCTAGCCCTTTAAAAATAGTATAAATTGGTTCCTTTCCTAAGGAGCTCACAATCTACATTACAGTGGAAGGAAGCCAATAAAGAGGTGATGAAAGGATCACACAAGGATGAATGTGAGCAAATAGCATTTCAGTTGGGGATACAGGCTATGGTGTTCAGCTAAAGGATTTGTAAGAAAGATGGGTTTTGAAGACAGATTTAAAGGGAGAAAGAATACTGCCGAATTGGTTTTCTGGTAGGAACTTCTTGCAAGGAGAAAAGAACAGAGTCCTTAAGGAAACAGCAAGTGAGTTGTGAGCAGGAAGACTAAAGGCCACAGATAGGAAAGTAATAGAGAAAGAAGAGGCAAAAGATGGAGTAGAGCAAAGCCACACAGGGAGAGGCTTGTCTGATTTCCCCATTGCTGCTGAGGCTGGGAATATAGCATGGTGGTAACAGAGCTTCTGCATGGCAGGTTTCCCTGCCTCAACAACAAGCAGACCCTTTCCTGGAGCCGCTGGGCTTTTCCAGTTCTTGTAAAAAAAGAAAACCCACACAATTGAATACTATTATATCAGTATAACATTATAACAATTTGTGTGTTAGGTTTGATTTAATTTGATTTATTGGATTTATATCCCTCCCTCCCTGTCGAAGCAGGCTCAGGGCGGCTCACAAACAATAAAAACAATGCATTGCAGTAGAACAGTTCAATTCAATCAAACATTAAACATTTAAACAATTAATCAGTTCAACAATTTAACAGTATAAACAATTAAAATATTTTGGTGCTAATGTCATTTAATTTCTGATGGCATTCAGTACTCGTAGGTATCCTTTTATGTTATTGTATCAGCAATTCAGTTAAAGGCTAACCAAAATAATGTTGTCTTGCAGGCCTTGTGGAACTGGGCAAGGTTCCGCAGGGCTCTAACCTCCTCCTGCAGTTGGTTCCACCGATGAGGGGTGGCGATTGAGAAGGCTCTTTCCTTGGTGGTTTTCAATCTTGCCTTCCTTGGCCCGGGGATCGAAAGAAGGTTTTGCATTCCAGATCTACCTACTTTTTGTTTTTAGATGATAACTGGAAATTCAGAGAACCTGATATACAGATTTTTATAAGATTATATCACTATAAACAGGGAGGTTTTTTTAGCAGGAATGCACAGGCACACAGTTCCGGCTTGGCATCAGAGGTGTGGTCTAATATGCAAATGAGTTCCTGCTGGATGCAAATGAGTTCCTGACTGTAAAGATGTTTAATTGCCAATTTTTTTAAAAAAAAAATCCTCCTGGTTGTGGGTGGGGCAGCAAAAATAGCTGCCATGAGGGTAGGAAATTCCAACGCACATGGCAACCATCCATGTTTGCAATCTTTCCCAAAACTCTGCAGCAAAACAGGGTTCAGAATGCTTGGAGAAGAACCATGGGAGGTGCACAAATATGCTGCGATGCCATAGGGAAGTGGGGGGAAATGCTGCTTCATAATGGCATTGAACCCAGGACAAATAACCAGTGTGGAAATGGCTAAGGACTTTGTGCTAGATGAGAGGGAATGCTAAGTGAAAGGTTGAAGCAGTGGTGGATGTGACAAGTCTAGAAATTGAGTTCTCATTTCTTTGACGATGCTCTGACTCATAAGGTCTGTCAGCATTTCCTACTTTCTCCTTTAGCTATCTGTATGGAAAGACCTTGATTCCAGAAGTGGAGGGTGGTCCTCAGCCTACTGTACATTTGATCTGGACCCCAGTGCCGCAGTCAGTGACCCTACCTGGGAACGAGACAGAAAAGAGCTGGGAGTTCCTCACAGCTGTAGCAGAGAGTGAAGAGGACGTGAAAAAGTATTTCCATGAAGGAAAGTCACTGATTGATTCTGGCTTTTTATATGCCCATCACACCCAGGCATGGGCAGAGACCTGGAAAGGATGCTGTGTTAAGGTTGATGGGCCTCTTTTATTGAGTCAGGCCATTTATGGGTGTCTCTATTATCTACTAAGTGCATCTCCTTCCCTGGGTTCTTGTGACTTTCCATTTTCTGGAATCAGTCCTGGAGGCCTTTCAAATGGCACACAGAATGAAGATTACTGGGGCCATGTCTTCTGGGATCAGGTGAGCACTGGACTTTCCCCCCTTCTCACTTTTGTTTCTCACTGCTGTGAAGTAGTAGTAGGGAGTCTGAGTTATCATTGCATGCTAGTGAAAAAACACCTGAAGAACTACCGTTGGCCACCCCTAGACTAGAGGATTCTAATCTTGCCCCAGTGTTTTTATGTTTTAACTATACACATGTAAGGAGACGCTTCAACATGGCAGGCTGGACACAGGGACTGATGTGGAGAGAAAGTCATGGAAGAATGGCACCCCAGTTCCCACCCAATTCCAGTTCTGAGGACCCTGAAGTAGCTCCATGGCCAGTGTCTCAGCATAACAGAATGGCATTTGATGCTGAGTTTTCATCCCCAGTGGAGACCACCTGAAAGCTTGAGGAAACTGTTGTAGCCTCTCCTTTGTCCTATTGACTATGAGCTGCTGGACCTTAGTTGTGAGAATGTTCTGCAGCTTTTGTGCCTTGGAGAGATAGCAAATGCAACATAGGTTGTAGACATACAGAAGACAGGGGTTGAGGGATGGGAATGCTTTCTATATTGTTATCCTCCCACATTTTCTGCACTATTTTTATATGTCTTGAGATGTACTTATGATGTTTTTGAGGGTTCTTGTTTGTTTAACACAGGATACTTGGATGTACCCAAACATCTTGCTTTTCTACCCAGAGGTAGCTCGTGCTATCTTAAAATACCGGATCCAAACTCTAGAGGGAGCCCTGAACAATGCACAGAAGCAAGGATACAAGGTGGAGTAGCATGCTGGGCAAAGACAGAGGGACAGTCAACAATTAGCTCTATTCACAGCCTAATTACACCCTTCACCTTTTACAGGACTGCCTCATTTCTGCCTTAACTTTTGTCAAACAGATTTGCTTCAGAAGCTTGCTGTTGAAACCAAGGTCCCTTCTACACTGCAACCTCTTCCTGATTTGTATTCATTTATTACCCAATTGTTCATTTTAAGTGAGGTGGCAGTGTTTCTTTTCAGACAGCAGTAAAATCTGTTTGTGAATGCCATTAAAGCACTGTATCTATTTCAGAGGATGCCATATTTTTTCTACAGTGCCTACCATTTGTTTTTCTTGGTTGTTGACTTTTGTTAAGGCTGTATGCTACAGTACATCGGTATATCATTGTTTTAAGTGGAAGTTTCTACTCAGTATTCCTTTCGCCTTGCCATGCCTGCACAGTGTTAAGAATAACGGAAAGAAAACCAACCCATGGGGCTGGGCAGGGAGGTGATCCAGTTTGAAGGGAACTAAACAGTTAGGTAAGCAAACAGTATTCATTCAATGTCAAACTATCAAGGGAATTATTGAAAAAGAATTTAGGGGTGTGTATGGTGCAGAGTAGTAAAGCTGCAGTACTGCAGTCCGAGCTCTCTGCTCACAACCTGAGTTCAATCCCAGCAGAAGCTGGGTTCAGGTAGCCAACTCAAGGTTGACTCAGCCTTCCATCCTTCCGAGTTTGGTAAAATGAGTACCCAGCTTGAGGGGGGAAAGTGTAGATGACTGGGGAAGGCAATAGCAAACCACCCTGTAAAAAGTCGGCCGTGAAAATGTTGTGATGCGACGTCACCCCAGAGTCGGAAACTACCTTTACCTTTCTATCAGCATGTAAGATGACTCAGAAAGAAAACTTAACCCCAGGGCTTTTTTTTTGGAGCAGGAATGCACTGGAACACAGTTCTGGCTGGCTTGTCATCAGGGAGTGTGGCCTAATATGCAAATGAGTTCCTGCTGGACTTTTTCTACAAAAAAAGGCCCTGCTTAACCCTAATATAAACAAGCAGGTAATTAGTATAACAGTATTCTGAAGGGAAAGTGTGGGGAAAAATGACTTCAATGCTAGAGAAGCCAGGACTGCAGAATGGCTGGAAGATGGGGAAAAGCAAGGTGGCACATATCTCAAAATAGAAATATATTGCTACATGGAACACTTTAAAAAAAAAAGCAGGAAAATGCCCAAAGGGGGAAAAAATAAGTAGTTTCTTCAAATGACACTGCAACCTCTTCCTGATTTGTATTCATTTATTACCCAATGACTCAGAAGAGCTGCAGCAACAACAAAACTTGAATCAAAGAGGTTTTGAAAAACATGGGTTAAGTCTCAGTTATCTTCAATAGTGCATGGTAAACAAACTGCATACTCCTGAATGGGAGTATCTGGGTTTGAAATTTCCAATGAAACTGGAAAAACTTTCTGAATTGGCCTTCCTCTTGCTACCAACAGCATCCTCACCTGTCATCTTTGGGCTTTTATTGTGGCAGGGTGGCAAGTTCCCTTGGGAGAGTGCAGCCACAGGCCAGGAGGTCTGTCCTGAAAAGGTTTATGGTGACCAGGAAATCCACATCAATGGAGATGTTGTGCTGGCATTTGAGCAGTATTACCACATCACGCAGGTACTATAACTGGGGCATGTCTTGGACCTTGCACAAAAGAGGATGGGTGTTCTTGGTTTCAGCCTATCTCATGCCGTGTCATTGGCTGTTGAAATTATCTTGTCTTATACACATGATTCTCTTATATGTTTCTGTTCATGCTTTCCCTAAAACCAGATTATCCTGCTGTAGGCTTTCCCCACACATTCAGCTTTCTCTTTGATTTTCTTGGCAATCAATCCACAAGCACTGTAGAAATGTCATATGTTTTGGGCATCTGCAGAGTTTTGTCAGTAGCCTTTGACACAGACAGTCTCACTTTTCTTGGCAAAATAGAGCCAGTGCTTTCAACTTTTGCACACATTGATCAAGCACAAGTCCTTCTGGCTGCAGGCAGGTCTGAGCATCATTCACTTCAGTTAGTACTGGGCTCCTAAAATGCAAGAATGAGAGAAAAAAATAGGTCATGATGCAAACTAACAGACTTCCTGCATCACCCTTGGTTTCAGAGGTTCCTTCTGCCCCATCTCTCAACACTTCAAAAGCTTCTATTATTTCCTCAGTGTGGTCAGCAAGTATGCATACAGCTTCATGCTTTGAACTCCATCTAGTGCCACACAATTGCTTTAAGTGAATTGATATATGTTCCTTAAGAACATCCTACCTATGGGTGGAGCTTGCGAAGAATGTGTACACCTTTTCCACAGTGCCAAAGAAAGTCGCAGACTGTGCCCAACACCAACTGCATGCACGCCAGCAAGATTAAGCGAGTGATTGTTACATGGCACAAACACTGCTTTGGGATTTATATCCAAAGTACATTTCTGTACACGACTAATGTGTCCAGCCATAGTTGTGGCATTGTCATATCCTTGGCTGTAGTAGTGCTCCAGTTTAAGGCCATCTGCTTGTGACTTGTCACAAATCTGTTTTGTAATGACATCAGCTGATTTCCCATGTAACTGAATAAAGACAATGAAAGACTCTACTACCCTGACTAGTATCTTCAGTGTGCACATATCGAATCACTTGGGACATTTGGTCAGTGTGAGAAATAGCTAGAGTGCTGTCAAACATGATAGCATAATACTTGGCCTTGTGATTTCTTGAAAGATGGCTATTCTAATGTGATAATCAAGCAGGCTGATGAACTCATTCTGGCTCTGTTGAGAGAGATAGGACACAATATGGCCATCTGTCTGCTGAACCTTGTGAAGATGTGATTGGCAACTGGGTCAAATTTGGCAAGTAACTTGAAAGTTTCTTGGAAATTTCCATAGTTACCATCTGTGCTTAGATCTTCTGAAAGACCATGTAAAGGTAACGTTTGCCTGGGCAGATCAGGTACTCTGGTTAAGATTGCCGTTCACTTCTCAAATGACCTCTGTTGTGCAAGCTGGGCAACATCATCAATAGCGTCTTGTTTCTGTTGCCGCATTTCAAATTCTTTCCACATTGTAAATGCACTGAGGTGATATGAACTGTGCTCATGTTCTTTTCATGCATTAAATCCACTTGGCTTTCCAAAAGAATTTTCCCCTTTGGCCTTCTGAAAAAGCAGGCAAGGAAATCAATATGCAGGACAGTTTACAGGAGAAAATACCAACCATGTTCTTAACATAGTCTCACCATTGTTCAAATTCATGTAGAACCAATCCTTGGAAAATGATATGCCATCACTGTCTTTTGGAAACAATGCATCCTTATTCTGCAGTTCCACTGTCCCTCTCTTGACATGTTCAGTTTTCAAAGTCTCTGCTTCTAAAGCAACAACATGAATGTCTACAGTCACTGGACGAGGCTCGTGAGGTTCCTGTGGTGCTGTTGGTGAGCCTGGTGTACTTTCAGCAGTATTTACAAGAAACCTGTCAAGGCTTCCAGATAGCTTAGCTTGTTGCTCCTGCTCTGTCTTCCTCCTCTTCCTGCCTTGTGCACCTCATTCTTTTTTGTTTGGCATTGTCTGCCCTAGCCTAGGCCTAGAGGGTTTGAAGGAGCCTGCAGTAACTGTAAGGCCTACATCTCCCAGGTTCCTTAGGATCCCTCTTATTGGCCAGCCAGCAGTTTTAGATGGAAAACTGGCCCAATGGAGGACAGAGGGGTGGGACCTGGGAGAAAAGCAGAAGGGGAGGTGTTCTTTTCTCAGGGAGTAGATCCAAGAAGAGCTGCTGTGGACAAAAAAGTTCCCTTACTCAGAAGGGGTTGACTTAGTGAAGGAAAGCACACAGAGAAACAGGGATGTAACAGCTAGTTGCGTTAGTGTGTTTTGTTTATTTTCCCTTTGCCTCCTTTGCTGTTCTTATTGTTACTTGCACCAATTTTCAACCAGTTGTTAGTTCACTTTTAAAATAAGACCATATAATATCTGTAGAGGTGAACAATATGTCATTCTGAGTAGAAAATCTTTATTTTATATATATATATATATATATATATATATATATATATATATATATATATATATATATATATATATATATATATATATATATATATATATATATATATATATATATATATATATATATATATATATATATGCATTTTAATTATGATTTTAGCCAATATGAAACAGTACCACTATCTTCAAATGGGAAATCATGCTGTTAATAGGTATTATGTATGTAATTCACCAATAAGGGTTTCATGAGGACAGTATGGCTGTTATTAGCAAAAAGAAAAATACTGTAAGAATGTTACGTGGCAACATTTATTTGTCAAAGATTTCAGGCTTTCACGGCTGGTAACATCATTAGGGTTTGTAGAATCTTTCGGGCTCAAGTGGCGTTGCAGCCGGAGTAGGCGCTCTGACCCTCTTGGCTGCTGTGCATTGATCAGAGCGCCTGCTCCGGCTGCAACGCCACTGAGGATGTTCTCCGCAGCTGAGAACGAAACGTCTGGAAGAAAAACTTTCTCCAGTAGAACACTGCACTTGAGCCCGAAAGATTCTACAAACCCTAATAACGTTTATTTGCCACGTCAAGTTGAAAAACTGTGTAGGATGTTTGAACATTGAGAGAGTTTCTGTGTGAGGGGGAGGGTGTGCTATTTTAAAAAATTATTATTACTTTCTTTTTGCATCCATAAGAATTTTGCACCTGGGATAACTGCCCCTATGCCCCCCCCATGCTATGCCAGTGGAGGTATGGTTCTTCCACTCATCTGCCTGCCTTGCGCTTTTTCACAATTGTGGAGTTTATTTTCTTCCACATGTATCTTAAATAATCAGGGTTTTCAGGGGAGGGTTCTGCTGTTGTCAATTGTGTCAGAGCATCCACCCACTTTTGAAACATTTTTTGCACATGCTTATATTGATAATGGCTCCTTTAAAAAAAAAAAGGCATTAAGATATCTATATATAAATATACTGTTGTAATGATAAATTGAGCAGGTTCTCTGAATTCCCAACTGTCATTAAGTAAATCTCTATACTCTTCCATTGTAAAGGTATGTCTTTTTCCTTACAGCTCCGTGAAAGAACTAGAGATTTACTTTTAAAAAATGAAACTTGGGAATTCAGAGAACTTGCTTGACCTATCACTATAGCAGCATATTGACATTTTAGTGCCTTTTTAAAAATCAAAAATGAAGCCACTTTAGGGTGGGAGTTGGAGAGGGAGCAGTTTGGTGACAACAGCCCAGTCATCGAAAAAATGGGCTGGAGGTGCTTGGGAGTGGGTGGGACAAAGAAAACTGACAGAAACGTTATTCGTGAGGAAAAAGATCACTCGGAGTTGGCTACCAGAAAAAGACTGGGGTAAAAGGGCTCCCCCACCACCACCTCTGCCGGAAGTGAAAACTAAAGGCACAAAAAATGCATGCAGAAATCAGGATAAACCACAATAGTATGGGGCACAAACATATGGGTAAAAACCATGTGAAAAAAGCTGTTGGATGGGAAGCCATACTTGTTGACCCACTGAGCCCCTCTTACCTGTTTGGTTCTAGGATCTGAAGCTGTTCCAGGAGGAAGGAGGTTGGGATGTCATCCATGCTGTTGCTCAATATTGGTGCAGCCGCATGACATGGAACCCAGAAGAGCAGAGCTACCATATTAATGGTAAGTTTGTGAGAGAAGAACCCCTCTGCTCCTCCTGCAAGACCGCTTCCTCTTCCAGGTATACTGTACCTATTTCTGCTATTTAGCTGTCTGTCTATCTATTGGCACTAGCATTTCTTGCATCAACTGTGTTCCCACCTGAAGAGCCTGAAATTGGTAGAGCAATAATTTTGTTTTTCTCATTTAGGCACAGATTTCTGAGGACTGAAAAGAAAAAGCTAAGCAAACCATATACTGGATGGTAGTGTTAGGATTGTTTTCAGTCTTCTGAGAGAAACCCAGGTGGCTCCATTGCTGTTTTCTTGACCAGTCCCCGGTTTCTTCTGCTTTGCCTCCTATTGGGCTCCATGACTGTACTGGGTATTTGCCTTATCTAATCACTGAAACATCAAAAGTTGAAATACTGGGGGAATCTGCCTTCATTGTTTATCAATAAAAAATCTCAGTCAATAAAAAAATCTCAGGTCACTTATGGACCTCCTGACATCCTTTCTAGCTTGCATGTCAGAATTGTCTGCAGGATGCTGTCCTGTACTTCTCAGCATTTTTACACTGAGGAGATGGGGTTGAAACCAGGTGGACATAACTGATGGCGCCTCAGGAGCAGTGTTTCCTGTAAGCTAAGTTAGTGTGAGCTAGCTCACAGTATCTAGTCTCCGGCTCACACATTTTTGTCTTAGCTCAGGATAATTGGCCCCAGAGCAAACTTATTTATGTAGCAGCTCTCAACTTTAATGCCAGTAGCTCACATTTTCACTCATAAGTTTCCACAGCTTAAAGGGAGGATTGCTCAGGAGTAGGGCTGACTGGAGGAGTTTCTGTTGTATGCAGAGTGCCCTGTTTGGTGGCGACAGCCAAAGGACTTATACAGAACAGACAGTTATATGCAAATGTATATAGCTCTCAGAATCTAGCTTTACATGACTCTGCCTTTACTTGGCCAGAGTTTAAGATCTCAGTTTACATGCAGAGTCGACAAGCAACCCTACTGAAGTTGTTCTTTCCTTGTGGCAATGTGAAAAAGGGAAAAGAAGGTTGTGTTTCCCTGTTTTGAAGTATCTGCCATCTCCCAGGTGTGATGCCCCCAGATGAATATCATCGTGATATAGATAACTCTGTTTATACCAACGTCATTGCCCAGAAGAGGTAAGAGATGTGCACAGACTCCTTGCTCTCCAGACTCCTCCAGTCTCTCTCTCATCTTTCCACTTTGTGCTAAGAGGTGAAATTTATAGGATGCAGAGGACTCCATTAACTGAGCATAATATCCAAAACACTCTGAGAAAAAGTTTTCCTTTTGGGCAGCCCAGACCTAAATGACTGTTTTAGCTAAAAAAATAAATAAAGCAATTATGTTCCATTTGCTATTCAAAATGCCTTAAAGCAGGGGTGGCCAACGGTAGCTCTCCAGATGTTTTCTGCCTGCAATTCCCATCAGCCCCAGCCATTGGCCATGCTGGCTGGGGCTGATGGGAATTGCAGGCAAAAAACATCTGGAGAGCTACCGTTGGCCACCCCTGCCTTAAAGGATAGACACAAGATTGCACCCAGAAGCATTGTGAGTGTGGGTGAACTACTGGCTGTTGCTGAACCAGTGCTTGAGTGGTGTCTCCAGTATCTGTTTTAGGATTTGTGTCACAATCAGAACCCTGCCAGGAGGGGATCAGCAGCCTGGCACAGATTAGAAGATCAAGATGAGGAATAATTATGCTGAAGCCTGGCCACTGTTGTACCTCCTTTTCCCAGTTTTCACAGTACTTTGGGCAAATTGGTCCCCTTCCCCAGACAGATTTGCATTTCCAGTGTTGAATAGCATAAACATGTATGAGAAAGGAAAACGGTAATTTTGTATACATTAAGTGGATGTCCATGTCTAATATATCCAGGTTCAAATGGCTAGATTAAAACTCAGAAGGTGGCAAGAGTACCTCAAAGAAACTCAGTTCTGTCTTTCTTTTATCTTTAATACATATCTTTAATACGGTAATACAAGATGTTGCAATCATCCCAGTTCTTAGATTTCTACTCTTTGCTCACTTCTTCTGTTTTCCTTGCTTCTTTCCAGCTTGAATTTTGCCATTGATTTGGGCACTCAGTTATGCATTCCCACCCCTGAAGAGTGGAAGGAGATGAGGAAGAAAATCAAGATACCATTTGATAAAAACAGAAGGTTCCACCCAGAGTATGATGGGTACTGTCCAGGTACTGCTCTGAAGAAAAGAGGATTCATCAAACTCTGTAGAGTTTGGCCTGCTTTGATTATTTAAAGGACAATATTGATCTTAGCTTGCTGGAAGAACCTCAATATAAGTCAGTGGTCATGTAATGGTAGTGCTTTAATCACTATCTAATTGTCTCATGCAGTGTTCCCTCTAAGCTGCAGCGTCTTAGATCATTGGTAATGAAGAGAAGCATGCAGGGGCAAGCTTGCTCTTCTGGTGGAGGACAGCTAGCAAGGTGGCAAGAGTACCTCAAAGAAAATCAGTTCTGTCTTTCTGTTATCTTTAATACGAATCTTTAATAATACAAGATGTTGCAGTAATCTAAGCCCAGTCATCTAAACCCAATTTGATATCACTTACCTTTCTTGCATCTTTTAAACTGGGAGGAGGAATGAATGGGGTAGGGATTGGTCTTGGAGAATATGTACCTCCAATTACCCAAACAACCATGAGCTTCTGAAAACATATCGATGGGTCACCAAATTTGTTGGGGGATTTATACTGTACCCCCAACAGCACAAACCCCAAACCAAAACCTGCAGTTGCCAAAACAACCTGCAGTTATCAGAAGGCTAATACTCACTAACATATTTTTAAGACCTCATAGATAAATGTTATTAGACTCCAAGTTTAGAAGAGCAAAAGAGAGTTTATTAGACTCTAAGGTTCTCCTTTGGACAGAAGGCTTAAAATATATGGACAGAAAAGCAAAACAGAAAACAGCTACACAGAATTCAGTCAAGCATAAAGCATAACATACAATAAAGCAGAGAGCATACTGAAAAATATAAGTCCCAACAGGGACTTCAACCTATTAGTTACATTATCCCATTTAAAATCTAAAACCCAAGACCCTATGCTCTAGATTCTAAGTCTGAGCATTTACTCTATGTTTGAGGCCTCAAACAGGAGATGACTTGAAAACAGCAAAGGTTGTTAATTCTCTTGGGCTGTCCATCAGAGAGAGACTGTCTCATGCGGGTGTGATCAGACACAGAAGAAGCCTCTGGTGCAGACCAGCCACCTGTGCTCAAATGTCCAGGGCTTATAAAGGCTCACCATCTCTATCTTATCAGATGTTTATGCATTCCAGAAAACTTCAGCTGCATTTTAATATAAACAATTTCACAGCCAAATGAAAACAATCAGAGCCCAGATTGCCCTCAGATCCCCTCTACCTTTCACCTACTTTCTGGGTGTTTATAAATGGCTGTTTCCTGTCATACCATATAAGGATCATTCCAAATAAGGCCTTTCCTGCCCTGAGACAGCTTCAGCCTTCACATATTAACCCAGATGCTCCACTTAGGCTCTCAGTCTGTGTCTGATATTAGCAATATGAATGCATGATAGTGCTGAATAGCTCAGAACCAAAGAGCTCTTACTGCCCATTTCATGAGCATGGCTACTTTCAGAAAGAGTTCTTGTAGCCAATTTCATAAAGAGTATAGTTAAGATCATAAAGAGGGCCAACCCAAAATAAATTCTGCCACACACAGTAAACCTGCCATAGGTCACAGTGCTCATGCAGGCCTTTTCTCAGCTGCAGCTAACAGAAGCAGTGCAGCCACTGTCTTCAGAGTTGGCTCCAAAAAGATAGTATTCTAATCCAAGTAAGGAGATCTATATGGAAATGTGCCTTTCTGTGTGTTTTATCATTTGCTGAGAAAATTGGATAAGTGCCCACCGTGCATCATGATGTGATCCCTCTGCATTGCATAACTTACAGTGGGATGTAAGTTTGGCTTCCAAACTTTGTTTCTAGGCAAAATTTCAAGTACTAGTTGAAATGTTAATGCTCTGAGTCCAGGTTGCTTGTACTTGTGTAAGTACAAACTTGCCTAACTGTTAAGAACCTTTCTTGGATAAAGGACCATCATTAAATGCCACCACCATCCCAGATGAGGTGGGTGGGTGGCTTCCAGAAAAGGGTTGATGCCTCCACTGTGGAATTCTCTTCTCTTATCTAGCTGATGCAACATAGACTGGTGATTTTTAAGCTTCAGGTGAACACAGCTTTTGTTTTCTTTGCCTTTTGTTCTAATAGTTTTCAGTGTATCAATCTTACCAGTGCAGCAGCTGTTAGGTTTTTCTCGTTTACTTCTGTTGAAAGTCAAATGACTGCTATGTTCATTATAGTGAAAAGAAAATAGTGTTGTATGGGGGGGGGAAACAATTATTTCAAAATGCATAAATTGCAACATTTCTTAACAGACTTCCATTTGTCTAGTCCTAACTTATGTGGCTAGCAGAGAAAGAGAGATGGCTTTTATCTGGAAGTCGATGGTTCAAGCCCCATCTCTGGCATGGACTCACCACTTGACAGGTCACTGTCTGTCCATATAATCCTATTTGTGAGGATAAAGAAATGAAGATTTTAAAGCTTTTTGCAAATAAATGTAATAGATTATATGATGATGGTTCATTCATATGGCCCCATCTGTCCGCATGGAACTTTACAGAGTGCTATAAGCAAAAAGGTCCTTGCCCCAAGGTGTTTACAGTTTATTTCAGCAAGTTTATAAAATTATGCATGGAGTAGAAAAAAGCAGATAGAACACTTTTTCTTCTCCTTCCATAATACTAGCACTCAGACACTCCCAATAAAGTTGATGGGCACTAGATTAAGGATAGACAAAAGGAAATACTTTACTCAACTTGTAATTAAATTGTATAGTTCACTGGTAGTAGATATAGTGATGGGAATGAACATGAATGGCTTGGAAAGGACTTAGGCAGATTCATGGTGGTTGGGGTTCTACTAGGGCTACTAGCCATGGTAACTAAAGGGAAACCATGGCAGCATACTTCTGAATACCAGAACTGGGAGACAACATAAGGGGAAGGCCTTGGCCTACCTACCCTGTCCCCCCCCCCCCCAAATATTGGTTGGCTGCTGTGTGGAACAAGTTGCTGAACAGATGGACCGCTGGTCTGATCAAGCAAGGCTTTTCTTATATTCTAGTGTGAAGTCACTGGTAGATTCAATGGTGATTGACGATCAGATCTCTAGCTTCCTTTTAATGATCTAATAGTTGAGTTGGAATGTGAATGGAGATGGACTGCAGTGCTAGGAGAGGATGGGCTTAACTATTTCCCCCAACTCAGATTTCTCAAAGATAATCATACACAAAGGCAGCTATTTTGCCCAGCATGGAAAAACACATGTATATATATGGCATTTGCACTTTTCACTCCATAAGGCCAATGGCAGCTCTGAGAGAAGACTTAAGTAGTCACTATAGAAGAAGAAGATGATATTGGATTTATATCCCACCCTATACTCTGAAGAGTCTCAGAGCGGCTCACAATCTCCTTTATCTTCCTCCCCCACAACAGATACCCTGTGAGGTGGGTGGGGCTGGAGAGGGCTCTCACAGCAGCTGCCCTTTCAAGGACAACCTCTGCCAGAGCTATGGCTGACCCAAGGCCATTCCAGCAGTTGCAAGTGGAGGAGTGGGGAATCAAACCCGGTTCTCCCAGATAAGAGTCCACACACTTAACCACTACACCAAACTGGCTCTCCACCAGTGGGGAAAGGGTTAAATCCAACTTACTCCAATGTTGTAGTCCCACTCCTGTTCAGCAAACACACACATGGCTGCAATTAGCTTAAAACACATACACAAACTTCCAATTCAGTCTTAGATCTAGTTTGGCCCTTAGGTAGTGTTATTGGGTGAGGAGATTGAGGCTAGGGGATAGCAAAAGTAGAATATTCATAAGATCAGTTATGTTATTGTAGGCTTAGATTCAGTATAAAATGAGGAATAAGGAGTTAAGCCGGATGAATGTAAAAGTGGGATGGAAGAAGATATAGAATAGGAAGGAGACAGGCTGCAATCTAATGAAGTGAATGGAGTATTGTCAGTAGTGGCCTCTCTCCAAGTTGGGGCAACTAAGAAGAGAAAGGTTGCTTCTTGCTGCACTGTTTTGAGGGTTCATTTCATTTTATTCGATTTATATCCCGCCCTCCCCACCGAGGCGGGCTCAGGGCCAAATCTTGGTAATTTTTTTGTAATATAAGCTTGGATGCTGAGACATCATTTCAAAGAAGAGAGAGCAACCAGCAGAACATGTACCACTAAGCTTTATAGAATGTTTGCACACCAAAAAGAAAAGCCAAAGACCGGCTTGCTCAGCTTGTCCATGAAAACACTTTCTAGTACACAAAAATAATATATATTTATTTAGAATTTTTCTGTGCTGCCTCTTCAGAGTCCTGTGTTGTGTTGCACTGATTGTGCAACAGATGTTTTGAGAGCAAACCTCATTACCTTGTCCTGAAAAGCAGCTCCTCATTTCACAATGGAGCTCCACAAAGGTTGTGTATATTTCATAATTCAACCTATCATTTTGTATTTGAAGGTAATCTCTCTGTCATAATTTGTCCAGGGTTACCATCTTTCTTTCTGCCAGGGCCTTTACAAGCTGCACAACAAACAGAACTTCAGCTACAGTCTACAGATGTGGTAGTGGAGAAAACTTCACCTGCTGAATTTTCTGTCATGAAGCTACTGCATTATGATCCTGAGAGCTAAAAGTTATACTTTCAGTAGTGTTCATCAGCAGTAAATAATTTATGTATTCATCTTTCCCCTCTGTTCTTTCTTAGGTGAGCAGGTAAAACAAGCTGATGTTATCTTGCTTGGATTCCCTCTCCTGTATCCCATGGATTCTGAAGTGAGAAGGAATGACCTGGAAATGTATGAACCCATGACTGACCCTACAGGGCCAGCCATGACCTGGGTAATTGGCTGCGAAAGCCAAACAATCATGGCATTGAAAAGGCTGGATATTGACATGGATTTGTTACCAAAAGATGCCTCTTGTAATAGAATTATTCCCTTTCCCCCACCAGAGCATGTTTGCTGTTGGTTGGCTGGAGCTGAAGGAGCCTGAAAGAGCACAACAACTGCTGAGCAAGTGTTTCAGCAACATTACCGAACCATTCAAGGTTAGGCAGGTGGAAACTTTTTTTGTCACTCTCTTCTCATTTTGGGCACCAAACAACAATTTTTAAAAATGTTTCTTTTTTTCTAACTCTCACAGATATGGGTTGAGAACTCTGATGGATCAGGAGCAGTCAACTTCCTGACAGGAATGGGTGGATTCCTCCAAGCCATCCTTTTTGGATACACTGGATTCAGGTGCAGATGAAATTAATAGCTCATTATTAATGTCTCTCAAGTCCATGGGAATAAACAAGATGACTGAACTTGTCAGAAAGGGTCCTCTGTATATCAAAGAGCTAATCTGTGTACAATTTATATAACTTTGCTGTGGTCTCTCTCTAATAACCATTGCAGTTAGAAAAACACGCATACTCTCCCTGCCGCAGTCCCTGGTGTGCTCTTTATGCTGAGGAAAATGTGTGGTTATTTCACCCATCTCACCCAAAATTCAGACCAAGATAAGTTAACAGCCCTCATAGAAAGAACTTTTGTTTTTGGAATAGAGCTTAATCTGCATTTTAGACTTGTCTTGTGTGTCTTTTATTTTCTATAAGAGTGTCTTTTCCCTTCTAGTGCTGTGGTATCTGATTTATTTCCAGTGAATGTGTGTGGCTGCATGGCTGTAGCCACAAAGTTTATTTCCACTAGCAAGCACCACCCCCTGATGCAGAAAGAAGCTGAGTCAATACTGACTAGGACTTCTGACACCACAGAAAATATGTCAAACGATAATATCAGTAGGGTGAGAACAAGCCCTGTTTCTTTGGAAAGGCATGCAGGAAATGGTCAAAAGAACCCAAAATAGGCTCTGCACAGAGAAGAGCTCATTTATGGCACATGAGGAGGTGGTGATACGTCCTCCAGAGGCTGGTTTGCAGCTTGGTTTCTGCCCCTTTTGTTTATTTTTTCAGCTATGTTTGTGAGGCGCTGCAGTATGTGTGTTGCTATGGTTATAAATATATTTATAAATAGTTACTACTACTAGTTGTTTACAAAGCGGTTGTGATGACAACCCTCATCTATGGCTCCGAATCGTGGGTTTTATACCGTCATCATCTGCGACTCCTTGAGCGCTTTCATCAGCGCTGCCTTCGCACCATCCTCAACATCCACTGGAGTGACTTTGTGACCAACACTGAAGTCCTCAAGCGGGCAGAGGTTACCAGCATCGAGGCACTGCTGTTGAAGACGCAGCTGCGCTGGGCAGGGCATATTTCTAGGATGGAAAACCACCGCCTTCCCAAGATTGCCCTGTATGGCGAACTCTCCACCGGCCATCGAAATAGAGGGGCACCAAAGAAGAGGTACAAGGACTCCTTGAAGAAATCCCTTAGCACCTGTCACATCAACCATCACCAGTGGTCTGACCTAGCCTCAGATCGCAAAGCATGGAGGCACACCATCCACCAGGCTGTCTCTTCCTTTGAGAACGCACGCATAGCTGGTCTTGAGGACAAAAGGAGATTGAGGAAGAATCGCACTGCTACAGAACCAACCCTAAATCAGACTTTTCCCTGCAGCCGCTGTGGCCGGACCTGCCTGTCCCACATTGGTCTTGTCAGCCACCAGCGAGCCTGCAGCAAACGTGGACTATTTCACCCTTCTTAAATCTTCGTTCGCGAAGCCAAGCCGAGAGAGAGAGAGAGACATACATAACATAATCTGTATTATTAATATTAAAAAGCAGATAACTATCATTAACAAAGTTAAATCAGCAAGACTGACAGCTGATGGAGTTCATTTCTCTGTTAGCTGAGGTACTTCCTGCAGGGCTTTTTTTTAAGAAAAAGCCTAGCAGGAACTTATTTGCATATTAGGCCACCCCACCCCCCCCAACACCAAGCCAGCTGGAACTGCATTCCTGTGCATTCCTGCTCAAAAAAGCCCTGCTTCTATTTAATTCTAGATGTGCTTCTAATTTCCGTAGTCCAGTTTGGTTATCCATTCTGTATGGCTAGCTCTCCAAGCAGATTTATAGGGTCTCATACCACAAGACACTACCAACCCTTATCAGATGCTAGAAATTAAATCATGGATATACATGGAAAAATGCTCTCTGCCATCCAGATATGACCCTTGGGCTTAGTTAATTTTAGATCTGAAAACCAATTGATGGTATTCTCACCTACTTTCTGTGCTTGTGAGTGTCATGCAACTACCTTAGGGATGAGATTGTTTGGGGGAGATGTCTGATCAAAAGAACAGAGAAACCTTGTAACTACCAGCATCTGTACTAGTGCTAGGAAAGTGCCTGTATTCCAACAGTTCTTTTGCCCTCATTATTACTTGAAGCTTACTAAAGGTGTGCATTTTTATCTGGGACAGAAGGAATAAATCTGACCTTAGATTCTTTTTCACACCTCCTAGGATCACAAAAAACTACCTGAGCTTTGACCCTATTTGCCCTGACAACACAAAAAAGCTAAAGATCACTGGAGTGTGTTACTTGGGAAGCAAACTGACTTTCATGTTCACCAAAGAAAATGTTACCATTGAAGTGACTAGGTCCTCCTATAAACCACCGTACTTCAGTCTGGAGGCTGTGCTGGCAGCAACACAAGAGCACTTTCCTTTACGAGAAGGTACAACTTCATCAATATTTGTAATATTGACATTGCATGGCTTTTACCCTGACTTGGATGGCTCAGGCTAGCCCAATATTGTCAGATTTCAGAAGCTAAGCAGGGTCATCCTTGGTTAGTACTTGGATGGGGGACCTCCAAGTAAGTCTGGGTTGCCATGCAGAGGCAGTCGACAGCAAAACACTTCTGTTCCTCTCTTGCCTTGAAACTCTACAAGGTTGCTATGAGTCAACTGTGACTTGATGGCACTTTCCACTGCCAGGAATTTCAACAGACAGGGATCTCATTCCATAGAGTTATATAAACAAATAGCTAGCTGGAGTTGTACAAATTAATGTCAAAACTTTATCATATCGGGGGGCAGATCTGCTGAGAGGGGAGCTCAGTGGGCAAACGTATGGGGTGCCTGGTTATTCTGGGGCCCAAAGAGCTGGGCAGAGCATGTGATTTGTTTTCATACATTTCATTTGTTCTCCATGGATGGTAAAGGGGGTCCCAGGGGAAATATTTGTTTCTGCCTCCTTGGAGCTTCTTGGCAAGCTCTTGAGAATGGCAGGGAAACAAGATGTTGGGTTGAAGAGTCATACACTTGGATTCAAAGTGGGCAAATAATATAAGTGTATTGGTCAAGAGACTTGGCCATTCATCTTGTCATGGAGCAAGGGTTCATGTGGGCTGGATCTTTTGCTGGAATCCCAACGAAGCCTATAAACAACATTACTTGGAAGTTTTCCCATTTACTGATGGTTTCCAATCCAAAATGCTAGTACTGTGATTCACTGGAAGAATTACACAGACCTGCTTTTAGACATGGAGCTTATATGCACACCAAGCCTACACTTTCCTAAAAGTGACTTCTTTATTTACTACATGTATACCCAGCCTTTCTGCCCAGTGGGGACTCAAAGTGCCTTATATAATTTTCTCCTCCATTTTATCTGTTCAACAACTCTGTGAGGAAGATTAGACTGAGAGTAACTTGCATGGCCCAGCAACACCCAAGAAGCTTCCATAGCAGAAGGCAGATTCAAACTTGAGGCTCAGGATCCTATTGTGATAGTCTGAGGTTATGGCCACTAAATGACACTGACTGACTCTAGGGGTAAATTTGAAACACCTTCTCTCTGGAGCCATGCCACAGTCCCTGATTTGGGGATGGGCACCCAGATAAAAGCTGGATAGTATAGGCTTTTATTCAGGAGCACTTTATTGGCAGCCAAATCAAATTAGAGAATCTGATTTGGCTGAATGGTATTTATTTCATTCAGCAAAGCCAAATGCACACCCCTAAATGCAATCCAAGAAAGTTGTTTGAACTCTTTATTGTATTTTAGCATAGAAAACAAAACAACCTGAAAAAGAATTAACCAAGGGAGAGTTTATACCTTGTGTGTGTTTTTCTATTTCAGGGCAGAGTGTTACCTTCCCTACAGCTGCTGGCTGGATCCAGAAAGCACCTGTTGAAACATTTTAAGCCCAACATGTTTTACTTTTCATTACAAGTATGAAAAACACCATAGAAGCATGGCACAGAACAGGAACCTTCATGCTGAATATGAAGGTATTCTGTGTCTCGGCTGCATTCATTGTATATTTAAGCAACCTGATCAAGTAGGAGTTGATTTGAAATCTGACCACTCTTACCACATTTGCCATGTAGTTTCTTTCCTCTGTGAGTAGGTGCTCAAAGCCTGGGTTGTGGACAACAGGAAGGAAATGTTTTCCTTTTAAGGAAAACCGTAGTCCCAGAAGGAATTTTGAGGTCTGGTTTGATGTTTGATTTACTGCAAGTTTATAAAACACAAGAAAACTGTAATATTTGTTAGTGGCAAACGTATTATTCCATTTGCCAGTATTTCTGAGGCTTGCTAGTATTTTAAGTGCTGCTATTATGATAGTGTTTTAGGCACACATTGACTAGTGCCTGTGCAAATATCCTGGTAAAATCCTTGCCATGTTTCATGAAAAAATGATTAAGGTCAAATAAGAGAATCTCTTCCCTAAAAAAACGGTGTTTTTTCAGTCAGCAGCAGAACCAGTGCAGGTGCCCAGCAGAGGCAATGCTATTATGGCATTGCCAAAAAACCCCCAACAAAGATCAAATTGGATAGGAGGGATTTCCTGGGGAACCATTGTTGCCAATCTCCAGGTGAGGGCTGATGTGAACATAAGAGAAGCCATGTTGGATCAGGCCAATGGCCATCCAGTCCAAAACTCTGTGTCACACAGTGGCCAAAAAAAATATATATATATATACACACACACACACACACACACAGTGGCTAATAGCCACTGATGGACCTCTGCTCAATATTTTTATCTAACCCCCTCTTGAAGCTGGCTGTGCTTGTAGCCGCCACCACCTCCTGTGGCAGTGAATTCCACATGTTAATCATCCTTCGGGTGAAGAAGTACTTCCTTCTATCTGTTTTAACATGACTGCTCAGCAATTTCATTGAATGCCTATGACTTCTTGTATTCGAAGAAAAGTACTTCTTTCTCTACTTTCTCCACCCCATGCATAATCTTGTAAACCTCTATCATGTTACCCCGCAGTCGACATTTCTCCAAGCTAAAGAGCTCCAAGCTAAGCGTTTTAACCTTTCGTCATAGGGAAAGTGTTCCAAACCTTTATTCATTCTAGTTGCCCTTTTCTGCACTTTTTCCAATGCTATAATATCCTTTTTGAGGTGCGGTGACCAGAATTGTACACAGTATTCCAAATGAGACCGCACCATTGATTTATACAGGGGCATTATGATACTGGCTGATTTGTTTTCAGTTTCTTTCTTAATAATTCCCAGCATGGCGTTGGCCTTTTTTTATTGCAAACGCCCACTATCTTGACATTTTCAGTGAGTTATCTACCACGACCCCAAGACCCCTCTTGGTCAATCTCTGCCAGTTCACACCCCATCAACTTGTATTTGTAGCTGGGATTCTTGGCCCCAATGTGCATTACTTTGCACTTGGCCACATTGAACCTCATCTGCCATGTTGACCCCCACTCACCCAGCCTCAACAGATCCCTTTGGAGTGCCTCACAATCCTCTCTGGTTCTCACCACCCTGAACAATTTAGTGTCATCTGCAAACTTGGCCTCTTCACTGCTCACTCCCAACTCCAAATCATTAATGAACAAGTTAAAGAGCATGGGACCCAGTACCGAGCCCTGCGGCACCCCATTGCTTACCGTCCTCCACTGCGAAGACTGCCCATTTATACTCACTCTCTGCTTCCTATTTATTAGCCAGTTTTTGATCCACAGGAGGACTTGTCCTTTTACTCCATGACTCTTGAGCTTACTAAGGAGCCTTTGATGAGGAACTTTATCAAAAGCTTTCTGGAAGTCAAGGTAAACAACATCTATTGGGTTTCCTTTGTCCACATGTTTGTTCACCCCCTCAAAGAAATGTAACAGGTTAGTGAGGCAACGTCTTCCTCAATAACTCGTGTTCATCAATGTATGTACTCATTCTGTCCTTGATAATGGTTTCTACCAACTTTCCTGGTATTGAAGTCAGACTGACCAGCCTGTAATTTCCCGGATCTCCTCTGGAACCCTTTTTAAAGATGCTACCTTCCAGTCCTCAAGGGTTTTGACTGTATTTACCTTTCCTTTCAGTTTCCTCTTCACATGCCTTCTCATCTCAGAGAATTTACTCCTTTTAAAGTTAAATGTGGTTGTGCTGGTCTTTTGGGGCAACTCTCTGTTTATACAAATGGTGAAATCAATAACGTTATGGTCACTGCTCCCAAGTGGTGCGATCACTTTTACATCTCTCACCAAGTCTTGGGCATTACTTAGGACCAAATCCAGGATCGCCCCACCCCTGGTAGGTTCTGTGACCATCTGCTCCATAGCACAGTCATTGAAAGCATAGAGAAACTCAATCTCTTTCTCTCGACCTGAACACATTGACCCAATCAATCTGCGGGTAGTTAAAATCACCAATTACAACAAAGTTTTTACGTTTAGCCACTATCTTTAATCCTTCCATCATATTATAATCGTCCTCTATCTTTTGCTTTGGTGGGCGATAACAAACTCCCATAGTTAAATTTCCTTTTGGGCCCTCTATTTCGACCCAAAGCATTTCTAGAAGGGAATCTAATTCTTTGACCTCAGTCTTATTGGACTGTATACCCTCTCTGACATACAGAGCCACCCCACTTCCAACCCTTCCCTCCCTATCCTTCCAATATAACTTATATCCAGGAATCACCATGCCCCACTGATTCTCCTCATTCCATCAAGTTTCTGAAATTCCCACAATGTCTATGTTTCCCCCCAAAACTAAACATTCCAACTCACCAATTTTACTTCGAACATTTCTAGCATTTGTATACAAACATCTATAATTTCCCAGGCAAGTTAGACCCGCAACCTTCCTCCTGCCGCCTCGAGACTTTGGCAGACACTCCATACTGTTTGTCACCATCTCAGTGGACAACTCTGATCCATTACCCGGTAGAAAAGTAACAGCTAACCCTTCATCTCTTTGAGATGAGTCCTCCTGAACCAGAGACATTTCATCTCCTGTCGGCTTTCCCCCAAGATTTAGTTTAAAAACTGCTCTGCCACCTTTTTGATTTTAAGCACCAGCAGCCTGGTTCCATCCGGGGACAAGTGGAAACCGTCTCTTTTGTACAGCTCCTGCTTGTTCCAGAAAGCATCCCAGTGCCTAACAAACTTAAACCCTTCTTCCTTACACCATGGTCTCATCCACACATTGAGACTTCTAATTTGTGCCTGTCTCTCCAGCCCTGCACTTGGAACAGGTAGCACTTCTGAGAAGGCTACCTTGGAGGTCCTGGCCTTAAGTCTCCCGCCTAGCAGCCTAGATTTTTTCTCCAGGACCTCATGACTGCATTTCCCCACATCGTTGGTGCCAACATGCACCACGACCACTGGCTCCTCCCCAGCACTGTCTATCAGCCTATCTACTACACACGTAATGTCCGCTATCTTCGCACCAGGCAGGCAAGTCACCATACGGTCAGTACGCGGTTTTGCCACTCAGCTGTCTACTTGCCTAAGAATTGAATCACCAACTACCAAGACCACCCCCCTCTCTCCCTGCCCAGGGATGGTTCCTTGGCGCGAAAGAATTCCCGCTCACCAACTGAAGAAGAGGTCCCATTCCCCTTATCCTCGGCAAAGTGCTGTGTTCCCTCTCGACCCTCATGCTCCCTGGCAGCAACGGGGCTGCCACGTTCAGAGTGGGGCTCATCTAATACGTCCTCGAGAGTCTTCCCCGAGTGCCTAACTGACTGTCTCTGCTTCTCCAGGTCAGTCACCTCGGCCTCAAGGGTACGAACTCGTTTCCTGAGGACCAGGAGCTCCTTGCATCAAGCACACACCCGAGACTTCTGTCCTGTGGGCAGATAGTCATACATGTGACACTCAGTGCAAAACACTGAAAAGCCCCCACCTCCCTGCTGGCATTCTACCTTCATGATAGCTTTTTAAAAAATATATACAGTCCCCTTTAAATCCTGTTTGTTTATGTGGCTCCCCTTCTGGAGGGTCAAGTTATCTTATTGGGAACACAAGGAAAATAGGGATCTGGGTTCCTGGTCCTTACAGAGCCCCCAGGCTAAGAGCCACAGGCCAAGAGCCCTTTAGCTCTCGCCCTTCGGCTCGCGCCTCTGGCAGGGCTCAGCTTAATAATGCAAAGAGGGTGAGGAACACAACCACTCCTATTCAATCAGCAACAACCACCTTCAATCACCTTCACCTTCAGCCCACTCAAACCAAACAGACAGCAGTTCCACAGCAACCACAAACTCAGAATTTTCAGCAGTCACACAAACTCAGAAATTCTCAGCAACTTCCCCAGCTTATATCACTTATTCTCTGCTCTCTCTCGGACCTCTCTGAAATGAGCTCAGCCTCTGTCAAGGCTCAGCTTAAAAGTTCTGGCAAGGCTCAGTCATTCAGTTTCACTCCTCCTTTCATTCTCATGTTTAGCAGGCTTTGAAGGATAAAGAGGCTATTAGTCTCTGATTTTGACTGATATTTCTGACTAAGGTACTCATACATTGTTTTAGCCATAGCATGTTCCAGAATTACTCTGCTCTCCTCTTTGTTAATACTTCCCAAAATCAAAGTAATACCAAAACCGTCCATTTTATCAAACTTTTCCTCTTCTGTTTTATCTGTAGGGGGATCTTTCGTGAGCACATCTGAAGCTCCTTGAGATTTAAGTATTGCTAATGGTACACATTTGTGGTTACTCAGGTGTGAAGGTGACTTACAGCGTGTGCTCTGAGTCTAATCACTATGAGTGTGCAAAAATTGGGGTTGGGTGGGATCTCTCAGGTTTGGATCTGAAAAATAATGGTATTTCCCAATACTCCCAAATCCCAGTACCAGTATGGTATTTAGATTCAGGATTTTTCAGGAATTACAATTAAATTTTAATCACATCCTTCTTATTTACTGATTCCAGCATGAAATGGTATTAATTTCAATCAGTTTTGTCTCCTGCTCAGAAATGAGGTGGTTTAAATTGTTTCAAAGGTTGTAAATGTTTTATTGATTTTAATTGTTTTTTGATCTTGTAATCTGCCCTGAACCTATTCATAGAGTAGGGTGGAATAAAAATCCATTAAATAAAAAAGAACCCCCAAGTTTCAAAAAGAGTGGAAGAGGGGTGCTATTTTATGGGCCCCCATAGAAAATTCCCCCATCCTCCATTGTTTCCAATAGAGGAGGGAAAAGGTGTTTAAAGGGTTTGTGGTTCTTGTAAATACCTTCTGCAACCTGGGAGTGAACTCTGAAGGCACTTAAAGGGACAGAGACCTTTAAATGCCCTTTAACTGCAGCTATCCAGCTTCCTGGGAATGGCTATATCAGATAGCCAAAAATAGACTCTGATTGTTATTTGACTGAGGAAATGCCAAAAAAAATGACTGAAGATGAGGTAATTTTGGGTATTTTCTCAGTTCAGATACAGCTGAATTCACATCCCTACCAATCGCTTTATAATTCATATCCAATCACCTCTCCTCACACGGCAGAAAGTTGTTTCTGAGCCATCTCCTAATGAGGTATACAGCTGCTTTGCATAGGCAAGAAAGGAATCTGTGGACCTTGAGGCAACCACAGACTGGGAATCTTTACTCCTTGGATGAGGTGAAGAAAATGTTCATCATCACATACTGAATCGCTGTGAGATGCCCACTGCCCAATATGTTTAGATGTTAGGTGCAGAGAATTATTTAAAGGAGTTTGGAAGGCAGAGCTGACTTCCACTTTTAGCCTTGGAAAGTCAACAAACTAACCTCATGATGGCACTAAAGTTACCTATTCAAGCAAAGGGCCTCCTGAGGGAAAGTACATTGGAGTACATGTAGACACAGTGCCCAACAGGGTTCTTCTAGTAGTTTTATGGGGGAAGGAACATATCCTGACAAATTGTCCCTAGTGGCATTCCTTTTTCTACGTGATTATTATAAGTGAAAGAGTTCCATCATACTAATAGAAATAGTGTAAATTCTTTATCTGATGCTGCTTCAGATGTTCAAAGGGTATAGTTACAGTCTAGCAACCGCACCAGCACAAATGTCTGGTATTTGACAATGGACTTTCTGCAGTTTTAAAATCACCCAGCCTAATTTTTCTTCAATACTGATATAGAATTTTCAGTACTTCAGAATGTGTGTGTCATCAAACAGCAATTGAAGTCAAAATTTTGGCCTGCTTTATAACTTGACCACTGAGGAATGCCCTTAAGGCCAAAATATGTATGGTCTGTGTTGATCATTTGATATGTTCTTCTTTGTATGGGAAATTACGACAGCTTATCTAAAGCTCATTCTGACTCTTAATGCAGCCTGATATTCAGTGTACGCTATATAATAAATATTTATGTTGGTATTTTATCTGTTGTAGCTTGACCTTTGTAATTATCAGTAAATTTGGGGTTGAGTTTTTCCTCCTTTTTCTTTATTTACAACTCCTGCGCAGTCAGATGGGCCCTGAGCGACCCATGAAGGGCTCCATGAAAAATGTGTTCTATCATTTAAGGCTAGCACCCATTAATATGAGCTTCCTGTATATTTCTTTGTCTTTTCTGTATGAAGTTTTGCTTTTGCATATAAAAGTCCAAATTCTTTTCAAGAACTCCACATTATTGAAACTCGGTTCTGCATGTCTCAACTGACTTCCAGACTTCAGAAATCAGTTCAACTGGAGAAAATGGCTACTTTGGACTGTATGGCATCATAATCCCCAAACCCCACTCTCCCCAGGCTCTACCTCCAACTCCCCAGGAATTTCCCAAGCCAGAGCTGGTAACCCTGACTTCAACCAAGGTGACTTATTTATGTGCTTTAAATGCTTGCTTGTTTCTCTCACCCATCAAGATGGCAGCATGTTCTCAGACATGACGTGTTACCCCAGTTCTTCTCTTGTAGAGATCTTATTCATTTTATTTATCCCCAGGGCCCTGCCTTCTTAAAAGCAGCATGTGGGAATGTTTAAAGCAGGAGAGAGAAAGGAGTCCTCTTGCCTTGTAATTAGTCTGGCTGAAAATGAAACACTGTCTTTAATTTAAAAAAAAACACTCCTTAATCACTAGGGGGCCCACAATGCTCACATAGATAAATGGCAAGCAACCCCACCCCTACTCCTTTGAAGGGTTTAGGTTTTTTTTTTCACACTAGTAACTTAATAACTACACATGAGGGGCCTGGGTTGAGTAGAGAGATGTTCTGAGTTGCTTAGAAATTCAAATTGGGGCTGCAGCATATGAGGACTTTGGTCTTCAAGGGCTAGCATGATATAGTGCAGACATGTCAAACATATAGCCCATGGGCTGGAACTGGACCTCCCAGGGCTATGATCTGGCCTGCAAGCAACTGGAGGGGAACTAGTCTGAATGTGGACTGGAAGGGCCTAAATTAGGGTATTGTACCACCTGCTGAATTCCCTCCCTTCCCTAAACGTGGGCCCTCCCCGGCGTCTTCCCCCAGATCTCCAGGGATTGCCCAACCCAGAGCTGGCAACCATAAGGGGTGAGGAGGGCTACCTTGGTATCTACCTGCCACCCTTAGCCGAGGTGCCAGGCTGGGATGTACTGCCTGCCACCATCACCTTTTCCTCTGGCCAGGATGTGTTGGACCTGCCTGTGCTATCCGGTGTGCTGAAAAGATGGCTGGCTGTTCAGGTATGGCAGGCAGAATCTCTTTGGCCCTCCCTCCCTGAGCTCTGCTGAGTGGCTTTCCACTTACAGGCAGCCCAGGGAAGGCTCTTGTGGCACAGGTACCTGTGGAAAACCACTGGCCAGCTCACAAAATATGCCTGCTTATGTAAGCATGCAAACAGAGCAACTAGCCAGGATGTGCACAGAATCCCGGGTGAGAGAGAAAAGCCCAGTGCATATGTAAATAGTGCCATGCATGTAGAATGCTGAGGGTCAAGGTGAAGGAGGCCAGCTGAGCCTGCTAAGTCACTGACCCAAATGTGTGCAGCTCCTCTCCTTCCTTGGTAGCATGGGGAGGATTAAATAAGAGGTAAAGCCAAAAAGCACACATACTGCCCAGGCTCCCTTCACACAAGCAGAGTCAACTGTTTAAGAACATAGATGTGTAGCTTGGCCCTCAGTATTGGCCCCTTGGACTGGTAGCAGCACTCCAGCACCTCATGCAAAAAAGGGTCTTCCCTGCTACTTGAGAGTCTTTAGTAGGTGATGCTAAAGACTGAACCTGAGACCTTCTGTACTTGATGAATGATTACTCTGCCACTGAGTCACAGCCTTTCCCTTAATTTTGAATCCATATGGCCACTACTCAGGCCATGAGTTATGCTGTAACCAAGGGAACAAGCTCTTTCCACTGGGACTGAGTAATAACTCTTCTTAGCTGGATCAGGCCCTAGGGTTGCCAAGTCCAATTCAAGAAATATCTGGGGACTTTGGGGGTGGAGCCAGGAGACATCGGTGCGAAGCCAGGAACAAGGGTGTGACAAGCATAATTGAACTCCAAGGGAGTTCTGGCCATCACATTTAAAGGAACCGCACACCTTTTTAAATGTCCTCCTTCCATAGGAAATAATGGATAGGGGCACCTTCTTTTGGGGCTCATAGAATGGGACCCCCTGGTCCAATCGTTTTGAAACTTGGGAGATACTTTGGGGAGAGTCACTAGATACTATACTGAAAATTTGGTGCATCTACCTCAAAAAACAGCTCCCCCAGAGCCCCAGAAACCTCCAGATCAATTCCCCATTATACCCTATGAGAATCAATCTCCACATAGAGAATAATGCTCAGCAGACCCCCCCCCCCCGTTTCTGGCGACTCTGAAGGGGGATTGGCCTCTCTACTCATGAGTTGCTGCCAACTTCTTCAAAGTAACACAGACACACCATCCCAAGAGGAAGCCTTTCAATCAGCGACTGAAGCCTCCGGAGGTAGAAACGCACATGGTCCTCTGGGGGCGGAGCTCCCCCCCCTGCTGGCCACACTCCCCAAGAAGACGCCACCCGGCAACCGGAGAGGACGCAAGGACTACGAGTCCCAGCATGCACCTTGCGAAGGGAGGCCGGACTGGAGCAAATAGCATGCCAGTGGTGGGCGGGTCTTTGTGACCCAGAGGAAGGGAGAAGCCTGAAGCCAGGCAGGGAAAGAGACACAGCGCCGTTCCACCCCCCCCCCACTTCCAGATTTTTAGAGAGCGGGGGATGAGGCTGCTAATCCAGGGGTCCCCCGGCAGGGCGGGGGGTGGGGGTTGGGAAGCCTATCAGGCCCACTGTCCTTCTAGTAGTAGCAGGCTTACTATAAGGTGATCACCCTAAGCTGTGAAGTGCTTCTAAACAGTAAAAGTTGCAAATGTACTCACATCTTCCTCGGAGTACCTCATAGAAACAAATGCGGCTTGCTTCTGAACATGCATAGGATTGGGCTGTTAGATTGTGGCTTGAGAAACATCTGCATTCCCACTGTAAGAAACCTAAAGCACAGTTGAGCCATGAGCCCAGCTTCTTCTAATTAACTGGCAGAACTAACCACTGCATTGAAGGTAAGGGCGTGTTTTATTGGACATTCTGTCCACTGAGAGTCCCATGTGTTTTTGCACTAAGCAATTAGCATTCCGTTGTACTCAAGCCAAGATGCCAATGAGAAGGCTCTACTTTTGGACGACACATTCCCATTGGTTTTGCCAAAGCCACCAGCAGCAATATTTAGCTGATAATGACTACATTGCTATTGTCTCAAGGACTTTGAAAGACCTGGAAATTGCATGTTGCCATCTAGCAGAATGGTAGAAAACATGAAGTAAAACATTAAAGTGATACCACAAAATAGCTACTCTCCAAAGCTTCAAAGAGGACAACCTTGCTGCTATTATCCAGAACTAAAATAACTGTTCTGTGGCAAACCTGCAGTCCCGGCAACCCAAGAGATAATGGATGGCCAACACATAAAACTGGAGCGTGCGAATGTGTGTGAAAAGCAAAGCTGACTTTTCTATACAGGGGGACTATTTTCGAACAAACACTTGGCAAGACAGAGGCTGCAAAACCAGTAAATTACAGAGCCTGTTGCTGCACTACAATCCCTTCTCTGATATGTAACCAGAAATATAACAAAGGGTCAGCCTTGGAAGAATGATAACCAGCAGACCATAATCCCAGAAAATATAAACCAGACCTAATTAGCTGATGTATGGCATTGTGGTGATTTTGTACCGATATGCTAATAGGGTGTCAGAAACGCAGGTACAAATATTACAAATATCAAATTTCAATTTCATAAAACATTACTATGCTGGTATTGGTCTCCATCCAAACTAAACAAAATTGATCCCACCATTGATCCTCTCTGCAAAAAGCCTTGTGCCAAAAAAGCAGATTTTATCCATTGATGGTGGCAATACAGATATATTTATGCATTTTGGCAACAGGTAAATAAGCAAAATTACCCATACAACCTTAGCACTGGAACCTGGTATTTTTTTTTACTTCGTAATTGGCAAGACCAAAGGCTAAGTTCCAGTACATCAGAATTAATTCCTATTTTAATAGCCACGGCACGGCTAGTCATAGCCTCACACTGGGTAAATAAACACCCACCCACATTAAAAGGCTGTGGGAAACGTTCATATTATGCAAAATCGCTTATAATTAATATGATATATCTTACAACCAATATGAAAGACGTCGTGTCTGTTTGGTACTCCTTAATTACTTTTCTTTCTGTGAATGACATCATTCCACAGAATCAATATTATAGAAAGTTTATTTTTGACAGTCCTGTTGCTTATGTATATTATGCAACCAATTGTTAAACTTCAGTTAGTTTTATGTAACATGCAATGGTCAGACTTTGAAGGATTGTATTAGATTAGATATAGCAAGATATCTATTTATATTTCCATTGGTTTTCTGTTTGGTTTTTAAATGCAATACTGTTGGATTGAAAATTATTTTTAAAAAAGAAAAGAAATGCAGGTACACGACCATCTTTACCATAATATAATTTGGGTGGGTTTTTAAAAAAATTCTGAGTCCGTATATTATATTAATCACATGGTGACTGCAAACTGACCCACAGAGAATGTAAGATTTACAGTGCAAGACCACAGGCATTAGTCCCTACTTGGTAAGTTACATACCATTCCTTCTGGACCTATGTTTGGGCCACACTATTTGTACTAATGTGCTAATGTAGAAGGCTGGGAGTGATCAGGTCAGCAGGTGCCAGAACTATTCCTTACCACATGCATACTATAAAGGAACAGCTAAGCGCAAAGGGCTGTTCTTTGCCGCTTGAATCCCATGGATCTTTTTGCTCATTAGTTGGAAGCTGGTGCAAACTGATTCAGAGTCCACTTTGATTCCTAGCCCTGACCTGGATAGCTCAGGCTAGCCTGATCTTGTCAGATATCAGAACCATCCAGGGTCTACCTTAGCTAGCATTTGGGTGGGGGACCTCCAGTGAATACCAGAGGTCTGATGCAGAGGCAGGCGCAGGCAAACTACCTCTGAAATGTCTTTTTTTTTTAAAGTCTAGCTCACCACCTAGTGGTGTATAATGCTAAAGAACTAGAACTTGTGGCTGCCAGACAATCTTAGGATCTCCTGACTTTACGACACACAATGCCATATGATGATTGTTAATTATTGCCTTGACTCCTGATAATTCATATGTGAGGCTTAATGTAGACAGTTGCAGAGTGTAATGTGTTTGCCCTAAGATTGCCTTTGTATTAGTAAAGCTAGGAGGTATAGAACTGCTTAGACCAGGGGTGGCCAACGGTAGCTCTCCAGATGTTTTTTGCCTACAACTCCCAACAGCCCCAGCCAGCATGGCCAATGGCTGGGGCTGATGGGAGTTGTAGGCAAAAAAACATCTGGAGAGCTACAGTTGGCCACCCACGGCTTAGACATTTAGTGAACATTTGCACATTTGCAGATGGCTTGGGATGATTCTTCAGACTAGCCCTAGACACCCATATCTAGAGCAAAATTCTCTAGGGTGAGTTTCTAGGGTGCCATTGGTTGTGTAAGGTAATAACATCTCACCTCTATAATGAGATACAGTAGACTTTGGAACAAGCTAAGAAAATGAGAAGTCCTTGCAAAGCTTTTTTTCAGTGTTTCATGCACCCTCTTCTCACATTGGCTACATAGTGCAGAACAGTGGCTTTTTCTACTTGCTGTTCTAGTATCTCGTGTTCCCATGTGTATGCTGGGGCTAGAGCTTTCAATGCTCCAGGCTGGGAGTAGGACTGGAATTAAGCAAATTGCTTATTGTCCCAGTACAGAGGAAACAAAGTAACTGCATTGGATTCCCAGTTTGTGCTGTTGCTGTTAAAAGTTTTTTAAAGTGCCTAGTCCTTGATGTTGCAGAAAACAAACAGCCTGAACACAGGACCCAGATGAAAAACAACATACCATGTTTGTTTTTATTAACAGATACTACTAGATGCACATCAGACAGGAAAGCTGTGTAATTATTTAATAACAATAAAAAATAAACTGGAGATACAGTCAAGGTTAAGAAAAGAAACAAAGAAGATTCCAAAAGTTTTATGTCCCTATAACACAGTTGCATAACACCATAAGAGATCTTTACCATGGCCTGGTTAATATCTCAAGTATGACTCTGTAGACAAGCAGATTCTGTGCAAGAACATACACCACCTCACAGACATCCTGGAATTGAATTACCTGTTCACTATAAAATGGCTCACTCTTGAATCTCATTGACCAGACTTTACAAAATGGTGCTTCTTTTAAAAGGCACTGAGCAAAGCATGTTAGCTAACCTTCTGTATAAATGATGAAAGTCCTATCTCTTTTCTGCCACTCCACGGAGCAAAATTCATTGATTTATTTAAACATCTACATCTTACCTTTTTTTTTGACTTGTTTGAAGCTGCCTCTGAATCTGAGGAGCCTTCCTCCAACTTATGTGGTTCTTCCCCCAAAAAAGGAAAAGCCACTTAACTTGGAGGATGGCTCATTGGGCTGCGGGAAGGCTTCAAACTTTGCTCAATGGAGTGGTGGGATAGGGACAGGGTCCACTCCACTAACAACCGCAATAACAATACCCAGGGCTAAATTTGTAAAAGTGGTAGGCAGTTTTGTGAACGTACTCCATGTGATTGCTCATATTGCTTGGCTATCATGCTGTGTGTATCTCTTGCATATGTATATGTAACATGAAGGAGTGCAAGACTAACAGAGAGGACAAAAAGCTAATGAGACCACCAGTGAAAAAGAGACACACGAAGGTGGAAAACCCTGTGGCAGCTAGCTCAGCCTTGAGGCTAGGCAGGATGCCAAGTATTCGTTTTCACATCCTCTGCATCTCCAAAGGGTACGCTCTGAGATGAGTTTCAAGAAACATGACTGCATCAATACAGGTGATCTGGATTTGAACTAAGTGAGGTTTCTTGTGCAGTGGTTGAGTCACACCAGTTTGACAGTCTTTGTAAGGAGCAACCTGAATAGCCAAAACAAAGTTCCCTGGAATGCTCAAGGCTCTCTGCTCACTTCTTGTCATCATCATTAGGAAAGAGTCTGTAAGCCAAAAAGTCCATGGATTCCTGAGCCAGCTTGGAGAGATGGAGGACACCTGTGACCACCAGAGCAATGAGCACCAGTGGCAGAACCACATTCCACACCGTGGCAAGGACATTGTAGCATTTGGCCTTGGAGCCATAGCGATGGGCAGCTTCCAGATCACCAGACACCTTCTGATCTCGTGCCTGCAAAAGAGGAAGAAAAGTCATTGTGAAAACCTAATCACGCATGGCCAAGACCTGTTCAGGTGTTCAGTGTCTCCCAGGTGTGCATGGCCCGCATTCAGCCCTTCTGTCTTTGCAACCCATGTGGCAATTCCCCTGCTGTTTGCAGAACAAACACTTTGGTTTAGCAGGAATAGAAACAGAACACATCTTTGGGAATACAGTAAAACCACAGCATATGCTGTTCATTGCCAGTCGTTTAATTTTATGTCTGCCTCTTCAACTTCCATGGCCCTGCTTGTCTTAGCCCATTCTCCCAGCACCATCCTCATTTTCCCTAGTTCCTCTTTCTGGCTGATGTACAGTTTGGTTGCTCATGTGCTTTTTTTCCTGCTTTCATGCTATAGTCCATGCCAGCTTCACATCTATTCCAGAAATCACAAACAATAGAATCATAAAACCATAGAACCATAGAGTTGGAAGGGTGCATACAGGCCATGTAGTCCAACCCCCTGCTCAATGCAGGATCAGCCTAGACCATTCCTGACAAGTGTTTGTCCAGTCATTGCTTAAGGATTGCCAATGAGGGGGAGCTCACCACCTCCCTCGGTAGCTGTTTCTACTGTTGAACAACTCTAACTGTAAAAAAGTTCTTCCTAATATCCAGTTGGTACCTTCCCACCCTTAATTTAAACCTATTATTATGAGTCCTCTCCTCTGCTGTCAACAGGAACAGCTCCCTGCCTTCCCCTAAGTGACAACCACTTAAATACTTATAGGGAACAATCATGCCCCTCATCAATCTCCTCTTCTCCAGACTGAATATATCAAAGTCCCTCAGTCTTTCCTCATAGGGCTTGGTCTCCATGCCCCTGATCATCCTTGTCACTCTCCTCTTCACCCACTCCATTCTGGCCACATCTTTCTTGAAGTGAGGCCTCCAGAACTGCACACGATATTCCAGGTATGGCCTGACTAATGCAGTGTACAGTGGAACTATGACATCTTCTGGTCTGGATGTTATGCCTCTGTTGATACACTCCAAGATCACACTGACTGCTCATATTTAACTTATGGTCCACTCATACCCCAAGATCTTGTTCACCCTCACTGCTACCCATCTAGTATGTGTGTTTCTCATTTTTGTTACTGAGATGTAGAACTTAGCAATTATCCTGGTTAAATTGCATATTCATTAGGGTCTGTAGAATCTTTCGGGCTCAAGTGCCGTGTTCTACTGGAGAAAGTTTTTCTTCCAGACGTTTCGTTCTCAGCTGCGGAGAACATCCTCAGTGGCGTTGCAGCCGGAGCAGGCCCTCTGACCTTCTTGGCTGCTGTGCATTGAGTGAGGCCAGGGCTGCTGGAGAGCTGCTAATTCTAAATTGCATCTTGTTCACATCTGCCCACTTTTCCAGAGTGTTCAGCTCTTGTTGAATTCTACCTTCTGATGTATTCACTGCTCCTCCTAATTTGGTGTCATTTGCAAATTTAGCCCCTCCACACCCAACCATTGATAAAAATATTGAAAAGTACCAGGCCCAAAACAGCCCTGTAGCACCTCACTGGATACCTCCCTTCATTCAGATGAAATACCGTTGACAACTACTCTCTGAGTGAAGTTCTCCAACCAGTTCTGAATAGGGTGTATTAATCTCTGGATTCATCACTGACTTGCCAGAAGATATTAAGAGGTTAGTAATAGTTTACTGTATATCTGATCATACTAGCTTCCCCCTTTTAATTCTACCGATTGTCAATTATGCAATTTAATCCATCAGCAAAAGAGCCTGAACCAGCATCACTGTAAGGGAAATCACCATCACCCTTAAAATTAATCCTTTCAGTTTTGTTGTATCCTAGCCTCTCACACATCTCGGGTTCATTCCAAAATTTCTAGGTTTTTTTACATATTCTTTTGCTCCTATATCTATAAATATAGCCCAGTACACAAAAATACAGATGATAAGCTAGTTCTCTTATTTCCATGCCAGGAATAGTTTTGCATACTATATTTCTGGATGTTCAGCTGATGATAAACAGGCAAGGGTAATAAATTTGAGTTCAGACAACAGTAGTTGTGTTTTTTCCAGGCAGATGAAGGCAGATTGAAAGAGAATTCATTGGTCATGCTGGGCATGCTCCTCCTGGTTTTGGCTCTAGTCAAACAGGTATTCTTGTCTAAAAAAAAAATCTATGAAAATTTGTTTCATAAAAATCTGTAACAATTTGTTGACCAGAAAATAACAGTGGGCTGAAAAAAATTTGTAGGCATGCTCAAAGTAATGGATGGCTTTACCATACAATTTCAGCTCTCTCAAGCACAGGGGCGAAAGTAACTTAAATTTCTTACTGGTATTCTCTCTAACTAGAAGATGAAAGGTACCACATGGTCCATTTTCTTACTTGTACTACATACTGGGCCACTTCCACCTCTGCTTAACCATGATGTTATTTATAAGATCTGAAGATTTTTAGTTGTGGCTTATATTCCACTCAAAGGACTTGCTTCACAATATGTCTTGTTACCAAGTTCCCTGTCTGCTAGCATTATTCATTTTTAATTTTCTTGGCTGGTAGCAATACAGGAATCATTCTCTATAGTTAAATTTATTCTTTCTGCTTTTAAAATTGGGAGTTTGTATGTTTTATCTAAACCAGGTGACTGATTTTTTTCTCAATATTTAATTTTGAACTTAAAAAAAAATGCCTGCATGCTTTGGCACATAGGCGCTCAAATTTCTGAACAGGAACAATAATTGTCAGCCTCCATTCTTGAAAAGATGTCAATTTTACTTGCCTGTCTGCAGGGCACTCATTTTTCTGTGTTCTGTATGTGGCTGCTAATAAATGCAGTTATGATGTTGACTCTCTAGCTGAAGTAGTAAAAAAAATTACAAGCCTACGTTTGTTAACAGATTCCATCAGAGATTCACATGCTGAATGTGTTGTTGGGCACTCTTCTCCCTGTGTTTTCTACTGAAGTAGTATCTAGCAGTCAGAGAATAGCCCCCCCCCCCCTTCCTGCAGAAAACATGCACCAAGTTATCAGGGCTGATCTATGGGGGGAACTAGGAGAGATGTCAGTTCCTTTTTAGAGGAAGTCATTAACATGCCCTGCCTGTACAATGAGGGCATAACTGAATGATATGCTTAGAAGTTTTTGATTAGCTCCCCCCAGCATTTCTTGAAAGCAAAAAGCCATGTGGTGCCCTGATTCAAATGGCAGCTGCAGAGTGGTAGAGAAGGGATTACATCCTTCCATCCTCACATGGAAAAGAAAAGATGTCCACCACCACCCCTTTACAACTCTAATAACAGCATGAAGCAGAGGATCCCTTTTTAATTTAAGCAACCAGGTGAGGGTGGAATCTCATGCTGTAGTTCACAGCTGAGCCAAAGCCCCACAGCGCTGCTCTTCTCTATTTAAAAACGCTGGAAAGATCCTAATACAATCCCTCAGCATCTCTTCGAGTCAATCCTTGGAAAAGTTAATGATTTCCTTCCTCGTTCAGTTCGGTCTGAATATTCACTCAGATTACCTATGTCATCTGAAAGCTAAATTAAATTGAATTACTTGAAGGGTATCAGGAGTTTTGGTACCCTTTGATGGAACGTTTAGCTTTCATGTGTCAATTTCAAGATCATTCTTCCATTCTGTATAAACAGTTTATGTTAAAATAGATATTTCTGCATCTCACTCCTTTAAAAATCCTGAAAAGCACTGCAATCCAGTAACTGAACCTCCTTTTCTGAAATTGTGTAAAAGCAAGGATGAGTAGATTATTGTGAATAAATTAGGACCAGTGTCAATTGCAAGAGTGACCTCTCAAATATCAAACAGAATGAGTTCATGGCATCCCCTTGATTCTCTGGCAGTTATGTTTACATTTCATAATTTCTTGTTTTTTTTTCTTTTTTAATGACTGGAGAATACATCCTTAAAGGTATATCCTTAAAATGCACTTGCAGTCACCTAGGGAATTCAAAATTTAAATCCTGGATTATTTTTAAAAGAGAAACTGAAAATGAAGTATCTTATTAAATAAAAAAGTTATAATAAGCAAGCTTTTGAGTTTCATAGTGTTCTTCCTTGAAACACAAAACCCTCACAATTCTACATCCTTCCTTGTCTGAATAAAAAAAAAGTTGGAATTCTAATTTAATTTCTTTTTGACCAGCACCACAGTCTCTTATACTACAGCAAAATAAAATGAAATGGGTTTCTTCTCTTTTTTTTTTTTTATCTCCAAGGTTCCATTGCAGATTTTGTGATTGGATGGCTGCTGCTGCTACAGAATAACAATTATTGCTTCCAGTCAGAACACCCTGGGAAACATTGCAGTTAAATATGCAATGGTAACACAGGACCCATGATGTAAAATTTGGGCCAAAAAGAGTGTGAGAGAGTCAGTCCCACCCAACCCCTTCCTACCTTGACAGAATAGGCGAGAGCTACAAAGCCGAGGCAGCAGAGGTTCATATAGATGGTATTGAAGACAGACCAGATCATGTAGTCACGAGGAACCACTGGGGGTCTGATGGTGATGACTGTGGGAGAAGGTTCCTGCTTGTGGGATGACATGGGCAGGTAGTCTTCACGAGGATAAGACGTATCCATGATTCCTGTTGGAGGAGATACACTGTCTCCCAATAGTGGCAGCTTCTTCAAGAGCCAAGAAAGGACAGCACTTTATATAGTGCTTAGTTGAACCACAGCTCCAACTCCATCTATATATAAACTGGGGAAATTACAGATCTACTTTAACTGTGGTTTTCAGAAAGGGCCTTGGCAGGGCTGAGAGCAATATTTGGTTTTCAAGTCTGCCTTCTCCCAGCTGGACACAGAGTACTTTTTATATCTATGTGATTGGTATGGGCCTGCCTCCCTACCCAGAGAGCTAGCACATGGCTTCAAAGGCAGCCAGGGAAGAGTCAAGTAGGGAAAGTAGCAAGATGTTAGTTATTTAATTGTATAATTTATATGTGCTCTTCAGTAGGAGACCATGAAATATATTTACAGCCAGAATATCTCATAGTTGCTTGAATCCCAAGGTTGCAGAATTGTCAGCAAGGTATTTTTCTTCCAGTTTTCTGCCCACTACACACGCCTGGTATTCTTTGTCCACTCATGAGCTGTTGAAGACAGTTAGTAGGATGGAGGAGACTGTTCACTGCTGTGCTGCCCCTAACATGCCACTGACATTCAGGTGGCACTATTACTGGAAAAGTACTAGAAAAATCCATCTGTAGATGTTATTGATTCTCAAATTATGCCACCATGATATTGAGATTGTACATCTGACAAGGATGGATGTGTATCTCACAGGGAAAAGGGAGAGCAACAGTGAGAAATCACTGTGTTCTTCAGTTCTCTATGGAGTAGTAACTTAACCTGGGCTTAAGAACATATAAATATTTTTGCAATTGACCAGATGTGCCATCTTCACTCTGCCCCCTGGTGTCCTTTGTCTTGACGGCCTGGCCCATTATTCCCTCTGCTTAGGTTTCCAGGAGGTTCTGCTGACTGTTATCTGGAGCTCCAATAGTAATTCACTGACGGTTCTGCAATGTACTTTGTTTCCAAATAAGTCTATCAATCAATTCTGCTGTGAGGGCTTCTCTCACCTTTCTACCTAAGGAGCCTGGATTATTAGATTTGCCAAACTGCAACCTATATCACTTTTTTTTTTTTTTTTGCCTTTTAACTGTTGCTCAGCAATGCCTCTTGCTAGGTCCTTCTGGAACTGATATGAGTTGTTCACCCTATCTCTCACAAATTAATGGAGGAGATGAGAGAAGAGGACGCAAGCAAAGGACCTATAACTTAAACAGGCAGGAGACAAGTAATGCAGTAAGATAACACCATTTAAATCTCCAGGTTGCGACCTGACAACTCCACCAATCACATAATCTTGTGGAAAGAGGAAGGTTCTTGAGGATGTGGTTGTTGCTTCTCTGCAGCCAGGGGGAGAAAGCCTAGTCGGAAATCCAGGTGCAGAGGACACATATTATCACACAATCCTTCTGCATAATTTCTACCTGTCGTTAGAAAATGAGTACACTGTGTTTATGATGTTGTTATATATTCCATTGATGCTTGGAATTTTGCAGACTTTTTGGATGTTTACGGATTTTCATTACTTTTGAACACTGCACATAACTATTTAGAAATTTTCTATATGCAGACTTTGAGATTTTATCTGCACAAAAGCTTTGGTCTTTTTTTCCCCCATTCACCACATCTATATTGGCATCTGTGTAATGTTGGCTCGTTGGCCTTCAAATGGCCTTTGCCTTATCAACATATTTGTCAGTCTTATCATTTGTTTGTTTTTTAATTCTTTGAGAAGGTTAACAAGCATTGGCTAAGGCTTATCTGGTAGACACTGTATACATTGACTTCAAAGAGTGTTTGACATGTACCTTCACCTTAAGAACACATAAAGATTTTTTTTGAATGGTCCAGAAATGCCATCTCCACTCTGTCCCCTAGAATCCTTTGTTTGGACTGTTTTCCTTGATTCCCTCTCACCCCCAGCTTAAAAAGCATTGAAAGTGTTTTTTAGCCATTCTCCAGCAATCCTAGAGGGGAAAGACATTTCTTGTGCTATGTGAGAAACAGAAGAGATGTGGCATAAAATACATTTGGATGGGTTTACTCCTCCTGAGCCAACTTAGCATTGAAAATTGGTTAAACAACAGGAAGCAGAGTTGGAAGTAGATCGATGTTATGATCCAGAGACACAAAGTTCTTTGACATGCATCAGAGTGTTTCTGGGATCCTGACAGCCATTTATTTTCTCATCGAAGAGATCCATAAAATGCACAAAGAGGTTAGAGATCAGAAGGTGTATTTTCATGGAGAGATAACAATTTTCCTACCTGCCAAGGAGGGCGGATAGCTGTTGTAAAACATTATCTGGGTAGTGAGATGTGCAGGATGTGAGTCCAAAGATTATTGGGTTATTGGGGTGCATCTTCCCACACTGGAGTAAGTCCCCTAATTTTGGATTGGGGGAAGCTTTCTACCAGCCAATACAGAAAGGGTTAAAAATACTTGTATGGTTCCAACATTTTGTTCAAATGCTGGGATCCAAATTCCCTTGCTGGGAGAAAGAGAGGGTCTTGGTATGCATTTGTTCCACAGGTATCCAGGCAGGGATGTCAGAGGTAACTGTCCTGCCTTGCTAAGTTTGGCTTAGTGTTATATTAGAACATAAGAACATAAGAGAAGCCATGTTAGATCAGGCCAATGGCCCATCCAGTCCAACATTCTGTGTCACACAGCGGCCAAATATATATATATATATATATATACACACACACACACACACACACACTGTGGCTAATAGCCACTGATGGACCTCTGCTCCATATTTTTATCTAACCCCTTCTTGAAGGTGGCTATGCTTGTGGACGCCACCACCTCCTGTGGCAGTGAATTCCACATGTTAATCACCCTTTGGGTGAAGAAGTACTTCCTTTTATCCGTTTTAACCTGTCTGCTCAGCAATTTCATCGAATGCCCACGAGTTCTTGTATTGTGAGAAAGGGAGAAAAGTACTTCTTTCTCTACTTTCTCCATCCCATGCATTATCTTGTAAACTTCTATCATGTCACCCCTCAGTCGACGTTTCTCCAAGCTAAAGAGCCCTAAGCGTTTCAACCTTTCTTCATAGGGAAGGTGTTCCAGCCCTTTAATCATTTTAGTTGCCCTTTTCTGAACTTTCTCCAATGCTATAATATCCTTTTTGAGGTGCGGCGACCAGAACTGCACACAGTACTCCAAATGAGACCGCACCATCGATTTATACAGAGGCATTATGATACTGGCTGATTTGTTTTCAATTCCCTTCCTAATAATTCCCAGCATGGCGTTGGCCTTTTTTATTGCAAACGCACACTGTCTTGACATTTTCAGTGAATTATCTACCATGACCCCAAGATCTCTCTCTTGGTCTGTCTCTGCCAGTTCACACCCCATCAACTTGTATTTGTAGCTGGGATTCTTGGCCCCAATGTGCATTACTTTGCACTTGGCCACATTGAACCGCATCTGCCACGTTGACGCCCACTCACCCAGCCTCAACAGATCCCTTTGGAGTTCCTCACAATCCTCTCTGGTTCTCACCACCCTGAACAATTTAGTGTCATCCGCAAATTTGGCCACTTCACTGCTCACTCCCAACTCTAAATCATTTATGAACAAGTTAAAGAGGATGGGACCCAGTACCGAGCCCTGCGGCACCCCACTGCTTACCGTCCTCCACTGCGAAGACTGCCCATTTATACTCACTCTCTGCTTCCTATTACTCAGCCAGTTTTTGATCCACAAGAGGACCTGTCCTTTTACTCCATGACTCTCAAGCTTTCTACTTACTTGTTCTTTCATTAGATCTGTAACTACTAGATGAGATATTTTCCCTGTCTGTGCTTTAGCTTAATCTGCAGTAAAAAAGTCTTTTCCTGTTTGAAAGTTTAAAAAAGCAAACTGTGACTCAACTCCTCCTCATGTGGAGGATCACTCATTCATGCTTACACATGCCCTGACTAGAGAAGGACTAAATTAACTGGGAAACCGTGCCCTTGGTACTTGCTCAGAGGCAAGCTTTACTAGAATTTCCTAAGTCACTGGTAGCATGGGGGCTGGGATCTTAGCTTGGGGTGGTGTCACAATGAAGACTTAATACACTTTAGATGCACACAAACACACATGTAAGCAGATAGACTCAGAGCAGGTTTATGACGATGGACAACTCACAATGGAGGAAAGTGAGTAGTGCATGGATGGGTGGAAACAAGGATGGACCAGCACTGTTTAGCTTGTTCATAAATTATGTGAACTAGAGCACTGCAGTGATCCAGTTTGTGTATGATAGCAAATTGTTTCAATTGATAAAAACCAAGACAAGCTGTGAAGAACATAAGAACATAAGAGAAGCCATGTTGGATCAGGCCAATGGCCCATCCAGTCCAACACTCTGTGTCACACAGTGGCCCAAAAACCCACCCAAGTGCCATGAGGAGGTTTACAAGACAGTTCCCTCCGAGTTTTCAAATTTCTCCCCAAAGTCCTTTTCATCATTTGCTTGCAAGAGCACTGATTCAGGAAGTTGCTACGTGCGTTGCTCAGAGGCATGTTGGTGTGTGCTCGCCTCAGGCTTCCCTTGCAAGGGAGGCTCAACTCAGAGAAGAATGCCCTGACTGCTCTTGCCTTCAAGGTGAAAGCAGCCAGGCAGGGCATCAGCACAGCTTCTCTGAGCATGACTCAGAGGAGAATGCCAGTGTGCTCTCGGAGGTGCTCCACACCTCCGAGAGCACACTACGCAGGCCTGACTCACCTGGAGTGTGCCCAGCCCTCCTTTCATGCCACGTAGCCTGCTCTCCTCATGGGCAGGAGTGCAGAGGTGGGGCAGGCATGGGTTGGGGAGGGCATGAGGCAGTTGCCAACTTGGGGTGCCCAGGGCCCTAGCACTGGGTTTGCCCAGGTCCTGGGCAGGCAAATGAGGAGGCAGCGATGTGCACACCACTCAGAAGCTGCCTTTCTTTGCAAAAGAAGGCAGCCTCTGAGTGGCGGAAAGGCACCCCGCCACTCCCTTCACCTACCTGGGTCCTGGGCAGGCAAAAGAGGTGGCATGCAGTAGCAATGTGCGCACCACTGTGAGGGGCGGGGGTCCTTGCCTGGGGCAGCAGGACCCCATGGCTGGTGTGTGGGAGTAGGCAATGTAGGTGGTGGCCTGGGGCACCCCCTTGCTACGGGGTGCCTCCTCCCCGCCACTCTTGGCTGAGAGCAGCTGGAAGGTGCATTGGGGGCACTCTCTACCGAGCTCAGCTTCCCTTGCAAAGGAAGCTGGACTCGAAGGAGAATGCACTCTGCCCATCTGCTCTTGGCTTGAAAGTGAGAGTAGCCAAGTGGAGTGCATTCTTCTCCTCCAAGCTCAGAGAAGAAGAATGCCCCTGGCTCCACCCTGATGCTCTCACCAAGCGGGACACCTTCTCCTCTGATCTTGGCTTTCCTTGCAAGGAGAAAGAGGTGACGTGCAGCAGCAATGTGTGCACTGCCATGTGGGTGGGGGTCCTTGCTTGGGGTGGCATCTATCCCCTGCTCCAGGTTGTTGGCAGTTCTGCCCACTTCTCCTCCCCCCTTCTGGAATAAAAGCCCAGTTCCAGGGGAGGGACGGTGGCTCAGTGGTAGAGCATCTGCTTAGGAAGCAGAAGGTCCCAGGTTCAATCCCTGGCATCTCCAAAAAAAGGTCAAGGCAAATAGGTGTGAAAAACCTCAGCTTGAGACCCTGGCAAGCCGCTGCCAGTCTGAGTAGACAATACGGACTCTGATGGACCAAGGGTCTGATTCAGTATAAGGCAGCTTCATATGTTCATATGTTCCAACCAGACCCAAAGCAAAGACCATTTTGGGTGGTTGGAAGTGTGTGTGTGACAGCAGTGCCTTGACTGGGGCTTCAAACCCCCTCCCCACCACCACCTATGACTGGGTAATTTTGAGCGCCAGCTGAATTGAACGTCTGGCCTTTGGTAGGGGGGAGTGCCTGCAGGCTTTCTTCCTTCTTGTGCAAATATAGATGTAAAACTCCACAAAAGGTGAGGAGCAAATTTTTAAATGTGGAAGCATTTTGAATGATGCAAATTTGTAGCAGGCAGATCCAGTGCTCACTAGATGTGGAGCAAAGCTGAATGGAGAAAGAGCCTCTGTTGGTCTGAAAGATCTCACTGGACTTGAACTTTGTTCTTCTGCTTCAAACCAACAGGGCTACCTCCCCCACAAATCTTCTTTTCTTTTAGTTATGGCTCCATCGTGTGGCTTTTAAAAGAAGTGTAGGAAGCCTTTGAGAAATAGTATCTATAGCCTGAGGCCAAATTCACAAGTACCAATGAAAGCACTTTTTAGTGCTGCTCCTCTAGCAGCCGATTAGGGGGAAGTCAGTTCTTTTGCCAAGTGAGAAACAGAAGAGAAGTTGCTTAAAATGTACCTGTACTGGGTTTCTGACTGGCCATGCAGGAAGGCTGTTAATTTTCATAAGCAAATTTCAGTATTCCTGCATTTCCATGGCATGTTTGATTTTGGTTTCACTGGGTAATCAGGATCATGTTTTGCAGGAAATGGGACAAGATTGCCTTTTCCATTTCAGTTTTCTTCACAATACCACCCTCCTCCTCCAAAGCAAATCTTGCCCACCCTGTACAAAAATGTTAAAGACCGGGGAGGGAAAACAAAAAACAGAAAACTTAGAAAGTACAGAATTATTTCCCTGTTCTCCCTCACCCCCTGCCGCCATTTGAATACTGGAAATTTTTCACCCTGTATAGAGGGTTTGAAAAAACTTTTTTTTTTTTGAATGGTTTGTTTACGGTAAGTTTTAAAATACTTTATTCTCTGCCCTCTTCTTCAAAATGCTAATAATTATATGTAATAACCATGTCAACTAACCTACAATAAGCAAGGGCAGGATCACTAGAAGGTGGGAGCCTTCAGCACTGCCCTTCATTCTACCCCCCTCTCCAGAACTTGGGTTGTAAGGTCCCCTCTGGCCACTGGTAGGGGATGGGGGTAGGGTTGCCAGCTCTTGGAGATTGGGAGATGAAGCCTGGAGAGGGCAGGGACCTCAGATGGACACAATGCCACAGAGCCCACCCTCTGTCCACAACATCCGTTTCCTCCAGGGGAATTGATCTCTGTAGTCTGGAGATGGGCTGTAATTCCAGGGGATCCTGAGATCCCACCTGGAGGCTGGCATCCCTACTCCAAACCTTTGCATATATGCATCCAGTCAAAGAGGACAAAAGGGCTTGCAGGGTAGAGGCTGCACCCTGTCTGAGGCAGGCTGGTAAGAGACATTCAGGAAAGGCAGTAAAAGCCCACTTGCTCCTGGCTGCTTGATAGTGATTACATTTTAGACTCAGGAAGATTTGTGTTTGCAGATGAAATTATATCAAGTGGGTGCCCAGCCTTGCAAGTCCCCATGATGATGGGTCGGCATGCGGTTGGATCACCAGTGAATTAGTCTCCCACCAAAGGCTCTGGCCGCATCTCTAAGGAGAGCCCTGATGTCACCTTCTCCAAAGCAAGGCATTGCTAGCGGTTAAAATGGCTGCCTAGTTGATTCTAGGAAGAAAATCAACCGTGTGCTAAATGTAAAATATAGTCAAACTGGGGGGGGGACGGTGGCTCAGTGGTAGAGCATCTGCTTGGGAAGCAGAAGGTCCCAGGTTCAATCCCTGGCATCTCCAAAAAAGGGTCCAGGCAAATAGGTGTGAAAAACCTCAGCTTGAGACCCTGGAGAGCCGCTGCCAGTCTGAGAAGACAATACTGACTTGGATGGACCAAAGGTCTGATTCAGTATAAGGCAGCTTCATATGTTCATATGTTCCAGTGCCAGTTATTGCTTCCTGTTTCCAATTTGCAAGCAGGGATATACAGAACTCTCAGAACAAGCCAAATATCTGCTATATGGTACGATCAGATATCCAGAGGAAAATGCTTTGCTTATTATCATACTACAAGTCCTTTCTTGATTTAATTAGTGTGTCAATATAAGTATACCAAGAGATACTGTAGGGCAGGGGTGGCCAACGGTAGCGCTCCAGATGGTTTTTGCCTACAACTCCCATCAGCCCCTGCCATCAGCCATGCTGGCTGGGGCTGATGCGAGTTGTAGACAAAAAACATCTGGAGAGCTACTGTTGGCCACCCCTGCTGTAGGGCATAAGACTATGAGGATGCATTCGAAACTGTCTTGGGAGGGAGTAGGGAAGATGGCAATTAATCAGTGCTTTAACTACTAAAATAGGAAATTCCTGGTTGCTACCTGCCTGCAAATCACACCCCCTCACGTAACTGTCCTAGATATTATCCCTTACAGGGCAGCCCATCCACTAAGCAGCACTAGGCAATTGCCTAGGGTGCCAGCCAAGGAGGGGCACAAAATCACCCAGCTGCTCTCCCGCTTCACCCAACCATCATCAGGGGGCTGCTCCTGATACTGTAACCTCAAGGCCTGTAATGCATAATACACACGACTGTCACTGAACATTGTTCACAAACTTCAGCTGGTGCAGATGCTGCCAATTAGATCATTGACCGGTGTTAAGGATCAGGCCCCTTAAGCTGGACTCAAACTCTCTGGCCTCCCCTTGTGCTGGCCTCCCCTGCCTTCTCAGTGCTTTCCTCAGACCTCCATTCCCAGGATCACCACCATCTCTCACCCAATCTCATCCAGCCACTGCTTAAAGACTGCCACTAAGGGGGAGCTCACCACCTTCCTCAGTAGCTGATTCCACTGTGGAACAATCCTTGTCCATAAATCCCAAACTGCCCTGTTTCAACTACTTCAGCCTCTAGTCTTTCCCGGTGTTCTGCCAGCTGCTGCCGACCCTCCCTGTCTGCAGCCAAGAGCCGCCTTGCCATCATCAGCCTCTTCACCACTCCCACTTCCAGCCTCCTCCAGCTGAGCACCCAGTCCTGCAGCTCCCACATCTCCCCTAACCAGCTTGTCATCTTCTTTTAAATGGGCAGCTTCTCAATGTGGGAATGGGCAGCTTCCCAACCTCCACCCCCATTCCACATACACAACCAGGGCTTTGTTTGAGCAGGAACGCATAGGAACACAGTTCTGGCTGGCTTAGCATAAGGAGGTGTGGCCTAACATGCAGACAAATCCCTGCTGGGCTTTTTCTGCTAACCCCCCCCCCAAAAAAAACCCTGTGCAAAACAATGCTGATGTCAGGGGGTGTGGCTTAATATGCAAATGAGTTCCTTCTGGTCTTTTTCTACAAAAAAGCCCTATATATAGTATTTCCTCTCCCCAGGCAGTGAGCCGTCTTTCCTGTCTGCTGGGAATTTGCTGACGCCACTCAGCAGGACTGCCTGGGCTACCAGAGTCAGTTTACATCAGTATAATAATATTACACTTGTGCATGTCAGGAAGACATTAACAGGCCCAGAACAGTTTATATCTCATTCAATTCCTTTCCCTGCTTCTAGCCATACAGATTATATCACTTAATCCATCAGCAAGTGAGTCTGAGAGTACAGTTTGGTCCTTCATGTACCACTTCTGCTTCAGTGTTGTATTACACCCAGGTTCGCAACTATTTCGGAAACTACAGACAACAGAGTTTTGTTCTCCAGAACCATCACCAGTTTACAAGCTGCACCACATGCAGGATGATATCAAAAAGTCAGTAATAGCTTGTGTCTGGTCATCACATTACTTTCTGCTCTGTAGTTCTACCAATTGTCAGTTATTAAAATTAATCCATCAACAAATGAGCCTGAGGAAACATCACTTAAAGGGAATACATGACCCCTAAAATTAAGCCTTCCCATTCCATTGCACCCTACCCTCTTACACATCAGCTTTGCTAAATTCCAAGGATGCCAATTTTGTTCCTATATCTCTAAATAAAGCCCAGTACACAGAAATGTAGCTGGTAAACCATTTCTCACAACCTATTTCCTTGCCATGAAGATCTTAATGTACTACATTTCTTCTTGTTTGGTGCCTGAAAAAAAAAAGGCAAGGCAGAGATCTGAATCTGGACGTTGTGTGTGTGAACTGGAATGTATATGTTTAAGGGTGTTCCTGCCTGGCTCATTGGAGGCTGGGGACTTGGGACCAATGGGCAGTAGGATCCACATCCCTGCTGCCCTGCTCCAATCACGGGCCCCCTGCTGGTTTGAACGATCCAATACCATGTTTGCGCGGGAACCCTGAGTTGTACATAGTTGACCCCATTGGCCCAAGTCCTCAGTCTTTTAGTGCATCCCTATAGCCCTAGTCAGTCCTATGGGAAATCAACCCTGAGTGTTCCCTGGTAGGTCAGGTGCTGAAGCTCAAATACTTTGGCCACCAAATGAGAAGGGAGCACTCACTGGAGAAGACCCTGATGCTGGGAAAGACAGAAGGCAAAAGAAGAAGGGGATGGCAAAAGATGAGATGGCTGGGCAGCGTTACTGATGTAACTAACATGAATTTGAGCAGACTTTAGAGGACGGTAGGAGGGCCTGGCATAACTTTGTCCATGGGGTTGCAAAGAGTCGGACTCGACTGTGAGACTGAACAACAAATACTGTGCTGTACCTAATAAAAGAGCTATGATCACTACCACCTCGCCTCTTCATTGCATTGAACCCACTATATTATACCAGACAACTTTTTCCAGACAACTGAAGGCAGATTGGAATACACTGCTCATGCTGTGTATGCTCCTTTTGGTGTTGTTTCTGGTATAACAGCGAAAGTGTTCCACCAAACACAACAGGGACACATTAGCTATATTCCACTTAACCTATATGCTTTTGTGAGACTAGCCTGCATCTTTTGTTTAAGAACATTTATGATTCTAAGAACATGTATTTTATAATACCATTTCTCAGAATGGGTCTTTGAAGGAATTAACTTTGATTTATTCAATATGCACTGGCTTCTGGCTGTTTCTTGCAAGCCTGCAGGGCTTTTTTTGTATAAACCCCCAGCAGGAACTCATTTGCATATTGGGCCACACCCCCTGACAACACTATTGTTTCACACAGGGTTTTTTTGGTAGAAAAAGCCCAGAAGGAATTATTTGCATATTAAGCCACACCCCCTGATGCCAGCCAGCCGGAACTGCATTCCTGTGTGTTCCTGCTCAAATAAAGCCCTGCATGCCTTGTTAAGTTTTTTTAACAAGCAGTTTTAAATGTGCGCATTTCAGATGAGACATATGTCTATCATTCTTCAGATTTGTTTATCGTGTATTTTTACAGTTCCCCCTGATGAAGTACAGGGAAGATACATGGGGCTGTCAAGTTGAATAATTATTTTTCCCACTGCTCAAATTATTGTTATTGTTTCGTTTGTTCTTGCTTTTTCTTCTAGTGGGACAGAGAGGCAAGGTATCCTGCTGGCCAGTGGGTGGAAACTGTAGGGATAAATGGGAGGGGCAAGCAGTATTACTGTCAATGCCGTAACATTTATTTATTTATTTTATTTAGTAGGCTTATATTCTACCCTTTCCCACAATGGGCTCAGGGTGGATCACAACATAAACTGACAACAATAAAAAACCTACAATTCAGAGCTAAAAATAATGCATTAAAATTTAACAAAATAAGAACAATGAATAAAGTGCATCACAGACGGGAAAGGCACATTTTACAGAGTAAACAGTTATCGGCCCAAAAATAAAATGATAGTGATTATAGATAAGATAGCACCATAGTAAGTGTGATGTCGCAACAAGGGAGGCCAACTGATGGAATAGCAGCTGGAAAAGCACACCTGCTGCCTCAGCCAAAAGCCCGGTGGAATAGCTCCGTCTTACAGGCCCTACAAAATGATAGTAGCTCAGTAGGGCCTGGATCTCCATAGGGAGCTGATTCCACCAGGCAGGGGCCACAGCTGAAAAAGCCCTGGCTCTGGTCGAAGCAAGTCCTTCGGGCCAGGGGTAGTCAGGAGGTGTTGTGTAGCAGATCGCAATGACCTCCAGGGAGTATATGGGGAAAGAACATCACTTCTGGCATGACCAGTTACTGGTGTTACAGTGATGCTTCAGCATTTGCTCCAAACTCTATGGTTAGAGATTTTTGTTAAGAGTTTGGAGCAAATGCTACACCAATATCTGACACAATGATGTTCCCTCCAGGAGATGTTACAAGTGACATCACTGCTGCTGGTGATGTCACCAGCAAACCCTGCTCCCAATATGAGTGCTCCATCAGTGGTGGGACAATGGGTATAGGCACACCCAGGGAAGTTATTATTTTTGTCCCCACCATTGCATTTTGTCTCCACCCTTGAAAAGAGAACAATTCTACTTTGCTGTCTCCAGAGCACTCGTTCTTCTGTGTTCTGTCTGTGGCTGCTAATAAATGCAATTATAATCCTAATTCTCTAAGTGAAGCAGTAAATAAAATCACAAGCCTGCATTTCTTAGGGTTAGGACAGCTTCAGCAGGATTACCCAGCAAATTTTCCTTAATTTTTCTTTCACGTTTTCCTTTGATTGGGGATCTTGAATTTAGACTTCCCAGATAGTAGGCTGACACTGACAACTGTACATGGCTGTCTCTCTGTTCTTGTAGTTTTTTGGGGGGGAAGTTGTATTTTTTTTTAGTAGTAGTCATTTTTCTGGGGAAGATTATAGTTTTGTAGACAAGCACATAGCCCTCAGTCTGTGCCATGGTGCCTTCACATGTTCTTGACTGGTACATGAAGCAACTTCTGTACAAAAGCTCACAATGCCCAGCTGTTTCATGTTCCTCTGGGTCTTAGGCTCAAAGCATTGACCATGAGATCTCTGTAATGAATGTCAATGAATCAAAAGTAGGTTTGCAACTTACAGATGTGTACACCTGAACAGCACATAGTCAGGACTGGTACAGCACAGACATTGTCTGCAATAATTCACAGCAAGGGGTGACATTTATCAGACTGTAAAACAAAATATTGCAAGCGTGCTAATATTTTAAGTATGTTTTATTTTAAGTTAAAAAAAATCTTCAATTGTGTGTCTGAGCCCTTTATAAAATTTATATGTCTGCTACCTGGCATTAGATTTTATGATACACATGGTCCGGCCCGACAAGGTCTCATTTATGTCAAATCCGGCCCTCATAACAAATGAGTTCGACACCCCTGATATATACAGTTCTCCACAGATATTGGTAAACCCTTTCCTATTAATCCACAGTGATGGGTTTCTAGAGGGGAGAATAAAATGAAGATTAAAAATTAGAGTTAGACTATGTACCTGCTTGTGTGGTATGGGAAACCTCTCAGGCTATTCCTGGAAGGGAAATAAGATGACTAAATGTGCTTTTAAATCAGGAAGAGCCAACTAAAACTGGAACAAGGCAGATAATATTTGAGACTAAATATTGGTTTGGTGAGTGAGTCTACAATATCCTGGGAAGTTTTAATGCAGTTCTTAAGGGCTATCTTAGTAGTGACATCTCATAGGGAAAATGAAACACTTAAGGAGCAGATAGCTAAATTAGATGTCAAATAAGATATTTGGTGCAAGGCATTAAGTTGGCCATTCAGAGGATACCCATAGACAATCCTTTATAATAAAATCCCTTTCATCTTGGCAAATCCCAGCTTCCTGATTGGTTGGGACTGTGGTGCATCAACTTTTGGCCCATCAAACTATCAACGAAAAGTACTTGCGTGCCATTGATTGAGTCTGCTTTTCTCTCCCACCTGAGTGGCTGTTGTTAGCCAGCAAAACTGATTCTGTCAGTAAAAGGCAATCAAGCTTAGTTCTGGCAGTTACTGACTCTCCCTACTCTTCCATTGGCTGATCTGCCTGTTGCACTGATTCACAGAGGAGAGAAAAAAACCCTTCCCTCAGCTGGCTGAGGGAAGGAGGAGAGAAACAGCTGGAGAAAGGTTTCCATTGATTGGCTGAGGGCTCCTCCCTATCCTCCTCTGGAAAAGGGAAAAAATGGCATTCTGTGGTAACAGACCAGATACAGAGAGAGAGTCATGGAGGGAAAGTGAGGCTGAGAGAGAGACTGAAACCCTGTGCTTAAGACCAACTGTGTCATCAGACTGTTGGTCTGAAAGGTATCACTAAAGGCCTCTGAGGCAGAACTCATTGGGGCCAGTCCTACCTATGGCCGCCAGTTCCAGCTTGGTGAGAAGTTCCTGGAGATTCTATGGTGGAGTTTGAGGAAGACATAAGAGTTAGGGCTTCAGACACAGGTTCTTGCTGTGGAAGCTGACTGGGTGATTTCTGACCAGTCACAGACTTCCACCCTAACCTGTCTCACAAGGTTGTTGTTCAGATCAAATGGGGGAGAGGAGAATGATGTAAGCTGCTTTGGTTTTCCCCACACACACTGTGGAGAGACCCAGCTTGGTGTAGTGGTAAGTGTGCTTACTCTTATCTGGGAGTATCTGAGCCTCACTGTGCTGGATTCCTCGTCTGATGAAGTGTGATTAAGAGCACACAAAAGCTTACATTCTAAATAAAAATTGGTTGGTCTTTAAGGTACAACTTGACTCCTGTCTTATCTGGGAGAACAGGGTTTGATTCCCCACTCCTCCACTTGCTGCTGCTGGAATGGCCTTGGGTCAGGCATAACTCTTTCAGAGTTGTCCTTGAATGGGCAGCTTCTGTGAGAGCTTTCTCAGCCCCACCCACCTCACAGGGTGTCTGTTGTGGGGGAAGAAAATAAAGGAGATTGTGAGGTATTCTGAGATTCGGAGTGGGATATAAATCCAATATCATCATCATCTTCTTCTGCTTCTTCTTCTTTGTAAGGCTGCAGGGAGGGGGAAGGCAATGGAAAGCTGAAGTCAGAGGGGCAGATAAAAGGAAGGAGATAGGGTTGCCATCTCCAGGTTAGAAAATTCCTGGAGATTTAAGGGGTGGGACCTGGAGAAGGTGGGGTTTGAGGAGGGGTGGGACCTCAGACGGGTACAATGCCATTTCCTCCGTGGGACCCACTGTTGCCCCCTTGAGGTGGGGGGGGAGTCAATGCATTCACTCGGGTGTGTGAGAAGACAGCAAGTGGGGGTCACTCACCCAGAGCCTCTAGCTAGAGCCCATTATATTTTTCTCCACAAAGGATCTTATTCCTAGTTTAAGATAAAACAAAAGCAGGTGGATCTCTTCAGTACAACTAAAGAGATTTTTTTTAAGTGGGTAATTTGTGTTAGATGTTTTCTGAAAAGGAACTTAAACCGAACAAACTCTTTTCTTGGCAGCTGTCAGAAGTAAACAAACCAAGAGTATTGTCTTTCCAGTAACACAAGTTATAGTCTGTTGGAAGGGGTCTTTCTAAAATATTCGAAGGAAGCCATGATTAGATCACCTGCTGAAGACAGCAACATATTCTATATACAGAAATTATGCACTGAGAACTGAGTATAAGTAATTTTCACCGGATGACCTGGTTCCTAATTCAGTCCACCCACCCACAGATGTTGGCATTTAAACTGCTCTGCACCCCTAAATTACTTGCGGACCACCCCAACTCCGACACCGCTGGAAACAGAAGTGCCCTGCAGGATCCTATATAGTGTTGCCCCATTCAAAGTTCAAAATATCAACAAGCTATGGAGTTACACAACCAAGTATATCATCAAGGAGTATCAAGTGTTTAATACATAATAAATACATTATTAAAATTTCAAATTCAAAGTGTCTCAGTATTTGTCTATTCCTCCACATACCATATAGATTAAAATGGATAATCAAGTATTAATACACTTTCCACAGTTGCATAATCAAATCTCCATACGCTTTCCACAGTTGCAAATATTATGAAATTACATCCTCACTTTCAAAAGTTATCTGTCCAGGGAGATATGGATCCTTTTTGCACACCAGTCTCATTTCTTTGCTTTTGGCCAATCTTGAGGCCTTGCACATTCATTCAAAAAGAATCCAATACTGCCCACTGTAGAGCAGGTTCTTTAACAGCCTTTAAACTCATGTGGCAAATTAAACTTTAAAAATGGTTTGGACAAGAGGAATCTGATGGTGTGACTTCCTCAGGAGTAGACAGCTTGATCTTGCCTAAATCTACATTAAATCCTGACATTTATGATCCCTGTATCTCCACCTTTGAAAAAAATGGTGAAGGATATAACAAGGTTTGAATACAATATGACGAATTCATGGCATAATAAGACAAGGGTGGCATTTGAAGCCCTGAGTTATTTGGCTAAGGATAGGGAGATCCTAATAAAACCGCCAGATAAAAGTGGTGCAGCTGTGAATCAGGATAGAGTGAAATATTGTGAAGAGATTAAATGACAGTCAAAAAATAAAGAAAATCGCACTCTTTTGAAGCAGAGCCCCATTAAACAAGTACTAAATGTTATCATAAACACACGGCTTTCTTCCATGATTCCTTCCTTTTGGTTGGTCTGGCTGCCCGAAGCCCGGCTTGTGTGGAAAAGGGTCTGGATGGAAGTGGGATGCCCCCAGGAACCCCGTGGGAAGCCGATGCTAGGAAGATGAAGAATAAAAACCCGAGGTTGATGAACCCCCAAATCTCTTGGGGCATCCTCCCCAGAAACGTTCATTTCAGACGGGGCTGCCGTCGTTCATCTGGAGCAGCAAAATCTACGAAAAGGACAGGCATCCCGGGCCTTCCCCAAATGCATGGCCGCGTAGGCTTTGCGCAGTTTGACTTCCTGATCCTACGCATCTAACGTAGAGTTCATTTCATCCAATGCATCTGGAGACTGGACTCCGGGATAGCGTCACACCTTCCAAATCCCCCCTCCCCTCCCGTCCCGCCGGAGCCCCGCCCCGCCCCGCCCTTTTCTGGCATCCTCCGGGGCTTGAGTGGAGCCGCTGGGCTCAGCCGCAGACGGCCATGCGCTCCTCCTCCCTCGTCTACTCCTTCAAGGTGAGCGCGCCCAGAGCGAAGGGAGGCGCTCCCCACCCCCCATAGTCTCTCTCTCGGCTTGGCTTCGCGAACGAAGATTTAAGAAGGGTGCAATAGTCCACGTTTGCTGCAGGCTCGCTGGTGGCTGTCAGCTACCTGGGGTGCATCATCTCCTCAGATGCCAAGATCGACAAGGAGATTGACAACAGGCTGGCAAAGGCAAACCCCCCATAGACCGCCCTGCTAAACCGCCTGCCGCCGTCTGATGCCAAGAGCGGCCAGGCTTCGCTTCTGTGCTCTGCTCAGGGGGCCTGAGCCTGTCTGGAGCTCCCTTTTTCCTGCGCAGATGGCATCAAATCCTCAGAGAGAAGAGAGCTGAAACCCAGCAGGTGTCACTCCCCTACCCTTAAGAGCGTTTTCTGCAGGAGAGCAGATAGATTGGAGACCAGTAGCGCCTTCGAAACCAACAAGATTTTCAGAATAGAGGCTTTCAAGAGCGTTCCTGAAGAAGTGGGCAGTGAACTCATGAAAGCGCATGGTGTGAGACAGCAGTTGAGACTTCTGGAACAGCAGTTATGGCCATCTGTGGTAGCAAAGGCAGAGAGGCTGTAGTGCCTTAAAAACCCTTTCCTTTGGTGGCTTCTGAACAGGGATAGGCTTGTGTAGTTTTCCTGTTGCTGGTGAAATTGCAGATACAGCATGCCATATGTGACGTATTCAAACTGGTGAAGGAGAAGAAAGAACTGTGACTAAGGATTTGAGACAGTAGGGTGTATTCCCAAAGAGTAGGGCAAGGCCAACACACGGGCAAGAGAGCCTCTCTCACTGGTTCCTCGCTATACCAGCCCTCTAAGGGTAGACCCACCACTTTCCTTGGCTGAAGGATCCTATTAATTGTTGCCGAAATTATTCACTCTTAAAAAGTAGACATACCCTTGAAAACATGTTGAATGTGTTGACGGAATACATACAAATTATCATTATTTTATCTAACATTCTTCATGATATTGAGTGAGTATCAATATCATGAAGGGGGCAGGGACGGTGGCTCAGTGACAGAGCATCTGCTTGGTAAGCAGAAGGTCCCAGGTTCAATCTCCGGCATCTCCAACTAAAAAGGGTCCAAGCAAATAGGTGTGAAAAACTTCAGCTTGAGACCCTGGAGAGCCACTGCCAGTCTGAGTAGACAATACTGACTTTGATGGACTCAGGGTCTGATTCAGGAGAAGGCAGCTTCATATGTCCATATGAGTAAAACCCTGTTTTTAAAAGTATTTCACTGATTCCAAAAAGAAACAAAAATCATAGTTTTTTCAGTGCTGCCCAAATGTCCCAGTTTTTCTGTCGGAAAAATGGGGGGAAATCCTTAAGAACGCAACAAGAAAGGAACTTTTCCCGGGCCTTCATATCTTCAGCATACAGTGCCTTGAATGCTCAGTAGTGTGCTTGGCTGCTTGAGCTACAAACCTATGTGTAGGAGAAAATTACTCTAAATTTGGGGCATGACTTGCTTTTTGGAAATGGCTATTTCTAGAGAACAGGATATATAAAATGAGACTGGGTAGCATTATGTAGCTTTCCTTAAAGGACATATATCACCATGACCGCAAAATTGATATGAGCTTGATACATCTTAGTGCATTTGTTCATTAAATGTAAATTGCTGTCTTCATCATTTCAGTTAGAGTTGTCAGCTTTTTTTGCTCTGTGCTCCTGTGTTGCTAATGGCAGCATGAAACAATAACACAATTCCCACCCCTGCATGGAGATAAAGCAGTAAGAAACGCTTAATTCTTGCTCTTAAAAGCATACACGAGTCAGGCCAGAAAAATGGAGGGAACTCTACATTATGAGAGGAAGAGCTAATGTCATAAAAGCTATATGAGCAAAAACGACAGTGGCATTGAAAACGAAATAAAAATAGCCCAATTCTAAATTCACTTATGAGGAAGAAACATCTTAGCAGTGAATCCTTCACAATCTTCCGCTGCACAGAAAGGGCCCTAAGGAACAATTTATATGGAAGGAACTGTAACATGTAGCTGAGAGTATGAGACTAGAATGCCTCCTAAACTGAATTAATGTGGGCAGAGGTTGCCTCTGTTTCCTTCTGCCATGTAGCATATTGCAGAAGTTGCCTATTTACTAAATTTGTGTGTGCATAGCGTTATCGCACTAGATAAAAGTAGTCCCCTGTGCAAGCACCAGTCGTTTTTGACTTTGGGGTGATGTCGCATCACGACATTTTCATGGCAGATTTTTTTATGGGGTAGTTTGCCATTGCCTTCTGCAGTCATCTACACTTTACTCCCCAGCAAGCTTGGTACTCATTTTACCAACCTCAGAAGGATGGAAGGCTGAGTCAACCTTGAGCTGGCTACCTGAACCCAGCTTCCACCAGGATCGAACTCAGGTCTTGAGCAGAGCTTGGACCGCAATACTGCAGCTTACCACTCTGCACCACAGGGCTTTTATCATACTAGATAACATTCCCAATATTACCATTAAAATGCACTATTGATCTCTTATTGCCAGTAGATGACATGAGCAGTAAATTCTGCAATCATTTTCAAAAACCTGAACTTATACAGATTTTTTATATGAATCATTGACAAAAAGTTCACAAATATATGCCTTGTTTTGACTCAAAGTGGTTGGGGTTCAAATGGGAGAATTATTGGAGAATTATTGGAGCAGTAAACAAACTATTTGATCATTTTTAATTTAAGGACCAGTCCTAAAAAAAATACTCAGAAATAGTCTCATACTACTCAATAGGGCTTATTTCCAGGAAACTGCCCTTTGGATTGCTACCTATACAATTCATCACAGCAAGTCAGACTATTTTGAAGCAGAGGTCATATATTCTAGACCAGAGGTGGCCAAACTGTTGCCTGGGCACTTTCACATATATTCTGCGGCTCTTCAGTATTAATATTTTATTAAGTGTGCATATATCTACTTATTTATACATCTCAAATAAATACATTTTGTTTTTTGCTTATTACCTTCTACAAATCGAACTGAATACTAACAACAAATAAATAAACCCCTTCCTCTTTATCTTTAACATTTCCCATTTTCCATTCCCATTTATCTTTATCCTGTCTTCTAACTTTATACATATTCTCCTATTAATTCTCCTCAAGAAAACATAATTTCCCGATTCAAAACATAATTTCCTGATTCAAACTCTTCCAGACTTTAGTTTAATTACACTGTCTATTACGTAGTTCCTTGCCAGATGCCTCATTATATGCAGTAAAAATTTGATTTTCCATATTGACCACTAGATGGCCTAGTGGTAACCATCTATACAGAATTCCTTTGTTACGCAGAATCTTTGTTGTTTCTCTCAGTCTCCTCCTTGCATTAATTACTTCAGCTGGGATATCAGGAAACAAAAAAAAAACTATTGTGTCTTCAAGGCACAGTCCTTGTTTTTCCCTGGCAATTTTAAAAAGTTTGTTCTTCATCTGTAGTTGTTTAAATTCAACAACAATGTTCGGGAAAATGTTGCCAGGATCCTTTTTGGAAATGTTTAATTGGAAGGCAGAGGTGACAATCTCTTGGGAAAACTCTGCTTCCCCTTCTGTGAGAAGAATCTGACTCAGCCATCTATTTAAAGCTGTAGTAAGGTTTTCCATCATTCCAAAATTTACAGATATTCCACGAAGTTTGGCCTTTCTTTCTCTTAATTTTAACTCCTGGAGTATAATCTTATTTTTGGCCCAAGACTCAAAATCCTTAAAGTTTTTCAAATCCTCTGCTGTCCTTTTTGCTATCTGATATGTAGCTTCAGCTTTCTTATCTGTTGTTTTCAACGCTGCAGTGAGTTCATCCAATTTCTTATTAATTGGTTCGACTGACTGTTTGAGAAGTCCAAGTTCCTTTTTTAATTGTCCAACCTCTCCACTAAGAGACCTTATCTCACTCTTAATTTCATTCTTTATCTCTGTTAGGGCATGCAATATCTCAGTCTGTTCACTTGGGGAGGGTTACTCCCTTCCACCGCCATTTCCACTAACAGAGAAGTCTCCAAGTCAGAATTTTCAGATTCTTCTAAGTCAGTTTTACCTTTTCTAGGACGTCTATAGGGAGGGTTTTTAGTACCTTTTTTTTGCTCTAGTCCTTCCCATGCTTGACTTTGATGTTCTTTCCAAAATTGGCTGTGTTTTCTGGGAGTAGTCATTAATCTTCTGCAGGAATAGCAGGAGTATAGGAGGGATGCAACTGGCCTGAAGCTCAGTCCCCACACGCCCCCCCCCCCATTCTGTGGCTCTTGAAGCCCCCATTGCCCCCTTGGCTGTCTTGGAGAAGACATTTGTCTCTTCAAATCACTCCGCCCAGCCAGCCAGCAGTTTAGAAAATGGATTTAAAGTTTTCTTTCCACCCCCTCTCTCCCTCTATTTTCCTTCCTTTCTTCCATCCTTCAAACATCTGTTTGTGTCTTGCAGCTCTCAAACATCTCACATTTATTCTGTATGGTTCTTATGTTAAGCAAGTTTGGTCACCCCTGTTCTAGACAGTGCAGAGATACAAGAAACAATACTGGCATTGGATTCTTGACAGATGAAAACCCAGTGGGTAGTAGTGTAGTGGCAGTAATATACGCAATTTGGGAAAGATTTTGGAAATTCTGGTAGCTAATATATGGCTAGAGTACAAATTCATAGGGTGAAGTGCAAGTTCTCTTTGTCCAACAGAGTTAAACAAGAAGCATTGTACTTGAAATATTACTACAGAATAGCTATGAAAAGCACATTTGAAAAGCCTTACTTTCTCAAAGCATGTGCATTCTTCACAGCTAGTTCATATAATTAAACGAAATATTTTCTCTTTTCTCCCTCTATTAAGTCAAGGGATTGCAAAGTTGTTGGAGACATTGAAGGTGCAACTATCTATGGTGAGAAAGCAAAATACTTGAATACTGCCTCTATTATTCTGAGTGTTGTTTTTTGCATCGCTATTATAATCTTGTTTGCCTCTGGGGTAATACCTTTCCCAAAAATAACACTAGAAAGCAGCATTAATTATTTCCTCACAGACTGGTGTTGGAAATGTGGCAAAAAATGTCATGCATCCTGGATATTCTTCCAAAGAATCAGCATTGTCTTCAACATCTGCAGTTCTTCCTGCTGTGATAGTACCTGCTCTGCTCTTTCATGTGAAAAGAAGAAGGCATTCCACAATGTGCTATAACAGCTTCACTTCTGGAAATGCACAGCTTTATGTTCTTCCTTTAAGCTTGCCTATCAGGAATGACAGATGTTTGGGATACCATCTTAAAATACTTCAACTGGATGAAGATATTGATGCAGAAAGAAGATATTATATGAGTGTGTGTGAGATAAATTTTCTCTATCTTGGGATTTGGCTTTGCGCCGTCCCTATTGCTGGCAGGAAGCCTCATGGAAATTCTCACTAAATATGTATTTTAGAGCTTTTTTGATTTGAAATCAGAATTCTGAGCAAATAAAGATTTAACCTTTGAATCTTCATTTGTTATTTCTGAAGCAGTCAAAGTATATTTCTCAGACCTTGAACCTTTTGGCTTCACCACTGCAGGCATCATAATCATCATGACTGTGTTTTGTAGGATTAATGTCATACTTCTGTCATAAGTAGAAGATAATTTTTAAAAAGTACCCCATACCATGACCCACTACACTGTACTTGCTGAATCTGTGGGATGTTCAGGTTCCCTAAGGGAGGGGGGTTGTGTGACTCCTCTCTGAATGGGTTTCAAGTTCATCAAGTAAGGAGGGAAGCTATACCACCCTTTGCCATTGTCCCTCAAAAGACTCTTTTAACGGATTCATGTGACCCCTCTATGAACACACCTCTTTGCTCTAGGCCAGAGGCCTCCAACCTTTTTTGTTCCAGGGACCAGCCCAAGAGCTGGCCAGCCCACCGCGGCTCCAGAGCCAGCGGCCACCCCCGACCCCCCCTGCAGCATCACCGGCTCCTCCCCTCATTTCCTCCTCCCTCCTCTGCCCCATCCCCTGCAGCCTTGCCGCCTGCCCCCGTGAAGCCTCACCGCCCCGTTTTTACCACTTTAAGGCAGTAGAAGGTGAAGCACCTTCCAGACCAACCTTCCCCCTCCCCGCCAATCAGCTGATCCAATTGGCTGGGGAAACCACGGCAGTGCGGCTGTTTCAGCAGTTGCTTGCTGCTGCTGCCACGGTTTCCCCTGCTGATTGGATCAGCTGATCAGCAGGGGCCGGGGGAGGTTGGCCTGGAAAGCACTTCATGGCACCTTCCCCAGCCTTAAGGTGGTATAAACAGGGGACAGTGAGGCTGCGCAGGGGGGGATGGGCGGGCAGCTGTGCAGCCCACTTGGAAACAGGCCATGGACTGGTACCGGTCCACAGCCCAGGGGTTGGGGACCCCTGCTCTAGTCCAATAGGAATTGGTTTCAAGATCCCAGTATGCACAGGGAAGTATTGAGATTAAACTGTACTACTGTCCCCAAGAGATATCCTAAGGGGTTCACATTAACCCCCTCAGTCATTTGTTATGAGGGCTGGATCTGACATAAATGGGACTTTGCTGAGCTGGGCCATGTGTTTCATAGAATGTAATGCCCGGTAACATATACATAAACTTTATAAAGAATACAGACAAATACAATAAAAATATATAATTTAACTTTAACTATATTTTAAATAAACTTAAAACTATAACACTCTTAATATATTTTATTTATTTAACAGTCTTTGATAAGTGATACCTCTCAGACCTCTCCCCACCCTTAAAAGATGTCTGCATAAAATGGAAAGGTTGGGGAATAGTAGGATTTAGCAATGAAAATTTTAAAGCAAAACATCAAGAAAAAGCACAAGCACCACAGCAGAAACTAAAAATATAAGCTAAAAATATAAAATGCTCTGAGCCTTGGAAAATATGAAATGGCTGGGAATTGCAAGCTCCCCCCCCCCCCCACACACACACCAGGTCTACTTAAAGTAGCTGTAGCTCTCCAGGGTTTCAGGGCTTTTTACAAGTTGGTTTGAGACAATAATTTTGGTTGTCCTCTTCAGCACTTGTTCTGCATTGGAGCCCCATATTAGGAGGGTGTTTGTGATAAAACTAATATTTCTTTGCAAAACTGAAATTCCTTGAGTTTGTAGAACTCTATATTTTAACTGTGGTTGCTCTCAAACCTCTCTCCCACCCTTAAAAGATTCCTGCCTAAAATTGAGAGGTGGGGGAGTAGTGGGATTTGGCAATGCAATTTTTAAAAATGAAACATCAAGAAAAAGCACAAACATCATAGCAGAAGCTAAAAATATGAACTAAAAATATAAAATGCTCTGAGCCTAGGAAGACGTGAACATAAGAACATAAGAGAAGCCATGTTGAATCAGGCCAATGGCCCATCCAGTCCAACACTCTGTGTCACACAGTGGCCACAAAAAAAACCCCAAGTGCCATCAGGAGGTCCACAAGTGGGGCTAGAAGCCCTTCCACTGTGCCCCCCCAAGCACCAAGAATAAGAGCATCACTACCTCAGACAGAGAGTTCCAACAATACGCTGTGGCTAATAGCCACTGATGGACCTCTGCTCCATATGTTTATCCAATTCCCTCTTGAAGCTGGCTATGCTTGTAGCCGCCGCCACCTCCTGTGGCAGTGAATTCCACATGTTAATCACCCTTTGAGTAAAGAAGTACTTCCTTTTATCCATTCTAACCCTACTGCTCAGCAATTTCATTGAATGTCCACGAGTTCTTGTATTGTGAGAAAGGGAGAAAAGGATTTCTTTCTCCACCTTCTCCATCTCATGCATAATCTTGTAAACCTTTGTCATGTCACCCTGCAGTCGACGTTTCTCCAAGCTAAAGAACCCCAAGGGTTTTAACCTTTCTTCATAGGGAAAGTGTTCCCTTTAATCATTCTAGTTGCCCTTTTCTGTACTTTTTCCAATGCTCTAATATCTTTTTTGAGGTGTGGTGACTAGAATTGTACACAGTATTCCAAATGTGATCGCAGCATCGATTTATACAAGGGCATTATGATACTGGCTGATTTGTTTTCAATTCCCTTCCTAAAAATTCCCAGCATGGTGTTGGCCTTTTTTATTGCAGTTGCACACTGTCTTGACATTTTCATTGAGTTGTCCACCACAATCCCAAGATCTCTCTCTTGGTCAGTCTCTGCCAGTTCACACCCCATCAACTTGTATTTATAGCTAGGATTTTCGCCCCAATGTGCATTACTTTACACTTGGCTACATTGAACCTCATCTGCCACGTTGATGCCCACTCACCCATCCTCAACAGAGCCCTTTGGAGTGCCTTGCAATCCTCTCTGGTTCTCACCACCCTGAACAATTTAGTGTCATCTGCAAACCTTGAGGATACAATGGAATCCATTCTGTCCACTGAGCTCATAGTATAGAATGGACTCCAATCTGTCCAATGGGCCCATAGGACAGAATGGAGTCTATTCTGTCCTATGGGCTGATAGGATAGAATGGAATCCATTGTGTCCTATGGACCCATAGAATAGAATGAGCCCACTGTAGACTAATTTGGATAGAAAGAGTGAAGAGTATTAGCTGGTGGAAAGAGGGCTTGATACATTGTATAGTGTCTGTTTATCTGCTGCAATTGAACTGGTCCCTTCCTGGGAATGAACATTTATTTTGTGTCAGCTGAAGAGAACTAACAGCTACTGCTTGTCCCATGAACATTCTTTCTCACAGTTTACTGATTGCTTCGTGACAGCATTGGGGTTTTTTTTGGGGGGGGGGAGGGAGGACGGACTGTCCCAGACTTCTTACAATGGGCCCTGAGGAGAGGCAGAAGTGATCAGTAAGCCCCCAGGAGAACCTGTCAGCAGAGAACTGTCTCCCTTGGAGATCAGTGGCCATCTGGTGGGGTTCTCATCTGATGGGGCCAGCAGTGGGCAGGGGAGAGCAGAATCAGCCAATGGCATGCCAGAGGCAGAGTGTGAGCCAATCCTGCATAGCCCACATCCAACCAATGAAATCCTGATTTGCCACCACGGTAGGGCTTTTATGATCTAAAGGATAATAACAACATCACCTATCCCAGAATTACACAGAAACTTACCCACAGAGGGCAAAATTCACGCATGGATCAATGCAAACCCTTTCCAATCTCTATATCCAGCTGTTAACTGAAGTGTTTCACATTTCCATTAAATGCAGAAACCCCTCCAGATTCTTAAAGGTATATGCACTATTACAATACAGTATACATTCTCCAGACTCTTAGATATGATATATCTCACTATATTGCACATATTCAATCCCATATGCATTATAGAGTATATAACAACAGCAAACCATCCAGTTTACCCTATACAGTTAGCATAGAAAACTGGAAATTGAAACAAACACTCCACCCAATAGGACCAAACTAAATCATACAGATTGTGGGGGGAGGGAGAGTCTGTTCTATTACATGCAAAAAGTCGCAGAGAAAATGCGGAATGGATTTTCCATTAAGATCTCTGGGCACAGACAGGCTACTCTGGGAATGGAAAATTCACTCTGCATTTTCTTTGCAACTTTTTCTGTGTTTCAGCAGAACCCAGAGGAAAGACCAGCAATGATGAAGGCAGCCCTCTCCTCTGCTTCCTGCAGCTTCGACTTGAAAGGATGAGGACAGGCAGGGAAGGGAGTGGGGGAAAGAGAGCCACAGGCCTATAAAAGCCCTTGGCAGGCCAGTTATGGTCCGCAGGCCATGAATATGACACCTCGGCCCTAAGTACTCATCTCCTTGCCCTGGACTAATAGAAAACAGTTTTGAGTTCATAGAATGCTAGAGTGATATGATGAAACTATACCTCCCCTGCCCTTCAAGAGGACCCTAATGGAAAATGGTTGCTTTGGGTTATGGGACAAAAAAAGATGCAGGAGCTCAGTAGCATATCTCATTTGCATATGCCCCTGGATCTGTGTACAGTGGGGAGTTCTCTGGGGAAGACCCTGGCTGGAGGTTCAGGAGCTGTGCTCCTGTGAGCTGCTGCTGAATTCAAGCCGTGCTTTGGCGGAATGACTCTATGGCATTATACTCTACTGATGTCCCACCCCTCCCAAAAGCCTGCACTCAGTCTCTGCCTCTCAGATCTCCAGCAATTTCAAAGCTCAGAGGTGGAGACCTTAATTGCATGCATGCGAGTGGGATATACTACCAAGCAGAGTCATATTAAAAACGTTATTCAAAATCAGAAAACTCATTTTTGTGGGAAGAAACAGATGCAATGTCCCAGTGTCTCAGCCTCCAGAAGCAAGTGACCATAGAGTTGCAGGTAGGCAGGCAGACACTAAGCATCTTCCTGTTTACTGTCACTTAATCCCCTTGAATTGTAGATCAACAGTCTTCATGGAAAAGCAACCTTCCATCCCCTTCCTCCTTCTCCCTCTCTCCCCACCCCATGCAAACAAGATGGAGATGCAGCATGCCGCTCAGCATCTGCATCCATCTCTTAGTTAGATAGCACAGCAACTGCCCCTAACTCTCTACCCTGCACTATCAAGCATGTATTTCTATTTGTTTCAAACTGCAACATGGCTCTGTGTAGCTTTGTAGTCTTGCAAGCACATGGTAGATCTGGGACAACGCTACTGTGTTAACGCCAAGTGCACTCTGTTAACTAAAGAAGGACCTGGATCACCAAAACCAGTACCCTTCCTACAATTTCCTACCCATCCCATTCAGCATATTGGCAAAAAGTCACAGATCTGCAGGCCCTTAGCTACAATGGAGCCCCCAGGGTCCCATCCCCACCACATTAGCATTAATTAGCAATGAATGCACTTACAGCCCCCAACTTTCAAGTTCTTCACTGGGCCACTTCTTTTCCAAAGAAGGTACTTGGGAAATAAGATATGTATTGACAGTCCTTTGATTTTGGGTGGTTGGGGCTCTCCTCTTGCCCTTTCCCAGTGACTGAGGCTGGAAGCATTGCTTGGGTTAGCTCTTTCTCACTCCTTCAGGGAGCCAGAGTTGGGTGGGGGGAGAGAATGTGCATGTGAAAGGGTCAGAGACTATTTGACTGGCGGGGGGGGGTGGCGGAGAAGAGATAGAGCTATCCAGGTGGGGGCAGGGGATCCCCCGGTTTGGATGCCCTCCCCATGCTTCAGGGTCATCAGAAAGCGAGGGGGGGGGGAAGGGAGGGAAATGTCTGCTGGGAAATCTATTATTCCCTATGGAGATTTATTCCCATAGAAAATCATGGAGAATTGATCCGCGGGTATCTGGGGCTCGGGTGGGGGGCTGTTTTTTGGGGTAGAAGCACCAAATTTTCAGTATAGCATCTAGTGCCTCTCCCCAAAATACCCCCCAAGTTTCAAAAAGATTGGACCAGGGGTCCAATTCTATGAGCCTCAAAAGAAGGTGCCCCTATCCTTCATTATTTCCTATGGAAGGAAGGAATTGAAAAGGTGTGCCATCCCTTTCAATGTGATTGCCAGAACTCCCTTTGGAGTTCAATTATGCTTGTCACAGCCTTGATCTTGGCTCCACCCTAACTCTCCTGGCTCCACCCCCAAAGTCCCCAGATATTTCTTGAATTGGACTTGGCAACCCTACATAAGAGAACATAAGAGAAGCCATGCTGGATCAGGCCAACGGCCCATCAAGTCCAACACTCTGTGTCACACAGTGGCAAAAAATTTTATATACACACATACACTGTGGCTAATAGCCACTGATGGACCTGTGCTCCATATATTTATCTAAACCCTTCTTGAAGGTGGCTATACTTGTGGCCGCCACCACCTCCTGTGGCAGTGAATTCCACATGTTAATCACCCTTTGGGTGAAGAAGTACTTCCTTTTATCCGTTTTAACCTAGACAGAGCCTCTGTTTTAATCCTAGACAGAGCCTCTGGGTAGATGTCTTGGGGAAGTTACCCTCTATGTGTTTCCCTTGAGTGGAGGGATGAGAGAAGGAAAGTAGAGCATTTTATGCTTAGTGAAGTGCTGGGGCTGCCTGGGAGCAGAAGCAGCTGCTTTTCCCATGCCCCCCTCCTCCTACCAAGCACTCAGAGGCTCCTAGGTGGAGGGGAAGCCGGAAGACAGGCCCCTTATGGGTGCAGGCAAGCCACAAAAAGAATGGGGTTTCTTGGTCCAGAAATTTTACTGGTGGTGGCATGAGAAAGGTGAGAGCGAAGGAGATGAGGTGTCTTGTTCTGTGGCTCACAGGCCAGGAAGGAGGAGGGAAGCCTGAAGCAACCCTGCACCCGGGAAACTGCTCAGTCTGTGTTCCTGAACCTCTGCGGTCTGCATGAGGTAACGTTCTGCAGTGAGTGGCCCTCAAGGGCACATCAGCATGCGAGGCTCCGCTGCTCACACTTTGTTGGCTATAGCCTCTTTCGCCCCTCTGGGGCAGGGGCAACTTCACGCAACCCAAATCCAGTTTCAGTACACTTTCTGCTGGGGGATCTGTTATTGCTAATTGTTGATCTGAAGGATGGTAGAAAGCGGAAATTAAAATTACAACAAATATCACAGCAGCAATCCTTCCCTTTATCAGCAAGAACTGAAGAATGCAAAAAGAAATCTCATATAACCTAATTTGTATATCAAACTACCAATATAGTTTGAGCATTGTACACAATCAGCCCATTTTTGCATCAGCCTTGTTAGGAAAGCATTGGCCACAAGGTGTCAGAATCATTGAGGAAAGGAGTATATCGGCAGAAGCAGACCAATTCCCCATAAGGTATAATGGATAATTGACCCATGGGTATCTGGAGCTAGATAGAGGCACCAAATTTTTGGCATAGCATCTGGTGCCTCTCTCTTAAAAAAAAACTGCCAAGTTCCAAAACGATTGTGTCAGGGGATCCAATTCTTTGAGCCTCCAAAGAAGGCACCCCTATCTTCCATTTATTTATAATAGTCATAGACCAGCAAACAATTCATAAAAGTCCAATTCATAACCAATAAAAGGAAATATAAATATACAATAATTATTATACACTAAAATATGATACCACCTAAAATATACATAAAATACGAATACAGACTTTAAGACACTGACACTGAAGATGTAAAATTAGTGTTAAAACCAAGGCTGAACTAAAAACCCTGTCTGGACCTCTTTGTTTCTTCCTTTAATAAATAAAATTATTTATTCACTGCCTAAGCCAGCATTTAAAGCAGTAAAATCATACAAAATTAAAACTGATTGCCCATAAAATCATACATAAAAGGCATAAAACACTGTTATAAAACTACAAATACGACAAAACATGGCAGTTACACCCAACAGATTGGCAAAGGTGTTTAGCCATTTCTTGACTGAATCATTAGAGTTTTCCTTATTCTTGGTGCAAGGCAGCCAAATTTTGCTAATTTGTATGTATCCTCAGGGTTCCTGTCGCTAAGAAGATACTTAAGGAGTTGCGGATTTTGGCTACTGGTAAAAGCTATGGCCGTGGAAAATGGAAGTACTTCTCGATGATCATTATAAGCCTCACAGTCAAATATGACATGGACTAGAGATTCGATACCATCATGGCAGCAGCAGGGACATAACCGTTCTTGGAACGGCACCTTTTTGTATCTCCCCTCCACCACCACTGAAGGGACAACGTCCCACCTCATAGGAGTAAAGGTTCTCCTGTATTCATTGTTTGTTAAGCGGTATAAGTTGGGCATCGGGGTCACCCTGTTGATTGGTTCTGTCAGAGCTCGCCATTTGGTTGTGCTATTGAGGTTGTTTTGTCTGACAACGTCCAATATTCTCTATTTCACTATCTCCCTAGCATTATCATAAGCGGCCCTTAGATTGTTTAAGGCTAAATCCCTCTGCCAGCTAACATTTGGTGCCCCAATCAACATCACTACAAACTACAAAAAACTCAAGAGTGTTCAATCAAATTTTTAAAAAACGTTTCTCCAGATACCCAAGGGCATTCCGAATGCATTAATTAGAAACTGGCATGATTACAGTAGAAGCGAGGCTTTGGATTTTGGCCATCCAGTTCTGGTTGAAACTTATGTTTTTTCCTAAGGGCTTGATCAGTTTAATTCTGCAAGATACATTGGTCCCAAGATGCATTAGGGCCATAGAGGACAGAATTCATTATTACGGCCTTTCCAAACAATATCTCAGTCCTATCCTCCATTATTTCCAATAAATGGAGCACAGTCCCTTTAAATGTGATGGCCAGAACTCCCTTTGGAGTTCAATTATGCCTTGCTCCTGGCTCCATCCCCAAAGTCCCCAGATATTTTCTTAGTCAGATGCGGTAACCCTACACAGACAAGGCAAAAACAAAGGTATGAACTTGTTAATTTTGACAAGCAGGAGGAGGAACCGAGGAGCTTAAGTCACAGTGACCTTCCCAGTGAAATGGGGCACAACATTTACTGCCCTAAACTATCAATATTTTTGTAAAACAGTAGGATTTTATAATATCAAAAGGTCATAAAAGATCTGTAGAATGTAAAGGTAATATCTATGTACTAATTTCGAATACTTGCAGGTATAATTGATAAGGTAGAGGAAATTGGGTTTCATTTTGTTATAGAACACCCGGTTGTACATAACAGAAAATGTAGCTGAACCACAAGGTCAACAGTTCTGCGACAGGAAGCATTGCTTAGCCGCAAAAGGGTATAGCACGAGGCTTATATTCTATGCTGAAGAGTGGGGAAACGAAACCTAAAGTGTGCCGGAAAGGGAAAAACAAAATTTAAGATCTTACGGCCGTACAAGTGCCATGCGTATCTTAAGGAAGTAGGGAGGGGGAAAACACGAGGTGCGCGTGATAGATCGAACGGGATAGGGCAGAAAGATTGTGAGGCTGTTGGATAATTGGTCAGCAGAGCCAGCCTAGGCATGTTAAGGGTGGCTTAAATTGAGCTGTGCTGCGACACAGACTTCAGAGATTGGGTGGGGTTCCTGCCCAAGCTCTCCATGCTTTGTAAACCATGCAATAAATGCTTGCTTCTTTGACCTACCCATCCAGAATTCCTTTCTTTCAAACGGATTGGCCATCTGGCCGTAACATAGTGAATTATACTTTTTCCTTTGTTTTTTTTTTAATGTTGTAATAATTGTAATCTACTCCTTTATTTTCTGTATCCTATCTCTGATCCTTCTCCCAGTTCCTGAATTCCCTCTGTAAAACTTAATAAAACTTGCTTTGACAAAAACTATCAATATTTGTGCTGTAGCAAAGCAAGATTCTTGGTGAGGCTCTTTTGTGTAGCACAGCAAAACAACAAATACCCAGTTCTGTTTGGTTGAAGACCTCTTTACTAACAGTAACTATAGGGCAGGCTACTTGGCTATTGGAATAAGGAATAACTACTTAGCTCAGCTGTTTCTACAGCTCTGGGCCAGGTTTTTCTTGTCTTGTTCTCTGCAGATTCTGAGTAGGCTCTGCACTCCTGCAGGCTGCTAGCAGGGAGACTGAGATGAGAAGCAATGAGTCCCTTCTGCTCCTGCTTACTCTGAGGCCTACTGGGATAGCCTCTTTCTGCTTAAAAATAATTTCATTTCCTCCAGGAGGAAGAGTGTGCACTTGCCTTTCCGGTATTCAAGGTTGCTAATGAGAAATAAGCAATAAATACAAAGTCCACTAAATTGCACAAAGCAATAACTAAAGGACAATTCAGTTAGTTAAACGGCATTTATGATAGCCTGACTAGATGATGAGAGGGAAATATCAGCAAGAGCTGTTGGCTAGATCCCAGAAGGCATACAGGCTCACATAGTCAGAAGAAGCAATCCTTCAGATATGTAGGTGTCAGACCATGAAAGTCTTTAGTACCAGCATTTTTAATTGAGCTTGGGCTCAAACTGGTAGCCAGTCCAGCTGCAGCTTCAATGTGATCTCACAATCCCCAGACAGGATATGAGCAGCCATATTTTGCAGTGGCTGAACTTCCTGAATTCTTACTGATGCATGGATTGGCATGGCAAGCGCAGATCTATCTAGGTTTAGCAGGAACAATAATCATCACAAAACAGAGGTGGGGAAATGTACTTTAATGCAATGGTCCAGCAAAGCCCCAGCTTTTTAGCTGTTCTGATGGAAATACAGAAAGAAAATCAGTCATAAGACTATCTGTGTCTTCTAAAACACTTTTAGCATCTTCTTTAAATTTTAGTTTCAGGATATTCATTCTCATCCACTTGACCATGAATTCTAGGTTTTGGTTCAAAACAAAAGCAAAACCTCTTCTTCTCTATCAGATGAGGCCCAGATAACATCTAGAATATGAACGCTATGAGATGGTAAATAAGGAACAGGATTCTACATAGTTTCATCATGATTCCCTGGACTAAGAGTCAGAGAGAAGCAAACCCCTCCAATATTGTCTCCTTTCCTTCAAATATCTTACCCCAATGAGGTAACTATGACTACCTATCTCCAACATACCCCTTAATTGCCCTGAGATGTCCTTTCTCTCCTTATTTGGAAATTTTCACAGGACAACTGGATAACATGTTAGTTCACCTAGATTTCCCATCCATTTCTCCAAGCCTATTTAGATCCTCCATAATAACACCTTTTAAATATGGTCATGCTATTTAATGAGACCATAGGCTCTATAGCAGGGGTAGCCAAAGGTAGCTCTCCAGATGTTTTTTGCCTACAACTCCCATCAGCCCCAGTCATTGGCCAAGCTGGCTGGTGCTGATGGGAGTTGTAGACAAAAAACATCTGGAGAGCTACCGTTGGCCACCCCTGCTCTATAGGGATTAAAAACTCAAAACATTCAAACCATGGTGTAGTCCACTTGAAGAGTCATCTGTTAATGCTTGTTTTGACCTCAAGCTAATTGCAAAAAGGCTGCAAGTAATACCCATTAGTGACAGCATGTGCCCTGGGTTCTGTATAAAATAATCTGATCCATTTAGTAAATTTCCAAAGTAGACAGATTATTTCGAGAAAAAAGGATTGTTTGTAACAAAAGTCCCAAGCACTGTAACTAGAATCTGTCTCCAAATCACGCTTTGTGTACCCATTATTCCGCTCTTGTTGTATATCTGTGTATGCTTGTCTTACCACATTCACCCCTGCCTTCAAAGTTCCTGTATGCTTCCGCAGGTTTCATTCTCAAGTGCAACTACAGAAAATTTGTATTCCTAGCACGCATTGTTTCCCTCCTCTACTCTTTCCCCTTGGGTTTACCTTTTGAATTCCCAAGCATTTACCTGAGGATCTTGATCTCTGCCTAGGACTTGAGTGGACAGGCAATCATAAGTCCCAGCTTCACTCTCTTGTGAAGGGAAAGGACAGAGGATAAACCATACAGAAAACTTGGAGAGGTAACTGGGGATTCCTAACCTTTATGGTTAAGTGTAATTGCTTGTTAATTAGTCCCTTTAACAAAACTCTTCCTCATTTCATGATGCTCTACATCTCAGTACTTCTTCTAAACTCATGAAAGGCACCTCATCGTGCTGTGTTGATTGCCACTTTGCCTAGCTGGACAAGTTCCTTTAAACCAGGTATAGAACCTAAGACAGCAGCCCTTCAGACTAAAAGGAAGTAAGCTCATGCAACAGTGCTATGAGGCTGGGAGAAAACTGGGAAGTGGACTTATTCACAGACACATCTAAAGCACACATGGAAACAATCTGAAAAGCACTGAAGTGAACTCTCTACCTGAACAGACAAAGACCTGTATGTAAAGAAGTGATTAAATGCAGAAACTTATGCTGTGTACAGTTCAATGGACTTTTTTCTGAGGTTTCTGTTTGAAATAGAGTTCTCTGACCAGGTTACAAACTGAAGAGGAAGTCTGATGAGTAGATGGGAGAAGCTTCTTGATCCTTTCCCCTGTATATTTTTTGTTGTTTGGTGAAAAGCAGCCTCCCTCCCCCCCCCCCAAAAAAGTTTTAGACCTGAAATAAATATCAGCAATCTAGCATTATCCAAAAATTATATCGTGAGAAGGCTGAAGGGTAGGAAAATTGTAAGAAAATGTGAAACAGCAGCAGCCTAAGTATAAATCTTACTAGCATTTTAAAATATGTTTTAAGTGCCCATCTAGATCCTGCACATTGCATTCAAAAAGCACACCTGAGAACAGCACAAGTTCTAACTTTAGATACTTAAAAATGTGTTCATACTATCAATTATCCAGAAAGAAATGGTTCGTTGCATTGTCATCATGTGAACATATATTCATCTCTGTGTTGGAAGGCACAAGCCTAAGGTATGCCTGAAAACCATTTGGGGAAAATGTGTCAAAGGGTGTTAATTCATTGCACAAACATAGCTCAAGGGCTTGTAATGTTAATTCATTGGTGAACAAGAGACATTCAGCATGTTGACAGCCATGCAAAGGCAGCAACACAAAAGCAAGCCACTGCTTCATACTTATTGGCCCCCAGCTCTAAGAAGAAAAACCATGTCCATTTTGCCAACTACTCTCACCTGTCGTTGATGCTATTTAGAAGAGAAGGAGAAAATGGGAATTAATGGGTAACTGGATGAACGTCATGAATGGGGCACAAGAGAATGAACTTGGTCACTTACAGGAGTTAGAACAGGAACCACTTCCAGAACCTGCTTAGTTTCTTGTCTCTCATTCCTTGAGGGGCAGTTTGACAGAATATCACCACTGCATTTTCCCCTCATATATTTGAATGTGATTGGACTAGAGACTGGAATATTCATTCTTTACAAAAAGAAGGCTGGAAACACAGAATGATGTATCTGGAAATAGTCAAGATCACACTGCAGTTACGGTACAGACATAACTCAAGTTCTCTATAAAGCAAAAAAGATATATTTATTTGTTCAAAATCCATTCCAGACTTCTCATTTCAATACACAAAAGCTCTGCAATATATATTTAGTGATAAACTTGTCAGCGTAACAAAGAGAAACAGCCATGATTCCCATCAGCAACAGGAACTGGAAGGGCACACAGCCAGATCCCAGGATAAAGAAATCCTCGCTTTCATATAATGTCTTCCTTCTGTATCAATACTCAGCTCCATCAGCCCAATCTCTTGAACCTTGGTAGGCAACCAATAGGCTTAAGACATGTGCATTTTAGGGAAGAGCATAAACCTCTGGGTTTTGAGAAGCAGTGATTCTAGCTTTATTTATTGGGGAATGCCTTATTCTTTGCAACTTAAAGAGTAGGACAGGTACAATCAGAGTAGAAGGATGTGCTGCCAATTACTACTGAGGATGACATGAACACTGGAGAAAATATCCTGGATCCGTGACTTATTTGCCATTTCTCTGGAAGTAGTCATCAAAATTCTGGCGTTGCTGCTCCATCTGGTATTTCAGAGCTAATACACCGCTGGCAAATAGCACTATGATGAGGATGATGATCAGGATGTTCAGTAACAGTGCAGCAATATTCAGACTCTTGGCTGTTTTGCCATAGCTGGCAGCACCGTCAGTATCTCCAATGACTTTCCGATCCCTTGACTAAAGAGAAGGGGGAGAAGAAAGAATATATTGAAGTGGTAAGAGTTAACAGTCTTTCACCTAAAGTTTCCATAGGCTTTTCCTTGCTATTACGTAAGCATATATCAAGCTTAGCACTTCTTCATTAATTCTTGTTCTCCAAACAGTAGCCTTCTGGAGTAGCTGTAGCTTACCATAGCAAAATGAAACAGAAATCCAGTGGCACCTTAAAGACTAACAGCATTTGTTCCGGTATAAGTTTTTGTCAACTCTGTTTCACAAAAGCTCATAATGGAATAAGTGTTGCTAGTTTTAAGGAGCCATCAGAAATCTGTTTTGTTGTCCTCCTAATTCTAGCATCAGCTTCATCTCTCTTCAATCATAATGGGCCAATGCCTTCATTCAAAAATAACCCACAGCTGTATCATTGTGGTTATTTACTGCCCCTTCAGCTGTCAACCATCCATTAGTAGGATGAAAGAAGATAATTTTCCTTCTAATGCACCAAAACACACCCTTACAATATCCTTAACACTTTCTAGCATAGATTGCTGATGTTAGCTCCTCTGCTTTCAAAGAATCTGGATTTATTAGGTGATCATATTGCATGCAGAAACCCATGCATCTCAAAGGTAGATGAGAACTTTATTACATTGTTTAACACAGGGGTTTTTTTTAGAAGGAACGCACATGGCTTGGCACCAGGGTGTGTGGCCTAATATGCAAATGAGTTCTTGCTGGGCTTTTTTCTACTTAAAAAAAGCCCTGGTTTAACATATGTAGTATGGTTTACAGTATTGTTCTCCTGTCTCGTGATTCCTGTTTTACTGTCTTTATTACACTAGGTTCTGTTACAATGTTCTCTCATTTTTTGTGCACTGTATGTTTCTACTGTTCCTTAGTCAAGTGGCCACCACCCATACTTTGAGCTACTTCCTCCTGACCTAGCATAGCTCATCTCCATTAGAACCGTTCTCATGTTGTTTCAGAAGAACAAACACTGCACACACATGATCTCAGCCATCATGAAAAAAACCCAGTAAGGAAGGTAAGCATTTTCTGTCTACTGCAGACGGGGTACAGAGGCTGCAAATATTTTCATTAAAAGTAAATAAAGGTCCACTGACTATGGAGTATATGCATAGCCCACCTCTGATTTCTAGAGGTTTTTAAATTATGACAATAATTCTATTTCATGTGATCTGTACTAAAATTGGAAGACTTCTTTGCTAGAAGTACCGTAAGCAAGCCACTGCTTCGTACTTATTGGCCAACTGGCTAAAAGCACCCCAGTTCTAAGAAGAAAAACCATGTCCATAAAAGCATGTGAGACTAGCAACTACAAGGCAACAGCAGATACCGCAACAGAAATCAGGCATGGTCGGTTCTACTCACACAGCATTAAAAAAATTGCCTTTTATTTATTCCACCAAAGAGCGTTCAAGAATGAGGTTACAGAAGACAACAGTGCAATGGAGGGAATAATCTCTACGATTGCAGGAGCAGAACAGGCAAGTATTGCTAAATAAAGAGGTCTCTGTAAGCAGAGTACCTGGCTGTTTTCCAAGGCTGTGCACAGAAGAGAAGACTAGGAAGCCAAGGCAGAAGTTGTGTTGCCTTTTCATTTGAGCATGGTGGATATTTAAATACAACATCCTTCTTACCGTAAACAAGACTGAAAACTCTTGTTTTTAAAATATGCCATTTCCTTCCATCACAAGACTTTTGTAAGCCCAGGACAACTAGACCAATGGTCTTAAGACCAGCAAAGTTTTATTCATGGTATAAGCTTCCGTGTGCACACGCCCTCAAATACAAGGAAATGGATGTTAACAGTCCATACATATAGGCAGATGATGAACAGCAAAAGACTCTGTTGGCCTTAAAGGTTCTGCTGAATACTAACTTTGTTCCATTGCTTCTGACCAGCATGGTTGCCCACCTGGATCAAAGCAAAGAACACTCATGCTATAACAAACTGTACTCCCTCCTCCCCCTCTGCAGTTTAGTACCTTCACACTAGCTGCACGCAACAACTCAGTGTTTGACATGATGGAAGGACTTCCCAGAGATAAAATTAGTTTGGAGTACAAAAGACTCATTTTAAGTATCTTTCCCCCCTTCGCAAATTTAGTCTCATGGGATTAAACTTCTTTCTAAAGCAGTTACACAATGTATTTTAGTGTACTACAGACTCTCTATTGTTACTTCTACCTAAGATCATGGCTGGTGTTTCAGAATCATCTGCCATCTTCTTGTACTTAAGTAGGAAAATATTAATATGTTTTCCACTTTTTAAAGTTCCAGTTGGTTTCAGTGTACTAAAAGACAGCTAATTCCATAAAGCAAGCCTGGATTTGTATCCTAACTACAACCAGGTCCCTTCAAAAAAATCCACTGGTTCATTAAAAGAGTACAGTTAACATCTATTCCATGTAAGGCAGATGCCAGCAGGAAGGAAGGAAGTAGTAAGGAAGGCAGCAAAATGGCAAGCAAAAATTCAACAGAAGCCTTTTTCTTGGATAACTATCATGGTACTGCCCCTGTTGGATTCTTGCTTTATGTACCTATTTATGTACAGCTTTATGTACAGCTATTTATGTACCTATTTATGTACAGCTATTTATGTACAGCTTTATGTACCTATTTTGCGGAAACAAAAGTCTCCAAAAATGCTTAAAAGTTCATGAGGGGTGTCCCTGTGTTCCCTCTTGAGAGTTCCAGCACCCCTTTTTCCAGAAAAAAAAAAACCCTGCACAAAATCAATGTTCATAAGGCAGCAAATCACGGAACGAAAAGCGGCTGTCCCAAAGGAGAAAGTTTACCGAAGAAGGGACAGGAGTAAATAGCAGCAGCAGTTGGGAGACCACACTAGTTGAAGGTTTCTCCACTACTGGAAGAAGCGGAGAGTGGCGAGGGATGAAGAGAGCCCGGAGAAGCGCCCTCAGTAAGTTTTCTCTGCCCGCGCGCGTTTACCTTGAAGGAGAAGACGAGGGCCATGAAGCCGAGGCAACAGACGTTCATGAAGAAGAAATTGAACAGCGACCAAACCACGAAGTCCCGCGGCTGCCGCGTGGGGAAACCGGAGGCTGGGACGCCCCTGGGGTAGGTGTAAGGGGGCGCGGGCATTCCCTGGTGAGCCTTCCCGTCGTCGGGCGGCATTTCGAGGCTCACAAACTGCGGAGCGGACTGCATGGTCGACACCGCCGCAAACTTCGCGAAAGGACTGAGGTCGCGCGCAGGGGGCGCCAGAAGTAGGCGGAGGCGGGTCCGGGCTCGGTGGGAGGAGAGGGATTTGGCGGAGAGCCGCCTCTCTAACGCCAGGGAAACAAGAGCGAAGAGCCAGAAACGAAACTCGGGTGGGGCAACAAGTTCGGCCAAGGGGGGCGCCCGTCTCCTTTCAGGAATGGCGACCTCAATGTCGAAGCCCAGGCAGGGATGCTGCCCGCGGGAATGGGGGAGCCTGGATTCACTCTCCCCCCAGCCAGCCGGGCCGCCTTTGCACCGAAAGGAAACTGGTTGATTCCAGTGGCATTCGCTTCCAAGCCACTACACTTGGATGGCGTTGGGCCCGGGGTTAGGGGGGTGGGTGGGTTGTTTGTAAGAGGAGGAGCAGGAAATGCGGATCATGAAGTCGTAGCCGCTTCTTCAGCAGGGCTTTTTGTAGTACCCTAGAAATCTAGAAAAACCAAACACGCCGTTGGTTAAATAATACATATCAAGTCCAAACACGCCGTTGGTTAAATAATACATATCAAGTCCTAATGCATGGCTCAATATCACACTGGAAAGATATGGCCAAAAGATGTCTCCCGGACGCTGGCTTTCAGTATGTTCCTCAACCGCGGATGCTACTCTTGTCAAATCCTACATTATGCCTGGAAGGCATATCCAGCGCACCAAGCGAATCTGGATCAATGCTTGGATGCCAGGCGTCTTGGGATCTTTGCGGTGCTGCCCTGTGGAATAAACACACCGTTAAAAATGCTACAGATAGGTACAACTGCTAATGAAATAAACGTGGAGAGACTCTCAGCACCATGTTTCCATCTCACTTAAATGGCAAAAAAGTAGGCTCCCATAGATTTGCAGAATGATCTGAGGGACTGCAGGAGTCTAAGCAAGAACTCTGTTTATTAAAATATTACACCCCAGCTTTCCTGTAGCGCAAGGCAGCTTAAAAATAAAAAAAAAATATTAAAACTACAATGAATCCCTCATAACTCCCTCCCTCAACTCCTCTTTTGTATCAAAAATGTTTACTGCTGAACATTTGATCCAGCTGTCAATTGAATCTACCCAGCCCCTTTCCAGTCTCCTGGGATTTTTTTCCCTTCCAGTGAAGGTTATATCTATTTTAGTAATCCAACTGGAGAGGGCTAAAAATGGCTTTCAGTGCATTTGCAGGGGGAAACTGACAGTTAAGCATATAGACAAAGGAAACTATTATAATAAACAATGTAAAGAAACAACAGAACAATTAAAAAAAGGAAGAAAAAGAGATCTCTTCTACAAGATCAGAGAAATTAAAGGGAAATTTAAACCACGGCTAGGAATGCTGAAATATCAGCATGGAAATACATGAACTGAACAGAACAAAATAAAGAGAAGGTGAGAACAGTACAGTGAAGAACTATTCAGAAGAGAAGAAAGGATGACAGATTCCTGTCAAGAAGAATCTTTTGAAGAAGGTTCTGCTTTTTAAGAAAGTAACGTTAAAGCTGTTAACAAAGCAACTGAGAGAAACAAATCACCAGGACTGGACTGGAGATCAGTAGAGCTGTTTCAAGCTACAGAAACAAAGACCATCAAAATCTTAATATAGAAAACACAACAATGGCCCACAGATTGGAAATGGTTGATCTCAAAATTCTCAAAAAAGGAGATGTCAAAGACTGCAACAACTATTGAATTATTGCATTAATTCCTCATGCAATTACAGTGATGCTCAAAATCTTACATACATGGAACTAGAAATGCCAAATGTTCAAGCTAGATTCAGAAAAGAAAGAGGCACTAGAAACCATATTGCAAATTTATCCTGGTTACTGGAGTATACAAGATAATTTCAGAAGAAAATCAGCTTGTGTTTCATAGATTACAGCAAAGCTTTTGACTCTGTGGATCATGAAAAAGTATGGCTGGTTTTAAAATAAATGGTTTTTTAAGAAACAAGTGTGCCACAACATCTGATTGTTTTAATGCTCAGTCTATACTCTGGACAAGAAGCTATTGTTAGGACAGAATATGGAAAAACTGGATGGTTTCTAATGGACAAAGGTTTCAGGCAAGGATATGTTTTATATCCTTGTCTGTTCAATCTGTATGCAGAACAGATATGAAAGCAGGAACAAATTTGGATGAAAGTGGAGTGAAAATTGGTGAAACGATCATTGAGATATATGAATGACCACATTACTGGCAGACAATATTGAAGACATGAAATTACTACTGATGAAGGTTAAAGCAAAAGGTGCCAAGGCAGGATTACAGCTGAGCATCAAGCAAACAAAAGTAATGACTGCTGAAAAATTATACAAATTTAAGTTTGATGGTGAAGAAATTGAAATAGTTCAAGATTTGCTATTCCTTGGCTCAGTCATCAACCAAAAGAGAGACTGCAAGCTAAAATGACAACTGAGACTATTGTATATTGGTCACATTATGAGAAGGGTCACTAGAAAAGGAAAGGATGCTAGGGAAAGCTGAAAACAGCAGGAAAAGATAAGGCTCAGCACAGGGGCGTAGCTAGGGCTTTGGGGGCCCGGGGCCCAAGATTTATGTGGGCCCCCCTACGTGTGTGCACGCCACCGGAAACAGGAAGTGATGTCACTTCCAGCGATGTCACTTCCGGTGACATCATGCCACCGCCGGAAACAGGAAGTGACATCACTTCCTGTGACATCATTTCCCCCGTGCCACCTGCCGGAAACGGGAAGTGATTCCTGAAAACTTATACTCTGGAACTTTTGTTGATCTCTGAGGAGCCGGTGGACTTTGACCTAGGAGTAATCCAAGTAAAGTTAAGCCATTTTTCAAAAAAAAACGGGGCCCAGAAGTATTTAACAGCACTGTGCCAACAGCAGCCATGCCAGCACATTACCTATCATTTCCCCAGGTGATCCAGGTTACTTTTTAAAATCTTCTTGGGGACTTCTCCGTGGCTGCAGAAGTTCTGTACCGATGTTACCTGGAACGCTTTGAAAGGAAGGCCAGGATCACGCACAATCGCTATTGCGGGGGTGGCCGAACTTGCTTAATGTAAGAGCCACACAGAATAAATGTCAGATGTTTGAAAGCCACAAGGAAGGAAGGAAGACAGACAGACAGATGATTTATATTCTGCCCTCCACTCTGAGTCTCAGAATGGCTCACAATCTCCTTTATCTTCCTCCCCCACAACAAACACCCTGTGAGATAGGTGGCACTGAGAGAGCTCTCCCAGAAGCTGCCCTTTCAAGGACAATTGCTACGAGAGCTGTGGCTGACCCAAGGCCATTCCAGCAGATGCAAGTGGAGGCGTGAGGAATCAAACCTGGTTCTCCCAGATAAGAGTCTGCACACTTAACCACTACAATGGGAGGGAGGAAGGAAATGGATGGGGAGGGAGGGAGAAGTGGAAAGAAATATACTTTAACTTTAAATGCACTCTCCAAGTCACCAGCTAGCTTGGCAAAGTGATTTAAAGAGACAAATGCCTTCTCCAAGCCAGCTACAGGGCAGTGGGGATTTCAAGAAACCTGGACTGGCCACAAAAACAAAAGCTCTGTGTTAGAAACTGCGTTCTCATGGGGAATTTGCAACCTCGAGTGACAGACATGTCCATTCACAACCAATTTTAGATCCAAAACCTTCAGGAGTAACTCAAGAGAGTTTTGAGAGCCACACGATATGTGTGAAAGAGGCACATGTGGCTCCGGAGCAGCAGTTTGGCCACCCCTGTGCTACTGGTAACCCCCAGGTCCTTGAACTCAAACTGCACTCCCCAACAGGCTGTGGCACAGTGGAGCAGTCCCCTCTACTCCAAAGCAATTTGGGGCCAGTCTCCATCAGCCTGACCTACCTCAAAGGGTTGCTGTGAGGACACAACACAGCTCCTTAGCTGAGATCAAAGTGCACTGGACAGAGGAGCAGATCAACACAGCAGGCAGGGGACCCCTCCACCCCCAGCCCCCGGGGCTGTGGCGGCACGGAGGCCATTGGGCGTGGGGAGAGCCAAACTCACTTAATGAAAGAGCCACATAAAGTAAACATCCGATGTTTGAGAGTTGCAAGACATGCGCATCAGGGGAAGGAAGGAAGGAATCACAGAATCCTAGAGTTGGAAGGGACCTCTAGGGTCATCTAGTCCAACCCCCTGCACAATGCAGGAAACTCACAAACACCTCCCCCTAAATTCACAGGATCTTCATTGCTGTCAGATGGCCATCTAGACTCTGTTTAAAAACCTCCAAGGAAGGAGAGCCCACCACCTCCCGAGGAAGATGGGGAAGGAGAGGTGGGAAGAAAGCAACTTTAACTTTAAATGCATTCTCCAATCTGCCAGCTGACTTGGCTTGGAGAAGCGATTTAAAGAGAGAAATGCCTTCTCCACAGATCAATTTTCCATTGTACCCTATGAACTCAGCAAAGAGAAGCCGAGATAGGACAAGGGGGGGAAGTATTCTGCCATATATAGAAGGAAAAAGGCAACAGAGAGATGGTGCAGATGTACCTGTGGGATCAGGGAGTAGAAAAAGGGGGAGGGTTTTGAGAAGCACAGGAACAGAAACACCTGCATGGCTAGGAGGAGTATCTGTATTTCTCATTAGCTTTGTATTACCTTTCTGAGGCTTGTGACACTGGAGTACAACCTCTGAGTGGAGACAGGGTAAATGAAAGAAGCAAATTTATATACATAATTATGTTAGAATTTTTGCGCCGAGCAAGGATACAGCGACTGGGCCAGACTTTTGATCTGAGCCATGAAACTGTCCATGTTGCCCTCAACGGCGGTAAAGTCCAGCGGGAAGCTCTCCACCGGCAGCCCTGCCGCCTCGCTCCGCTCGCGGGCCGCCGCCCGCCTGCTGCTGCCCCCGCCGCCTCCAGCTTTTCCTGCCCTCCCTGCCGCCGGGCCCCCAGTGCAGCAGCCCCAAGAGCAGCAGCAGCGGCAGCCTCTGCACCGTCCCTCTGCCCATCACGTCGCGGAGCCACCGGCCGGGAAGGAGGGGGAGAGGAAGGAGCTGCGGCGGCTCGAGGGCGCCTCGGGGACGCTGCGCTCTGCCCCTGGCGGCGAGCAGCGCTTCGCGGACTCTGCGTCGGGGGGGGGGGGGCTCCCACCGGCGGCCTGCGCCCGCCCGCCCAGGGTCTAGCCGCGGGGAGGGAAGCGGGAGCCAGTGCCTGACGGTGCCCGAGCGGCCAGGGCTCAAGAGCAGCAGCAGCGGCAGCCTCTACACCGCCACCGTCCCTCTGCCCATCGCGCCACAGAGCCACTGGCCGGGAAGGAGGGAGAGGAAGGAGCTGCAGCGGCTCGAGGGCGCCTCGGGGACGCCGCGCTCTGCCCCTGGCGACGAGCAGCGCTTCGCGGACTCTGCGTCGGGGGCTCCCACCGGCGGCCTGCGCCTGCCCGCCCGCCCAGGGTCTCGCCGCGGGGAGGGAAGCGGGAGGCTGGAGCCAGTGCCTGACGGTGCCCGAGCGGCCGGGGCTCTGCGAGGGGCCCCCCAGACCTGCAGGGGCCCCCGAGACCCGGGGCGGCCCGCCCTCCCCGCCCCCCCCTCTCGACGCCACTGGCTCAGCATGAGATTGATTGACTCAATAAAGAAAGCCACAGTTTTTAGTTTGCAAAACTTGAGAAAGGTTGTTAATGACAGGCATTTTAGAGGCCATTAATTCATAGGGTCAGTATAAGTCAGAAGTTGACAGAACACACACATGCACACAATATTTTAAAGATTTCAGATTTTTCTGCAAACTTGGGACATTTTACTGTTTTATAGTCAGTGGAGCTTACTTCGAGAAAAGCAGTTTTAGGATTTCAGCATGTATCCAATTTTATCTTATAGTTAGAGATTCTACCATCCTGCTTCTATGACCATTTAATTGACTAGATCCAGAGATTTATTTTCAAAATGAGCTACATGATGTGTAGAGGAAAGTTTGAGGCAGGAGGGGCGCTTAATCTGTTTTATCAGCTTTGAGTAGGCTATTTGTGTTGGTCATTGTTTGAGAAGCTCAGGCGGATACTTCACCCAGGGCTACTCTTACTGGTTCCAAGCTCACTCTCATAAAGCAAAATCAAATCCTCAAGGAGGAAATAACTTCTTTAAAAATACCAAGCTGTTAAGAACAGTATGTTATAAAGACTGCACATAAAACACCTTGGATGTTGAGATGTTCAACACAAATGCAAGTATATAAGTATTTTAAATCCATACACTTTAAAGTAATATAAATAAGCATGTAATGGCTGAGATATGAGGAACCATTGAACAATAGGTGAACTATGTGGGCTGAGAATACAGTGATCAGAGGCGATCATGAGTCAGACTTCACTTACTCTTCATTCAAATACTCGATAGAAGATGATGAAGATAGATAGGTAGGTAGGTAGGTAGATGATAAACAGATATCACTTTTGAGCTTATACAGATTCACAGTCCCCTCGAATTTCCTGTGAGGGGCTGTGATAACTTAGTTAAACTCTGACATACAGGTGCTAGGCAATATAGAAGTAGAATGTGAAAGAATAAAAAGAATCTGAAAACAAGTTAACACTGAACTGTTCTTCACAGTATATTATATTGGCCACGATGATGATTATGAATGTTCACAGTCAGATATTTAACTGGTATTTGGTTTTCTCCCTCTCATGGATTGCTGCCTTGACATGACAAGAGGGCTTGCACGGTTCAGTGAGGCTGTGGGCTATGCCATGCAGGGCCACCCAAGATGGACAGGCCACAGTTGAGAACCCAGACAAAATGTGATCCACTGGAGAAGGAAATGGCAAACCACTCCAGTATTCTTGCCAAGAAAATCCCATGGACAATAACAAAAGGCTAAAAGATATGGTGCTGGAAGATGAGCCCCTTAGGTCAGATGGTACCCAATATGCTACTGGGGAAGAGTGAAGGGCAAGTCCAAGTAACCACAGAAAGAGTGTAGCAGCTGGGCCAAAGCCGAAAGGACACTTAGCTGTGGATGTGTTTGATGGTGAAAGGCAAGTCCGATGCTGCAAAGAATAATACTGCATTGGAACGTGGAATGTAAAATCCATGAATCAAGGCAAGCTGGATGCAGTCAAACAAGAGATGGCAAGACTGAACATTGACACCTTGGGAATCAGCGAACTAAAATGGACGGGAATGGGTGAATTTAAATCAGATGATCACTACATCTATTATTGTGGGCAAGAGTCCTGTAGAAGAAATGGTGTGGCTTTATAGTTAACAAAAGAGTGAGGAAGGCAGTAATGGGATACAATCTCAAAAATGACAGAATGATCTTGGTCTGTATCCAAGGCAAACCATTCAATATCACAGTAATCCAAGTCTATGCACCAACCACTGATGCAGAAGAGGCTGAAGTGGACCAGTTTTATGAAGATCTACAACACCTTCTAGAATTAACACCAAAAAAAGATGTCCTCCTCATCATAGGGGACTGGAATGTTAAAGTAGGAAGTCAAAAGGCAACCAGAACAACGGACAAGTTTGGCCTTGGAGAACAAAATGAAGCCGGGCAAAGGCTAATAGAGTTTTGTCAAGAGAACAAACTGGTCATAGCAAACACTCACTTTCAACAACCTAAAAGGCGACCCTACACATGGACATCACCTGATGGGCAACACAGAAATCAGATTGATTATATTACTCTGCAGTCAAAGATGAAGTTCCTTACAGTCAGCAAAAACAAGACCTGGAGCTGACTGCAGCTCAGACCATGAGCTACTCATTGTAAAATTCAGACTTAAACTGAAGAAAACTGGGGAAGTTATTAGGCTATTCAGGTTTAACCTTGATCACATCCCTTATGAATATACAGTGGAGGTTAAGAATAGGTTTAAGGAACTAGAGTTGATAGACAGAGTGCCTGAAGAACTATGGACGGAGGTTCGTGACATTGTACAGAAAGCAGCAATCAGCACCATCCCAAAGAAAAAGAAATGCAAGAAAGCAAAGTGGCTGTCTGATGAGGCTTTACAAATAGCTGAGGAAAGAAGGAAAGTGAAAGGCAAAAGTGAAAAGGAAAAAATCACCCAACTGAATGCAGATTTCCAGATAACAGCAAGGAGAGATAAGGAGGCCTTCCTGAAGGAACAATGCAAAGCAATAGAGGAAAATAATAGAATGGGAAGTACAAGAGATCTCTTCAAGAAAATTGGAGAAATCAAGGGAACGTTTCATGCAAAGATGGCCATGATGAAGGACAAAAACGGTAGGGACCTAACAGAAGCAGAAGAGATCAGGAAGAGGGGCAAGAATACACAGAAGAATTATACAAGAAGGATCTCAATGTCTTTGACAACCATGACAGTGAAATCGTTGACCTTGAGCCAGGCATTCTGGTGTGTGAAGTCAAATGGACCTTAGAAGGCATTACTAACAACAAAGCAAACAGAGTTGACAGTTTACCAGTTGAGCTATTCAAAGCCCTAAAAGACAATGCTGTTAAAGTGATGCACACATTATGCCAACAAATTTGGAAAACACAACAGTGGCCACAGGATTTGAAAAGGTCAGTTTATATTCCAATCCCAAAGAAGGGTAATGCCAAAGAATGTTCAAACTATCACACCATTGCACTCATTTCACATGCCAACAAGGTCATGTTAAAGATTCTACAAGCTAGGCTTCAGCAGTATGTAGATCGGGAACTACCAGAAGTTCAAGCTGGGTTTCAGAGAGGTAGAGGAAGAGATCAAATTGCCAACATTTGCTGGATTATGGAGAAAGCACAGGAGTATCAGAAAAATGTCTATTTCTGTTTCATTGACTACGCTAAAGCCTTTGATTGTGTGGATCACAACAAACTGTGGCAAGTCCTTAAAGAGATGGGAGTACCAGACCACCTCACATGTCTCCTGAGAAACCTGTATAAAAAGAAGAAGAAGAAGAAGATATTGGATTTATATCCCGCCCTCCACTCCGAAGAGTCTCAGAGCGGCTCACAATCTCCTTTACCTTCCCCCCCCACAACAGACACCCTGTGAGGTGGGTGGGGCTGGAGAGGGCTCTCACAGCAGCTGCCCTTTCAAGGACAACCTCTGCCAGAGCTATGGCTGACCCAAGGCCATGCTAGCAGGTGCAAGTGGAGGAGTGGGGAATCAAACCCGGTTCTCCCAGATAAGAGTCCGCACACTTAACCATTACACCAAACTGGCTTTCAAGGACAACCTCTGCCAGAGCTATGGCTGACCCAAGGCCATGCTAGCAGGTGCAAGTGGAGGAGTGGGGAATCAAACCCGGTTCTCCCAGATAAGAGTCCGCACACTTAACCATTACACCAAAGGGTCAAGAAGCAACGGTCAGAACGGGATATGGAACAACTGATTGGTTTAGAATAGGAAAATGAGTTCGACAAGGATGTATAGTGTCACCCTTCTTATTTAATTTATATGCAGAGTACATCATGCGGAATGCTGGCCTGTATGAAGCACAAGCCAGAATTAAGATGGCCGGGAAAAACATCAACAACCTCAGATATGCAGATGATACTACTTTAATGGCAGAAAGTGAGGAGGACCTAAAGAACCTCTTGTTGAGGGTGAAAAAGGAGAGCAGAAAAGTAGGCTTGAAACTCAACATTAGAAAAACTAAGATCATGGCATCCGGCCCCATCACACCTTGGCAAATAAAAGGGGAAGACATGGAAGTAGTGACAGACTTCACATTTCTGGGATCCAAGATCACTGCAGATGGTGGCTGTAGCCATGAAATTAAAAGATGTTTGCTCCTTGGGAGGACAGCTATGGCGAACCTGGGCAGTATAATAAAAAGTAGAGACATCACCCTGCCAACAAAAGTCCGTATATTTAAAGCGATGGTATTCCCAGTAGTAATGTATGGCTGTAAGAGCTAGACCATAAGGAAGGCAGAGCACAGAAGAATAAATGCTTTCGAGCTGTGGTGCTGGAGAAGAATCTTGAGAGCCCCTTGGACTGCAAGAAGATCAAATCAGTCAGTCCTAAGGGAACTCAACCCAGACTGTTCCCTGGAAGGTCAGATGCTGAAGCTGAAGCTCAAATATTTTGGCCACCAAATGAGAAGGGAGCACTCACTGGAGAAGATCCTGATGCTGGGAAAGACAGAAGGCAAAAGAAGAAGGGGACGGCAAAAGATGAGATGGCTGGACAGCATTACTGATGTAACTAACACAAATTTGAGCAGACTTTGGAGGATGGTGGAAGACAGGAGGGTCTGGCATGACTTTTTCCATGGGGTCACAAAGAGTCGGACTCAACTGTGTGACTGAACAACAAAAGATGGTTTTCTGTAATTGATGTAGATATTTTAAAGAAGTTTTTGATGGGTGCAAATCCACAGGTCACTATTAGCTGTGCTAAATTTTTCTCAGCAGCTTGTAGCATTCAGCGTGGAATTTTAGGTATAGATTCTAAATTTTAGAGCTATATAATAGGTCCAGATTTTAAATTCTTATGTATGGATTTTAAATGTTTAATCTTAGAGATATTCCTGTTATATTTAGATGAATTTTATTCTTAAATGTTTTATTGAACAGTTTTTGCTTTTGACTTGTACAGGTCATTGGCCAAATAAATTGAATTCAAGTTCTCGCCAAGTTCTTGGAAATTGCAGATGTATCTTCACAGGATTCTGCTGTTGCAAGCAACAGTCTTCTTCTAAAGCTGAGCTGGTGTTATTTGATCAATGCCCAGAATGTCCAGGTGTTTCTTGAGACTTCTAGGCACTGCTCCAAGGGCTCCAATGACAACTGGCATGATGTTAACTTTCTCTCAGAGGTAAACCTTCTCTCACATAAATGGGTCTTGGTATTTTGTGATGTTCTCCTGTTCTTTCTTTTCTGTTATGCTGTCTCTTGAGATTGCAGTGCCAAAGATCCAAGTTCTATTTCTTATTTTTTATACAATTGTGATATCAGGGGTGTTATGCTCCAGGTGTTTATCTCTTTGTAATCAGAAATCCCAACAAATTTTTGTTTCATCATTCTTCATGATCTTGTCTGGTTCGTGCACTTATGAATTTCTGGCTGATGGTAAGCAATGATGATGATGATATTTATAGTCTACTTTTCTGGCTGAGACTGAAGGTGGATCACACAGTATAAACCAAGTACAATCAACAAGATAGGATACCCAATGACCAATACAATAGAGTATGGACCAGAGAAAACTGAATCAAGCAGAAATCTCAAAACAGAGCTGAACAAAGCATGATCTATCAAACAAGATATATTAAGTGGTCTGGAAACTGCCCTGTTTGGATTGGACTTACAGTGTTAGGTAGCAAAACAGTGATGTAGGTCCTAGTCCCTGTCTCTTTACCAATACAATTTTCTGACCGTTCAATTACAATAAATTTCCATTTAACTATACAAAAAGCCCTCTTGAATAAATCTGTTTTGCATAGTTTGCAGAAAGCCAGGAGAGTGGAAGCCTTCCTAAACATGTCAGGAAGGTCATACTGTAGCCCAGAGGCACTGCCTGATGTGGGGAAGCACCCTGAACTATTGATTGGTCAAGGGAGAACCACTTTTTCTCTGCCATGTCATGAATCCAGCCAAGGCTGCAAACAAAGGGTTTTCCAGCTAAGGTTACAAAGGGCACCCTCAAGGGCTGTTTCCTGTCATCCCACCCCCCCCATTCAACACAGGAAGGAACAGTAATAAAGGGTCCCATCAGCAGGGCCAGCCCTAGACTGTCTGGCACCCTAGGCAAGGCTAACTTCTAGCACCTCTCTGCACTGATAACATCACTGAGTCATATGGGGGCACCCAATCTGCTGCCCCCAGAAGGCCAGCACCCTAGGCAATTGCCTATTTTGCCCAGTGGCAGGACCAGCCCTACCCATCAGGTGAAGTATCTGCAGGTACACACCCTTTTGCTCACCAAACCATCCTTCCTGTTTGTTTGTTTGTTTGATTTATTTTAGTATATTTCTATTCCGCCCATTCCCCGTAGGGCTCAGGGTAGAGTACAACATATGATAAAACAATAAGATGCAATAAACAGACAACTCAACAGAACTCAGAAAATTTACTATAATCACATATTGCCCAGCCTGGCCGTCTCACATCATGATATCCCATAGAGATGGCAGATATTATTCTGTTTATAGTACAGGTGACAGTGCTGGCAGGGGAGGCCAACCAGATCAAGAATAGACGCCCGCAGCCTCAACTAAAAGCCTGGTGAAACAGCTCCATTTTACAGGCCCTACGGAAGGCTAATAAGCCAGGTAGGGCCCGGATCTCTGTAGGGAGCCGATTCCACCAGGTCGGGGCCAGGACTGGAAAAGCCCAGGCCCTGGTAGAGGCAAGACGGGCACCCCTTGGGCTGGGGACAGCCAACAGATGTTGGGAGGCCGAACGTGATGACCTCCCGGGCATATATGGAAGGAGACAGTCCCGCAGGTATGTGAGTGCCAGACCGCATAAGGCTTTAAATGTTAAAACCTTGAAGCGGATCCAGTACTCAATGGGCAGCCAGTGCAGACTGTGGAGCACTGACCAAATGCCCACCCGTAAAGGTGGTGCAGTCAGCAGGTGAGCCGCCGCATTCTGCACCTGCTGCAGTTTCCGGATCAGTCTCAAGGGTAATCCAGCGTAGAGCAAGTTACAGTAGTCTAGTTTGGAAGTGACCATTGCATGGATTACTGTAGTCAGGCCCTGGGGGGGATAGATATGGTGCTAGCTGACTGATCTGCCAAAGATAACAAAAGGTAGACCTGGCAACCATTGTGATCTAGGCCTTCATGGAAAGGGAGGCATCCAAGGTCACTCCCAAGCTCTTCACCTGTTTGGCTGGCACCAGTGTGGCACTGTCCAAAGCTGGGAGCTGGTTGCCCATACCCACCCCACCCCAACTCAGGTACAGGACCTCCATCTTAGCTAGATTCAGCTTCAGCCGGCTCTGTTGTAACCACCCAGCCATGGCTCCCAATGCCTTGGACAACTGGTCAGGGGCAGCGACTGGCCAGCCACTCATCAACAAATAGAGCTGAGTGTCATCGGCATATTGGTGGCAACCCAGCCCAAAACCTCAGGCAATCTGGGCAAGGGTGTGCATATAAATATTAAATAATATTGGTGAGAGAATGGCTCCATGCGGCACTCCACATATAAGTGGATGCCACAAGGAAGTCTTCTTGCCATGCACCACCCTTTGCTCTTGTCCCTGGAGAAAGGAGAAAAACCATTTTAAGGCCACCCCCCGAACTCTGGTGACAGCGAGGCGGTGCGTCATAAGGTTGTAATCAACCATGTCAAATTCTGCTGACAGATCGAGATTGATTTATTCCCTCAGAATACAGAAATAAATTATTCCAACATCAAATCATTATGACTCTTGTTGACAGCCATTAGGAATCCCTTCACACCTTTAGTGTAAACATGGGAACCTATTCAATCAGCCCTGGAAAACTGATCAAACACTCACACTATCAACCATTAGATTCCAAGAGGGAAGATCACCCCCTCAAAATAGTATAAAGGTTAGAAGAAAACCACGCCTCGGTGTTCAATCCTATGGCACCAAGATAGGTTGGATCCCCCCTTAGCAGTAGTTTTGGGTCTCCTCGACGGAACGCACTGTCATGCATCTCATACCCTTTCTTTCTTCCTCCATTCATATCTACACAAACTTCTGCACATCCAGATAGATAAATACCACCCGTCACTGCTCCTAAAAGTTTTTCACTCCTTATTTCTAGGGCTGACACTAGGCAAGGCTACCTACTTATGCCCCCCTCTAACCAATTTTTAAAAACAGAAGAAGTGTGGGAAAAATAAAAAGTCCAAAACTTGACACTTTTTACAGTTTTAATTTATTTAATTTATTTTAATTTGATTGTTCTGATATGTTGAACGCTCAGAGTCTGATCCCTGGTAGTGCAGCACACACCTTCAGTTTGGCTATCTGGATCACAGCAAGGGGGAGGGCAGTGAGTTAGCTCACCATCTCTGGAGTACAGCAGCTCCAAATTGCAAGGATGTGATAGATTGTTCCCATGTGAGCCTATCAGGGCAAAGTGAGCAGGTGAGGCAGCCCCCCCACCACAGCCTCTAAACAGCCATGCAGATCCAAAGTGCAAGATGTGCAACTCTGTCTAGCAGGAGAAGCAGAGGTGGTTGGCCATTGCCAACCTTGGAGGTCTCCCACCCAAACACCAATGAGGGCTGACCCTGCTCAGCTTTCAAGATCTGATGAGATCAGGCTGTACCATGCCACCTTCCTTTCCTCACTGTATTGCTACTAGTCCAAAGTGCCAGGAATTTTCCAAGCCAGAGTTGGCATCTCTCCTTGAGTGATCCTCTTTTTAAACTTGTATTGGTTTGTGCTGAGGAATTTACTATTCCTTTAAAGTTATAGCCTGTGTCAGTTGCAAAAGCAACCCTCCAGCATAACAAAATCAAAATTCATCAGAATCATTGACATTTCATCTCTCCACACCTTTGGCTAACCTTACTCTGCACCCTCCTGAACAGGTAAGTAGGGACAGACTGGGAAATCAAAATAGCCCAGGAATAAGCCAAGCAGATTGCCACCCTGCTTATGGTCACCCCAGCAAGGGGTTTTCAAAGAATGTGAGAAGCAGAGCTGTTGCTGGCAGTGAGAGTTACCAAGTTTGCATTTGGCACCCTTGGGAAGCAAGGGAAAGGGGCGACATCACTGAGGAGAGACTTGGAGCTACCATGGAGTCTTCTCCTCTCCTCTCACCTCTTCCACCACAGATGCTGTGCCCCCTCCTCCAGGGAGGCATGCAGGTCTGCAGCGGGGGGAGGGGGGGGGTCGGCTGGACTGGGGTGGGCATTCTAACAGCTGTGGAGGAGGAAGCCTTCTTGGAGATCAGGTAGGCAACTGGGCACTGGGAAAGAAGTCCGGGCACTGCTGCAGCTAAGGGATTAATGCCATGTTCTGTAAAGTGCCTGGCGAGCGGTTCAAGCCTGCCTGCCTCCCCACCCAGACAAGGTGCTGTGGCTCAGTGCCGGACAGCAGGAGAGGGGGCATCACCACCTCCTGCTGATGAGGCTTTACTATTAGGGGCTTCCTAATCACCGAGCCAGACTGGAGTAGAGGAAGCATCTTGACTGCACATCGGATTCCAAGTGGCTCCCGGGAGGAAGACCTCCCAAGGAGGGAAGAGCTGGCATCTCAGGAAGGAGGGGAGGGAGGGCCCAAGACATTCCCTCCACAGTGGTTTTGGTTCCCCCCCCCTCCGCCCCTGCCAGCCCCATCTGTCCTTCCAGGGCTCACTGTTCCCTCTACACAGTGCAAAGAACACCATTTGTTTGGGTGGCCAAGGGCTTTGCCAGGCTTGGAGACCAAGACGGGGGTACCCCCAGGTCCTCAAAGAAAGCAGTTGCGTAGTAAAGCAAAGCAAAGCAAATTTTATTCTTATATCCCGCCCTCCCCCGCCAAAAGGCGGGCTCAAGTAGTAGTAGTAGGCCAAGAGCCAGCTGGGAAAGGGCAGATATTTCACGGGAGGAAACGAGGCAGGCAGGGAAGGGGGTGCATGCAGGGAGGGGGTGCCCCAGATGAAGCCCCAGGCGTCCACCTACCTGGCCTGGGTAGCGCCAGCCCTGCTTATTTCTTATTTTTTGAGAGTATGTGTTTTGACTGCTTATGTGTGATTGCAACTGACATTTTTTTCAGTTAAAGCCTTTAAAACCCATTTCACAAGATGTGGACAACAGCAGAGAAAGCATGTTGTTGAACTTGCCCAGGGCTTTTTTCTAGCAGGAACGCACTGGCTGGCTTGGTGTCTGGGGGTGTGGCCTAATATGCAAATGAGTTCTTGCTGGGCTTTTTCTACCAAAAAAGCCCTGTGCAGAACAATGGTGACATCAGGGGCTGTGGCCTAATATGCAAATAAGTTCCCGTTTGGCTTTTTCTACAATAAAAGCCCTGATCTTGCCCATTTGCAGGGTGGCACTCACAGAAGGCTCTGAACAGATTAGTAAAGTTGACAGTTGGTTTAGCAGATATGAGGGTCTATGTGATAGTCAGTACTTTGAACTGAAACCAGTAACTGATGGGCAACCAATGGAGTGACAGCAGAAGGGGTGTAATATTCATGCTCCACCTAGTTCCTGATAGTAACCAAGCTGCAGCATTCTGTACCAGCTGGAGTCTCTGAATTGACTTCAAGGGCAGACTCACATACCATGCATTATTGTGTAGTCTCAGTGTTCCTGTGAAATGGATCTTGTTCACTAGATTGGCAGAGCCATTGTAGGAGACCATCTTCTAGGCCCAATGCAATTGGAAAAGAGCCTTGTTTGCAACTGCATTGACTTGCTTCTCCAGCAATAATGCTGGATCCAGTGTAACCCCAAGCTCTTAACTAAGTCAGCAAGGGTCACTATCCAAAGTAGGTGGTTTCTGTGTTCTTGTGAAATGGGACAGTGGGAAGTACAATGTCCTTCAAGGCCTTAGCCTTCCCAGCCAATATTTCCTCTGGCTTATCAGGATTCAGAGGGACATACATGTTGCACAAGAATGCTCTGTTCACAACTCTGACAAGTTCTTGATCTTGGGACACAATCCTCACAGTAGAGACTATGACCCCAACTGGAAATACGTGCAGTTCCAGATCAAAACATGTGGAGGCCCCTTGGCAGTCGAAGTCTTAGGATGGGGGGCTGCTTGCAAATTATCTCCTAATATCTCCTTCAGGCACTTCTCAAAAGCCCCTTTGACAAAGCTGCGGGGGAGAGGCCCAGGACCAGCCCTAGACTGTCTGGTGCTCTAGGCAAAACTAACTTCTGCCCCCCCCTCCCCACAACAACCAATTTTCAAAAACAGATTAATTGTCACCATGACCTCCAGGTGCTCTTATGCAGGAAAAGGGAGCCTCCAGTAGAATTCTGTGCAACCAGCCTCCCCTCCATTAAAAACACCAAGGCAGGCAAAAAAATGGGAAAAGCCAGGGGGATTCTGTTGCTAAAGCTCAAAAATACCTTTATAATTGTATTTAAAGTGAAATCATGATTTGACAATTGCTGTACAACTGGGAAGCATTTTCATGATTTCATCACCTGGCATCTGAAAAAGTAAGTGAACTATTCCACTTGCTAAATGATTAATTTAAACCAATTATTTCTCATTGTGCTGGAATTAATCCCATTATCTATTGTATTCTACCTTGATGAAAGGCACCCTAAGCCCTGCTCAGATCCTCACTCTGCCATGAAGTTACTGGCTGACCTTAGATCAGTCACTGTCTCATACTAATGTAATTTACAATGTTGTTTTGAGGATAAAATGGAGGCGAGAAGAACCATGTAATCCACCTTGGAGGAAGGGTGGGATAAAAATGCACTAAGTAAAAATATACTTAAACAAACATTTATTTTATTTGTTTTATTCAATTTTTAACCCACCCTTCCCGTAAAACAGGTTCACGGCAGGTTACATCATAAAAACAATTTAAAATATATAAAATCTAAAATTACAGAAAACAATAGGTACTAAAATGGCAAATTCTGCCTCATAGCCATGGCCTATTGTCCAGGTACAGCAGGTCTTATAGCACTGGGATGGAATGAAGGAGGGGAGGCCAGTAACAAGTGACGTCCACTGCCTCAACTAAAAGCCTGGTGAAAGAGCTCTGTTTTACAGGCCCTGTGGAATTGAAGCAGATCCCGCAGGGCCCAGATCTCCAGGGGGAGCTCATTCCACCAGGCAGGGGCCAGGACCGAAAAGGCCCTGGCCCTCATCGAAGCCAGATGGACATCTCTGGGGCCGGGTATCACCAGAAGTTGTTGGGTTGCTAATCGTAAAGATCTACAGGGCTCGTACAGGGAGAGGCAGTCTTGTAGGTATGTTGGCCCCTGGCTGTATAAGGCTTTAAATGTAAGTACCAACACCTTGAACCGAATCTGGTACTCAATAGGTAGCCAGTGCAGTTCACGCAGCACAGGATGGATCCATGCCCTTATAGGTGACAATGACAACATCCGTGCAGCAGCGTTCTGCACCAACTGGAGTTTCCGGAGGAGGGTCAAGGCAGCTCCACATTGAGAGAGTTACAATAATCTAGCCTGGAAGTGACCATCTCATGGATCACTGTGGCCAGGTCATGGGGGGCGAGATACAGGACCAACTGTCTGACCCGCCTCAGATGGAAAAAGACTGGTCCTGCAGTGGTGCTAACCTGGGCCTCCATAGTCAGAGAGGCATTCAGGAACACCTCCAAGCTCTTCACCTTCGATGTGGGCTTCAATGGAGGCCCCATCAAAGGATGGGAGCCTGATCTCTGATCTGATTTATTAATTTGCCACCTTGGCTCCAATTTCTTTTCCCCAATAAAGTCTCTACGATGCTTAGATCTTGATCAGTGAATACTATCTATTTACCAGTGATCACAAGATACAGTAAATGCTGCTAATTTCTGATTCAGCCTGAATCATTTGAATCAAAACACCTTCCCTGTGTTTTGGTTCAGAGTATAGGGTTGCCAGGTCCGACTCAAAAATATCTGGGGACTTTGGAGGTGAAGCCAGGAGATTTTCCCATTCCCTAATATATAAATAAAAATACAGCAGGGAAGTTCGCCTGAATAGAATCTTCATTTCCTCATTTCCCCCAGCAGCTGGCTGCACTCCCCGCCTCCACTCACTCACTCACTCACTCACTCACTCACTCACTCACTCACACACACACACACACACACACACACACACACACAGAACAGCCAAAATAAAGAGTTTGCATGCCCACACACTTGTGATCTCACGGGGCAATTTACTGAGGAACTGGTGAATGTATCTGTTGCATTTCCACAATGTCTCCAAACTAACAAGAAAACAGAGAGCAGCCTAGGAAAGAGGGTGGAGTTTTACTCCAAACGCTTTTCTTCCTTTCTCACACATGCTTCACAGAGCCATGTTGCTCTGCCTGCTCACCCGGCCCGTACAGTTCTAGTCAGTGAGATTTAAAGGCACACCTTCCAGAGATGATCTCCTTGGCTTTTGCAAGGCTTCTCCCCACCCCAAAGACAGATGAGCAGAGTCAAGGTGCAAGAGAGGTTTTTTTTTTTCAATCCCCTGGGCTTTTGCAAGGCAAGGCAAACACACACTCTGATCACCTTGGGCTTCTCCCCACAGTCCTGGAGAGGCAAACTGGCCTGGGGCCCCTAAAGGCATGGAGGCCCTTAGGTCAGTGCCTACTCGGCCTAACTGTTAATCCGGCTCTGAATAGGTGTGAGGATGATGCATCCCACATGTAAGCAATTGAGAAGGAAGTCCCTTCCTCAAACAGGAACTGCTACAGCTTTTTCTCCTCCCCCCACTATCTACTTTGTGTATTGCCTCAACCACTTTGCCTCCTACAACAGTTGCTAGCAGGGCGGTGGCCAGGATTTCAAATTTGGTGGGGCACAGAGACATGATTTTTGTTTGGGGGAGCAGGGGCTATCAATAAACCCCCTCCCTGCAGCAATAAACAAACAGACCCCTGCACTAGGGCAAAGCCTCCGGCAGCTGCAAAGCCTCTAGCAATGGTGGGGAAGGATGTAAGGAGTACTGCTGCAACATGTCAGGCAGGACTGGGGTACAGGGGCTGTTTGCCCAGGACACTGCAGGGGCACTGAGCAAAGAGTAGGATGGTGGCATTGTCCCACGGTGTTTTCACTTTTGAGAGTGCTGGCTTGGGCCAGCCAGAGCCTGCAAGAACCATCCCCTCCTAATGAGCTGGGGTGGGAGGACAAGGCAAGCCTCTCAGCTAGAGGGCAAGCAAAGCAGTGGCAGCAGCCAGGGGACAGAAGTACCAGCAGGAGGGGAGGGAGGGCACGTCACCACCACTTAATGCAACTTATTGAGATGTAAGGTGTTGACATAGTAATATAGTAACAATTTAAAATGGAATGTTATAAATGTTGATACATTTTTAATTTGAAGTATTCTAGACATTTATATTCTATATAACTGAATTCAATAACTGAATATGGGTTTTATAATATTAGGAATGTAATTGCTTTTTTTTCTTTTTTTAATTGTAATGGCCAATTGCCACACACATTAAGCTATTTATCTATCACCACCACTTGCACCAGGGTGCACTGGCACTAGGGTTGGCATGACATGCACACCAGCCCTCCTCCCCCATTACTCCATGGGTGCCCTCCTTGCCTTTCCCCCACCAGCCTACCTGGAAGAATCAATGAGGAGCACGTGGAGAGAGGAGGAGCCGCCTGCTGGGGTGGAGGCTGAGAAGTGCAGCAGCAGCCTTGGTAGCCTCACTTGGCTCAGGATTGCCTGATGCTCTGGTAGGACAGGAGGCCTTTCCTTTCTTCTTCCCACTGCCGGTGGCAGTCAGCATGCTGGGCTGGTTGGGTCAGGAGGTCAGCAGTACCAAAGTGTTGCTGGTTGCCTTCCTGGCAGTGGCAAGGCTCCTGCATGCCTGCCACTGGCCTGCAGGAAAGCGTGGCAGTGGCAGAGTTTCTGCATGAGAAAAGGCCATAGATGTGCATACCACGGATTGCAGAAGTGGAGGGGAAATGTCCTGTCTCGGGGCTAGGGTTGCCTGGCCTTGGTGCAGCCAAACTGATGGGGTGCATGATCTCCAAGATGCCATCTCGCTGGGCAGAAGTGATGGGGGCTGATTGTTGGGGCCAGAAATGGTCCATGGCAGGTTAACTGGAGGGGCCAGGGCCCTCCTGTAGCTATGGACCCAGTTTCTAGCAGTAAATAGAAAGAACTGTGGAAGGCACAGGACTGGCAAATATGCTGACACTCCACTACTGTGTTTTCAGGATAACACCATCCCAATGCAATTCCTTCCCCTCCAAGTGGGGGGGACACAAGAAACATAACTGTAGTTCTGTGTGTCTGCTAGCTGCTCCAAATCATGCAACTGCTTACCAACTCCCTATGCTGCCTATTGACTTGCAGGATCAGAGACTCAGTGTAAAGGGAGAAAGGGTGCCTGCCTTTCCCCCCAGTGCTGTTTTTCCATGCCAAAAGAGCTCTGGGTAGGAATTACTTGACCCACTTTGGAGCTGCATGTGACATATTCTTTGTATATGTGGCTCCAAATGGGGCAAATAAGTCTTCCCCAGGGCCTTTTCAGCTAGCAAAAATGGCACAGGGAAAGGCAGGAGCCCCCCTGTGACTTGCTGTGGAGTGTTCTTGTCAAATTTCCTCTCTGCAGAGTGAGCATCAGATACATACTACCACATTAGTATAGGGAACACATCAGGGTCTGTGAGGCTGTTAGACGCTCAAACATTCAGTCCAGAAAAGAACAATGCTCCTTAGAAAGCTCGAGAGTCATGGAGTAAAAGGACAGGTCCTCTTGTGGATCAAAAACTGGCTAATTAATAGGAAGCAGAGAGTGAGTATAAATGGGAAATCCTCGCAGTGGAGGACGGTAAGCAGTGGGGTGCCGCAGGGCTCAGTACCTGGTCCCATGCTCTTTAACTAGTTCATTAATGATTTGGAGTTGGGAGTAAACAGTGAAGTGGCCAAGTTTGCAGATGACACTAAATTGTTATGGGTGGTGAGAACCAGAGAGGATTGTGAGGCACTCCAAAGGGATCTGTTGAGGCTGGGTGAGTGGGCATCAACGTGGCAGATGAGGTTCAGTGTGGCCAAGTGCAAAGTAATGCACACTGGGGCCAAGAATCCCAGCTACAAATACAAGTTGATGGGGTGTGAACTGGCAGAGACTGACCAAGAGAGAGATCTTGGGGTCATGGTAGATAACTCACTGAAAATGTCAAAACTGTGTGCGATTGCAATAAAAAAGGCCAACGCCATGCTGGGAATTATTAGGAAGGGAATTGAAAACAAATCATCCAGTATCATAATTCCCCTGTATAAATCGATGGTGCGGTCTCATTTGGAATATTGTGTACAATTCTGGTCACCGCACCTCAAAAGGGGTATTATAGCATTGGAAAAAGTCCAGAAAAGGGCAACTAGAATGATTAAAGGGTGATTAACATGTGGAATTCACTGCCACAAGAGGTGGTGGCGGCTGCAAGTATAGCCAGTTTCAAGAGGGGATTGGATAACAATACGGAGCAGAAGTCCATCAGTGGCTATTAGCCACAGTTTATATATAAGTCACTGTGTGACACAGTGTTGGACTGGATGGGCCATTGGCCTGATCCAGCACGGCTTCTCTTATGTTTTTCACCACTTGCTGCAATTCTGTGCAGAATCAGGGCCCCACAGACTTTAAAAAAGCCACTCCACACAGCTTCTGTGTGGCTGTGCAGAAAGCTGGTTGGATCTAAGTTCCCCAGATCTGGCATGCTAACAAATTGCATCATGTAGTTTGGCCTTGACTTGATTTCAATGTTCAGTAAATGTGTACAATGTCATGAGGGCATTGATGGCATGGTACTCCATGATAAGTGAATGTCGGTGGCTTTGCTATGGACTTCAAATGCAATCTCTAGGCTTTCTGTGGCTTGCTGAGGAGCGTTCTTGTCAAATTTCCTCTCTGCGGAATGAACATCAGATACATACTACCACGTTAGCGTAGGGAACACATCAGGGTCTGTGAGGCTGCTAGACTCTCAAAATGTCAGTCCAGAAAAGAACAAGTTTAATTGAACATTGGCTACAAAAAAACAATGTGCTTGTGTTGCATTTAGCAGAGTTTCTTCTGTCAATGATTGTTCTTGTTCTGTATGGTATAGGGAAGTCTGGGAAACCTGAAGACTATCTTTTTGAGAAAGCAGTGGATTGTCCTAAGCCTGAACTGATGACTACACTCCATGGTATGTTTCTGTCTTGTTCTGTCTATTTAAGCAACTGGAAAATGGACTCCTTTGTTTGTTTCTTAAAGTCAGTTCTGCTTTAGCAGCAGCTGCACAAACTTCTTCCAGACTTGCTGTCACTGTTCCCTAGCCTGGTTTTGTGGGAAGCCTCCAGGACTGGATCTAATTGTTTTTGAGGGGGGGGGGAATTAAAAAATGACACCCCTTTATGGGCCCATAGAACAGAATGGATTCCATACCCAATTTGGTGCTCCCCTCTGGTGGTTCCCGGGGCAAGTGCCCCCTCTGTTCCCACCCTAGATCTGGCCCTGGAAGCCTCTAACAAAGGGCAATGATTATCATTCACCAGAACACTGAAACAAACAACACAGTTTCTGATATTTGTGTCAGTTTTATGGCAGATTCCTCCCCAGCAGGAAATAAAGTAAGAATAGCAGGCAGGCTTCAAGAGGTTGGAGAGCTGGTTTGGAGTAGTGGTTAAGTGTGCGGACTCTTATCTGGGAGAACCGGGTTTGATTCCCCACTCCTCCACTTGCACCTGCTGGAATGGCCTTGGGTCAGCATAGCTCTGGCAGAGGTTGTCCTTGAAAGGGCAGCTGCTGTGAGAGCCCTCTCCAGCCCCACCCACCTCACAGGGTGACTGTTGTGGGGGAGGAAGGTAAAGGAGATTGTGAGCCGCTCTGAGACTCTTCGGAGTGGAGGGCGGGATATAAATCCAATACCTTCTTCTTCTTCTTCTTCTTCTTCTTCTTCTTCTTCTTCTTCTTCTTCTTCTTCTTCTTCTTATAATGATAAGAACATGAGATGAGCCCTGCTGGATCAGACCAGTGGTCCATCTAGTCCAGCATCCTGTCTCACACAATGGCCAACCAGTTCCTCTGGATGGCCAACAACAGGGCAAAGGGGCTCAGCTCTGTAACCAGGATTTGGAAGGTCAGGGGACCTTTAATTTTTTGTGGGGGCATTCAGTGGCCCGAACCCATAGCTGCCCTCATGCCAGCTGCCATCTTACATGGCCTTCCTTTCCTGCCACACTGCCGCAGCCCTCCCTTTCCTGCCACTCTCATAGTGCGAGAGAGCGAAAAGAGCAGCAGGAGCATGAGAAAGGCAGCGAGAGAGCGAGAAAGGCAGCAGGAGCACGAGAAAGGCAGCGGGAGAGCAAGAAAGGCGGCAGGAGCACAAGAAAGACAGTGAGAGAATGAGAAAGACAGCAGGAGAGCAAGAAAGGCGGGCCTGAAGGGGCCAAGGCCTTCCTCTGATAATGCCTCCTGGTTCTGGGATTCACCATGGCTACTAGCCACTGATAGACCTATCTATGAATCTATCTAATCCCCTTTAAAAGATGTTTATTCCTGTGGCCATTGCTACATCCTCTGTAGATCTGGGTGAAGTTATTGCCAATATGTGGATGACACTCAGCCCTATTTCACTCTTCCAACTGATCCCAGAAAAGCTGGAGAATCCCTGAATTTGTGCCTGGATGCGTTTTTGGGAGTGGATGTAGGCTAATAAACTGAAGGTTTAATCCCAACAAGACAGAAGTGCTGCTGGTGAGTGGAAGGTCTGACCCAGGATTTAAGGTATATCCTGTTCTGGATGGGGTTGCGCTCTCCTTGAAGGAACGGATCCGTATTCAGGTACTTTTCAACCCAGGCCTACAGATGGAAAAGCAGTTGGCAGCTGTAGCCAGGAGTACCTTTTACCAGCTTCAACTAGTTAACCAGCTGCAGCCTTTCCTGAGCAGAAAAGATGTTGCCATTGTAGTGAACGTCCCACTTATATCCAGATTAGAATATTGCAGTGTGCTCTAAGTGGGGCTACCCTTCAAAAATTTCAGTTGGTACTAGGGTTGCCAAGTCCAATTCAAGAAATATCTGGGGACTTTGGGGGTGGAGCCAGGAGACATTAGGGGTGGGGCCAAGATCAAGGCTGTGACAAGCATAATTGAACTCCAAAGGGAGTTCTGGCCATCACATTTAAAGGGACGGCACACCTTTTCAATTCCTTCCTACCATAGGAAATAATGAAGGATATGGGCACCTTCTTTTGGGGCTCATAGAATTGGACCCCCTGGTCCAATATTTTTGAAACTTGGAGGGTATTTTGGGGAGGAGCATTAGATGCTATACTGAAAATTTGGTGCCTTTACCCCAAAAAACAGCCCCCCCAGAGCCCCAGATACCCGCAGATCAATTCTCCATGATTTTCTATGGGAATAAATCTCCCTAGGGAATAACAGAGTTCCCAGCAGACATTTCCCTCCCCTCCCCCCGCTTTCTGATGACCCTGAAGCGGGGGGAGGGTCTCCAAACCGGGGGATCCCCTGCCCTCACCTGGGGATTGGCAACCCTAGTTGGTACAGGATGTTGGTCAGGATATCAACTGGTGGTGTGGGACATAAAAACCATATCACTCCAGTCTTAGGCCAGCTACATAGGCTCCCAGTCTTTTCCCAGGCACAATTCAAGGTGTTGGTCTTGACCTTCAAAGCGCTATATGGTTTGGAGCCAATATATCTGAAGAACCACTTACTCCTGTGTAAATCTACATGACCACCACTCCATCTTCAGGGGCCCCCATCTTCTGAGATTAGCTGGGTGACAACACAGGAAAGTGCCTTCCCGCTTGTGTCACCAAAGCTGTGAAACTCTCTCCCCTTTCAAGAACTCAGTTAGGCTTCAGAAGAGCCTTGAAAGCTTTCATTCAATATTGCCTGGAAAACAATCTAGAGGTAAATTACGCTAAAACCAAAGTAATGGCCTTTGGCAAAAAAACACCCAGATCACACCATTGGTACTGAAATTCTATTCCCATTGAACAAGTTTCATGCTTTAAGTACCTGGGGGTCATGTTTCAAGCGAATTGAAGAAGAACCGCCAATATAAACATGATTACCTCAAAAGCGGGGGCTATCCAAAAATTTTACTGGGGCAAAGGGGGTAAATGCATAATTGCGGCCCTTAGATTGTTTAAGGCTAAATCCCTCTGCCAGCTAACATTTGGTGCCCCAATCAACATCACTACAAACTACAAAAAACTCAAGAGTGTTCAGTCAAAATTTTTAAAAACAGTTCTCCAGATACCCAAGGGCATTCCGAATGCATTAATTAGAATAGAAACTGGCATGATTACAGTAGAAGCGAGGCTTTGGATTTTGGCCATCCAGTTCTGGTTGAAACTTATGTTTTTTTCCTAAGGGCTTGATCAGTTTAATTCTGCAAGATACATTGGTCCCAAGATGGATTAGGGCCATAGAGGACAGAATTCATTATTACCGCCTTTCCAAACAATATCTCAGTTCTCTCACATGATAATGCTAGGGAGATAATGAAACAGAATATTGGACGTTGTCAGACAAAACAACCTCAATAGCACAACCAAATGGTTCTGACAGAACCAACGAACAGGGTGACCCTGATGCCCTACTTATACCGCTTAACAGACAGGAGAACTTTTACTCCTATGAGGTGGGACGTTGTCCCTTCAGTGGTGGTGGAGGGGAGGTACAAAAAGGTGCCGTTCCAAGAATGATTACGTCCCTGCTGCTGCAATGATGGTATCGAATCTCTAGTCCATGTCATATTTGACTGTGAGGCTTATAATGATCATCGAGAAGTACTTCCATTTTCCACGGCCATAGCTTTTACCAGTAGCCAAAAATTGCAACTCCTTAAGAATCTTCTTAGTGATAGGAGCCCTGAGGTTACATACAAATTAACAAAATTTGGCTGGCTTGCCACAAGAATAAAGAAAACTCTAATGATTCAGTCAGGAAGTGGCTAAACACCTTTGTCATTCTGTTGGCTGTAACTGCCATGTTTTGTTATATTTGTAGTTTTATAACAGTGTTTTATGCCTTTTATGTATGATTTTATGGACAGTTTTAATTTTGTATGATTTTACTGCTTTAAATGCTGGCTTAGGCAGTGAATAAATAATTTATTTATTAAGGGAAGAAACAAAGAGGTCTAGACAGGGTTTTTAGTTCAGCCTTGGTTTTAACACTAATTTTACATCTTCAGTGTCAGTGTCTTAAAGTCTGTATTCGTATTTTATGTATATTTTAGGTGATATCATATTTTAGTGTATAATAATTATTGTACATTTATATCACCTTTTATTGATTATGAATTGGACTTTTATTAATTGTTTGCTGGTCTATGACTATTATAAATAAATTATTATCTCTCCCCTGGGAGATTCATCTGTCCCCATCTAATGTTATCTTGGGAATGTCCTCAGATATATACTATGCACTATTGAGGTCTTTTGGACACTGTCAATTGTAGGAGGAATTCCCCACTTATCTTCTTGTATTTTTGTTTATAATTGTGGACTTTCTCACATTGCATTGATGGAGACATTATGATAACATTAGAGTCTGGTATTGTGACCACCAATCCAGTTATTCTGTTGTATATATGTATTTATGCAATAATTAATTGTTTATAAATAGAAAAAAACATTCACATTGTTGATGGTCTACCTGTGCATTTTTTGCTTTTATTTTGATCTTAAGATTCAGGCATGTCCTTTCTACCCTGAGGGGCATTTAAGATGTAGAAATTGTGACCTGCTCTCAGACATCACAACTTAAAACTTTTAGGCACACTGTAACTTGCAGAGCACTTGAACAGACACTTTTCCAATTATAACTCTGTGCAACTCATTTATGTATCAATTTATCCAAGTAATCAGCTTGTAGGTGATGTTAGTAAAACCATGAATTCTTTGAAAATTTGGATCATAGAGCATCATAGCAAGATAAGAAGCAAGAACTCTGGGTTTTTTTTGGAAATGAATCAGAGCACCAGTTTTCTCTTATGTAACTGAAAGGCTGCATATTTATAAACATACTCACTGTAGCATCAACAGACTCTTGCTTCAGAGGGATGCATTTTGGATATATGCTCTGTACCAGCCTACAGGCTTGAACGTCTATCTGGATTTATTTGAATTATTGTTACCTTTTGGAAATGTAACCAACACTCCCAATAAAAAAGTGTGAGCAGTTGGCTGGCTACCTGCTGCAACCTTGAATTATGCTCAGGCATGAGAAAAAACTTGTGATAGAGCTCTGTAGCTAAATGGCAAGTATGAAGCTTTTAATACTATTTTACATTATTTGCTTATATTTTATTTGTTATTGACCGTATATATAGTTTTCAGAGTTCACTGGATATTTTATTATGTATTTTGTATCTTTTTGTAGTCATTGTCACACTGCTTAATTGACAACATTCTTTGCCCTTGATAATGAATGTATTCCAACATTAGATACAAAATAATAAATTATGTTATTTGATTTATTTCAGGTGGCATTTTGTAATATCACAAAGATCTTAAGAAGACAACTTGAAATTATAATGTGTTGCCTTCCAGACTCCTGACAAATTTGTATTGGACATGGTCTTTCAGCTGTATATAATTAACTCTTTTTTTCACTTTTCCCATATGTATTTATATTGGATATAGCAGTTTGGTGCACTGCTATATTAGCTGTGATTTATGGTGTTGCTATCTCAAGGTGATTCCATTGGATGTTTTCCCACCTATATGTTATAACTTTCTGTACTTTTTGCATTTTTATCTTGGCATACTGATAAGGAGTACTAACGTTTTCATTTTGGTTCGGCATGTTTTCCAGGAACATTAAAAAAGAACAATATGAGTTTTAGGTCCTTAAAATTTTTAAATCATAACGGCAAAAATTTTAAAAATAGCAAGAGCTCTGCTGGATCACATAAATAGTCCATCTCGTCCAGCAGCCTGTTGCCTGTTTTGTTGGTCCTGCTTTTCCTAAGTCAGGAAGATTAATTTCATAATTGTGGGGCATGGTGGCATGAGCCTGTAATAACAGGGCCAACAGATTGTTTGAGCTCGGAAATTCTGGGCTGCAGTGGGCCATGCTGAGTGGATGGCTGCACTGAGTTCACTGTCAGTTTCATAATGTTTAGATAAGGATGGGCTTCCTTCAGTCAGCTATCTGATTAGGAATGGAGAGGAAGCAGAAGAGAAAACATTTATTAAAGTTTGCTCAGTTGCCAAGAAATTTCCATTATCTGAGAAAAGGGCTTGAAAAATACTTCAGAATTTTGACCTTTCCTGTTCCAGCTATGCTTCTGAACACTTTTCACTCAAGGGTCCATGCTGTTTATTGCTCTGTATGCAGCTTTATTGTTGAATGTACCGCATTAGTCAAATCTTTAACATGACCTACTACTTAATGGATTAATCCAGGTGGGCATTCAAACAATGGTGACCTAACTTAGCTTGTTGTTCCTGTTTGCATCTGTTAAAACATCGTCATTGTGTTATGTGCTGATTTGCTGTTCAATCTCTGCCTTATATGTATGGACTGGTAATTTACATTTCATTGTATGTGAGGAAGTGTGCATGCACATGAAAGCTTATACCTTCAGTAAAACTTTGTTGGTCTAAAAGATACCACTGGACTCAAACTTTGTTCCACTTAATGGATAACTAAGCAACATCACCCAAGAGAGAAGTCTGCATTTTCTAAAGAGGGAGCCCAGAACAAGGGGGGAAATTTGCCATCCAAGTCTTTGGGGAAAAATATCCATGTGTCAAAGATTTAAATGAATGGTATAAATCTTCCTTACTTTTTCTGTCTAATGCTATTTGTTTTTTCTGACATGGGGGGAATGAAATGTTTGGGAACCACAAAATCTATGAAATTTTGCCTAAGACAAAAAACACTGAGGTATTTAAAGTAATATCAAAAATAATTTTTAATATTGATATTATAGAATCATAGAGTTGTCAGATGGCCATCTAGCCTCTGTTTAAAAACCTCCAAGGAAGGAGAGCCCACCGCTTCCCGAGGAAGCCTGTTCCACTAAGAAACCGCTCTAATGGTCAGGAAGTTCTTCCTAATGTTGAGCCAGAAACTCTTTTGATTTAATTTCAACCCATTGGTTCTGGTCCTACCTTCTGGGGCCACAGAAAACAATTCCACACCATCCTCTAGATGACAGCCCTTCAAGTACTTTAAGATGGTGATCGTATCACAGCTCAGCAGCCACCTCTCCAGGCTAAACATGCCCAGCTCCTTCAACCTTTCTTCATAGGACTTGGTCTCCAGACCCCTTACCATCTTTGTCGCCCTCCTCTGGACCTGTTCCAGCTTGTCTATATCCTTCTTAAAATGTGGTGCCCAAAAATGAGCACAATACTCCAATACTCCAAGTGAAGTCTTACCAGAGCAGAGTAAAGCGATACCATCACTTCACGTGATCTGGACACTATACTTTTGTTGATATAGCCCAAAATTGCATTTGCCTTTTTAGCCTCCCCATCACACTATTGACTCATATTCAGGGTATGGTCCACTAAGACTCCTAGATCCTTTTCACACATACTACTGCTCAGACAAATCTCCCCCATCCTATAAATATGCATTGGATTTTTCCTACCTAAATGCAGAACTTTACATTTAACCCTGTTAAAATTCATTTTATTGGTTTTAAAATTATAATGAGAAGGGGCCACAAAAGCAAAAGTGTCTAGGGCTCACAAAAGTCATAATGTAGCCCTGGGCATAAACAAAGTACAATGAAGTAAATACATGAATATTATTTGGGAAGAGTGGAGAGAATGCAAATGATAGGATATTTTTATTATTTTCTTAGAGAATGCAAATGATAGGCTAAGAACATCTAAAGGGGAAATTTAAAACATCCTAAATCAGTAGGGTTGCCAAGTCCAATTCAAGAAATATCTGGGGACTTTGGGGGTGGAGCCAGGAGACATTGGGGCAGAGCCAGGAGCAAGGGTGTGACAAGTACAATTGAACTCCAAGGGAGTTCTGGCCATCACATTTAAAGGGACAGCACACCTTTTAAAATGCCTTCCTTCCATAGGAAATATTGAAGGATAGAGGCACCTTCTTTTGGGGCTCATAGAATTGGACCCCCTGGTCCAATTGTTTTGAAACTTGGGGGGTATTTTGGGAGAGGCACTAGATACTATACTGAAAATTTGGTGCCTCTACCTCAATAAAACAGCCCCCCCAGAGCCCCTGAAACCTCCAGATCAATTCCCCATTATACCCATTATATTGGGGAGGGACGGTGGCTCAGTGGTAGAGCATCTGCTTGGGAAGCAGAAGGTCCCAGGTTCAATCCCCGGCATCTCCAAAAAAGTGTCCAGGCAAATAGGTGTGAAAAACCTCAGCTTGAGACCCTGGAGAGCCGCTGCCAGTCTGAGAAGACAATACTGACTTTGATGGGCCAAAGGTCTGATTCAGTATAAGGCAGCTTCATACGTTTACCCTATGAGAATCGATCTCCACATAGGGAATAATGAAGTGCTCAGCAGAGGTTTCCCGTTCCCTGCCCCCCCCCATTTCTGGCGACTCTGAAGCGAGGGATTGGCCTCTCTATTCATGAGTTGCTGCCACACCATCCCAAAAGGAAGCCTTTGAAGGGGGACCCCTGAATAATTAATGAATACCCCTATAATAATGAATAGAGGCATGCTTATGCCTTCAAAAGGAGAGTGTCTGATGTAATGTTCCTTAGAGGCCACACAGCCCAAATGGGTGTGAATTCAAGGTTGTAAAGTAGATAACAAAGAGGCCCCAGAGAAGCTTCTTGCAAGAGCTGAAAACGCATGAAGACAGGACATATGGAAAAATACTAGAAATTACAGGAAGGTGGGGCATGTTGAGTTAGATAAGCCTGGGGGCCTGCCTGCTTGTTTTGGGTGTGAATAAAAATGGTCTGAATGAGAATAATTGTAACTTAGTCAGTTGGAAGGCTTATGGCCGGCTAAGTTCTGCCTTGATATCAAAGTAAAAATCGTTTCAACACAGTGATGAGTGCGGACCTCGTTATTTCTCTGCTTCACCTTTCAATTGGCGGCTGAAGCCTCTGGAGGTGGAAAGGCACAAGGTCCTGTAGGCGCTGGGCTTCCACCCGCCGGCCAGCTGACTGGGGGCGGGAAGGAGCCTGGGAAAGCAGAAGAACCCCCGCTGGAACCTGTGGATTGGCAAGCCTATAAATCAGGTAATCCCCAACCCTGTGGAGCCTACAGGCCTGGCCCATAACCAGGAAATTTTTCAGTTGGGGGATCTGGAGAAAGTGGTGCCTCCCTTAAAATAAAAAATAAAACAAACTCATTGCATTGGTCGCGAAGCCAAGCTGCTCCATCCATGCAGGCTTCTCATCCACCTCCCACCCCCATGGCCCATCTGCTGCTGGGAAAGGGGGCTGGAGGGAAGGATGTGGCAGGCTCCAGCCAGCTGTGGAGCAACAGGGTGAGGGGGCGGATGAGCAAATGCCGACATACCCTGGAAGCTGAACACTGAGAAGAAGTGCACAATGGGAAGGGAAGTGAGGCAAAGCCACCACCTGGCAAAGGAGACAGGACACACCCAGATTTCACCATATCTGCCGGCCCTTATCCAGGCTCAGCAGCAGCAACAATGGAGGAAATGGTGGTGACCCAACATGATGGACGGGATGGGGCCTGCACAAGCCACCAGTTGCCCAACCAGTCAGCTGACTTTCTGCAGCTAGCTGCAACCATTGGAACATTCATGCCTCACCAGTCAAGAGCCACCCCTTGGGCTGCACTGCCATTGGCTGTTGCCCACCAGCCAACTTTCCAGCACCCTGCCCCATGAAAGTGGAGTCTTAGCAGCAGCAGCCAGCTGAGTAGCAGTGCCTTCTGTGGCCTGCTGCAAGTCAGGTTGTGTGAGGAGGGAGGGAATCAGCCTGGATGCATCCCAACCCTGCCCTTGCCAAGTGGTTCTTCCTGGCTTGGTCTGATGATAGGCTGATCCAGGGGCTGTTCCTCCAGTTGGGGGCTCTAAGTGGAGGAGGCATGGCAGGAAGTCAGCAGTGGGCCCCCAGAGGCTCTACCATAGCTACAAGCCTGCTGCAGGCATTTGTTAGAATTTTGAGAAAGGGTAAATGGTTGCCATGGGGGGAGGGGTCAATGCCAATCACAAACAGTAGGAGTTTCCAAGTTCTCAGTGACTTCTTTATCTTTGTGGTTAATGGATTATCAGATTTAACTCATGTTTATCTTCGACTGAATGTTAGCTGCAAAGGAATAGTCATGTCAGTCTATTCTTGCAAAATAGATGCACTTTCAACCCTGGCTTGGCTGTGGGTGTGGCCTACGGTATGTTGGCAGCACTACTTGAGCCCTTAGAGTACGTATTCTGGAACACAGGAGCAGACTTAGGAACCATGTGATCAAAGCTCCTATGGTCAGCCATTTTATGCAAAAGAATCATGACTGTGAAGATTTTTGTTTTTTGTATGTATGTTCATTGTCTGTTGCTTTCAGAATACATGTCTGTTTCCCCCTCTTTCTGCATGTGTTTTCCTTCCTTTAGTGTTTGCTTCACTTTCTGTTCACTTCTCCCCTCCCTGCATTTTCTGAGAGCATTTTCTGAGGGCGACATTTTTTTTGTTCACTTTCAAGTCAAAGCATATCTGAGAGCATAATGATTTAATTGGATCCCTCCCAGCCCTTTGCCGCCTGTTGATGCCTCCTCCCCTGCCCACATGAAAGTTGTTTGCCCATTCAATTGCCTTCTGCTGTCTTCCCTCCTTCATTGTCATACACCACCAATTTTAATCTTTTCCCTGTGGTTTTAAATTTTTTATTTAGCCATACAAGACTAGCAATAAAATGCTAATCAAGAAAGAGTTTAAATCTCCAGGACCTAATTCCCAGTGTAATGTTGCACCAAGCCTATGCACATTTATTTTGGGGTAAGACAGCTACTGAATTGAGGATTTACTTCTGACTAAGGGTGCACAGGATCTAAGTACAGCACACCGTTTGCTTCCGGCATCTCCGTTATCTCCCCCCTTTCCTTATAGATCGTCTTGATGGAACCAGAGTCTGCCTTTTAAAAAATTTGAGGCAGATGCTTTTGAAAGCAGGACTGTTGTGATTGTGTGTGTGTGTTTATCTCAATACATCTTTTTCTGGATAGCCTCTACCAATAATGATGAATACTGTAAAAAGGCATTCCTATCTGTAGCCAACAAATAGGAATGCTTTTTTACAGTATTCATCATTCCACCCATGTGCCTTGAAAAAGAATATACCATATGGCCAGTTTGTAAGGTTGAGAAGAAATAGTACCCTAATGTCTGATTATCTTGAGGATAGGGATAAGTTGGCATCTCATTTTGTTGGTAGAGGCTATCCAGAAAAATGTTAGGATGGCTAGAAAAAGGGCCGTTAATCTAGATAGAACACAGTTACTAAAACAGAATCCCAGGATGAGAAGTATTAGATTACAATGGGGACTAGAATTTAGCAGATTGTCTAGCAGAATTTGTAATGTGGTAAGGAAGCATTGGCACATTGTAAGTGATACTGGAGGTTGTGAAATGCCACCACAAATAGGATTGTGTCGCACTTATTCCATTAGGGATAAATTGGTAAGATCTAGAGAATACCAATCGGTCAAGCATACTCTTAAAGGGCACTTTGTTTGTAAAAGGTGTGCAATTTGTCATTTATCTATGAATGTCAGAGTATTATTTTGCTGAAAAGACTAGACCATTTGTTCTAAATCATTACTCTACATGTGCTACCCACTGTGTTGTGTATTTGATCATCTGTGGGTGTGGCCTACGGTATGTTGGCAGCACTACTCAAGCCCTTAGAGTACGTATTCTGGAACACAGGAGCAGACTTAGGAACCATGTGATTGAAGCTCCTATGGTCAGCCATTTTATGCAAAAGAATCATGACTGTGAAGATTTTTGTTTTTTCACCTTATACAAATATGAACAAACAGATAGAAATGAAGACGTGCACAAGATCCTGCTGCAAAAAGCGGCATACTAGATACACCAGTTGAATTGCATTTCTCCATGTGGACTGAATATGACCACTGATTTGACATGTTTTTTATGAATGGTTTTCTTTATAATATTATGAGCGCTGTGCATAATTTGCCTATGTGATAACATAATTTTGTATAAATTATGGGATTTGACATTCTTTGTATGGAATACTTTGTATGTTGTATCGGCTGTGATATAGTTTGTGGTGTTTGTGTCTTTTAGCATGTTGCATTAGAAATATGTTACTTTACCTTTAAGAGGTTTGTGTAATGGCAGCTGTAAATGAGATGTTTGCCTTTTTAAACATGTTAGTTGCACCATTAGGGTGCACAAGAAGCCACATACTGAGCTGTAGCCGAGGTGAAATTGCTGCTGGAGGCGCTCTGCGTCCCTCTTTTTTGAAAATTGTGTAAAAAATCTATATAATTGAATCAATATGTAAGTATGATATATTTTTTCACTGGAAGAGGGTTGGTGGTGTCTGAATGTCCTGATATTTTTGTATAATATTTTCTTTTGTTAGTGGTCCCAGGTCTGATGAAGACGGAAAAGAAACAAGTACTTAATCGATTGGCTTGTCACCACACTGCTTTGGGACTTGAATATACAATTTTTGGACATTTGGACTGATTTCTATGTACTTAATAGTAAATTGGTCACTAGCTTGCATTTTTTGTTGTGTTATGTTGATATGATAGCAAGCCTCCTCTGGTAGCAATGGAGTAGAAATTTGGACTTTATAAGGACTTCTTAGCTACTACTGAAGACTGTAGAGTAATGCTTTGTGAGTGATTCTACTTTGGAACTATTTTGTGTGATGTGATATTGATGTAACACAAATGTTATTTTGCATTTCCTGACACAGCATTACTCATGTGATTATAAGACAATTATATGTAGATTGTTGAGGTATATTTGGATATTTTGTCATTACAGTGGTTTTTGTAGTTATTTGGGACTGCATATAGGGACCAGCGTTCCCTCTAAGCTAAGTTAGGGTAAGCTAGCTCACCAATTTTTAGCCTCCAGCTCACACATTTTTGTCTTAGCTCAAGAAGGATGACCCCAGAGTACACTAATTTATGCAGTAGCTCACAACTTTAATGCCAGTAGCTCACGACTTTAATGCCGAGAGATCACAAAGAATTTTTGCTCACAAAACTCTGCAGCTTAGAGGGAACATTGAAAGGGACTGCAAAAGATAGTCCTAAAAATAGCTGTGGGCACTTCCCATCATGCAGCTCTTTTGGAGCTGTCTTGTGCAGTCTGTTTAAACTTTAAATAGACTGCACAAAATAGCCCAAAAGGAGGGGGGTGTCTCTGGAAGGGACGTCTCCATTCCCTCTCTGCTGGTCATGGCTCATCACAACCAGGAGAAAGAGACGGGAGAAATCCCTTCTAGAGGGCACTCCACCCCCATTTCAGTTAGCTGCAGACTGCCACAGCCAGGAGAAAGTGGAGGGTGAAGTCCATTCTAGGGAGCACTTCACCCTCAGTTTTTCATGATGTCCTGTACAGTCCCTTTAAAGTTTAAAGGGGCTGCACAAAACAGCCTGAAACAGCTGAGGGGCTCAGCTGTTTTTTGGGCTTTCTGCAAACCCCTTTGAAAGGAACTGCCACAAGCTGCACAAACCAGTTCAGGTTATATGAGGTCATTTCGGCTCATCTTGGTTCATGGTTTGGTTCATGGTTCAGCCACAAACCATGAACCCAACTGCTTTCCCCAGTTCATGCCCTTCTCTACTGCCACTAACCAACTCTCCCTCCCATTTCTCCTAACTATTCTTATAATTAGATCCAGCTGGGCAGCCTTGTTGATCTGAAGCAATACAACGAAGTTGGCGTCCAGTAGCACCTTTAAGGCCAACGAAGTTTTATTCAGAATGTAAGTTTCCATGTGCATCTCCACTTCATCAGACAATGAAATGGGGTACAGTGAGCAGCGTTACATATAACTGGTAGGCAGTGATATGTAGACAGTACCTGATTTCATTGCCTGATGAAGTGCGATGAAGCTTGCATTCTGAATAAAACTTTTGTTAGTCTTAAAGGTGCTACTGGACTCCAACTTTATTCTTATAATTGTTTGGGTGAAAACTGTTGAAGTCTTCAGACTGATCTTTCAAAACCATAGCAATAGCCAACTATTTTCTAAAGATAGCTTAAAGTTTAAACAAACAACAAATCTATCCCATTGTGCCTTACTTGAAATCTGTACAGAACAGGAAAGTATTTGCTAGTTGGCAATGGATTCTTTCCTACTGTTGTATAACTTCTGGGAACACTCAGATAGTATAGCGGATATGATGAAAACAGGTCATCCTGAGGTCATGTGTTCACTTCACTTCTACACGTAAATGGGTGAAATGTGAAATCTCATGTCACTTTGAGAAGCATATTAAAGTTTCAATTGCCAGAAGGACAGTACATCTACTTCAAACTTTTTTGTATTCCTTGGGTACTAAAGAGTGTGCTGTGTGTGCAAATGTTCTTGCCATGTCTTGGTGAGAAAATATGCAGAAGCTAAATAAAGCGACGGTGAAACAAGGATTTCAAGTACTGCCTTGTCGCGTTGAGAATTTTTTCTGCTTGTTGCATTTTCAGAAGATAGATCAGAAGACTGGCATTCACCTACAGGAATTGCTTGGACTCTACCCTGGATGATTTTTACATTTATTTGTTGTATGAACTCTCTGAGCACGGGCTATTAGTTCTTACAGCATTCTGGTTTGGATGTAACTGGTTTTGCATGGAAATTTAACGTGAGTATTTATTTGTAAAATTCTATTTATGTATTGTTTTTGAGGTTGAATTATCACAGAAACCATTTGGTTTAGTATATTGCAGCTTATATCCATGATTCTCTTTGGTTTTGGCAGGTGGTGGCAGGTTTTCCCAGGTATTTAGGGCTCTCCCCCAATGCCAGCCAGTTGTCTGGGGCTCTGCTTGAAAAGAGTAGGTGTTGCTGGCTCCCACTACACAAGAGGTGATTTTTGCCTCTTGCAGGGCAAGAGCATGTGGTGCCCGCTCTTTCCAAGTAAGGTCCACTGGCTCTCGCCCTGCAAGAGGTGATTTTCGCCTCTTGCAGGGCAGGAGTACACAGTGCCTGCTCTTTCCAAGCAAGAGCAGCTCACTCCCACCTTGCAAGAGATAATTTTGCATCTTGTAAGACAGAAGCTGCACCCCTACTTTCCCGGCAACCATTTAAAGGGAAGGTCCCCATTAAATGATTGGGAAAAGTGGGGGTGACTATGAGATGGATTGAGACATGATGATGTCACTCTATGTGATGTCATCACATTGGGATGGCCTTGCCCCCTCCTGGAATGGCCCCCAAATTCCCCTATTGGGGACAAGATTGAACCTGGCAGCCTTATTCTTTTCTGAAGTGAGAAAAAAAAATTACACATTTTCGTCAACCCATTTTTCTTCTTTGAATTTTAAAAGAAATTAAACCATTTTTGTGGGTCCCTGAAAGAATCATGGGCCCTAGGTGCTGTGCCTACTGTGACTAATAGATAAGTCGGCCCTGGTTATTTCTAAACATAAGAAAGGGAAAAGCAAGAAGCTGTTGAAGTCTACCACATCACCCTTGCTGGCATGTTTCAGGACAAGTTGTAGATACTTAGTGGGAGGAGGTAAAAGATCCCCCTGGGTGTTTTATCCTTAAGACTACTGAGGTGACCAACAGGGGAAAGGATTTGCTGAATATCATTAGAGACACAGCTGAGACACTTAACAACTTTTCTTGAGAAGCATTCAGGATTGTGAAACTTTGCTCAGTATTGGAGAAATATGAGGTTACTACATGTTCTGTTCATGCAAGAGCCCTATAAATAACCACATAAATAACAGACAAGGAAGCCTCAGGTGCAGTTCCCCCCCCCCCCACATTGCTCTGCCTCTGTACTGAGCACATGCTGACCTATACCTCCATACAGAGTTACACCTGTTGCACTTCACAAGCCCTGCAAAGGCAAAAGGAGGACGCCAGCACAGAAGGGCACTCAGCTCACTCTTGTGCTGTTGCTAAAGCTTGGCCTAGTTGGGCTTTACTTACATCACATTGCACTAGGCAAGGGAAAGCATCTGGAAAGATGCCAGAGTTTTGTTTTCTCCATACCATGCATCTATAGGTCTACCAACTGAGAGTCCACCTTATGCATTTGAGAAAGTGGACTGTAAGCCACAAAAGCTTTTTTAAAAGGTGCCACAAGACTCCTGTTCATTTTGCTATCGTGAACTAACATGGCTACCCCTCTGGAATTATCAAAATGGATAGTGTTATGCTATAAATAAGTAATTAACAATAACAACAGAACAGAGCCATTTGTAAGATGAATGGACATTGTAGCCAATGTGGCTTTTATGTTCGTATCACAAGCCCATGATAGCAACAAACACTTTTAAGTTTGATATGTGAAGAAACCTGATATGTGAAGAAACCTCCTTTGAGGCTTTGAGGGGTCTCCAGAGACGAGTTGTTTCTTCCTATTATCTGTCTTCTTCCGCTTGGTTTTTCTTTGTTTTTCCTTGTTTTCTCTCCCTCCAGTTTCATTATAGGGTCTCTCGCAGCAAATATGCACATATACATTTTTAAAGTGGCAGCATAATCCGCAGAACTTTCAGTGTGTTTTGAGATGATGAACCACCAAAAAGCCCTAAGAGTATAGAAACACCAGTTCAGAGGTGGGCCAATGATGACTGGCTCTCACAAACCCCTATGGACATGATGTTGGAGTACTCAGAAAATCATGCAAAAAATATTATGCAAACCCGTCCATACTCCATGTCCTGATTTAGCTTTTCAATTTTTTTTTTTTAACCTAATGTCTCTTGTTACAGGCTTGTGCTGCTAGGACATCAAATGAATTCTATGTGTCATGTGCAGTCTGTTAAAACTCCCAGAGCATTGGGAGTAGCAGAGAGGAGGAAAGGAAAAGGAAAGATCCCCTGTGCAAGCACCAGTTGTTTCCGACTCTGGAGAGAGGAGAGGAACTGATAAATACATGTCAGCCAAGTGGTTAGATAAAGAACAGAGACCATGGTGCGAAATCTCATCTGCAATCGGGAGAAAACACTGTAAAACCAGCCATTACTTGTTTCAAGGCCCTTAAGTGCTTTGAAAACTGAATTAGCATTATGTTCAGTATTATGCACAAACAAGTTCAAGCAGCACTTCATATGCCTGTTGCCAGTTGAGCTGTGCTACTGCCAGATGAAAGGGAACAAGGAAGGAGGAGAGGAAGGGAGAGGGAACAGGTCATCTGCATTCCCCATTTAGAAAATTTCACTCATTTTCTTCCAGTGTTGCTTTAAAAAAATTGTTACATGATCCTACTTCTCTGAGTCTTGAGAAGTTCCAAGGACCATGTTTACCCAGGATGATTCCTTTTAGAGGAGAAATCATGGGAAGCTTATTTTATTCATTTTATTGGATTTATATCCTGCTGTCCCCACGGAAGCAGGCTCATTTCTGGCATTTCTGTAGTGCCTGATTTATTTAGATTCAGGTGGGCAGATGTGTTGGTCTGAAGCAGCACAACGTAGTTTGAGTCCAGTGGCATCTTTAAGATCAATAAAGTTTTATTCTGAGTGTAAGCTTTCATATGCACATAGGAGCTTGTACCCAAATAAAACTTTGTTCACCTTAAAGGTGCAACTATATTCAAACTTTGATTTATTTAGAAATACACAGAGAGCACTGGTGAAGGCAAACCTGCTTTCTCGAAGGATATGTTGGATCCCCAGAGACATCCTGCACCTCATGGTGCTTCAGCCAACTCACAGCAGAGTTTGTCTGCTTTCTTCTCAGCCTCCTCCAGAATCTAACAGCTCTTTCTTAGCATGTGCACACAAACACACACACACACAAGACCCCCTCCGCAAAGGGGGGGGGGGGTTCCTCCTCTAAACTCAAATGGGTTCCTGAATAAAGCTGTTTTCTAAAAAGGCTTGTTGAGGACATATCTACAGGCACTAAGAAACATTACCATTCTTTAGGTTCTTTGTTCCCCTGAACTGAAGTATGCCATTTTAGTCCAAGCTCATGGGATAGGCCATTCACATTAACTAGACTTAAAACTCACAACAATGTTTTCATCTGCAAACTAAAACAAAATAGATCTGTTTCCCACATTTCAGGACGTAGGAAGAGGCCTGCTGGATCAGACCAGTGGTCTACCTAGTCCAGCATCCTGTCTCACACAGTGGCCAACCAGTTTCTCTGGATGGCCAACAGCAGGGCAAAAAGGCCAAGGCCTTCCCCTGATGATGTCTCCTGGTTCTGGTATTTAGAGATTTACTGCCTCTGGGTGTGAAGTTCCCTTTAGACATCATGGCTAGCAGACCTCTCATCTATGAATCTTTCCAACCCCCTCTTAAAGTTATCCATGCCTGTTGCCATCACTGCATACTCTGACTGTGAATTCAGAATTTTGATTCAGAGGACTTCTGGGGGAGGAAAATGCCGAGCTGAGCTGCTTCTCATAACGGGAGCAGGCTGGAACTTCTATTTGGGGTAGTGGAAGGCAAATTAATGCCTACTGCCTACTTTTCTCAGTCAGAGATTAGTCCAAGATATGCACAGAAAACTTTGAGGAGATTTACCTTGGCTAAAAGGGAGTCCCTGAGGGGGCGCCTTTGAGGCTTTGAGGGGTCTCCAGAGACGAGTTGCATATTCATCATCTGCAGAAGTTCTCAGAGTCATTTATTTGACATAAGCTTGACAAAATCCTAACCTTCTTGGACATTGCTAAACATCTAAAGCTACATAAGACCGGTGTGGATCTGGATAATTGGCAGAAAAGGTACAGATTACTATCTTTCATTCCGCAACCATTTACAGTTAAACAGAATAAACTCAGAAGGGAAATGGAAATATAGAAAGCTTGGAAGAAGAAGGGAAGAAGAGGTGAAATTTGGACTTTGTAAATTTAAAGGACAGTGCTAAAAAGTGTGAAGGAATTTATTGTTTGGTCTACTTGCGGTTTTAAAAAAAGAGCACCATCGTCACAGACCTGCAGCATATGCAATCAACACAGGAAGTACGTCAAGTATCATGAGATCTCTTTACCAGTGAAAACAAGATTTGGTGGCAAGTAAAGCAGGAAGTAGCAAATGAAAAGCCTACTCTAGGACTATAATACCATAGAGAAACATTGGCGGCCATTGCAAGGAGGTTAAAATTAAAATAATTTTTTAAAAGTGTTCGGGACATTAAGAATTGTTGGAAATAATTGAGGTGATGATAAGAAGATAAATATTATTGGACATATTGTTTATAATGGACCTTAAAAGCCTTTAAAAGAAAAGAGAAAAAAATTTTTTTAGAGAAAAACAAAAAGTCGTGACCACCACTTTGAAAGATTTAAAAACTTTAAAAATTAATATCTCAGTTTGGGAAGCTCTGAGGATGGCGAAATTAGGCTTGTTGTAAAAAGCAAGCTTTAATCTTTTGAATCTGATAGTCAAAATTGAAATTGGTGAGATCAAAATTTTCGGTGTTTTTAAATGTCAGAACACAAGCAAACCCGTGCAAGGGCTACCTCATTGGAGAAAATACAGGACCAATTAGTGGCAATAGAGGCTAGAATGATGAAAGGTATGAAAGAGATGATAACTGCATCTAAAAAAGAAATTATAGAAGAGATTAAAAAAGATATTGAAGATCTCAGAAATGAGACAGAAGAAACATATAAGAAAGTGCAGGAGGTAGAAGGGAGAATGAAAGCACATGACTCCACCTTGTTGAAAATACAAGAAAAAGTGGCAATACATGACTGCAAATTGATGGAGACTCAGATACGTCTGAGAGGAGTACCTGAAAAGGAAGATGGTGACTTGAAAGAATATATAATAAAAATAATTGCAGAATTTTTAGAGGAAGATCCTGAAGAGACTAAAAGTATGTATGATTATATGTATAGAGTGAACTCACTCTATGCCAAAAAAAATTATTTACCAAGAGATGTTGTCATAAGATATATGACAAAAGAAATGATGGGAAAGATCATGAATAAAAAATTTGAAAAGACTTTGATAGTGGGAGGCAGCAGAGTAAGAATTATGAAGGAGTTGCCAAGGCAAGTGATAAATGATAGAAGAACATATAAAAAACTGAAAGAAAAATTACGGGACAATCAAGTGAGGTATAGATGGATAATACCAGAAGGCTGGAGCTTTGAACTTCAGGGGAAAAGAACCACAATTACAAATGTACAGGAACTGCGTAGCTTTTATGAAGAACATAAAGAATTTGCACCATGAGACAAATTATTGTCTTGGAATGTAAATGGACTAAATTCACCACAAAAAAGGGCAACATTTCATTGGATTAAAAAGCAAAATTGTAATATAGTTTGTTTACAAGGAGTGCATATTAAACAAAAGGTTATAAATTTTTATGGAATAAACAATTGGGACTAGAATTTTATTCATTGGCTGAACAGAAGAAAAGGGGAGTGATTTTTTATATTAAACAAGAATTGGAGCTGAAATTAGTGTTTAAAGACAAAGATGGAAGATTTGTTGCAGCAGAAATTATATTAAATGCAAAAAAAATGTTATTGGGACTGTATGCACCAAATGGTGCAAAGGATGCTTTTTTAAAAGACATTACACAACAATTTGATGAATTGACTTATGATCAAGTTCTGATAAGGAGTTAATACTGAAATTGCAGAAGTAGATGAACATGATAAGAATAAAAGGAAAATACCAAACACATGGAAGGAAGCTGTTATTTCGTTGATCCCAAAGGAAGATAGAGATGTCACGAATGTAAAAAATTACAGACCAATTTTGTTATTAAATAATGACTATAAAATATATACAAGAATCTTGGCAGAACGGCTTAAACAACTTCTGATAAATTTTATGAAGGAGGAACAAGCGGGGTTTCTTTCCAAAAGGCAAATAAGAGACAATATTAGAACTGTTGTAAATATTGTAGAATATTATGAAAGACATCCAGAAAAGAAAGTAGCATTATTCTTTGCGGATGCAGAGAAAGCATTTGACAATTTAAACTGGGACTATGATTGCTGTAATGGAGAAAATGGAGTTGGGAGAAAGCTTTATAAGAATGATAAAAGCAATATATACTGAACAACGTGCAAGGCTATGTATAAACGCAGATCTTACAGAAGATATGAAAATTAGCAAAGGTACAATACAAGGGTGTCCGCTTTCCCCACTGTTGTTTATAATGACTCTTGAAATATTATTGATGCAGATTCAAGACGATAAAGAAATAGAAGGATTAAGAATAAAAGGATTTACTTACAAATATAGAGCATTTGCAAATGATATAATGTTTATAAATGAAAATCCTATACAAGTTACACCTTTGTTGTTAGCCAAAATACAAGAATATGGGGAGTTAGCGAGACTTTGTATTAACAAAGAAAAATCAAAGTTTTTATGTAAAAATGTGCAAATAAACAAGCAACAGGCCTTGCAGAGACTGACGGGCTGTGAAATTACCTCCAAGGTAAAATATTTGGGTGCGAAGATAACAATGAAGAATATTGGTTTGCTCAGAAATAACTATGAGAAGCTATGGCGTAAAATGGATGAAGATATGTTAAAATGGAATAAACTTAATTTGTCATTGCTGGGCAGAATAGCTGCAATTAAAATGAATATTCTACCAAGAATAATGTATTTGTTTCAAACTATTCCTATTGTGAAAGATAGTAAACAATTTGATAAATGGAGAAGAAAAATCTCAGAATTTGTGGGGGCTGGGAAGAAACCAAGGATCAAAATGAAAATTTTGACAGATGCAAAAGAGAGAGGTGGATTTCAATTACTGAATTTAAAATTATATCAAGAAGCAGTTTGTTTAGTGTGGATAAAAGAATGGATAATGCTGTTAAATAAAAAACTCTTAGCGCTGGAAGGTCATGGAAATAAATTTGGCTGGTACGCGTATTTGTATTATGGAAAAAAAGAAGATGGACGGTTTTTCTCTCACCATTATATAAGAAATAATTTGTTAAATACATGGATGAAATATAAGAAATATTTAAGATGAGAGAAGACCGCTATGGATAGTGCCAGCTGAAGTAATAAAAATAACGGCTGAGATAGGTGAAGAAAAGTGGTTGTCATACAATCAATTATTAAAAATACAAAGTGGCAAAATAGAATTGAAAACTGCTGAAGAGCTGAACAATAAATATGATTGGTTTCAAATGCAACAAATTAAGAGTTTGGTGGATAATGATATCAAAACTGAAGGAATAAGAAAAGAACAAACAGAAATGGAAAAAGTTCTGCTTGGAGACAATGAAAAATTAATTTGAAAAATATATAAATTACTTTTAAAATGGTCTACAGAGGATGAAGTAGTGAAATCTCAAATGATTAAATGGGCAACTAATGTAAATAAAGAAATACAGATAGAAACTTGGGAATACTTGTGGAAGAATATGAAGCTCTTGACGTGTCATAGTATTAAAGAGAACTGTTTTAAAATGATGTATAGATGGTATATGACTCCTAAGAAATTGGCAAAGATGAATAATAAGATGCCAGACAGATGTTGGAAATGTAAAAAACATGAAGGTTCTTTCTACCATATGTGGTGGACTTGTGAAAGAGCAAAAAAGTATTGGCAGATGATTCAACAAGAAATTTCTAAGATTTTGGGATATGATTTTAAGAAAGTTGCAGAGACTTTTCTGTTGGGATTACAAATGGAAAACTTTCCAAAAGAAGATAGAACTATAATTTGGTACTTGCTTTCAGCTGCTAGGACATTGTATGCGCAGTTGTGGAAGCAAGAAAAAATACCAGAGAAATGGGTTTGGATTGTAAAAGTAATGACGTGGAGTGAAATGGACAAATTAACAAGAATTTTAAGAGACTATGATGTAGAAGTTTTTAAGATGGAGTGGGAAAGGTTCAGAAGATACATAGAAAAAGAGTGGAAAATAAAAGGACATTGGACAATTTTTGATAATGATTAAGTCTTAGAAAAAAGGAGAAGATTAATTTTTGTTTTTATTAGTTAAGGGTACCTTTAAATATTAGTATTTTAAGTAAATAACACCGGCGGGGGTCAAGTAAAGGGGGGAGGGGTGGGTAGAAAGTAATATATGGGATAGATAAAAGAAGTTATTATTGATGCAAGAAATATGTTACCATATATTACCAAATAAAATTGTTTTAAACCAGAATTTTCATTCAGAAATACAGTTAATTCACAAGATGTCAGAAGGATGATGCAGCTGCTAAAATAGTCAAATGTTCTGCACAACTTTGGCTGCTCCAAGAGTAGCTCTGGATTTGTTTACCTGTTACTGCGTGGCTTCTGTGTGCCCTACACAGTGCTTAGTCAAAGTTTCTCTCCCTCATATTCTTGGTGTTATAAACCCTCATCAGCCAGTACTATATGGCTTATAGGGTTACCAATCTCCAGGCGGGGGCAGGAGATTCCCCAGTTTGGAGGCCCTCCCCCTGCTTCAGGGTCATTAGAAAGTGGGAGGGCGAGGAAAATGTCTGCAGGGCTCTCCATTATTCCCTATGGAGACTGATTCCCATAGAGTATAAGGAGAATTGATATGCAGGTATCTGGGGCTCTGGGGTGGAGCTTTTTTTTATAGGTAGAGGCACCAAATTTTCAGCATAGCATCCAGTGCCTCTCCAGTGCCCAAAATATCCTCCAAGTTTCAAAAGGATTGGACCAGGGGAACCAATTCTATGAGCCCCAAAAGAAGGTGCCCCTATTCTTCATAATTTCCAATGGAGGGAAGGCATTTAAAAGGTGTGCAGTCCTTTTAAATGTGATGGCCAGAACTCCCTTTGGAGTTCAATTATGCTTGTCACAACCTTGCTCCTGGCTCCACCCCAATGTCTTCTGAAGATGGTGCAAATAGGCTGAACCAGGGGTGGCCAAACTTGCTTAATGTAAGAGCCACATAGAATAAAGATCAAATGTTTGAGAGCCACAAGGAAGGAAGGAAGGAAAGCAATAGATGGGGGGGAGGGAAGGAGAGGTGGTAAGAAAGCAACTTTAAATGCATCCTCCAAGCTGCTGGTGGGCTTGGCTTGGAGAAATGATTTAAAGATACAAATGCCTTCTCTAAGCCAGCCAGTGGGGCAGTGAGGGCTTCAAGAGCCACACGGTATGTGTGAAAGAGCCACATGTGGCTCCCTGAGTTGAACAGTCATGGAAGACTTGAGACAGAGGAGGATCACATTCACCAGAGAAGGGTCTGATTTGGGCTCTTTTAAACCCAGTTCCCCAGATAAACCAAAGCCTCCTGGAAAATGAGACCAACCTTCAGCTAACCTGACTGATTTGTGGACGAAGTCGAATGTGGAAAAACAAGTACATAATTAATTCAGTAGCAGATATGTATTTTATACCTTGCTTGTATTTTTAACTGATACAGTGGGACATTTGTTCTTTGAATGAGATAATGCCCTTTGAACTAAATATAATGTATTCTTGCCTAAATCCAGATTTTGATTATTGTAAAGGTCATTTGCACAGTACATCTGTGCACACCTGCAAAAGTGTAGGACAGAAACAAACTACTGAAGTTGATGTATTAACCAATAAAATGTAAATCACTGTAGTTAATGTATAAACCAGAAGAATGAATTAAGACGTCCAGTTTTCTATGGGAGGCTTCTTTGATTGCAAGACTTATAAATTATTGTGTATTTGGCTTCTTCCCCAGAAAAAAAACTGAATTGTTTCTCCCCGGTTCACTGCATTAAAGCTTTATGTTTTCCTTCCAGAGTCAGTCCCTTTGTGTATATTATTGGCATGTGCTTATGAAGGTCTCCCCATTTGGGCTAACACCTGGGTAATCAAGAAAGCACGAATTCTGAACAGGCTGATCTGAGCATTCTTCTGCCATGTCCGTTGCTCTAGGACAATCAACACTAAAGAACTACAGAACATTACAGAACCTTAGAGAAAACCAAGACTACCTTCATGGATCAAAATTAAGGGTCCTTGTGGTAAGCAGGGCATTTAACGTTTAAATAAACCCCCAACATTGCCTACCTCATGGCAGGAATCCCAATGGCCAATTACCACTGAGCATTCTTCCATTCAGCATTCAGACCTTTTTCAACAATGCTATACACATTACTACACATCATAGATAATAATTCCCTAATGGACATGGCCAAATGGAGCATTCCAATTGGCTGATGGAGGCACTCAACAAACCATTGGCCCATCATGCGTCAGTTACTACCTCTGGGTTCCCATTGGCTGACTCCCCTGTTCCCGGCCTTCTGCAGGCCCAGGAACACTGAACAAACGGCCAAAACAGTCGTACCTCAGAGATGGATACATCTCTGATGCTTCTTTGTGTCCTCTCTGTCAGCCAGCCTCAGAAAGGGCTGTTGCTCTACTGCGGCCTCATGAAGCATTTCCTCAGAAGCCTTAGCGGCTGCCTCTTTCCTATTACTGTCTCCTCCCCTCTTTCCCTCAGCCTCACCCCAGGACGGACGAAGACTGGGCCACTGGGGAAGCTGTTAGCCAGAGGCTGTTGCTATGGAACCAGTAAAGGGAATCAGTAAAGGGAGGGCCCTCAGCTGAATATAATGCCATAGAGATCCTCCACCCTCCAAAGCAGTTATTTCCTCCAGGGGGAGAGAGATCTGTTGTCTGGAGTTCAGTTGCGATCCCAGGAGATCTTCAGGATCCACCTGGAGATTGGCTATCTTAGGCCTAGCAGCACCCTCTGGGTGACTTGATGCCACCTGCCTGGCATGACTTAACTAGGCCTGGCTGCTTGCTCCTGTTTAGCAGCAGGCCCCCATGACAGCCAGTGTGACTTAGCAGTTGCCAATTCCAGGGTGGCAAATTTTTGGGTATTTGAAGGGTGGAGCCTGGAGAGGGTAAGGTTTGAAAAGGGATGGGAACTCATATAGGTACAATGCCATAGACTCCACCCTCCAAATCAGACATTTCCTCTTTGGGAACCATTGTTGCCAATCTCCAGGTGAGGGCTGGAGATCACTCAGAATTACAACTGCTCTCCAAATGGCAGAAATCAACTCCCCTTGAGGTGTGGGGGGGAGAGTGAATGTCTTCACTTGGGTGAGCAGGAAGATAGCAGGAGTGGTGGGCAATCTCCCAGAGCCTCTTTCTTCACAATGGGCCTTATTCCTAGTATGTAAAAAATTCCTCTTATACATCTGCATAGTGCTGCTTTCCAAGTGGATACTCTACCACTGTTCAGGCCAAGCCATTTAACAATTTGGTTGGTGTACCAGCAATCTGAAGGGGGGGGGCAAGACAGGGTGTCCCGCCCAGCCCGGGCGAGGACTACGCAAGGGGGACCCCCCAGCGCCTCTTACGCCTTCCCAAGCCCCCGCGGCGGCCCCCCCCTCACCTGGGCTGACGGAGTGCCAACAGCCGCCCGAACGGCGCTTCTCAGCCACCGCGCCCGTCTCCGGGTCCGAGGAGCCCGGCCAGAGGGAGACGTCGAGAAGCAGGAGGGAGAAGCTGAGCCCAGCGCTGGGCGAGGAGGAGGAGAGCCGCCTGACCCGTGGTGGCGAGAGACGCCACACCCCAGCACGCTGCAGAAGTCCGAGACACCCGAGGCACGCCCAGGCAGCCCAGCCCCGGCGCGCCTCTCCCGGGCGTCTGGGGCTTTGAAGGGGGGGAGGAGCCAGAGAGAGGCAGAACCCAGGAGGGGGGAGGACTCAGACGGGGGGATAAAGGGAGGGAAGGAGGAGGTCGGGGAGGAAGCTGGCAAGTGCACAGTGGGGCTGCCTCCTGAGAGAGAGAAAGGAGTCCGTGCACAGCCAGAGGGGAACGGGGGGCCTGAGGTGAAGTAACCTGGCTCCCACCCCTGTTTCTGAGACCTCCGGGGAATGCCCCAGAGTGCCCGGGAGGGGCGATGGCGGCGCCGGGAGACCGGGGGAGGTACCCAGAGCACGACACAGGGTGTGTAACTGGGCAGGCCTACCTGGGCCAAACCAAGAGGGGCAGTCTGGGAGGAAAACATAGACCTGGCCTCACACTCCCAGATGAGGGAGGGAAGGAGAAACCAGCCCCACACAGCATGGCTTGCTAGGTACCTCTTTTGCCACAGATGGTCCCAGGTTCAATCCCTGGCAGATCTGGCAGTTGGTGATGCGAAAGACCTCTGCTTGAGATCCTGGAGAGCTGCTGCCAGTCTGAGTGAACAAAAACACATTCAGCCTCCCTCCCTGTAGCTGCCTTCTTGAATTGTGAAGTTGCTGTTTATTCTTGTGTCTTCCCTCTCTGATGTTGCTTCTGTTCTCAAATATATTCCTCCCCACCCCAGCTTCCTTTTTTCCTGGCAGACAGAGATACACAAGACACAGCTGCTAACAATGTCTTAGGAATACATATAGAAATTGGTGTTCATTAAATTTGTAAATTGAGTTACTAATCTTTGTGAATTTATTTGCAAGAGCAATGTAGCCTGTGAACAGGAGTACACCAAAGGCAATTTCAAAGATATTTTCTGACTCAAGGAACCACCACAGGGTGGCCTCATTGGCCACTGCTCCTTGGCTTCAAGAGCATCCCTCCCTCCTGCTCACCTGTATTCCAGGAAGTTTCTGTCTCTGTGAAGGTGGCCCCCATTACTATGGCAACTAATCTACCTGACTGCACTGCAGCCACTCCTCAAATTATAAATAAGAATGCTGATGCCAAGGGTTTTTTAAAAGAAACATAAACAAAGAACTCTCACTTCTCAGTCCAGGGGCTGTTCAGACTCACAGTATAATCAGTTGTCGCTGCTGTTTCATACCGGATTAAAAGTGGCTGATCAGACAGCAGCATCTGCCTCCTGGCATTAACTCGTAGTAGTCCCCCACACACACACACACACACAATCCTTCTCAGAACCGGAGTATTTTGTTACCTGCTCCTTTGCGGTGTGTTTTGACTTCTCCAGTTTCACCTTATAGTTTCCCCGTCTGGATAGTTCCCGACCAACTTCCGGATGTCTGAAGGCTGTCCTGGAGCAAAAGGAGCCTCAGATATCCAGTTTAAGGCCACCATTTTTTTTCCACTACTTAGAGATATGCGCATAACCACATAATGTTTTTAACCTATGCGCATGTGTGCACAATGCACGCTTGCACATAATGTGCATAAAAGCGGAGGGGGAAAAGAACTGCATGGTGCTATCGTGCGGACAGCAGAAGACGGTTTCACCATGGAGTGATTCGAATTGCAGTATGGCAGACTGATCGATAATATCTGGAACAAAGATATTCGGAACAGAACCGAGTCAGTTTAACACAGACTCAACACGCTGTGTGAACAGGGCCACAGTGTTCTTTCCTTGTAAGAAGGCAATGGCTACCTCTGAGGAGGTTTTCATATCTTGTGTTATTTAGAGTTGAAGTCCCTTAAGGTCAGTAATTCAGATGTAAATTTGTACTGATATAGACAGTTGGGTTTTTTTATTTATTTGTAGTCTGCCATTATCACTGAGACTAGAGGCAGATTACATAGTGTAAATCAAAGACAATCTGGTTCCCATCTTAAACTGTGTTTATTATTTATTTACTTCATTTATAACCCATCTTTCTCCATAGTGAGGACAAAGCTTTCAAACTCTCCTCAGTGTTTTTGGTTGAATTCATGAATAAGGAATGAATAAGGAACTGGGAATAAGGAACCAACTTCAGCCTCCTCTGAAGAAGTACACATGCACACAAAAGCTTATACATTGAATAAAGCTTAGTTGCTCTTAAAGGTGCCACTGGACTCAAACTTTGTTCTGCTGCTTCAGGCCAACACAACTACCCACCTGAATCTGTATATGTGGACTTAGTGTGATTGAAGGGCTATAGGCTATTGAAAACCAAAACCTTGCATTGGCCTCAGACATTTGCTGCTTCTCAAAACTCTACTCTTCCCTTTCCTCTCCTCTGCTGCTTGCTGCCCCTGGGGATAGCCTCATAAAATGTTATTCCTTTTAGGCCCCCTCTTTGCTTGGAATTGAGTTTGTTAGATCAAACACTAAACACAAGGGTTGCTATGGAGTTGCAACATCTGTTCCCAGAAATTCTACAGGACTGGAATGTTTGGAAAGGAAATGACTCCCTCCCTCCCCCTCCCCCTGTTCTGTGATCTGAAATAAGAGCTGCCCCTGTAAACAAAGAGATACTGGAAATCATTCCTTGCCGCCATCTCATTTTCTGCTGGCAATATGAAAGTAAAGCTCAGCCCTGTGTACCACAGAGGCCAGAGCTGTTCACTGATTTAAAATAATGTAGTTTTCATCACTCGATCACCCAACACTCCACTCAAAACCAAGTGTGCAAAGTGACCATGTTGAAAAAGAATGCAGGAGAGAGGACAAGTGAAGTGATAACATCTTAGCTGTGATGTTTGATCTGTGACAGCTCAATCACATATGCTATTCAGCAGAATCTGGTGCCACAATCAAGTGACTAACACTTAACAGCATGTATGAACTACCTCAAATAGCGTGTTCTCCCCCTTTGTAGTTTCTGGGAAAGTCCATTAGACTAGGAGTCAAGTTGCACCTTTAAGACCAACAAAGTTTTATTCAGAATGTAAGCTTTCATAGGCAGGCATATGTCTGAAGAAGTGTGCCTGCATACAAAAGCTTACGTTCTGAATAAAACTTTTTGGTCTTAAAGGTTAAACTTGACTCCTACTTTGTTCTACTGCTTCAGACCAACACGGCTGCCCACTTGGATCTGTCCATCAGACCGTTCTGTATCATTGATTGCCCCGAGAGGTGGGAAGAGGGTGGCAGTCGCTATGAGATCATGAGACAGGGTAAGTTTTCCTATGCATCACAAAGACACACTATGTTTGTTATGATGTCCAGGGATGCCTTGTGTGTGTGTGCTGATATCCCTAATACAGACTCCAACTCTGCTTTTTTCCCAAACAAAAGACACTTCAGTCCATTATGAGTATTAGTCAGAGGAAGTGATGACACAGTGCCGCCATATAATTGCAAAGAGCAGTGCCAGCTTTGTAGCTCAAGAGCAACCAGGCCCATTTTTCTTACTTGCCCAATGCATGTGCTCAAATTACAGAAGAGCAGGGCTTTTTTTTGAGCAGGAATGCACAGGAATGTAGTTCTGACTGGCTCGGCATCAGGGGGTGTGGCCTAATATGCAAATGAGTTCCTGCTGGGCTTTTTCTACAAAGAAAGCCTTGCAGAAGAGCATCACCACACAAGACAAATGGGGTTAGACTTGTGGCCCTGCTTGCACAAGCACTTTCCAGTGGTCCCCCATAACACCACCACAGGCTCTCATGGCACACCAGGATTGCACTTGGTGGAGGAGAAATGGAGGTGTGGGGAAGAACGTTTTCCAAAATCTTTAGGGAAAAAAAAACTTTTCACAGAAAAAAACTCCTTGTTTAATAACATTAATAGAGAATGGATGCAATTGCTAATATGCTATTAGGCAAACATGGCAGCCAGTTTCAAAGTTGTAACTTGTGAGACAGGCCCAGCACATTTTAACATTCTTTAACATTACCTATTGATCTGTCATGACAATTTGATATCAGTATTAGAGTTTAGTAAACTACATACACAGAGGCTTGGCAAATAGTGCATTTTAAAAGTATTTTTCTCTAGAGGTTTGACTTGGTCGGGGAAATCGAAACCACATTCCATTCTTGCAAACAGAGATTTATGGCTCTCTTAGCATAACACTGAAGGTCTCACCTCCCAGGACTCAGGGAAATTTAGGCCTGTGGGAGGATGAGCCTGGAAAGGCATGGGCACCGCTATCAATCTGTAATGGCACACATCTCTGTAGAGAAAAGGAATAATTTAAGACCAATGCCTGGCTCTTTGGAATGTAAAACTGATAACACAGGAACACCTATTACCATATGGCCTTGAATCAAAGAACAAGGCTGGAAGGATAGAGGTTTTATTGTCTATCCGAGGAGCCAGTATTCTGCAATGTTTCTTTTTGATATGTAAACAATTAATTATACCAAGTCCACCCCAAAATCAGGATTCACCAATGGAAAGAAGCCAAGTCATGTAGTGCTACTTGTTTATCCAATAATGTTTGTTTGAATAATGTATGCTTAATGTATGCCTATGTCACTGAAGGTATAAGACCCCTGGTCACCTTTGTATTCTTAGGAGAACTTTGGGATGTCCTGAGGTCTTGGTGTCTGGTGTGCCCAGTTCTCTCTGTCAGTACTGACAAATAAAGAACTTTTTTAGTTTTATCTGCACTCCACGGGTATTCCTTTGATTGGACTTGGGGGACACATTGGTCCATGAGTTACGTGGAACATAACTGTTTTTCAGGTGATTATCATGAGGAGTTGTAAGAGTTCTAGTAATTTGTAAACTAGGAGGAGATACAATTATCTGAGTGCTCCCCTGTGGATATTGTGGCTGGACCACTGGAAGGAGAAGGGCAGGAAAAGACAAGTGGTAATTATTGGAGACTCTATATTGAGCAGGATAGAGGCAGCTGTGTGCCACCCAGATCAACTGACTCATGAGATCTGTTGTTGCCCTGGGACAAGGATTGGTGATGCAGTGCAGCAGTAAACCCACAGATATATGCCTCCTCTTTCTTACTCATATGGGGAAGGATGATACTGTAAGAAATTGCCTGGATTATGAAGTCCTAGGGAGAATAGGTAAAGAATTCAGGGCACAGATTGTTGTTGGTTTTTATTTATTTAATTCAATATTTCAGCCTGCCCTTCCCGTAGGACAGGCTCAAGGCGGGTTACATCATAAAATCAATCAACAATAAAAACAATAAAAGACCAATTTAAATATATAACATCTAAAACTACAGAATGACTAAAATGACAGGTTCTGTCTCACAGACATGGCCTGTGGTCCAGGTCCAATAGATCTTACAGCACTGGGATGGAATGAAGGGGGGAGGCCGGTAACAAGTGACATCCACTGCCTCAGCTGAAAGCCTGGCAAAAGAGCTCTGTTTTACAGACCCTGTGGAACTGGAGCAGATCCTGCAGGGCCCAGAACTCCAGGGGTAGCTGGAGGCAGGGGCCAGGGCTGAAAAGGCCCTGGCCCTTGTTGAGGCCAGATGGAAGTCTATGGGGCCGGGTATCACCAAACATTGCTGGGTCAATGATTGTAAAGTCCTCCGGGGCTCATACAGGGAGAGGCAATCCAGAAGGTATGCTGGCCCCTGGCCATATAGGGCTTTGAATGTAAGCACCAACCAGATCCAGTACTCAATAGGTAGCCAGTGCAGTTCATGCAGCACAGGATGGATCCATGCCCGTACAGGTGACTATGTCAACATCCGCGCAGCAGCGTTCTGCACCATCTGGAGTTTCCGGAGGAAGGTCAAGGGCAGCCCCATGTAGAGAGAGTTACAATAATCTAGTCTGGAAGTGACTATTGCATGGGTCACTGTGGCTAGGTCGTGGGGGGTGAGATATGGGACCAAATGTCTGATCCGCCTCAGATGGAAAAAGGCTGATCTGGCAGTGGTGGTAACCTGGGCCTCCATACTCAGAGAGGCATCCAGCAATACCCCCAAGTTCTTCTCCTGCGACATGGGCATCAATGAAGCCCCATCAAAGGATGGGAACCTGATCTCTGATCCCAGCCCCCTGTAACCTAGGCACAGGACCAGCGTCTTCGATGGATTTAATTTCAGCTGGCTCTGTTGCAACCAACCAGCCATGGCTTGCAATGCCCTACCCAGTTCCTCCGGGGCCATTCATCAGCAGATAGAGCTGGGTGTCATCTACATATTGGTGACATCCTAGCCCATACCTCTGGATAATCTGGGCAAGGGGGCGCATGTAGATGTTGAATAACATTGGGGAAAGAATTGCTCCCTGTGGCACACCACATTGTAATGGGTGCCATTGGGATAGCTCACCCCCAAGTGCCACCCTCTGTCCCCGACCTTGGAGAAAGGAGAGCAGCCATTGTAAGGCTAGCCCCTGTATTCCTGCATTGGTGAGGCGGTGGGCCAACACTTCATGGTCGACCATATCAAACAGTGCTGACAGATCAAGAAGAATCATCAGCGCTGAACCGCCTCGATCCAGATGCCTCCGGAGATCATCTACCAAGGCGACCAACACCGTCTCCATTCCATGGGCAGGACGGAAGCCAGACTGGAAAGGATTTCATTGCTTCTTCCTATGGCTGGGCAGGAAATGGAAAAGGTAAGAAGAATAGCTGAAGTGAATAGTTGACTTTGCAGGTCGTATTATTGTGAGGGGGTTGGTTTTCTGGAATACAGGTTATACTCGGAGTGTGGGGGGGTCTTCAGGTACATAATAGACTGCATTTTACAGCAGCTGTTAGGAGTATATTTGCATTTGATTAAAAAGTTTCTAAACTGAGTTGGATGGGGGAGGAGGCTGGTGGTCCAGAAAATTGTGAATGGCAGAATGTTGTGAGGTGGGAGATGGATGGAAGGATTAGGGCTGGTAAAGCAGGCATAGGTTGCATGACCCGTGATTTTTGCAGTTTTTATACTAATGCTCTGAGTATGGGAAACAAACAAGAGAAGAAGATGATATTGGATTTATATCCCGCCCTATACTCTGAATCTCAGCGTGGTCACAATCTCCTTTACCTTCCCCCACCCCACAACAGACACCTTGTGAAGTGGGTGGAGGTGAGAGAGCTCTTGCAGCAGCTGCCCTTTCAAGGACAACTCCTACAAGAGCTATGGCTGACCCAAGGCCATTCCAGCAGGTGCAAGTGGAGGAGTGGAGAATCAAACCCAGTTCTCCCAGATAAGAGTCCGCACACTTAATCACTACACCAAACTGGAAGTCTTAATAAGAGAGGGAAATTATGACCTGACCAGTATAACTGAAACTTGGAGGGATGAGACATGAGTGGAATATAAAAACTGAAGGATATAATCTCTTGTAAAAGAATAGGATTGTTAGGAAAGGAGGGGGAGTGGCATTGAATGTTAAGGAAGTTTATTCCTGTGAGAAAGTTCATGATTTGGAAAGAGAAGAGTTGGTTGAAACAGTTTGGATGAAAATAAATGGAGTTGGTAAGGATGGTGATGTTCTTGTGGGCGTCAGACCACCAAGGCAAAGGCAGAACTGAGCAAGCTGGGCTGAGAGAAAGAACTCAGAAGAGAGCAGCTGGGAGGGTTGCCTTTTCTAAACTGCCAAATTATAGAGCCCCATGGCGCAGAGTGGTAACTGCAGAGCTGCAGCCCAAGCTCTGCTCATGACCTACATTTGACCCCAATGGAAGCTGATTCAGGTAGCCAGCTTAAAGTTGACTCAGCCTTCCATCCTTCCAAGGTCAGTAGAGGTCAGTAAAATGAGTACGCAGGTTGCTGGGGGTAAAGTGTAGATGACTGCGGAAGGCAATGGCAAACCAATCACCTTGTTAAAAGTCTGCCAAGAAAAAGTCCTGATGTGACGTCACCCCCATGGGTCAGTAATAACTCAGTGTTTGCACAGGGGACTACCTTTACCTTTTTAAAGAGCATTAACTGAGGTTGTTTTGTGAGAGGACACAGTTTGAGGGTGAGTGGGTGCTTTGTGCTTGTAGCCTACTGAAGACTACTGTTTTTGTATGGGTCTGTTTGGATCTTTTGTCTGGTCCTTCCTCATTGAGCAAGGTTTGTTTGCCCCACCCTCTGCTCTTGTTGCTTGGTGGTGGCGGTTGTGGGCCTCTGAACTGTAAGGCTCCTAGGCAAAAGTGTGAGCCTGAAGGGGTGAGAGACAAAGGGCTCTTGCCATACAGTGCAATCCTAAAAGCACTTTCCTGGGAGTAAGCCCCATTGAATAGACTTTAGTAGAATTCAGAGTAGACCTGTTTAGGATTGCTCTCTTAGTCTGGGGACCACTGTAGTTAATTGTAGATAACTGTACTGTATATAACTGTAAACAACAAACCAGTTATGAAGATAGAAAGCCAGCAGGGGAGTGGAGGGCCATCCAGTGTTTTGCAGTGTGTGCCATATGTATGATTATCTACCTGCTGAGTGAAAATTATGGGTGTGTGCTCACCGCATGGAGCTCTGTTCCCTTGAGGCTAGGTTTGCTAACCTGAGGAAGGTGAGACAGAGAGAGGGAGGTTTGGGGAAGAGACCCTCAGAGACGTACCAGAAGAGTCCCACTCCTGTGCTGACACCCCTTCAGCTGCTGAGAGTGAGAGTCTTGAGGTCGGAGGGCATCAGTCTGAGGAGTAGAGATGTGATTCCTTAGAAGACCAATATTCTTTTATATTGAGGATACTCCTGGGAGGCTGCGGGGAGGTGGGCTTCTGGTAGTGGATGGTTCAGTCATTAAGACTATAGAGCAGGGGTGGCCAAACTGTGACATATTGTGCGGCTCTTCAGGCCTCTGCCACCACTTGAAGGTTGGTTTGGAGAAGGCATTTAAAGGTAAAGTTGCTTTCTTTCCACCTCTCCTTCCCTCCTCCACCTATTTTCCTCCCTCCCTTCCCTTCCTTGTTTTGTGGCTCTGAAACACCTGACATTCATGTCTTGCGGCTCTCAAATACCTGATGTTCATATCTTGTGGCTCTTACCTTAAACAAGTTTGGCCACCCCTGCTATAGAGTGGGGTCTGTGACAGGTGTTTTGACTGCATGGTGACTTCTCTGCCTGGTGCAAAGGTTGCAGTCATCACATACTGTCTAGATAGGTTTATAGATAGTTCTGGGGAGGAGTCAGCAGTTGTGATAAACGTTGGTACCGATGACATTGGGAAATGTAGTTGTGTGGTCCTGGAAGAAACAAATTAGGTTGCCAGGCAAAAAGTTAAAGGCCAGGACCTCAAAGGCAGCATTCTCAGAAGTGCTACAGTTTCCACAATCAGGGCCAGCTAGACAGACACAGATCAGGGGTCTCAATGTATGGATGAGAAAGTGGTGCTGGGAGGAGGATTTAGATTTGTTAGGCACTGGGGAACTTTCTGGGACATACCAAAGCTGTTAGGTATGGGCACAAACTGTACCACAAAGCAAACTTCATCAAGAATTTTGCTCTGTTCATAGTTTGCAAACAAAAGTTTGTGACAAGTCTACCATCAAGAACTTCCACACTTCTAAAGCAGTTCGTAGTTGGAGCAGAACTGCTTTCTGTTCCTTGTGAAGGCCACAAAAACAGCTAAGTAGTGGGAAGGCGTTCCCCACTGTTCAGCTGTTTCAGGCTGTCTTGTGCAGTCCCTTTAAACTTATCTACTGCTGGGTGGAAACTTAAAACTTTAAAGGGACTCTGAAGTTGTGCAGTGGAAAGGTGCTCCTCACAATTCATCTTTTTCCAGGCTTTCTGCAAACCCTGTTTAAAGGGACTGTTATCGCTTTCAGTTGGGTTTGAGGGGCCACAAACCATAAACCAGTTTGGTTTGTTAATAGATCTCCTGGTTCAATTTGTTGTTTGGTTATAATGTGATGTTATTATACTGGGAGACTTCAACTACCCTCACATTGACTGGTTTAACATGTACTCAAGTTATGCTGTAGAAATGAGACTCCTTGACATCATTAATGACTGTGCACTGGAACAGTTTGTCACAGAGCCAACCAGAAGGAAGTGATCTTTGACTTGGTTCTGAGTGGGTCTCAAGACGTGGTGAGAGATGTAGAGGTTGTTAGATCAACTAGAAACAGTGACCACAATGTTATTAAGTTCAGCATTCAAGTCAATGGAAAGTTACCCTTAAAATCCAAAACTGTAACATTTTATTTCAAAAGCAAAAACCTTACAAAAATAAGGGGAATAGTAAAAAGGAAACTGAAGGGAAAACAGGAAAGTCAAATCCTTATAGGATGCCTGGAAGCTGTTTAGAATTACACTAACTGAAGCCAGATAGAATGTATTCCACAGGTTAGGAAAGGCACTGCCAAGTCTGAAAGAAGACATGTGTGATGGACTGCTCTTTTAAAAGCTTAGAAATACCGTGTAAACAGATAAAGGACTGTGAAGGTTTAATTCTTCACAGAGCCAGAGAACCTTGAGTAACAGGCTGTTCCAAGTGATCCGATTGGTTAGCATCAGCTGAGCAGAAAAGGCTTCTGAACTGGATGCTGAGGATAACTGAGACTGGTTTCAGCCATAGCTGAGAGCAGATGAACACAGACAGAGAACTGGGGGAAAGTTAGCAAGGAAGTTTGGGAAGTAGGTGAAGACTCCCAAAGAAAGAGGATAAATCTTCTAATGAGAGGAGAATTTCCCTACCTAATCAAGCAGAGTTAGCTCTGAAGAACGTAGAGATCTCTGGTCTGGTGTGGTTAGAAACTGCCTTTAGTTCAGAGGCATAGCCAGGATTTTTTTTTTTTAGGTCAGAGGGCTTTTAAAAATTTGGGGGCACTCAATTTTTTTAAAAGTCGCCCACCTAAAAAATCCTGGATCCCTCCCCAGGCAGGTCTTTCTTCTTTCGCAGCCAGCCTAAAAGATGGCTGCAAGAAGAAAACCCACTGCCTGGCCTCTAGCTCATCCCTCCTGCTCAGTTGAGCAGGAGGGTAGAGAGAGACAGGGCCAACCTTTCCTCCTTGCTGCTGCTGCAGCCACAGCTTGAGCCCCCCCCTCCCCATGATTCAAATTGCACAAGAACAGCCACCTGCCTCCCCGTGCCATTTAAAGGGCCTGTTGAACAGCTGATTGGTGGGCTTTTAAATCATGCGGGAAGGCTGGCAGCTGCTCCTGCTGACCCTCCAGTGTAATTGGAATTGTAGGGGAGGCAGGGGGTTGCCCTCAAGCAGCAGCAGAGGTAGATAACAAAGGCCACAGGCTGCCCCTCCCTCTTTCCATTATTCAAATCACATCGGAGGGGCAACAGGAGCAGCTGCTGGGCTCCCCACATGATTTAAAGGCCCCACCAATAAGCTGTTTGGTGGGCCCTTTAAATGGTGCAGAGAGGCTGGTGGCTGCTCCTGCCACCCCTGCACAATTTGAATCATGGAGGAGGGAGAAGGCCATGGTAGAGGTGGAAAGTGAAGGGCACAGGTTGGGGGCCCTGAGTTGGGGGGGCCTGCCCAGAAGTTGCAGGCAGGGCACCCACAGTCCTTCCTCCCATGGCTATGGGCCTGCTTTAGAGACCTTAAGAATCAGTTTAAAATGCAAGACAAGTACTGGTGTTTCAAGAGAAGGGCTTTTGGTACTAAAATGAGTGTATCAGCCTTCTGGAAACCAAAGGAGTCAGAGAAAAAAAGAGTATACTAGAGTGTTTGGGGAAAACATTGGAACAAAAGCCTCTCAACATACAGCAAATAGCTTAAGAAACTCATTAGCTTGAAATACAAGAACTAAAGTCTGTGCATGTACTGGTTTTACCTCAGAGTTATGTATATTGAGTTACCTCAGAAATGTTACCCCTGATTTCACCTGATCTTTCCCCTCTATGTTGAATAAATGTTGAATAAAATATTTTGTTAATTTGAAATATAAACTGCCATTTCTCTATCTTCCGTTAGCAATTCCTTTATCATCCAAAGGCACCACTGCTTCTGTGGCTGGTTTCCTGTTCCAGATAATTTTTCAAAAAACATGTCAAGTGATGATTCCCATAGGTTAGAGTACTCACTAGGCACCAGTTCTCAGGTCCAGTGAGCAGAGACAAGCTGGCTCAAAGCATCAACCTTTTATTTGCAATGACACCACTTCAGGGAGCAACAGCATTAGGTGGGCATAGGAACACTGGAAACTGATCTCCACTCCATTAAAACACACTGCAGCACAAAGCTGCAAGGAAAAGGTGGAATGTATTTTCCTCGAAGACTATCTGGGTCCAGAGACCTTAATAGAAAAGACTATCTGGGCCCAGAGACCTTAATGGAAAATACATTCCACATTTCCTTTGCAGCTTTGCAAGCCCAGAAGAGCTTCCTGCTGCAGCTGGCAGACAAGGCAGAAGGAGCTGGAAACTTCAGCAGCCTTGGAGGTTCAAAGGGTAAGGACAGTGTTAAGCCAAATGCTCTCAAACTGAGATTGGGGAATTAGTTAGATGGAAATCTGGCTTAATAGGAATCTTTTTACCAATGTATACCAGGCTCAACCATCCAGAAATGTAAATGCTCAATAAAATGGACTATAATTTAATAAAACCAATTGTAATTTATTGTGGAAAATAGTTCTTTCATACAAGATAAAAATACAAAACAATCACACATTCACACAGGTCTAAGAAATACAGATAGATTGATAGGGGAACATATATGGGTAGACAGACAGGGCGATAATTACCTCTCGCAGACTCCAATGAAGGCTCCAATGGCGACAGTTGAGGGAATGGGGGAGGACCCGAAACTGATCAGGAATCGGGGATGGATCTATACAGCGGGGAGTGGGTTGCTGAATAGAAGCACACCTGTGGGTAGCTAGTCCACAGGTTATAAAGAGTCACCTGAGTCCCGAGGGGATGGGAGGTGACGGGGAGGAGAGATGGGAGGTTCTGCTGATGACCACGAAGGCTGGACATCAGCTGAACCAATGGTGAGTTCTTTGGTGACACCTGATTGGGTGTTTGCTTTGACCAATGAACTTCACCTTCGTCCTGGGCATCCTGGAAACTTCCAGGTTGCGACAGGGCCTGAGGCGGCTCCAATGGTATCAGTATGGAAATGGCTGGGTACTTGGGATGAGATGGGATTATCTGGGAATGTGACAATAGGGAATCAAATATTGACCTAGGTATCCCCGGTGTATACAAAAGACTTGGATGTGACAGGAGATGTCCTTCCTCTTTTCTCACCATCCTCTGAGCAAGAGTTATTGTTCAGGGCATTGCTAAGCAATTAGGACTAACAGTTGAGCTGTTAATCCATTCATGGGACGAATGGGTTGCTTGCGGGCTAGGAGTGACTCAGAGTGTGTACGTGAGATTCCCACTATGAAGGAATGAAGTCCAGCCTGGCGGGAAGATGGCTATGAGTGGTGTTTAGCGAAACACAGTGGATTCCATGCTTAGCGCTTCAACACAGGTCGCCTGGACAGCTCCGTGGCAGCGCAGCTTTTTCCCCACCATGGCGGGCCCGTGCAGTGATGGGGAAACGTCCGTGCATGTTGGCAAGCACTCTGTATCTGTTTAGAATGCCTGCACACTTAGGCTGCTTGTACACAGGAGTCCCTTTTAGTTCCTGGATGGCTTTACTCGCACTCTCTGGCCAGACGGGTGCAAGGCTCACTTCTCCAGGCGCCCTGGCAACCATGCTTGTGATTATAATATTGGGGAAAGAGGGGTCTTTTCCTCACAACAGGAGGGGGAGGGGGAGAAAAGAGCCACAAGCCTGATTAAAGCCATGGGCAGGCCAGTTCTGCCCCACGGGCCAGACATTTGATGGAACTCTGGGCTAATGGGTTCTGAACTTGCTGAGACTGAGAGGCAGAAAGATCTTGGGATTGTAGTGGATAGTTCAATTAAAGTGTCAACCCAGTGTGCTGCAGCAGTGAAAAAAGCAAACATTGTTAGCGATTATTAGGAAAGGGATTGAGAATAAAATCCCCAATATTGTAATGACCCTATGATCTATGGTGTGGCCTCATTTGGAATATAGTTCTGGTCACTGTTTCTCAAAAAGGACATTACAGAGCTAGGTAAAGTACAGAGGAGGGCAACTGAGATGATTGTGGGGTTGGAACATCGCCCCTATGAGGAAAGGTTGAAAAATCTGGGACGTTTCAGTTTAGAAAAGAGATGACTAAGGGGGTACATGATGGCGGTTTATAAAATTATGCATGGGATAGAGCGAGCTGACAGAGAATTTGTTCTTCCTGTCTCAAAATACTAGAACCCAAGGGGATCCAATGAAGCTTATGGGCAATAAGATTCAGGACAGAAAAATAAAATACTTTACAGCCAGCCGGTCTGCGCCCTGGAAAATCTTGATCAGGCACTACAGGCCGTGGCTGAGTGGCTCAGACTGAGTGGGCTGAAGCTAAATCCTGCGAAGACAGAGGTCCTTTGCTTGGGTCGCCGCAGCCCGGGAGGGGGAATCCCCCTTCCAGTTTTTGACGGTGCGCCGCTGATGGCGGTGGACAGGGTCAGGAGCTTGGGGGTGCTATTGGAGCCTTCTCTAAAGATGGAGGCTCAGATAGCAGCCGCTGCCAAGTCCGCATTTTTTCATCTTAGGCGGGCAAGGCAGCTGGCCCCCTTCCTCGAGCGCGACGACCTAGCAACAGTGATCCATGCCACGGTCACCTCGAGGTTGGACTACTGCAATGCCCTCTACATGGGGCTGCCCCTGTCCCGAACTCGGAAATTGCAGCTGGTGCAGAATGCCGCGGCCCGGCTGTTATTGGGTCTCCCAAAGTGGGGACACATTCGGCCGGGTCTTCGGACTCTGCACTGGCTTCCAGTGATATACTGAGTCCGGTACAAGGTGCTGGTTATTACCTTTAAAGCCCTATATGGCCTGGGACCTGCCTACCTGAAGGACCGTCTCTCCCCACATGTTCCCCAGAGAGTACTGAGGTCGGGAACACAAAATCTCCTCACTATCCCTGGGCCAAAAGAAGCCCGCTTGAAATCCACCAGAGAAAGGGCTTTCTCCGTTATGGCCCCTACATGGTGGAATCAGCTGCCGGAAGAGGTGAGGGCCCTGCGGGACCTTGTTCAGTTCTGCAGGGCCTGTAAGACGACCTTCTTCCGGCTAGCCTACACCTAGCTAAGATGAGAACTCAATGTAGCTTGCTTGACGTCTGTTCTATATGTAATTGGAACGTTTACTGGTTTTTAAGGTTTTAACTGTTTTAAATGTTTAATTGCTTATATATTTATATTGTTTAATTGTATGTTTGATTAATTTCTGGAAGCCGCCCTGAGCCACTTGTGGGAAGGGCGGGATACAAATCAATCAATCAATCAATCAATAATAAATACAGAGAGAGTGATTAAATGTGGAATCCACTGCCAGAGGGTGTAGCGATGGGCACAGGAATAAAAAAAACCTTACTAGCCATGGTGACTGAAGGGAACCTCAATGTTCAGAGACACTAAACCTCTGAATCCCAGAGCCAGAAGGCAACATCAGGGGAAGGCCTCAGCTTCTATGCCATTATTGTCCTTCCAGAGAAACTGGTCAGCCGCTGTGTGAGATAGAGTGCTGGACTAGAGGGACCACTGGTCTGATCCTGCAGGGCTCTCATGTTCTTACTGCTCCCTCACCACCAAACAGCAGGAAGGAGAACAGACACATAGGCAGATGGCTGAGAAGAATGGGTCTGCCCCCACAGTATAAGGCACAGAAGGGCAGCCATGCAGGCAGGGCAATGCCAACCCCCAACATCCCCCCCCACACACACACTTAAGAGATGGTGAGTTGCTGGGTGACTCGATTGGGCAGGGAAGGAGTGGAAAAGCAGTGGCAGCTGCTGGTAGGATAGCTGTCTGACAAGCAGATGGGCCAGTGAGCCAGTAAGGGATGATGCGATTCCCCCATGAGTCACACAGGTCCCCACTTGTTTAATTCTGTGACTCTAGCCCAATTACACTGTTTATTTGATGTTTTATGTTGTCTGAATTGTTCTTTATATTTTGTAATCCAACTTCAATCTCAGCAAGAAAGGTGGATTATATTTTTTTCAAATATCTTTTTCTTATATTTAGAAAGGTGGAGTATATAAATGAGGTAAAGAAATTCATTTAAATAAACTGCAACTACTACAAATTCAGATTAACTCTATCAGCACCAATAATCTATAACTAACTCCCTCTCAGTAGGTAAATTCACAAGGGAGACATCATCCAGGGTGTGTTTACATTCAGTGATGGCTGTGTAACTCCTGGGATAGTGGGGCCACATTAGTGTCTTGGAAAGGTTCTAATCGAAAACATTACGTGAATTTCAGGAGGCAAATGCACAGAAAAATGTTGTAAATTGTCCTTGGAGTTGAAATCAATCTTGTTCCTATGTTAATGTTAATGTTCATGAACATAAACACTACACATATTTTTCTGAGATGTTTGTAAAACAATTTATTAGCATAGCACTGCCCAAATGTCCTCCTTCAGGAGTGCTAAATAGATATTTTTATTACAGAGAAATAGAAAAATATGAAGCAAAAAATCTGCTTTCTTTACAGCAGGAGCAGAGTCTAGAAAACCATCTCACCAGGTCTTCTCAAAGGAATTTTATGTGCAGTGATCTCATCATTAACTCTCTCCCATTACTGAGTCACAGAAAAATCTCTTGGTTAAATTCAGTAAAAAAAGAAGAAGACAACAGGTTGATTACATTCAATAGCAAAATAGTATCTCAGGTGGAGAAAGGCCACTAAGCCACAGGAAGTATTTTAAAAAATCCAAGTCTATAATGGTATAATTCTCAGCATGAAGGCAGCTCTTGAAATGAGCATCTCCCTCTTGGAAAACACAGACGCTTCAGAATAACCATCCTAGACTCTAAGCAAGGTCCTCAAAACGGAATGGAAACAAGAGTTAGCCAAGTACAAGCCTGTGCACAAAGAAGGCAAGGGTTTGAAAGGGAAACTGCCTTGCAACATGGTTCAACAGCCATCGTAGCCTTTCCTTTGTATGTTTCAAATCCTCGTAACATAATACACGGTAACAGTGATGGCTATGGTGATGAACAGGAGGCTCAGCACCAAGGCTGTGATATTCAAACATCTGGCAGTGGAACCGTAGCTGCTAGCACCACTATGGTCACCAACCACTTTGCGATCCCGTGCCTGATAAGAGAGGAAAGAGAAAGGTCAGTTAACTGGAGGCAAGCTATTCCCCTGTGCTTTAGCAAAACTCAGACACAAAGAACCACCTCAAATCCAGAGTTCTTAGCTTCTTTGTGATACTACCAGATATGATTATGATTAAACCCTAGTATGAAAAGAGGGAGGGAGCGGAGAAGCAGAATCAACAAAAATAAGAAGCTGGAGCTGGGTCCCTTCTTAGCTAAATAGCTGCAAACACACACACAGCTGTTTCAGTGACTGAAAAGGCCTGCAAACGGAAAGAAGAGCACTTAAGCAGGACTGGGGCCTTGCGGCATTTTTAGATTACTTTAAAATGGTGGCAGCTTCCACAGGTCAGACCCACAGATTTTTTAGTTTAGAAAAGAGATGGCTGAGGGGCTACATGGTAGAGGTTTATAAAACTATGAATGGTGTGGAGAGAACTGACAAAGTAGTAGTTTTGCCCTAAGAAAGAAAAAGTACATCTAAGTCCCAAAATCTTCTCCACATCTTTTTGTTGTTTCCCACATGCCCCGAGGCTTTTCCTGTGGTGGTTCTAATACTCTGGAACAGTTCCCAGTGCAAGAGTGATCTGCCCCTCCTCACTCATGTTCAGGAAAGCATGAAGAGCTGCCTGCATTCATTTGGTCAATTTTTATCAGCATGCCTGACTGTTGATCTGGATTTATTGTAAAGGAATTTTCTTTTTATGATTTTACTATGCATGATCATAATTTGATAAGTGCAACATTAAGTATGGTGTGGTTACTGTGTTTGACACGGAGCAGAGCAACCTGAGTTGAAATCCTCACTTGCCATGAAATTTACTGGGTGACCTTGGGCTAATCACTCTCTCAGTAAGACCCACCTCTCAGGACTTTTGTAAGAATAAAATGGAGGAAGAGAAGAGAATCACAAATGCTGCCCCAAGTTCCTCGGAAGAAAGGCAGGATAAATGTATGCTAAATGGAATTGTGGAGCTGTATGTTATGAATACAAGCCATTGCAAATCAACCCAAACTCTTCAATGGTGTCTGCTCACCACATTCAGCTGGCTGCTCATGCATACATGAGTAACCCAGCTTTCAGGGGGTTCCACCTCCCCTGCTATCAGAGGAAAATGGTACAGCAGGACCTGTCTACCCTGCAGTCTACTAATACCTATTGCTTACAAAACTTGCACCCTAAAAATCAATTAACTCCCCCACCACACACACTAGCACTAAAATAAAAGCCCCACGTTCATCTCCACATTCCCAAGGATCCACACTACCCATACAAGGCAGCAGCAGAGTAGAGCAGATTCAATAGCAGTGACCCTAGCGCCATTTTCCTCACTAATCAGCCAGGCTGCTGCCATCGAAAACTAAAGATGTTGCCAACTCCTGCTATTGGGGGTGGAGGGGTGGGGGAGATACGAGGAAAGGCAGAGGAGGAACATACTACAAGGCCACCCATAAAGCACTTGCAGGAGATTCTCTCCTCTTATCTCTCTGCTCCCCACCCTGGGTGCAAATCAAACCTTAACAGGACCCACCGCTCACCCCTAAAACTGGGGGAAATGAAGCAGAGCGTCTCCCATCATCTTGGCGGTTGCCACAACCAGCCCAGTGCAGAAAAACTACCATATAAGGAGCGCCTTCTTAAGAAAGTCCACCGGGGGGGGGGGGAGAACTCTTTGAAATGCTGAGCCCCCCCCCCCGCCCGGGACTTCCTCGTGAGTAAACAAGGCTCGGTGGGGCTGCTAGCGAAGGCAGCAGCCGCGAGTTCCTTCCCGACCCCCGAGATCTAAGCTTTGTTGGCGTTCTGAGCAGAGGGAGGGGAACGGGGTGGGGGGAAAGGCGAGTGAAAGAAAGCAGCGTTACTTCTGCAGGGAATCGGACGCGCGTCTCACCTTGACGGAAAACGCCAGGGCCATGACCCCGAGGCAGCAAAAGTTGAAGTACTTCGTGGTGAAGAGAGACCAGACAATATGGTCGCTCGCAGGCGTCACGTAGAGCGGGGGGCCCATGTGGACCACGGTAGTGGCGACCGGCACGTTGGCCTCGATGGGCGTCAGCTCCTGCTCTTCCTTCAGCTGCTCGTAACGGGACAAGGGCGCGTTGCCCAGGAAGGGGTACTGGGCGCCACTGGCCATGATTTAGGCTGGAAGTCGCCGAGCAATGGGAAGCTAGCTGGCCCTCTTTACTAGGCTTCCACCGTCTTCTGTTTGTAGGGGGAGAAGAAGTCGAGGCAAATGGGAGGAGCGGACTGGAGTCATTTGGAAGAATCGAAAATGAGGGTGGAAGAAGCATGCAATCAGCCGCGCGCACGCCCACTTCGCAGCTTGACCGCTGCCTGCCTCCACTTTGGAGTCTGGAGCCGCGGGCGCTGGCCGCAGGATGCAGGATGCAGGTATTCTCACCCTCGTGGCGCCGTGGCAAAGTCTAAGGCAGCGAGCTTCAGAGGCCCTGCATCTCGGAGTTCGCTGCCTTGGACCCATAGGGCACAGACGCAACTGCGGCCTGGGTGGGGCTCCTCTGCCTTGCTGTAGCAGGTGGTGCAGGTATGGAAAATATACGGCATCGTCACACACACACACACACACACCCCTTAATCCATTCGCTCCTTCCATACCTGCCAGAGTTCATAGGTTTACAAAGGTCATGTGGTTGGTGAACCTGAAATAGGGGACCTGATTCTACTTAAAATGTCACTTGTCCATCTGAGAACGTACTAAAACTAGGAACAGCGTTTGCCCATAGAGCGTACATGGTTGCCAATAGAGAATCCACGATTGCCCATAGAAAAAAATGGAAACCACGCTTGCCCATAGGGAATAATCCACACGTGCCCACAGGGAATAATGAAAATTAGATCTGACCTAAGGACAGCAATTGCCCATAGACTATACATGAGTGCCAATAAAGGATGCATGATTACCCATAGGGAATAATGGAGAGTAGGCTTGCCCTAAGGGCAGCAATTGCTCAGACTATACATGATTGCCAATCATATATAGTCTATGAGCAATCGCTGTCCTTAGGGCAAGCCTACTCTCTATTATTCCCCATAGGCAATTATGCATTCTTTATTGGCAGTCATGTATTGTCTATGGGCAATTGCTGTCCTTAGGTCAGGTCTAATTTTCATTATTCCCTATGGGCATGTGTCGCTGTTCCTAGGGCAAGCTTGGTCTCCATTATTCCCTATGAGCAAGCATGGATTCTCTGTTGGCAATCATGTATAGTCTATGGGCAATTGCTGTCCTTAGGTCAAGTCTTATTTCCATTATTCCCTATGGGCAGGTGTGTTCTCCATTATTCCCTATTGGCAAGACTGGATTCTCTATTGGCAATCATATATAGTTTATGGGCAATCATTGTCCCTAGTTTTAGTAGGTCCCATCCATCTGTGGTGCTTTATACACCACAAGGTATTTGCTTTTAAAAAAAACTTAAATATATCTGCAGTGTTGCATTATTCTGTTAGGCAAATTGCCCTCAAAAGAGGTTTTGGGGAATTTAGATTGGTGGGCAATCCGCCTTTTAGCGAGATCTTGAGAACCTATTTATACAGAAGCTGTCTGCTTTGAGAGTTACCCTCCCAATAACGAGACAAGATGGTCTAATAATCAATGGGGTGTTCTATTTAAGGAATAAGGGCAAACATACAGGGGTATAAAATCATACAACATACATACAGGCCTAAGAAAACAGATATGAGATTGATAGAGGGGTAACACAAGGGTAAAAACATAGACAGGGTATACAACCTGATCCCGGTGGCTTAGGGTCCAGTCGCAACTAGAAGATACAGACATGCACTGTGATGTGCCATGCCTGATGCTCCTTACTTAGAGTAGGGAGGGAGGAACAATCTGATTACATATTGCTCAGGCATGGCTTTCTCTCTGGTCATATTATTTTTGGAAAGGAAAAATTCCTCCCAAAAAGGGACTGGCTTGTTGGTGGGCAGTATCTAGTCTATTCTGGGTACCTGATTGAATGCCCACCTCCAGCCAATGAGCAGACCTGACTCTGGTCACCTGAATGGATCTCCAGGTAACAATGGGACAGGGGGAGGCTTTATAGTGGCAGTTTGGGCAAGACATAGGTGGAAGCATGAGGGGAGGGGATTAAACAAGCTATCCAAACTTATCTAAAGGTGACAATAGAGGGCCAAATTGGTACTTAAGGTGACACCCGATCTATACAAAGAACTTCTGGCTCTGGGGTAGACTGGTCTTGCTCTTCTGGCTAGCACAGTCCTTTGTCTGAAGTTCCCTTTGACAAAGACTTGGGCAGTCTGGCAGGATCCACGTGTAAGCTAAGCTTGATTGCCTTATGTAGATTTAACAGCTGTTGAGCCTCTTGCTTCTCTGTCATGGAGTCTGGCACTGCAGGAAGATTGTCGCTGATGATGTTAGCCTACCAACATGGCTTTCATGGTCAAGGCTGGAAACCACTTGCCCGGACAGTTCCTGGCGACACGACTTCTTCCACTGCAACGACCGAGATGGTGCACGCATGGAGTGGCTGGAAACCCATCTGTACTTTTGGCTAGCACTCTTCCAGAGATATAGAGTGCTGTTGTACTGCTGAGGCTGTTAGTATTCACATAAGTCTCTTATAAAATGGTAGATAAAACCCACGTTTCACAGCAGATGTGTGTGAGTTGAATCTCCAGGCACCCTGGCAACCAAACGGGTGATTACGATGTCCGTATATAACTGAAATTAGGGGTCTCTTGCTCACAGATTCCTCCCTTCAAAACTTTTGTCTCCGAATGGGAACGAGGTCTTGACTAACAACGCAGTCCATAGCAGGTCTTGACAGGCGACGTCCTTGTTGGGAGCCAAGTGTTAATCGGGGTGTACCTCCTAGTTAAAAGCTGGAGCCACTACGCTAAACTACTCAAAAATCAAAATTTGAAAAGTCAAGGTCCAATAGGCCACCAGCTACTTCCTCCTTTAATTGGAGCCCTGAAGCTTAATAAAGCACCAGGACTTGACTTAATCCCGGCTGAACTGATTAAAGAAAACGCTGACTGGTGGGCTCCAGTACTCGCCAAATTATTCTCCGAAATAGACAGGACAGCGAGGGTACCCGCGCGCTGGGATACTGGAATTATTGTACCTATTCATAAGAAAGGAGATAGAAATGATCCAAATAACTATAGACCTATTAGTCTTTTAAGTATCCTAAGCAAATTATATGCCAGCCATCTTAAAGAGAAACTGTGGGAGTGGATCGAGCATAATAACATCTTGAGAGAAGAACAGGCTGGGTTTAGACCGGGATGTTCCACTTTGGACCATTGTGTAGTATTGGACCATCTTATTACCAAATATTCCTCTAACAGCACCGCTGCCCTATATGCTGCCTTTATAGATTTCAAATCTGCCTTTGACATGGTACAGAGGGACATACTGTGGGAAAAACTGAGAGGGATGGGAATCGAACAGAGGCTACTGGCATTGATAAAGGCATTATATAGGAACACCAAGATCAGGATAAGGATAAACCCGAAGGGACATCTCACGAAAGCTATCCAAGTAGGGAGGGGAGTTAAGCAAGGCTGCATCTTGGCCCCACTCTTGTTCAACCTCTTTATAAACGATCTGGGGGAACATCTAAGTGGTCCAGAGGTGCATGCTCCAAAGATTGCAGATAGGCATATCCCGCTTCTGCTATATGCAGATGATGCAGTGCTGATCTCTAGGACCGCAATTGGGCTAAAGAGAGCAATGAAGATTCTAGCGCATTACTGTCAAGTTAACCAGGTACTACTTCCTCAGAGACTAGGACATGGATACAATCAATAGTGACATCATTGTTCAATACCTATGGTTAGTTCAGGACTACTGAAATAAATCTGGAGACAATTCTGTTAAACTTGTTCTTTTAACAATGAATCATTACTGGGGAGTTCTGGTTCCAGCAGAGCGAAGCAGCAGTGTCCCAAGCAGTTCGTGTCGAGATGGACCGTACCGGGAGGGGGGGGGGTTGGGAGGCCGCAGGGTTCCAACGAAGCTCCAGTCAGGGAGCAGTGTTGGCAGAAGGTTCCAAGGAAGGGCGCTGGGTTTTTTTTTATGACTCCCTGTTCCCTCCTCGCTTACCTTTGCACCAGCCGACCTCGGGCGCCATTAGGGGGGAAAGCTCTAGCCTCCGGTATCAGAGGGGAAGGTGGAAGGCGGTTGGTGAAAAAATTGCAAGAAGAAAACCCAAACGATAAGCAATAAATATGGAATGATAAAGAAGGATTTCGTATCTCTGAAGAACAGTGGAAGCAGCGAGCAAATACAGGTTGAAATTTCTGAAGGAGGTGGAATGGCCTTGCGTGGAGCTCAGCAGAGCCGAGAAGCACAGACGTAAGGAGAAAGGGAAAGGGGAGCGGCAGTGCAAGCGGTGGTGTGCATGAAGCAGCAAAGTTTTGTTTTTTCTTTCCTGCCTCACCTGACTTTGGGAGATATCTAGTTGTTTGGATCTGAATAATAAGATCAGTGCTTAGCACTTGGTTGCGTTTTTTTTTTTTGTTCTTTTGTTTGTTGTTGTTCTGGACGGAGAACAGGGAAGCGCATAGCGAGAAGGATGTTAAAACATAGAGCTTGTGACGACGACAGTGGCAGCAGCGGCGGTAGCAGCAGTACTGGCAACTCAAATAACTGTGGTTTTTTTTCCTTTTCAGTACTATTTCAGTTCCTTCATTAATGAACACTGTATTTGCCTAACAAGGAGACATCAGGACTTTCTAATAAGGCAAACTTGAGAGAACTTAACTTAGAAACAGGGAGGACAAAAGACAGAGACTGAGATTATAAACAGTTTGAAAGTTGCAAAGAAGAATGCTAAGAACTTTAAGGTCTTTAAGGTCACTAAGAAGTTGGGGAAAGAACCTGAGAAGGAAAGAAGAAAACCAGAAGAAGCCAGAAGAACAGAAGAGGGGAAAAGAAAAAACTCTTTAGTTTAACTGTGTCTTTGTTGCGGGGGTGGGTATGGATGAGTGGGAGTGTAGATGGATGCAAAATAGAATAAAAATATGGTAGAGGTGTATGTGGAATGTAAGAGAAAAATTGATTAAGTAAATAGATTTAATGTGTAAGTGGAGTACTGAACTGGAAAGAAATTGGGGGAAAGTGTGTTGTATGAGTGTGTGTATGTGGAAGTGCTTAAGACTGAAGTAATAAGAAACAAAGAAATAAAGGGTCTTGGAAGATTTATGAACAAAAAAGAACAGTGTATGATAATAGACTGGTTGGGCTGAATATATAAATAGACAATAGTATAATATTAGAGGAAATTTCATTTACAAAATATATAAATTTATTGTAAAAATTTATATCAGGATGATTCATATATTTTTTGTTTGATTTACTGTAATATTAATTAATTGAATATATAATTGATTGGTAAGTGGCTCTGGAGGGAAGAGTTTTTAGCATTAAAGGCCTTAAGTGCTGCTGACACATAATGAGAGAGAAAATGTCAGAGAAGTAAAAGCAGATATTGCTGCAGCACTAACTTCAGCTACATTAATAGTCATTCTGTGATGGTGGGTCCAAGTAGCGTTGGATTGAAAATAGATCCCCAGGTATTTGAAGTGCTTAATCTGTTCAAGTTTGTTACCACTAATAGTCCCCTTGTATGATTCTCGGGAAAATGGAAAGACCAGCAGTACCTTTGATTTTTCATAGTTTAGCTCCAGTCTGTTAGTCACACAATATTTGTGACAACGGTTCAGTAAGCGTTTTAATCCAACACGAGAGGTAGACAAGAGAACTGTATCATCCACATATAATAGCAAGGGAATGTGGACAGAACCAAGTCTGGGGCTGTGGCTATCAACTAAAGATAAGAAGCGGGCAAGATCATTTAAGAAAAAGATTTAAAAAATGGGGGGGGGGGCTAAAATGCACCCCTGCTTAACCTCTTTCCTTGTGTGGATCTTGGGGGAGAGTCTGCCAGACGACGAACACCTGACTTGACAGGACGTGAAGATGTGGAGTCTTTTGATAAGAAACAATAACCTCTAATCTAAAGATTTCCCCTCAAGCTTTACCCAGAGAAGTTATCTTGAAACCGAGTCAAAAGCCCCTTTAAGGTCCAAAAAGGCAACATACATTTTAGACCTTTTCCTTCTTGTGTACTTATTGATCAAATGAGCGAGGACTAAACAGTGGTCCAAAGCTGACTTCCCCTAGCAGAAACCCACCTGTTCTGGTCCCAAAATTTTACTAGATAGCATCCAGGTACAGAGCTTAATTTGCAAAAATTTTGCATATAGTTTCCCAATAAGAGATAAAACACTAATTGGTCTAAAATTAGAGGGATTGAGATGACAGCCCTTTTTGTAGATGGGAGCAATTATTTCATTAGTCCAAGCTGCTAACATCTGGCCAGTCTTATTTACCAGGGTGAAAAGAGCAGCTAGCGCAGGGGCCCACCACTCCGGGTCAGCTTTCAGTACCTCAAGAATTATCACGTCTGGGCCAGGAGCTTTGTCAAATTTTAGTTGATCTATAAGAGTTATTTCCTCAGGGGTAATGGGAGGCCACTCTGGGAGACCATCCAGGGGGGAATAACCCATCCTATGTTCTCCCATTCACTCACCTACCCCCAGCCATGATTTCCTTACTGGGAAACCTTTTTGATGTCACAGACTTGTCATTAAGACATTTATTCTATTAAAATATTGAAACAATTGCATTGCTCTTCCCCTCAACCTTGTCCAGTTCATCTCCTTATTGCAGCTCCATCCCACGTGTCTTCCATCCATGCAGATACCATGATCCCCACTATACCCTTTTTGGGTGATCAAAGAGGATTCTCCCTTTCTTCATCAGCAGAAAAGATGGCTGTATTGTAAAAAGCAGAAAGCAGGGTACTCTTCACCAGAAACAGCTGAGGGACCGGTAGCTCCCTGCCACTCAGCTGTTTGGTTTAAATGGCTCAGGGCCATTTAAGATACCAGCCAAAAAACTGCCAAATTGTACCAATGAGATGCTGTACAATAATAAAGACTATTTATTAAGGTATGTTGCTTTTATTAGAATTTCAACACACAATTGTACTATATACTGTCAGAGAATCGTCACAATATACTATCAGAGAATCCTACTGTATAGAAAATCAATGTATGTGTATATCTTTTACAAAGTTCCAAATTCTATAGCAGAGCTGTCAAACTCCCAGCCCATGGGCCACAACTGGCCCACCCAGGGCTTCAATCAGGCCTGTGGCAATTTTCTTCCCCCTCCTCCCTCTCCTGTCCTCACCCTTTGAAGATCCAGTTACATTTCCAGCTCGTTCTGCCTTGTCTTTGCTGGCTTCTGCGCTTGCAAAGCTGCAAGGAAAACATGGAATGGATTTTCCATTAAGGTCTCTGCATCCAGAGAACTTAATGGAAAATCCATTCCACCGCTTCATTGCAGCTATGTGCTGCAATGTGTTTCAATGGAGTGGAGCTAAGGCTGTTTCACTTTTTGCAGCATTTATGACCAGTTGAAGCTCCTTGCAAATAATGTTTGATGCTTTGAGCCAGCTTGTCTCTGCTGAATGAACTGGTGCCTAGTGAGTACTCTAACCTGGAACCCACAGCCAAAGAGGGATATTACATGGGAGAGCCATTGCCAATCTGAGTAGATGGGGGTGTGGGGTGTGTGTGTGGGGGGGTGAAGCTTGCAGTGCCCAGCCATTTCATGTTTCCCTAGGTTTAGAGCATTTTGTATTTTTAGTTTCTGCTGTGACCCTTGTGCTTTTTTCATGTTTTATTTTACAAATTGTGTTGCCAAATCCCACTATTCCCCCACCATTCCATTTTAAACAAAATATCACAAGAACTTTGAGCATGTTTGTATTTTAAATTAAAAAATAATATCTTTAATTGTGTTTATCTGCATCTCTTATAAAGTTTATATCTCCACTTCGTGGTATTACATTTTATGACATGCATGGCTTGGCCCCACAAAGTTCCATTTGTGTCAAACCTGGCTCTCATAACAAATGAGTTTGACATCCCTGTTCTACAGCATCATATTCAATAATACAATTCAAATAGTAGGGCTGATATGGAAAATTTAAACATTAAATAAAGAAACACAATTTAATTGTGTAGTCATTCAAAGTCCAAAATATCCCAATGGGAAAAATCACAGTTCTGAATTCTTATGCATAGATAAAGACTCCAGATTTATTCAGCTTTGTTTTGTACTGTCTTCCTCAGATCATGGACTGATACAAAATAATATCACAGTCATTTACAAAAATCAATTACAATATGATCTCAGTATTGCCATGTCACAACTGGACTGAAAAAGAAAAAACATAAATGAACACACGAGCTACTATGGCTATCCATTGTACCTGCTGGATGCCACAATTATTAATCTTTTTTCTTTATAACCCAGTTTTCCAGAGTCACACTAAGAGAAAACAATCTCATTTTAAATCCTTTTACAACCTATAGTATGATGTTATAACTCTATTAAAACATTCAAGCATAATGTAATTTACCACTATATATATAAAAAATTTTGCCACTGTGTGACACAGAGTGTTGGACTGGATGGGCCGTTGGCCTGATCCAACACGGCTTCTTTTATGTTCTTATGTTCACTAATAATTCTGCTCCCACTCTCTAATTTTCTATGGACAATCCTCAGATTGCAATAGGCAGTTGAACATCCTAAGGCCTCCTAACAAGTCGGTCATCACTATATTCCATTGTAGTAAGGAAATAATTAAAGAGATAAAGGGACAGAACCATTATAAAAAAAAACCAAGAATAATCCCAGACCTGGTTTAGGCCATTAACTAGTAAAGAGGCCTGTAATGAACAAACTGACCTAGAATATTCATACACAATGTGGTACAGAAACTACAAAAATCATTCCTGGAAGTAAGGATCTGGACACGGTGAGTTAATCAGCAATCTGATGTGCAAATCAGCAATCTATTGTCTTCTGTCTTCCTCATCAGCATCAGTTCCCATCCTTTTGCACACATGTGGGGATCTGCACAGGAACAGATGGAGATGGAAAAATCAGAGGATACCATCAACTGTTATTGCTGTATATATTGGTGTGATTTTATTATTGGGGGAGGGGGGTGGTATTTTTTAATATTTGTGTATGTGTGCATGCATGCCTGGAAGTCATGGTGGCTTCTGGAGATCACTACTGGGGCATTAAGGATGTTCAGAGAAATGGCTTGATACAGCCTGTCTCTGCTTCCCAGTCGTAGTATTCCATGGAGGTCCCCCTTCCAAGTAATACTGGTGAGGGTTGGCCCTGCTTATCTTCCAAGATCTGATGAGATCAGGCTTGCCTGAGCTGTCCAGGACAGGCATGTTGTTCTTATTATTAATGACTATTTGGATGTTTTAAAAAGTGGATTTTGTATCTAATGCTTCTTGTAACCTGCCCTGAGCCTGCTTGTGAGGTAGAGTAGGTTAGAAGCCCAATAAAATAAATAATTAAATAGATAGCAGCACTGATCTGTGATGTATTTATTCAATGTGTGCTTGACATGCAACAGACGTATGAATTTGTGCTAGCCCAGTCCCAGTCTAGGCCTCCTTCTGACCTTGAACTTATGAGTCATGCAAATGCTGAGCTTTCTTCCAGGTTGCTTAGCTGCATTCTATCTGTTCCCCATCTGCCTAGGTTGGGAGTATCCTAGCTAGACATTCAGCCTGGCAGTTACGTTTTCTGGTCTGTGAGGCAGATGGCTGCTTTAAGCTTTGTAAGGAGCAGGACTGCCAACAAGAAAATAACTACCTGGCCTACTCTTGTGCTTCTTATAGCAGGTCAATATGCAGAAGCCAGCAAATGAAGAGTTTTTTGTATGGAATTAAGTATCTCCTTCTGCCACTCAAGCTGTTGTGAAAAGCACGCGAGGATGGGACAGTAAAAACAAACACACACACCCAAAATTACTACTCTAGTAAGGGCAGGGAGCACAAGGGATTTCAGAGCAGGTAGGAGATAAAACAGCAAGGACCTGTGCTTGAATATATTCACTTTTAAAAGAACAAAGTAATTCAAAAGCATTTGTTGTGATTACTTTCTGCAGCCTTGTGTGCAACTCTTCCTCTGCAACATTTTTAAAAATCAGAAACAGCTTTTTGAGGCTGCAATCAGGAGTGGAGAAAGGGAATAGTCATTTAATTCTTCCCCCGTAAGCATTTTGCAGTGCACAATCAACCTCCTGAAGCTGCTTTTCCCCTTATGGGAGAAAGAGAGGGACCCCTGTTATTTTTACCCTGTGTGAGAAAAAGCAGCTTTAAGGTTTGAAACTGCATTATTTTATCTGCACAGCTAATCAGAAGCCCTGCCAGGCAAAAGCCTCCCCCTTCTAAAACATCTGGCGGGCACCTGGAAGGTGCTGATGGATGCCACATTGGGGACCTCTTGATTACAGCCGTATACTTGTGGTATAGATTTAATGCAAATTAATGCTCTCCCACCACCATGTGTTTGCCTTCTGAACACAGCATCCATGCTCATATCCATTGCATGCACATAAACTCCATCCCATGATCAGTGTTCCCTCTAAGCTAAGTTAGTGTGAGCTAGCTCACAGTATTTTAGCCTCTGGCTCACACATTTTTGCCTTAGCTCAGAAAAAAATGGCCCCAGAGCAAACTAATTTATGCAGTAGCCAAACTGCTTGCTTACAACTTTAATGCCAGTAGCTCACAAAGTAGAATTTTTGCTCGCAAGACTCCACAATTTACAGGGAGTATTGCCCATGATCATGAACATTCAAACACAGCATTCCCAATCCCATTCCTTTATGCATACAGTTTTGTAGTCATGTGGACTCCATGACCGTGCGAAGTAAACACACATAGATGAGGGGCAGTACCAATCAATGTTCCCTCTAAGCTGCAAAGTCTTGTGAGCAAAAATTCTACTTTGTGAGCTACTGGCATTAAAGTTGTGAGCTACTGCATAAATTATTGTGCTCTGGGGCCATTTTTCCTGAGCTAAGACAAAAATGTGTGAGCTGGAGGCTAAAAATCTGCGCGATAGCTCACACTAACTTAGCTTAGAGGGAACACTGGTACCAATGTGTTCCGGCGGGGTCAGCTCACTTGCTGCTGTCCTTCCTCCACATGTTTGGACCCTGTATATAATGTATAGGATATTAAGGCATACTCATTCTAACAAACATAGACAGGTTGGAGGAGGTGCTTGCTATTGTGAATCCCCCATCTCCACACGCGCACATTCATATTTAAAATGCCTGAAGAGATCTATCACCACCTGCTAACTGTATTACTGTCAATAGGAAAGCTACAGGGGTTGGTTCACAAACTGACAACCAACTATGTTGGATTCCTGCATTAATAGACAGGGCTGATGCCAGGCTTCTTGGCACCCTAGGCTGACAGGCCCCCCACCCCCAACTTCCTGTCCCTCCCCCCTGCCACTGCCACAGCCTCTGTCGCCTCCTTCTGTGGGGCCAGAGTGAAAGCTGGGAGACTGGGGGAAGCCCCCTCCCTCCTGGGTAATTTAAATCACATGGGAGGGTGCCCACAAGCAGCCATTGCCCTTCCCACACCAGTGAAAGGGCCTGCAAATCAGCTGGTCAGCAGCAGCATGGGAAGAGCAGCAGCTGTTCCTGGGTGCTCCCCCTTCCTAGCTTGCTCACTCCCCCCCCCTCTGCTGCTACTGCCCAGGAGGGAGGGGCAGCCCCCACCCTTCCAGCTTTCACTCTCTCACAGCAGCAGAGGGGGAGAGCAACTGCAAGCAAGTGAGTGAGGAAGGGGGAGCACCCAGGAGCAGCCGCTGCTCTTCCTGTGACCAATATAAAGGCCTCGCCAATCAGCTGACCAGCAGGCCCTCTCACTGGGGCAGGAAATCACCTGGAAAAGAGGAAGTGACTCCCACCCTCCCAGTTTTTGCCCCAGTGCAGCAGCAACTGCAGCCGTGAGTCAGGAGGGCACCCAATTTGGGGGACCCCAGGGTTGTGCCCTGGGCAACCACCTAAGGTCACCTAATGGCTGCGTCAGCCCTGTTAACAGAAGAGGGGGAAAGCTAGCCCTGCTGCAAGGCACAGCCAGGCGTGATCAAACACAGGAAGTTCAGGTGTGCATACCTACCTTCTCAAGGCGAGAAAACAAGGAAGGAAGTTAATAATGGTGGATTACTCAGAATGGAAAGAACAGTTAAGGGAGAACATTGTTCCCATTCCATAGTGATATTACGGGCAGAACACAATAAGTACTCAGACGCAACAAGCACAAACGTATCCCACAATGTAAATGACAGATTTGTTCCATTTGCTAGAGCAATGATAACAATTCATAAGAAACAACATGGTTTAGTGGTCTGAATGCTAGGCACTGACTGCGAAAAAAGCAGAAGCATGTTAGAGCACCAGCATTTGATTCAATCCTGTGATGACTACAAGTTCGCTCCTGTAAACGGCAAACCTGGCAAGGCCCTCAGCCCCCAAGCTAAATGTAGCTGCAGAGACTTTTGCAAGAGTCTTACATTTCAGAGCTTGCAGACATCTAGGTTTTTTCCTCCCCAAAGGGTATACAGTTTTCCCAACATGCTACAGCACTGAAAAACACAGAGAAACACAGAGACATGACAAGAAACTGTCTTATGCTCCATGCTTGCAGAATGACAACTCACTACAATGTGCTTCTTATCACTTAGTAAGATGATGAGCAATAAGCTTAGTAAACTGATATCACTTAGTAAACTAATAAACAACAAGCTTCTCCCCACCCCACCCCCAAGTAGTGCTAAGAGTTTGTATAGGCTCCTGCTTGTCTGTGTTTCTGATTTATACAACACAAAAAACTGTGGAAAATAACAATAAATCATGAAAATTACTTCAAAAATATAATTAATTTTTAAACACTACAACATCACATATTATTGCATATTAACAAGAATTCATGAATACAAGGTATAAAGTGCAGAGAATAAATTTTCAAAAATGCTTGCAGTTCATCATGTCCATTGCCGACTTAAGACGCTTGAAGACTATTCACCCGACTCCGCGGGACAAATAAAGTGCCAGTGTCAACCGTGTTGCAAATGCAGATAGTTCTTGTTTTTCAGAAAAAAATGTTTTTGATTTTAAGATGTTACTTTAGACTTTCATCCTTTAAAGAAGTTTGATATATAGTGGATAGTCATCAGCCTCTAACAGTAAAGCCTGCAATGCTGTTTCAAATGTCTTCATCTGAGAAACAGATTCCACTTATCAGCACCCAGCATACCACATTCCTGTGACATTAGCTCTGGAGAAAACCTTCAATTTGTCTGTGTTTCTGAGCAGAGTCTGAACATGTGATTTTAAAACGACACTTGGAAGAATATTAGAGCCCCTATATAGATGGATGCATGTCCCTGAAGAGGCTCTCTGATGGGTAATTTATTCATTGTCCTGCCATGGAGCAAGGAGAAGTTTACCACACTGTGTGGTGTCATAAAATGATTGAAACCACTCCATGCTAAGTGAGCACCTGGTAATTCATTTTCTGTATTCCTCTGTTTGTCCTCCTAGTTCATACACATAGGGCGTTTTCGCATTGACCTTATTCAGTAGCGACACCCCTCTTCAGTGCGCAGGATCTGCATGGATTTCGCATTCATTGCCACGGAGCACCCGGAAGAGCCGGAAAGTCCCGCGGCTTTTGCGGCGCAAACGGAAACCGCCAAAAAACAGTTTCCATTTGCGCCGCAAAAGCCACAGGGCTTTCCGGCTCTTCCGGGTGCTCCGCGGCAATGAATGTGAAATCCGCGCAGATCCTGCGCACTGAAGAGGGGCGTCACTACTGAATAAGGTCAGTGCGAAAATGCCCATAGCCTCACTTCAAACTGTTGCTCTGCTGATCTTTCTCCAACCATGTAAATGCTAATCCTCCTCCTAACAATAAGGCATGCTCACACAAATGTTGCCCGCACTCCTAATTCAGTATATTTCCAGGAAAGTATATTGTGAAGAAATGCATTTTTTTTCCCTTTGGGGGTTTGAAATGAGCAAAACCTTCACTCTGAGTTTTAAAACTCCCCCCCAAGGCAGAGAACAGACAGGAAGGAGAAAGTTAATTCAATTGCTTTCCAGACTTACCTCAGCCCACCTTCATACAAATGCTAATAGTTCTAGTCAATGGGATGATGAGCTCCCCCCCCCTTCAAGCAGAGAACAGAGCTTTGCAAAAATTAAATACTAGAGAGACTTCAGAAAGAAAATGTCTAGACCAAGGGTGGCCAAACTGTGACTCGGGAGCCACATGTGACTCTTTCACACATATTGTGTGGCTCTCCAAGCCTCCACTACCCCATAGGTCAGCTTGGAGAAGGCATTTCTCTCTGTAGATCACTTTTCCAAGCTAAGTCAGATGATGGCTTGGGCGAGGGACAGTGGCTCAGTAGCAGAGCATCTGCTTGGTAAGCAGAAGGTCCCAGATTCAATCCCCGGCATCTCCAACTAAAAAGAGTCCAGGCAAATAGGTGTGAAAAACCTCAGCTTGAGACCCTTGAAAGCCACTGCCAGTCTGAGTAGACAATACTGACTTTGATGGACCGAAGGTCTGATTCAGTATAAGGCAACTTCATATGTTCAAAGCCAGTTTGGTGAGGAGAGCCGGTTTGGTGTAGTGGTTAAGTGTGCGGACTCTTATCTGGGAGAACCGGGTTTGATTCCTCACTCCTCCACTTGCACCTGCTAGCATGGCCTTGGGTCAGCCATAGCTCTGGCAGAGGTTGTCCTTGAAAGGGCAGCTGCTTGAGAGCCCTCTCCAGACCCACCCACCTCACAGGGTGACTGTTGTGGGGGAGGAAGGTAAAGGAGATTGTGAGCTGCTCTGAGACTCTTTGGAGTGGAGGGCGGGATATAAATCCAATATCATCATCATCATCATCATCATCATCATCATCATCATCATCATCATCATCAATCTTCTTCTTCTTGGCTTAGAGGATGCATTCAAAGATAAAGTTGCTTTCTTTCTACCTTTCCTCCCATCTATTTGCCTGCCTGCCTGTCTTCTTGTCTTACAGCTCTCAAACTTCTGATGTTCATGTATTGCAGCTCTTAAACATCAAACATTTATTCTCTGTGACTCTTATGTTAAGCAAGTTTGGCCACCCCTGGTCTACAGAAAAAGCTTCTCTGGCCTGGCCTGAGCAGGTTGGTTTGTGGGTGGGAAAAAGAGTGATGATAAAAGAGTGAGGAGGAAGCTCTCTTTCTTTGAGTGCTGAGTCCATCAGAGCAGACAGATTTCTTATCTAAGGTCTGGAGAAGGCAAGCATTGTCCATGTTCTGGCCTGGAACAGCTGGAGGAAGCTTCAAGTAATGGTGACATTGTAACTTTCTAACCCAAAGGGTTAGAACATATTTTAACATCCGGTAGGGCTTGTATAGAGAGAGACATATGAACTTTTTAAAAAATAAATACTTTAAACTTTTGATCCCAGTAGTGTTTCTCTGTACCACATGGACCTCTGCCATCAGGCAGTTGGCAAGGGACTATTCCTCCAAGGGCAGTAAACTGTCCCTGCGGTGACCAGGCACTAGGCAGTGGGAGACACAGAGGCAAAACCTCAGAATTTGGAAGGGAAGCTGGGAGTCCTGACCCTCCCAGTGGGCAATTCCTGTGAAGGTCAGGTGGTAGTGGTGTGTTTCCTAAGAGACAAGGAAAAGCCTCTCCAAGTATTGAGGAAAACCTTGGAGGGCATGGTGAAATGGGGTCTGCAGGCCAGAGTAGGCCTGTTTCACCACAAACAAGAACAGAGGTCTTTTTTGTAGCAGGAACTCCTTTGCATATTAGGCCACACACCCTGATGTAGCCAGTCCTCCAAGAGCTTTCAGGGCCTGCTGTAAGCTCCAGGAGGATTGGCTACATCAGGGGTGTGTGGCCTAATATGCAAAGGAGTTCCTGCTATAAAAAAAGCCCTGGCCATACATATCTTTATACAAATAACTGGAAGCTTGCTATACAGAGTTTATGTAAGTTCAGTCTTCAAGCAACAGTGCTGGCACAGCAAGAGTGAAAGTGTGTGTATATATCTGCACATGGGATGCAGGGACTATGTACACATTATGGGCAGATAATATACATGAGTGTTATACAAAGACCCTCCCCTGCACAAGTTCATGGTCATTTTCCAGTTTAACTCCACTCACTTTCCCTGTATTCTCTCCCCAAAACACAAACTGTGCTGAACCAATTTCCTCAGATTGTTAAGGAGTGTTAACTCCACTTCATTCAAATCTGATTTAGGAGGAAACAAAAAGCAGCACAGGTTGTAGCAAGCAGCACCATGTCTGTACTGGCTTAAGGTTATAAAACAGCATTCAAAAAAGGGGCTTTCCAAATGAAGGAAGCATTTCAAAATACCCATGCCAAAATAGCAATATTGTGAAGCAATGCCGTGAGGCTCTTGTCACAAAGGAACAGGATTAGGCATCACTTTATGGCCATGTAAAATGAGACAGATCTTTTCAGCCCTCCCATGTCACTGGTAAGAATTAACATGAGTTTCATTCCCCCCATTGATCTCTATGAGACTTGATCCTATGCAAATTTCTGACATTTTATATTCTATGGAGCTGACTCCCAAATAACTGTACATAAAATCTCAGCCTTGAATAACATTCCTAGGCACAATTAAGGCCCATAGAATAAAGTCAGGTTGACTTCTGACTACTGAGTAAACATGCATAAAACTGGGGCTGCTAGACAGACATTAATTTTGGCTTGCTTGTGTCCATTGTTCTTAGCACTGAAGAGAATTTGTCCTGATCAATTGGTTATTACAATCCATGTGGCAGCTATGACCAGGACCACCTTTTACCAGCTTAGACTGGTTAGCCAGCTGTTTTTTTTTCAAGAGCAGAAAAGATCCGGCCACTGTGGTGCATGCCCCGGTTATTTACAGCTAGAGTAGATTACAGCAGTGCACTCTACCTGGGGAGGAGCTTCCCCAATCCCTGAAAGCCTAGAAAGAACACTTGCTGCCTTCCTCTGCCCAGCGTCCTCCTGGTCTGGGGGATTGGCGACCCTACCTTAGGCCAGTCTTCGTTCTCTCAGAACTCTCTCAGCCTCACCTAGTTCACAAAGTGCCTGTTGTGAGGAGAGGAAGAGTAAGTGGATGCAAGCCTTTTTGAGACTTCCTACGGTAGAGAAAAGTGGTGTATAAAAATATTCTCTTCTTCTTCTGATCTGTGAAATACCCTTCAACTTAAAAGCAGCTTGATCTATAGGAGCTAGCAAATGAAGCTTTTCATAGCACAGAGATATTGCCTAGGCGTCTGAATTTACTAAAGGCACAGGAGCATGGGCAAATACAAATCCTGGCAAACATAGGCAAGCAGAACCATGCATTTACAAGCTCCAACCTATAAAGTGTAAAAAAATAACCACAAAACGAACTCTGTGCTTTCAAGGTGCCCTAAAATAGCAGCATACCTCCTCAAAGAATAATCTATATATCTCGTACTTCTCTCATTATTGTGTCCTAGGCTCAAATGGGAGAACTGTTACTTATGGAGGGAACTGTTACTTTTGGAGGGAAGCCGAACAAGCCAGAGCTTGAACTCCACACCAGGGTTCCAGAGAAGGCCTAAGCATGCCCAATCAGGGGAAGGATTGAAACATAAGTAGCCAATCAACATCCAGGCTCATACTGTACCCTGATAGACCCTTAGGGCCCTGTAAATAGCCAATCCATGTAGATAGTTAAGGACCAATCAGAAGGGGGGAAGAATTGTATAAAGGAGCGGGAAGTTTGAACAGAGCTCAGTCTGTGTGTGTGTGTTCCTGAAGTAAAGCTTGCTGAAATCACTCTCCAACTCTGGTCTCTTACTGCGCCGATCCCAGTACATTACACTCACCCATAAGCTTTTCCTAACACACAGACTCCCAGCATAGGCACCTTCCGCCCACTGAAGTGCGCTGCCCATCGAAGACCAACTTGCTCAGTAACTTCCACCATATGCTTTTCCAGCTGAAGGGCTGCCTCCATTGCTTCAAGAGCTGTGCCCCAGACATCACATTCTGGCTTCTTGATATCATGCAGGAGGACATGGCCACCCCCCTGGCTCTGGAACTGACGCAGCTTGTCAGCAGGTTCCCACTCTTCACAAGACTGCAGCCAAAAGAATTCAGCAACGTGTCTCAAAGCAACATCACTGCGGTCAAAGTAGGAAGACATGGGGAGATAGATATAGCTGGCGTACAACTTCATGTTGACCATGCGGTTGATGGCTGCTTTGCAGTCGCTTTGGTGCTTCTGGCGGATCTGGGAATCCATGGCTGTGGTTTAGCTGGGAGGTTTGGATAAAAAGGCATCTGGTCCAGCTGGTGCAAAAAAAAAAAAAAAGATTCTATCAGCTGGCAGTCAGTGTCTCTCTGGATCAAAGCAAGGATTCTCAAGAATGCCAAGAGATTTCCTGCAGAGAGCAAGGTGGGGAAGAAGGCATTGGAGCTGTGTTCTGTTCAAACACTGTTGAAGACAGTTAAGTGTAGTGGTTAAGTGTGCAAACTCTTATCTGGGAGAACTGGGTTTGATTCCCCACTCCTCCACCTGCACCTGCTGAAATGGCCATGGGTCAGCCATAGCTCTCTCATAGGAGTTGTTCTTGAAAGGGTAGCTTCTCTGTGAGAGCTCTCTCAGCCCCACCCACCTCACAGGGTGTCTGTTGTGGGGGAAGAAGATAAAAGAGATTGTGAGCTGCTCTAAGACTCTGATTCAGAGAGAAGGGCGGGGTATAAATCTGCAGTCTTCTTCTTCTACTTCTACTTTGACCATGATAATGTTGCCCTGAGCCATGTTGCTGAGTTCTTCTAGTCGCAGTCTTGTGAAGAGCAGGAGCATCCTACCATATGGTTGGATTTACAACGTTTAATTGACCTCCACCTCAGATGTAAGCATAGGTAGAGAGGCAAAGATCATCACAGGAAAAGAAAAAGGAGCTCTTTGACACCTTGAAATAACAAAACATTTATTACTGTGCACAACTTTGCCGTCTGCTTGGTCAGATGCATGGAATTCCTGCAACTTCAGCTGGTAGATATACCCAACAATGTAGAGAAAAAAACTGAACAATGGACCCAAAAGATGGAAGGCCAGATGATACATCTAAAACCTCTCTACATACCGATGATAAGCAGCCCATTCTAGACAACAGCATTTCTTTCCTTCTTCTTTGATTATAGACACATCCTTACATGAAGTCAGTCTCTTATTGCAATACATCTACCCAGCAGCAAGAATAAACCAATATAGCCATACATCTAGATGTCAGCTCCAATCTCACATAATAGATGATTTTAACTACCCACAGATTGATTGGGTCAATATGTGTTCTGGTCGAGGAAAAGAGATTGAGTTTCTAGACGCTCTCAATGGCTGTGCTATGGAGCAGATGGTCACAGAACCTACCAGGGGCGGGGCGATCCTGGATTTGGTCCTAAGTAATGCCCAAGACTTGGTGTAAATGTGATTGCACCACTGGAGAGCAGTGACCATAACATTATTGATTTCACCATTTGTATAAATAGAGAGTTGCCCCAAAAGACCAGCACAACCACTTTTAACTTTAAAAGGGGTAAATTCTCTGAGATGAGGAGGCATATGAAGAGGAAACTGAAAGGAAAGGTAATACAGTCAAAACCTTTGAGGAAGCTTGGAGGCTATTTAAAACCACAATCCTAGAAGCTCAGATAAAATATATACCACAAGTTAGGAAAGGCACAAACAGGTATAAGAAAAGGCCTGCATGGTTAACAAACAAAGTTATGGAAGCTGTAAAAGGTAAGAAGGATTCCTTTAAGTGGTGGAAAGCTAGTCCAAGTGAGATTAATAAAAGAGAACACAGGCTGTGGCAAATCAAATGCAAGACTGTGATCAGGCAGGCAAAAAGGGACCATGAGGAGCATATTGCAAAAAACATAAAGACCAACAATAAAAATTTCTTCAAATATATTAGAAGCACGAAACCAGCCAGGGAGGCAGTAGGGCCCTTGGATGACCAAGGGATAAAAGGATTACTGAAGGAGGATAGGGAAATGGCTGAGAAGCTGAATGTACTTTTTGCCTCCATCTTCACTGTGGAAGATGAAAAGTGTTTGCTTACTCCAGAACTGCTAATTTTGGAAGGGGTGTTGAAAGACCTGAGTCAGATTGAGGTGACAAGAGAGGAGGTCCTACAACTGATAGACAAATTAAAAACTAATAAGTCACCAAGACCGTATGGCATACATCCAAGAGTTCTGAAAGAACTCATAGGTGAACTTGTGGATCTCCTGACAAAAAATATGTAATCTTTCATTGAAATCTGCCTCCATTCCTGAGGACTGAAAGGTTGCAAATGTTACCCCCATCTTTAAAAAGGGTTCCAAAGGAGATCCGGGAAATTACAGGCCAGTCAGTCTGACTTCAACACCGGGAAAGTTGGTAGAAACCATTATCAAGGACAGAATGGGTAGGCACATTGAGGAACACAAGTTATTGAGGAAGACTCAACATGGGTTCTGTAAGGGAAAATGTTGCCTCACTAACCTGTTATATTTCTTTGAAGGGTTGAACAAACATGTGGACAAAGGGGACCCAATAGATGTTGTTTACCTTGACTTCCAGAAAGCTTTTGATAAAGTTCCTCATCAAAGGCTCCTTAGTAAGCTCAAGAGTCACCGAGTAAAAGGATAAGTCCTCTTGTGGATCAAAAACTGGCTAATTAATAGGAAACAGAGAAAGAGTATAAATGGGCACTTTTCACAGTGGAAGACGGTAAGCAGTGGGGTGCCGCAGGGCTCAGTACTGGGTCCCATGCTCTTTAACTTGTTCATTAATGATTTGGAGATGGGAGTAAGTGAAGCGGCTAAGTTTGCAGGTGACACTAAATTATTCAGGGTGATGAGAACCAGAGAGGATTGTGAGGCTCTCCGAAGGGATCTGTTGAGGCTGGGTGAGTGGGCATCAACGTGGCAGATGAGGTTCAGTGTGGCCAAGTGCAAAGTATTGCACATCAGAGCCAAAAATCCCAGCTACAAATACAAGTTGATGGGGTGTGAACTGGCAGAGACTGACCAAGAGAGATATTTTGGGGTTGTGGTAGATAACTCACTGAAAATGTCAAGACATTGTGTGATTGCAATAAAAAAGGCCAACGCCATGCTGGGAATTATTAGGAAGGGAATTGAAAACAAATCAGCCAGTATCATAATGCCCCTGCATAAATTGATGGTGCGGTCTCATTTTGAATACTGTGTACATTTCTGGTCACCACATCTCAAAAAAGATATTATAGCATTGGAAAAAATCCAGAAAAGGGAAACTAGAATGATTAAAGGGTTGGAACACTTTCCCTATGAAAAAAGGTTAAAACGCTTGGGGCTCTTTAGCTTGGAGAAACGTCGACTGCAGGGTGACATGATAGAAGTTAACAGGATGATGCATGGGATGGAGAAGGTGGAGAAAGAAGTCCTTTTCTCCCTTTCTCACAATACAAGAACTCGTGGGCATTCAATGAAATTGCTGAGCAGTCAGGTTTGAACAGATAAAAGGAAATACTTCTTCACCCAAAGGGTGATTAACATGTGGAATTCACTGCCACAGGAGGTGGTGGTGGCTACAAGCATAGCCAGCTTCAAGAGGGGGTTGGATAAAAATATGGAGCATGGGTCCATCACCGGCTATTAGCCACAGCATTTTATTGGAACTGTCTAGGGCAGTGATGCTCTGTATTCTTGGTGTTTGGGGGGGAGGGGCAAAGTGGAAGGAAGAAGATGAAGATATATATTTATATTCTGCCCTCCACTCCGAAGAGTCTCAGAGCGGCTCACAATCTCTTTTCCTTCCCTCCCCCACAACAGACACCCTGTGAGGTGGGTGGGGCTGGAGAGGGCTCTCACAGCAGCTGCCCTTTCAAGGACAACCTCTGCCAGAGCTATGGCTGACCCAAGGCCATGCTAGCAGGTGCAAGTGGAGGAGTGGGGAATCAAACCCGGTTCTCCCATATAAGAGTCCGCACACTTAACCACTACATCAAACTGGCTCTCCGGTAGGGCTTCTAGCACCCACTTGTGAACCTCCTGATGGCACTTGGGGTTTTTTTGTTGGCCACTGTATGACACAGAGCGTTGGACTGGATGGGCCATTGGCCTGATCCAACATGGCTTCTCTTATGTTCTTATATGTTCATTCAAAGGACTAATTACATGATACCTTTCCCTGCGTTCACCCCATATCCTCAAGCAGACATGCAATGGGATTCCTGTGCTTGGAACTAAATCCTGCAGCAAGCAAGACCAAGGAGGGAGACACAGAAATGGGGGACATAAATAGCCCTGACCTTGATAGCTGAGGCAAGCCCAGTCTTATCAGATCTGTCAAGCCAGGCCATCCTGGCAAGTATTTGGATAGGACACCTCCAAGCAGTACCAGTGCCAGGATGCAGAGGGAAGCAAGCCAAAGACCTCTCGGAAAGATGCAGTTTTGCATCAGGGGAAACAGGGGACATGGCTTTTATTGAGAAAACGGCCCAGCAGTCCTGATCCTAACTAGGTCCCAAAGGGTGCTATGTAAGTTTTAAAAAACTCAACAGAGTGCTCCATACCCAGCATCTTGTATAGTTTGGCACTTTGTCTGTGATGTCTCTTATTTCTCAAAGGTCTGGATTTGTACAATAATTGATCAGGGATTAGCTGCCTAATTTCTCAGACTTCTGCCCTGAGTCTGTTAGAGGCTGTTTTAATGGCTGGCTGGTGCAATACTGGCTGGCCTAGCAAATCCCAATTTTTGCCTGCAAATGAGATTAGGCTTCCAGCGCCCTACGAATTCAAGAGACGTAATCTGATTTGCTCAGTTTCCTGGATCCTGTCATTCTAATAGGACAAAAAAAAAGTTTAATGCTTATTTAACCACTTTAGATTGTACATGCTAATGTTGCTGTTCTATATTTGTTTAAATTGGAATTCTAAACTATTTAGCTGCCTGTTTGGAGAGCTCAGAAAATTAAGCAGTGCTTCTGGTGCCCCCTAGTGAAAGAAGGAGGAAATTGTTGCCTGGCACTGAAACCCCTTCTTAAAGCTCAGCGTCATGTCGCAAGTGAAGGAGGAGATATCGGAAAGAGCTTTACAATATTTCTAGTAGGGAAAGTATACTTCAATAAAGAACATTTCATAAAATTTTAAAGAGCAGCATAATTGATCAAAATCTGGCCAAATTTGGAATGACACTGATTTAAAATTGATTTAATCTCATTTTTAAAATTAGACCCCCCCCACCACCACCACTTGCCTCCTATTGATATGATGAGCATGAAGGGGCTTAAAAGTGTGTCTACTACCCCTGCACAATTCATCCTTGGCAAAATGCTTTATTTACCACGCAGTCGTGGTAAATACCTACCAGTCGTGAGGGTAGCGGGAAGGGCTCATGGCAGCTGTAGACATCAGCCTTCAAGACGGAGTGCTGCTATAAGCATAAGTGCTGCCCTCCAGAGCCAGTTTGGTGTAGTGGTTAAGTGTGCGGACTCTTATCTGGGAGCACCGGGTTTGATTTCCCACTCCTCCACTTGCACCTGCTGGAATGGCCTTGGGTTAGCCATAGCCATCACAGGACTTGTCCTTGAAAGGGCAGCTGCTGTGAGAGCCCTCTCCAGCCCCACCCACCTCACAGGGTGTCTGTTGTGGGGGAGGAAGGTAAAGGAGATTGTGAGCCGCTCTGCGACTCTTCGGAGTGGAGGGCGGGATATAAATCCAATATCTTCTTCTTCGTCATCATCTGCCCTCCACTGGGGAAAGCAGGGAATTAGTTTCAAGTGGTCTTGAGGCTTTCAACCCATGAAATGTACCGTAATCCCCTTCCTTTTCAGGGCCCACTCAGCACTACAATCCAATTCTGAACCAGATCAAGAAGAGCTTTTAAAACATTAATTTCATTTTTATATCTATTAAAAGGCCTCTATCTATCTAAAAGGCCTCGTAAGAAAAACTTGCGGTGATCTGGATAGCCCAGGCTAGCTTGATCTCCTCAGATCTTGGAAGCTAAGCAGGGTCAGCCCTGGCTGGTATTTGGATGGGAGACTGCCAGGGAATAGCTGGGTTGTGACGTGGGGGCAGGTTTTTGCCCAAATAGGATGTTGGAACAACATCCTTTCCAACCCTACTATTCTGCCTGCTGGAGTAAAAGGCAAGGGCAAGTGGGAGGGCCCAGCGGTGGGATACTGCCCATCAAAAGCAGGCACTTGGCATGCTTAGCAGCAGATGCCACCCCCCAGCCTTGACCCCACCAGGACTTTTACAGGGTTTTTTAAAAATCAGCAAATAAGAAGAAGAAGAGGAGGAGAAGTTATCAGGTTCTCTGAATTCCCAGCTTTCATTTTAGACCCCCCAAAAAACAAGTTTCTGACCCCTTTGTTTGCAGAGATATAAGGGGGAAAGCTTATGTCAGCAACAAAAGGAGCTAGAGACTCCTTGTTGAAAACAAACCTGGGAATTCAGAGAACCTGATAATACAAATAGTTATATCAATATGGAACTGCCAAATAAAATACTCTACTTTGGTGGCAGTGGGGAAATGGACATTACAGAGGCAGGGAAAAGTCTGCTATATGATGATGATATTGGATTTATATCCCACCATACACTCTGAATCTCAGAGTCTCAGAGCAGTCACAATTTCTTTTACCTTCACCCCCCACAACAGACACCCTGTGAGGTAGGTGGGGCTAAGAGAGCTCTTACAGCAGCTGCCCTTTCAAGGACAACTCCTACGAAAACTATGGCTGACCCAAGGCCATTCCAGCAGGTGCAAGTGGAGGAGCGGGGAATCAAACCCGGTTCTCCCAGATAAGAGTCCGCGCACTTTACACCAAACTGGCTCCCATCTGGTGGGACCAGGAAAATATCAAACTTTCGCACCTGCACGTCAGGTATCCTGACTTTGTGGTGATCTTTCCCCAAACTTCAAAGCAAAGCAGGCTTGGGAAAGATCAGTGAAAAGCTGGAGGAAATCTGGGAGTTGTATAAATGCACCACTGTGCTATGGAGAAGCAGGGCAGAGGAAGCCTTCTTCCCAGTTACAATCCAGCTCAGAGAGGGCAGATATCCTGTGTAAGGAGGCAGATAGATGTAAGCAGAGTTCTCCATTTTCAGGATGCCACAACTATATACAGTCTGTGTCAGGCAGTAGTCTGGCCATTGCATTTTCCACTTATTAGAGTCCTCTGAACACTTTTAAAGGCAGCCTTGTGTAGAGCACATCACAGTAACTCAACTTAGATATGATTACCGCAAAAGCCCCCCTACACACAACTTCCCTTTCCTTCCTTACACACTGTCTCACTGACTAAACTAGCAGAGACTTACAGCTCTTAAAAAGTGATGGAAAAACCAAGGTAGTCAGACAAGCAAGGGTCTGCGATGATAAAGCTGACCCAGCCAGTGCTCATAGCATGAAGGAGGACTGAGTTGGCTGCTATACTCCTTAGCAATGTGTGGGGAAGGCATACGACTCTTCCTTCAATGGGAATAGTCCTCTGGCATTCATAATCCCTCTGTATGTGCATCACTCAAACACAGGCAACATTTAAATCTTTGGCATTAATTTGTTTTATTGTTTCTCTTCTTTCCCACCCTTCCTCAAAGGAACTCAGGGCAGCACAAGTCATTCTCCCATCTTCCCTTTTATCCTCTGCATTTTGTATAACTTCATAGTACCATGTCTGACAATCCTTGTCAAAAACTAATTCTAATTTCTCAACACAATGCAGACACTTATGCTTTTTAAATTTTAAATGGATACTTTCCTCTATTTATATTGCTTTTATTTTTAGAATAGAAGGAAAGAGCCCAAACCTCCATTGCCACCTCAAACCACATAAATCTTGAAGGGGGCAAGTGCCTATGACAGAAGTAAAGAGCACCCTGTTTCTTAGACTAAATGGCACAGGAAATCATCAAGAGATCAAAGATAAGCAGCTCACTGGATGCCTCAACATGATTTCTCACATGTAGAGGATCTGCTTAAAAGCCTAGCATACTTAGCGAAGCTGGATCATTCTCCCCAGTTTGTGGATCTCCCGCTCCTTCTAAGGCCATTTCTTGGCCACTTCTACTGTTGCAAGCAGACCTGGAGAAAGATGCCCTGTCCCTTTAATAGAGTCCTAATATGTGGAAATAGGCAGTTGAAGCTTTGCATGGCATCTAAGTATCTAATATCACCTGGCATTTGTTTCCAATTGAACTGACTGATATTGCAGTCCTAGCTTCCCTGAATGGATGTTCAGAACACAAACCAGAAGTAACATCAGAAGCAGCCCTAGGACAGATCAGAGGCAACAAGGATCTCATTGTTGTACAGCACAGGTTGCCAGACCCTCTACAAGTTCTCCTGAAGAGGAGGCAGAGCAATGTGCAAAGATCAGAACTAGACAACTAGCAGCATGCAGAAGCCAATGAGGATGACTCAGTTTTGCGGATGCCTCCAAGCAGATTTCTACTCTGCCATTATTGTTTGGAAAAAAACAAGTCACCTAATAGATAGGGCCAGCACTTGGGAGTCAGTGTGGTAGGTGGAGGCCTAGGGCGCCACCTCACCGTGGGGACAGGCGGGCACCCCCTCCTCGTCCCCACTCGCGCTGACCCTGACTCTGCCTTGGAGTGAAGGAAGAACGAGGCAGCCCCTGACCAGCTGCCTCCAAAGAGGGAGAGGGCTGGGGGGGGGGGGAGTGGAGCGAAGGAAGAACAAAGCAGGCAGTCCCTGTGAAGTGGGCAGGGGGTGCGCCGCCGTGATAACATCACTTTTGGGTTGTCATCGCACCCCGTGAACAAAGCTCGCATGGTTGGAGTGGGGGGGAGGGGGGCGCCAGCGCGGGTTCTGCCTAGGGCAGCGGAACCCCAAGTGCCAAGCCTGCCGATAGATGACTGTCACTACTCATGTTTTTTTGACAGGACCATTCGTAGAATGATTCTAGGATTGTGAGTATTTGTCAAATTTTACACATGTATTTACAAGAGAAGAGACCTACAGAAGGGCAAATGTAGCACTGGTAAACCCAGATTATTGCTATACCTATTCAATGCTATGTGATAGGAAGGCTAGTCTATGGGGGTAGTCTGTCTCTCCCATTGTCACCGCTGAAACAGGAAGGGGCAGCATCATAAACGACAGTGAATACTTAAAAACAGGAATGGTGTGAAAAAAAAACACTAACACAAATTGGGGTCAATCACTCCTGGATCGGCTGCAAATTAACAGTCAGTTGAGCATTTGCTATGTGGTGTAGAAGGTCAGTCAGACTAATTAAGTAGGAATGCAACCAACCTTAAATTGTGTAAAAACAACCATGAAGTCCGACCATAAGTACATACATTCAAAAGTGAACCGCACCATAGCTGCTTTTTATTTACAGATTACAGAGACCCCTTCTCAGCTTTGCATTCACTGGGAGGCTCTTGAGCAAGTAACAGTTTCTTCTCAATTTCACAGCTCTAAAAATGGAAATAATTGCCACCTGCCTTATAGGAAGCTTATATTTTTGCAGGAATATAGCTGTATTAATTACCCTTAACAGCAGCTCTAGCTACAAATGCCTCAAGCCTACCAAAGGTATTGGCTATATGGCCTTTATTTTTAGTCCCACAGGCAATGCCCAAACAGTGAAAGTCCAAAAACATGCCACTGGTGAAAATTCTTGACAGTTATGAGGGGGGAAATATCCTTATCTGACATCAACAAACTGGAGCATTTGTAAGATGGTATTGTGTATTGAAACCTTAGTAATGTAACATTGTTTGATTCTTTGGGGTTTCATTAAGTTACCAGTCAGAGCTGGACAGTGGTTTGTGCCTCTGTATCTTTATTTCTGGTAAGCAGAAATTCAGTAGGCTGAACATTCCCTGCCTTAAATACACATTGAAGGGGAAAGTCTTCACCTGTTGAATTTCTCCTTAGCACAGGAACCTTACCAGGAAAGAGTGCTGACAGTCCTAGATTTTATCTGTATTTTCACATTCTCTTTTCCTGTTTGATTTATTGTCCTGTCTTTCAGTAAAGTGGAAGGAAGGGAATACACATGAACGGAGAATTGTGAGATGTGGGGTTTCCCACTGGATGATGGTGGAGGGTGCCAGGGCAGCTGTCTGGAGCAAAAATAGTAGCCTGAAAATCAAAGGAAGGGTAGGGAGCCAATGGTGCGATTCTCCAGCTGTGTCCTGCAGCAAATGCCAGTGGTGAAAGGGTACCAGAAATGCCATTCCACCACAGGCACTCCAAGCCATTTTAAAATAACAGTAATGACAGCTAACATTTATACCCCAGGCTTCATTCCACACCTGTACACCAGGATGACATAATTGCACTGACAAATCATCTGCTTTTGATACAAGTAGTAAATAGACCCCCACACATTATTAATGAAGGGGGCTTGAACAGTGACGTCACCGGAAACGGTGTCAACCCATGCATAATTAACAAAAGGGGCGTGACCAGTGACATCACATCCGGTGACATCACTGGAAACGGCAAAATCTGGGCCATGACCCCAATGACATCACCCAGATCATGACGCCAGAGTCATGTGACCGGAAACTGCATCAAATGGAGGACGGAAGTGACCCATTTTGGGGGCGTCTCCATGATGTAGACACCCCGCATATTTAATTAAGCGCCTTCCACCAGGAGGTGTCCTGTCTAGCCCCACCCCCTTGTGACCTAGCCCCGCCAATCACCATCTATGCCCCATCATGACATAGCTGCCCCGCATATTAATTAATTAAGCACCTCCTGCAGGAAATGACCTTACTGACTCTCACCACGTGGCATAGCCAGGCCAATCAGCGTCTTCGTCCACCCCGCTGTGACATAGCAACCCTGCATATTAATTGAGCAGGCCGGAAATCACATGTGTAGCCCCCTCCCCTGCCCCCTTCTCCAGTGCCACCCACTGCAGTGTCATTGAACTTCCGCCTGTGGCACCCCACCCCGGAAAATGGAGGCTGCCACTGAGAAGGCCTGAGTAGGTCCGTGTGACCCCTCTAACAACACGCTCAGTCACCCCTGGCTGTGCCCCCCCCAGCCCCACCCCCACCAGGTTATTTTAGGAAAGAAGCCATTTGTGCTTGAACACACGTGTGCAGGCTCTTGCTGAGAACATGGAAACTCCACCCAGACCCTTGGTACTTTCCAGTCCGCCGCCATTGGTGAGACAAAATTTTAAAAGGAGATATGTGAGCAGGTCTGAGGATGAAGAATTTGTTCCAGCAAAGCTCCATTTCCCAGGGCCTGTTTTTGACAGAGACACGCATTAGTATGGACAGCAGGGAAATAACAGCTGACATGCTAGCTAAAAATGGCATTTCCCAAATTTTGCAAGGCCAAAGCTCCCTGCTTCTCCAGGTGTATAATACATGTGCCTTAAGACCTCTTCTTCATCAACTGCCCCCATCATTGCCCGCTTAACTCAGAAATGATCACACAAGGTTATAAAACAAATGTCTTTATTGTAACAGAACTACCTCTTCCTCTTATTATTCATTTTATTCTTCTTTTTATTGCCACACTGGGTAACTTTGGTACAGAAACACGACACACACAATAGATTCATGTCAACAGGGTTACCGATGTGAAGATTACTGAAAACCTGGAAAAAATTCTCATCAAGCTGTCAAAATAAAATAAAAAGAATGGCTCAGTGAAAAAGTCCATCACCCACCTTCATTATGCACCCATTCACAAACACTGCTTTACCTGATTACCTGTGAGTTTGACACCACGTTCTCTTGTTCCATGGATTAATTTAAAACCTCTTCATTTTCACCCCCTCTGGAGTTTCTTCATCATATTCAAACTGCTCAGCAGGGTCCCAGTAAATACACCACAGCAGGTTGGACATTCCCAAGTCCATCTCATCTTCAGGGCGACTGGAAAGTGCCATCCACACATCATGCTGGCTTCCCCGTGCAGGCATCATCGTGTTTTCTGTTCTGCCATTTACCTCTGGAGTTGCGGAGTGCTCGGACATCTCCACAGCCTCATTGGAGACCAGGTAAGTACAGTGCATAGGGACAACTCCTCCAAAGTACACAGTAGATGCAGAAGGGATGTCAAATACCAGCTGCCTGGCAGAAGCACCAATGCTGTTGAAGCTAGGCCTCCCCAATGGCGGTGGTGGTGTGAATACCTGAGACCTGGCAGGAGTTTCCATGTTCTCAGCAAGAGCCTGCGCATGGGTGTTCAAGCACAAATGGCTTCTTTCCTAAAATAACCTGGTGGGGGTGGGCCCCAGCCCCCCCAGCCCATTTGCTATTGGCCAGGGGTGACTGGGTGTGTTGTTAGAGGGGTCACACGGACCTACTCAGGCCTTCTCAGTGGCAGCCTCCATTTTCCAGGGTGGGGTGCCACAAGTGGAAGTTCAATGATGCTGCAGTGGGTGGCGCTGGAGAAGGGGGCAGGGGAGGGGGCTACACATGTGATCTCCGGCCTGCTCAATTAATATGCAGGGTTGCTACGTCACAGCAGGATGGACGTAGACACTGATTGGCCTGGCTACGCCACGTGGTATGAGTCAGTAAGGTCATTTCCTGCAGGAGCTGCTTAATTAATTAAATATGTGGGGTAGCTACGTCATGGTGGGGCATAGATGGTGATTGGTGGGGCTAGGTCACGTGGGGGTGGGGCTAGACAGGACACCTCCTGGTAGGAGGAGCTTAATTAAATATGCGGGGTGCCTACATCATGGTGGCACCCCCAAAATAGGTCACTTCCATCCTCCATTTGACACAGTTTCTGGTCACGTGACTTTGGGGTCATGATCTGGGTGACGTCATTGGGGTCATGGCCCTGATGATGCAGTTTCCGGTGACATCACCGGATGTGACGTCACTGGCCATGCCCCCTTCATTAATTATGCATGGGTTGACACCGTTTCTGGTGCCGTCACTGGAAGTGATGTCATTGGCCACGCCCCCTTCATTAATAATGCGTGGGGTCTATTTACTACTGATGCACAACCTTCCGTGATGCACAGGCACTAGTTAGTTGTGCAGGTTCAGGAAATGAAACAGACTATTCTGTGTCAACATAGCTGTGCTAATCAGAGCATGCATCTTACTCTGTTTTATAAAGAACTGGATGCTCTGCAGGACACAAAAATCATGTACACTGACAGTCCTGGGAGGACAGCTCCATCTCTAGGTGAGAAGAAAGGAACAGGGGGAGAGTGAGAAGCTGGGAAAGGGAGAGCCTCACCTCTTCTCTCTATATATGCCTAGCTGAAGGGGACCAGAGAAGATCTCTTACAGTATTACACTGATAAAATTCCATCAACTGGAACATCTTTGGAGGTTGCACGTGGCATGATTCCGATTCACATGGATGGGAAGAGTCCAAACTGAATAAACTTTTCTCCACAGATCATGTCTCATGAGTCATACCTCAGGCACCAAGCCAAGGTAGAAGCCAGAAGTAAGCTGAGTGCTAGGGGAGACTGTGATTATGATAAGTTTTAATGGACTTGGACCAAGACACATTACTTTTTCTTTTTGCTCTGATGAAGAAAGAGTATGTTTGCTTCTCTTGGGCTGGTCTTGCAAACAGTTCAATAAGTGCTTAAGTGGTGATATGGTACATCCTTGGAAATATGTTTCTACAGTAGGTTAAACATATGTTAAGCAGCAGTCTGGAGCCATTCAAAAGCCCCATTTGATGTGCGCTAATTCAATGAAAAGAATCCGCTAGTGTTGTCTGCTATATATAAATAACAATTAATTATTTAGTGCATTTTTATCTCACCGTTCCTCCCAGGATCTTAGGATAATACAGATGGATATCCCCATCTACAGTTTAACATCACAACAACCCTGTGCGGTAGAGTTCTATCGGAGAGAGAATGACTGGTCTAATGTCATTCAGTAAATGTAATGGCAAGTTAGCGTTTGAATCTGGGTCTCCACAGTCTTTTCCCTACATTCTAACCACTAATATGAACTGACCTGTAATTTTTGAAGGATAGGAATGTTAGCTGGAAGACACCTGCACTAAGTGGTACACCTGTAGATGTTGTATATGATTGCAACAGAAACATGTATCCCATTCCTGACTGTTTAATCTTTAAGCAGCCTGGGTTGCTACTTCTCCCTGCTATATATAGATTTGGCAAAACCTCAGGTGGCCTACTGAATAGTGTATGAAACAGAAATATTTGTAGTTATAGCTATGTCAGGAATGAAAATCCAGAAATCCTGGATCTTCATTCGTTCATACTAATGGATTATTTCCTAAACCAGAAAAAAGCAGGCCAGGCCACTGAGGCTTCCCACCTTCTATTTAATGCAAGACAGAAGTGCAATTTGGGACATTTTTTAAAAACCCACAGAAGGGAAGAAGGGAGAAAATCTACTCAGACCGCTTGCTTCTTGCCAACTTCTTTTTTCACCTTAGAAATCAATAGGAAGGCTGTTAAAAGAGAGTGAAATCCCTGATGTTCCCAGAAAATCTGTAGAATAACTGAAAGCAAAATACTAATAGCTATGCATCTAGATGGACTGATAAGCAGCCTCAGCATTCCATCTTGATAGGACTGCCAAGCCCCTGGTCCAGGCGGGGGTTCCCCACATTGGGCTGGTGGGGGGAACCTCCCCCTACATCACCGGCGCAATGACGTCACCCGGAAGTGATGTCATCACGCAGGCGACGTCATGCGGCGGCCACTCTAGGCATTTCCGGGGAAACTCTATGGTTTTCCCTGGACACTCTAGCCATTTGAAAGGGAAAAGCTCTATGTCAGGGGTGGCCAATGGTAGCTCTCCAGATGTTTTTTGCCTACAACTCACATCAACCCCAGCCATTGGCCATGCTGGCTGGTGCTGATGGGAGTTGTAGGCAAAAAACATCCGGAGAGCTACCATTGGCCACCCCTGCTCTATGGCACCATAGATTTTTCCCCTCCCAAATGGGTAGAGCGTCCGGGAAAACCATAGAGTTTTCCTGGAAATGCCTAGAGCTGCCAATCACAGTGTCACTGGTGCGATGACATCACTTCCGGATGACGTCATTGCATCTCGCATGCACAAAAGTCCCCCGCCAGAGGACACGGGGGACTTGGCAACCCTACATCTTGCCCATGGTATTCTAGGTGCCCCAGTCACAATGCTCAGGCATCAGTATTCAATCAACTGAAACATGGGGCACAGGAAGGGCTGGAGAGAAATGGCCTTGCATCCAGAAATAAGCATCTATTAAGATTGATCAGCTCATGGAGACAGTGGTTATGTTGTGTGGAAAGACATGTCCCACAGAATCACTTACCCTGCAAGAGATGTCATGAAACAAAGGTGGTCTCTCTAGCTAAGATTTCCCCATCACTTTTGTAATTCTGATGAGCTAGCAGCAAAGGGGGGCAGGAAGTACAGGAATCAAACCGGTTCCACTTATGTTACCCCTCCCCCCAAAAAACCCCACAGACCCTGATATCTGGAAATCAAATGTTTCAGTTGTACTTACACTTCTTCATCACATAAAATGCTGCCTCTGAGCAGCAGCAAGCTCCATTTATAAACCACCATATACAACCATTGTCAGGAATGGTGGCTCTAATACAGCTGAAGTCAGTCATTACTAAATTCCATGGAAACCAATGGAATGTGCTAGTCATGACTAACTTTAACACAATTGCTTTCAGAGGTGGGAAAAGCTGAAATCCTGTGCACATTAAAAACTCTGAGTAAGAAGGACTGGGCTGAAAAACCCATTTTCCATTGTCCACTTACCTATTCAGTTTGAAGTTCTTGGTGAACATGCTTAAAATTGCTAGTGATAATCAACATCATTTGGATTGGTGCCAAAGAAGTTAACAGCCCAATCCATAGGCTTAGAAGGCTCTCTTTAGAACTGCACCGTAAGCACACCTTGGAATGTTTCCTAAAAACCTTTTAGAGACTAGTTCAGTTCAGCTCAGCTTTATAACTGTCAGCGACCAGATCCAGCTGACATTATAGAGACTAATAAAGGTGTACCAGTCATATTTTTGATTGCCATTTGTAGTGTGGGAACCCTGCTAGTGCTCACCCCATTTTCTGTTGGTGGGACAAGTGGTGGTGGTGGTGGGGGGTAGATGGGAGGGCTGCAACAGCATCCTGCAATGCTGTGAAGTCACTTCAGGTTCCATAACCAGTAGGGACATCAATGCACCGTAGGATACTCTGTGTTTATATTAAGTGCTGTCAAGTCACTTCTGATTTATGGCAACCCTATAAATTAATATCTTCCCAAACATCCTATTGTTAACAGCCATTCTCAGGTCTTGCAAACTAAAGGCAGTAGCTTCCTTTATTGAGTCATGCTGGGTCTTCCTCTTCTCCTGGCTGCCTTCAACTTTCCCCAGCATTATTGTTTTTTTCAGGTGACTCTTGTCTTCTCATAATCTGACCAAAGTACAATAGCCTCGGTTGAGTCATTATAGCTTCAGGCTTTATTTGATCTAGAACCCACTGATTTGTCTTTTTTTGTGGTCTACAGTATCCATAAAACTCTCTTCTAACTCTACATCGCAAAGGAATCCACTTTCTTCTTGTCAGTTTTCTTCCATGTCCAACTTTCACACCCATCTATAGTAAGAGGGAATTCTATGGTGTGAATTAACTTCGTACTGGTTACCAGCAACACATGCATACCCTTCGGGGCGGGCTTGCCCACTAAACAAATTAGGCAGTTGCCTAGGACACCAGGAGGGTGGGGGTGCCAAATTGGGCTCCTCCCCCCCTCCCGGTGCCCCAGGCAAGCGCCTAGTTTGCTTGCCTCCTCCGCCTGCATGCGCGCCGCCATTACTTCTGTCACCGCCACACCTATCCACCCTTTCCTGAGCCATGCTCTGAACCACCCCCCCCACCCCTTCCCTTCCCATTGCCACCCACCCGAGCGATCACAGCGTGCTGCACTGGAGCCCTGCCAACTCTGACAACGCGTGCATCTTATCTTTAGTAGAATGCACTGGCAAAGGCTTGGCTCCCCCTCCCTTCTGGTTCTAAAAATGGAGGGGGGGGGAGTCTCAGTACATTCTTCTAAAGATAAGATGCATGCTGCATCAGGGCTGGCAGGGCCCCAGCGCAGCACTGTAATAGAGCAGGCGGGTGGCGACAGGATGGGAAGGGGAGGAGGAGGGGGTGGGGGGTTTCTCAGCGTGGCACCTGGGGGGTGGGATGGAGTGCAGCACTGCATTGCAGTGCCATGGGGGGCAGCAGCAGGGGGCAGCGGCAGGGCGGAAGCAGCAGGGGGGTACCTGCCTAGGACGTCACCAACCCACAGGCCAGCGCTGATATCCTTAAGGATCTTTTCTAGGTCCTTCGTGGCTGTCTCAATTTCCTTCTGATTTCTTGGTTGCAGTCTTCCTTTTGGTTGATGATAGAGCCAAGGAACAGAGGAACAATTTCAATTTCTTCATCATCAGTCTTCAAGTTGTACAATTACCCAATAACCATTAGTTTTGTCTTCTTGTTGCTTGGGGGTATTTGTGTGTCTGTACCTGGAAGTCATGTCAACTTCTGGTGACTGACTCCTACTGGGAACCTGGAGAATATTTGTCATAGAGGTGGCGGAATAGAGCCTGCCCCTGTCCTTTCAACCGGGTATTTCAAGTCTCCCATCCAAGTACTAACCACAGTCAACTGTGCTCAGCTTCTGAGGTCTAATGAGTGTGGGCTTGCCTGGGCTATCCAGGTCAGAGCCACTTTTGTCTTCTTGATGTTCAGCTGTAATCCTGCTTTGGCTTTCTGCTTTAAACTTCGTCTGTGATTGTTTCAAGTCTTCACTATTTTCTGCCAGTAATGTGGCAGAAATCTACATATCTCAAATTTGTTTATGTTCCTTCCATCAGTTTCACTCCACTTTCATCTAAATCTAAATCCACAAACCAATTGCCCTTTCACCACACCCCCTCCAGCCTAGAAATAGCAGCTCTCCAGCAGCCCTGGCCTCACTCAATGCACAGCAGCCAAGAAGGTCAGAGCGCCTGCTCCGGCTGCAACGCCACTGAGGATGTTCTCCGCAGCTGAGAACGAAACGTCTGGAAGAAAAACTTTCTCCAGTAGAACACGGCACTTGAGCCCGAAAGATTCTACAAACACTAATGATGTTACCAGCCGTGAAAACCTGAAATCTTTGATAATTTAGCTTTCCTTATGATCTGTTCTGCATACAGAGTGAAGAGGCTGGGAGATAAAATGCATCCTCGCTGACACCCTTGTCAATTGGGAGCTATTCTGTTTCTCTGTATTTTGTCCTAACAGTAGCCTCCTGTCTGGAGCTTTTCATGATCCACACAGTCAAAAGCTTTGCTGTAATTTATGAAACACAAACTGGGTTTCTTCTAAAATTTTCTCATATGCTCCAATGTAAATTTACAAGATGATCTCTAGTGCCTCTTCCTTTTCTGACTCCACCTTGAACATCCAGCTGAACAGTTTAGGATGCCATAAGTCCTGCCCCTACCAGTTTCCCAGTGGTTGCCAACCAATGTCTCCACTGAAAGACAAGCTTAATGTCTAATCTGTACATAATGGATGGAGTTTGGAAAGACAGGTAGCCTTGATTTATGTGTATGCATGTGCATGTGCATTGCACACAGGGAAGAAATATATATTCACTACTGTTCAGACCCTTTAAAGCTGCATAGGAAATGTGCATTGCAGAACCAGAGAGAGGAACACACAGGCATCTAAAAACAGAATAAGGTAAAAGCAAGAGGTACACAATTATTCTAGTATATTGATAGTTTGTATTTTGTATACCACTTCAGTTGCTTTAACAGAGCAGCAATACATTTGTACAAGTTATATGTATAAATCAATTATAAATGTCAGTACCAATATAAATAAAACACTGCATAGAAATGGGGCAGCCTTGCTGCACTTCTCCATTTTTAGAAAGAAAAAAGCTAGAGTGCCATCCTGGAATAGTGCAGTAGAGTGTAATACTGAGCCACTTGTTTCGTTGTTTTTTGCATTGCCACAGCTGACTTATGGTGACCCCATGGTGTTTTCAAGGAAAGAAATGTTAACAGGTGGCTTGCCATTGCCTGCCTGTGTACCGACTCTGGTATTCCTTGGTGATTTCCCATCCAAATATTTGACAGGACTGACCCAATTTAGCAGCTGAGATTTTATGAGACTGGGCTATCCAGGTCAAGGCATTGAGCCACTAAAGCCTCTTTAAAAGGTTCAAAGGCAGAGGGACTTGTCTGTTGTCCCAGCCATCTTCCACCCCACACCAACAGTAGCGATGGAGAGGATTGCGGGGAGAGGAACTTAATTTTTATAGGGACACAGAGTAGCACATTCAGCACTGATGTTGTGCATCAAAAATACAACCTTTTGTTGTACTTTTGTACAACAAAAGATGAACTTGTGGATCTCCTGACAAAAATATGTAATCTTTCATTAAAACCTGCCAGTTTGATGTAGTGGTTAAGTGTGCGGGCTCTTATCTAGGAGAACCGGGTTTGATTCCCCACTCCTCCACTTGCACCTGCTGAAATGGCCTTGGGTCAACCATAGCTATTGCAGGAGTTGCCCTTGAAAGGGCAGATGCTATGAGAGCTTTCTCAGCCCCACGCACCTCACAGGGTGTCTGTTGTGGGGGGAGTATATATAGGAGATTGTAATCCACTCTGAGTCTCTGATTCAGAGAGAAGGGCGGGATATAAATCTGCAGTCATCGTCTTCTTCTTCTTCATTCCTGAGGACTAGCAAATGTCACCCCCATCTTTAAAAAAGGGTTCCAGAAATCTGTGAAATTACAGGCCTGTCAGTCTGACTTCAATACCGAGAAAGTTGGTGAATACTGTTATCAAAGAGAGAATTAGTAGGCACATTGATGAACAAAAGTTATTGAGGAAGACTCAACTAGGGGTGTGCAAAAAAAAATTCACAATTAATCAGATTCGGAAATATACGGGGCCAAAATATTTGGAATACCATATATTTCCGAATACCGGTATTTGGAATAGCCATATATACTGGATGGCAAAATACTAAATGGCAAAATAGGGTATATTGGAAGCCACCTGGAGGGGAGGGGGTTTGAGGGAGAGCCCCCATATTTGCAGGGGACCTGCAGGGGACTCCCTCCTACAAACTCTCCAAGTTCCAAAAAGATTGGGCCAGGGGTTCCCATCCCTCTTTGGGTGCCCCTATCCCACCATTATATCCTATGGGCCATTGAAATCAATGGCAACAGAGCATAATCAGAGGCTACTGGGGGGCAGGGGGTTTGAGGGAGAGCCCCCAAAACTGCATGGAACCTGCAGGGGACTCTCCCCTACAGAACTCCCAAGTCGCAAAAAGATTGGGTCAAGGGATCTCCGTCTTTGGGTTCCCCAAAAGGCCCATTGCCACCAATACTGGAGAAAGCCCGATTAGCCACTTCCTCCACTATAATTGCTGTGGGGAAAGTGGCTCTGGCCAGAGGGAGGCTTGAGGGAGAGGCCCCAAAACTGCAGGGAAGGTTCAGAGGACTCCCCCGCATGCAATCCCCCTGGCCCCAAAAGACTGCACCCATCTGTGGGCACCCCAAAAGGAACACTATTCCCAATGGTGAGAAAAAACCAATTAGAGCCACTTCCCTCGCTGTAATTATTATGGGAAAAGTGGCTCTGGGGAGCAGGGGGTTTTGAGGAGAGCCCCCCAAACTGCTGTGCAGCTTCAGGGCACTGTCCCACACAAAATCCACGCCAAAAAAAATTGGACCAGGGGCTCCAGTTCCTGGGGCACCCAAAGCCAAACCTAACTTCACACCAGAGAATCTCTGTAAGACCCAAATGCACTACATACATCTATCTACTCTATGAACCCTGCTGGCCTGGAACCAATATAAACCCAGTTGCCAGCGTCACTGCCACACAAAACACAATCTGCTCAAGGTCTACTCTGCAGACCTGGCTGCAGCAAACCCATATGCCAGCTCTCCAGCCCTGCCCCAAACAACGCAGGGAGAGCTGGCCAAGCACAACAGGCATGCTGGTTCTGCGTCTCTCACCCAGATGCCAGCTTCCCTGCCACAGAACACACAATATACAGATGCCAGCTCTCCAGCCCTGCTCCTAACAACACAACTCTCAAACAAGAGAAACGGTGGACCACACCTAGCTCCACATCATTCTGTATCTGACACAAAGCAAGAAGCATTTAGACTTACCTTGAGTGATGGATGGTTGGCTGATCCAGGCTCTTTTACGTTACCCAGGGTGCACCATGAGGAGGTGAGCCAGTGTTGCATCCCAAATGAGGAAGATCATTGGGAGGGCCTCAGATTCTGTGAGAGGAAGGGAACCATTCCTTCTCTCTCAGCTCAGCAGCAACACACCGGCTATCACTGTCCCATTAGAGGGACCTCAGCATTGGTATGGCTGCTGGCTGCCTGTCATCATCACTGGCACCTCCCTCTTCCTTCCTCCTGCCCCTGAAAAAAACACTGGGTTATTCTGGCTGGGCCTGTGGGTGCTGTCGGTTACAGTTGGGGGCTGCAATGGCCCTTTCAGTATTATTAGGCATGTGTGGATGGGGACTGGGGAAATTTGGATTGCTTTGCAGATTTTAAACCAGCATTCACTTTTGGTTTGTGAATGGATGAGGGGGTGCACTGCCAATCAATTTGTGAGTGAGTTTTTGGGCTGTCTTTGGACTCTAGTCTATGTTTAGTAGGAGAGCATTTTACAACCACCTTCCAAGCACGGACCAAGAGAGGATGCAGGCACAAGTAGGTGCTCACTTCATTCACTCTCAAAGTCTATGTTCAGGGAGCCGAACAGAGGCAAGTTGACCTTCAGGAAGTCCAACTGCTCAACTGTCCAGGGTAGCAGGTGATTGCAATGTGGACAGACAATGTTGCCCATATGTGAAAAGACGTGCTTGCTCTGCACACTTGTTGGTGGGCATGAGAGGAACGCCTTGACCACGGAGGAGAGGGCTGGCCAGAACCCCTCCTTCGCAACCCAGTAGTCCAAAGGAGACGTTTCCTACAACTCATTGGGCTCCAAAAGATAGTTCCTCACAATTGCAGCACCCGTCTCCATTCTCAGGGGCCTACCGCTCCCAGAGGGGCCAACGAGCCGCCTGATGAGTGTCATCTTGAAGTGACATCACTTGGCTCTTGACACCACAGGAAATGACATAATTCCTGTATCCCGGCTCCACCCCCAAAATCTCCTGGCTCCACCCCAAAATTTTAGTGGGTCATGAAGGAGAAGTGTAAAAATAACCGGGCCATGGGAAAAAAAAGTTTGGGAAACCTGATGTAGACCTTATCCTGGGTAAAAGTCTGAAAGCAGGCCTCAAGCCCTTCCTGCAGCCTAACAACCAGGGCGCACACCACTGGAAGAACGTCTGCACAGCCTTGAGCTGGCACTAGAAACAAGGCCAGGTCCTCATGGACCATGTGGACCAGGGGACGACCAGTACGATGCTCGCCATAACAGGCGAGAGCATTTCTGTGTGGGTCTTGAAGGGCCCAAGAACCTCCACAGTCTGAGAAATGACCACCCAATCCTCTTGGGTGAGACGGTTCTCATCCCAAAAGACCCTTGTCTCAGAGACAAAGGCATCCAGGACTGCTCTCTGCTTCACCATGTGCTCCAGCATGGCATAGGTGGAGTTCCAGCGTGTGCAGATGTCACTGATCAGGCGGTGCCCTGGCATGCCTGTCAGTGTCTGTTTCTCACGCAGCAGATATGAGTCCATATTGCTGCGTGAGAAGTGACCCGTGTTGTGCCGACACTTCTGGAGCAGAAGTCAGTACTCATGGGTCACAGCTAGATACCAACGATCCTGGCGTTTTGTCTGGCCCAATGCGTCCTTAACCACAAGGTGGGCCACGCAAGGAAGGCGTTTTAGGCCTTGATGCTGGACAGCCGCCTTAATGTTGGAACCACCGTCAGTCACCACGAAGTCCGTGGTGATGTCCCTGCCTACCCAGCCCTCTAACTGCCATGAGAGGATGGCTCCGAGAGTGTCTGTCATGTGCAGCGCATCGACTGCCTCGGCATGCAACAAGGCCCAGCGATAGCCGGCCTGGTGGCCCTGACCCTGCCTGCTGCTATTGCCACCCTCACCCTGCAGTTCACTGGGTTGCCACCAATGCGCAGCCAGGGAGAGATACCCCTCGAACGCATGTTGGGAGCTCCAGATATCTGAGGTGAAATGAACAGTCCCTCCAGCAGCATGGGATAAATGCTCCTTCACCACAGTTCTGGCCGCCGGGGGGGGGAAGTGGGCGGAGATGGAGTCCACCAATGGCTATTAGCCACAGCGTTTTGTTTGAACTCTCTGTCTGGGGCAGTGATGCTCTGTATTCTTGGTGCTTAGGGGGGGCACAATGTGTGAGCTTGAGCCCCCTTCCTCATGCTTATATGGACATCATGATTCCTGCCTTGGTTGCCAGGGTATCTGGACTTCCAACTTACACACATCTACGCTGGGGCATAGGCCTAACTACTGGCTTGCTACTGGCCTGTTCGCAATGCATAGGACCCAGCTACTAGTGAAATGCTTTCGGAATGGGCTCACACCCAGCAAAGCCCTATATGGCCTGGGACCTGCCTACCTGAAGGACCGTCTCTCCCCACATGTTCCCCAGAGAGTACTGAGGTCGGGAACCCAAAACCTTCTCGCTATCCCTGGGCCAAAAGAAGCCCGCCTTAAATCGACTAGGGACAGGGCCTTCTCTGTTATGGCCCCTACATGGTGGAACCAGCTACCGGAGGAGGTGAGGGCCCTGTGGGACCTTATTCAGTTCCGCAGGGCCTGTAAGACAACCCTCTTCCGGCTAGCTTACACCTAACTGATATGGGAAACTAATGTAGCTTACCAGATTCTTGCTATTTATACTGTTATAAGGTTTGATGTTTTAAATGTTTTGACTGTTTTAACTGCTTATATATTTAAATGTTAATTTAATTTTTGTTTTATTATCTATTGTGAGCCGCCCTGAGCCATCTTTGTGGGAAGGGCGGGATATAAATTATAAATAAATAAAAATAAAAATAAATAAAAGGGGTCTTCCCAGCCTGATATTGATGATATTGGATTTATATCCCACCCTCCACTCCGAAGAGTCTCAGAGCGGCTCACAATCTCCTTTACCTCCCCCCCCCCCACATAACAGACACCCTGTGAGGTGGGTGGGGCTGGAGAGGGCTCTCACAGCAGCTGCCCTTTCAAGGACAACCTCTGCCAGAGCTATGGCTGACCCAAGGCCATGCTAGCAGGTGCAAGTGGAGGAGTGGGGAATCAAACCCGGTTCTCCCAGATAAGAGTCCGCACACTTAACCATTACACCAAACTGGCTCTCCTGCTATTGTGCGCCAGTCTCTGGCTCTGCAGATCAAGAGGTCATGCTGCCATCATGAACTGTCCAGTGATGTGGTTTTCATCCCTCCTGAAGAAAGCCATTACATGTGCTAACAGCACCAGCAATTGTCTTTCTGCATATCTGGGACACCATAAGAGCTAAATGGGAACCCTACGTACTCACAGCTCATCTGGACATTTCCATAAAGTAATCAAGCTTATCTACCTTGTGCATCTTGCCAGACATTCCAAGCCATACATTTTACAAAAGACTGTGCCAGCCAAGATGGGAAGAAGACAAAGACCCAGTCTAACCCAGAGACCAATGCCATTGTGTATGTTGGGTGTCACTTTAGATAACAATTCGGCTCTATATTGTCACCATAGATAACTTCTTTTAGTGTAGCTAATCCCTTCATCCCCTGCTACTTTCCAAATGTCACCAAGGAGCCTCCCCTTTTCTGAGGTCACATACCACATGTCCCCGCATCATAGCCCACCTATGGGTCCAGGCAAATAGGTGCAAAAAACCCTCAGCTTGAGACCCTGGAGAGCCACTGCCAGTCTGAGAAGACAATACTGACTTTGATGGACCAAAGGTCTGATTCAGTATAAGGCAGCTTCATATGTTCACCTGACCAGGTGTCACAGGTCATCTGTGGGCACAGGGTGATCCTTAAAAGATCTAACCCATTGTTCTTCAGGTGTGCATCTGACAGTATACCTATCCTACTGTTTAGACTTACCTCCAAAACCTGAGTCCCCAATAGTAAGATACTCAGGCTGTGTTTTGCTCCCCCTTTCCCTATTCGTCGCCATTGGAGCTTCACTGGAAGACTACAATAGGTAAGGTATCACCTTGTCTGTGTTATATGTACTCCCATATGAACATATGAAGCTGCCTTATACTGAATCAGACCCTCGGTCCATCAAAGTCAGTATTGTCTTCTCAGACTGGCAGCAGCTCTCCAGGGTCTCAAGCTGAGGTTTTTCACACCTATTTGCCTGGACCCTTTTTTGGAGATGCCAGGGATTGAACCTGGGACCTTCTGCTTCCCAAGCAGATGCTCTACCACTGAGCCACCGTTCCTCCCCTATTCCATATCTATTTTTCCTAGACCTGTATGAATGTTGAATGAATTTATTTACTTGTATGCTTGACTAATTTTTCTAATAAAGCAATTTTATATTTTATCCAAAGATCCTCCTCGTTATTTTAAGGGAAATTCTGGAGATCATCTCCTGTATACATAGATTCTGTATCTCGCTGAGCCATTGTTGCCCACCACTTAAATTCCCCAACCTCTCATTGAGGGCACTTTGGCTTACAAGCGGGAAGGCTTCTAGTGCCCTGGCCCCACTGATGGACCTCCTGATGGCACCTGGTTTTTTTTGGCCACTGTGTGACACAGAGTGTTGGACTAGATGGGTCATTGGCCTGATCCAACATGACTTATCTTATGTTCTTATGTTAACCTTAAGGGAAGACTGCCAGACTGCTTACAACAAAAGGGCAAAAACAGTACATTTATTATACTTCCCCAAAAAATTGTCTGCAGGACTGCTATTTCAGATTTCAGCAGTGGGGGGCAACAAAGAAGGTTCAGTAGAGAAGGAAAGATTTTGTATAAGATAAAGGCTGGTTCTTACTGCTCTCTCTACCTATCAAGTCTCCCACCTGCTCATGGAAACTCTAGATCCTGTCTTATGGAGAGGGGACATTTGTGAAGCAATTCTACTTGCCCACATCCTCATATGTCATTCTGCTGTCCCGAGCAATTTTCCATATATTTAGTCTGCAAGCAATCAAGCATTTATGTCTGTGTAAAAAAACTAATTCACATTCAAGTGGTTTTTTACACAGACATAAATGCTTGATTACTTGCAGACTAAATATATGGAAAATTGCTCAGGACAGCAGAATGACATATGAGGATGTGGGCAAGTAGAATTGCTTCACAAATGTCCCCTCTCCATAAGAGGAATAGCTATGAACCTCACACACAATGGGAAGGTAAGTCAGTCATATGTAAAAAGAAGAGAAGAAGATGATGTCTCACACATATTTCAGCTATGACTCTATCTCTTGAACCTCCAGCTACACTTTTTTTTTTTTAAAGGTTCTCTTTGGGAAGTTGCAGGCATGTGCCAGAAGCGCCTAACAGCTTCGCTTGCTCATTTTAAAAACTATTTTTCTTGATTAGGGTTTGTAGAGTCTTTCGGGATCAAGTGCCGTGTTCTACTGGAGAAAGTTTTCCTTCCAGACGTTTCATTCTCAGCTGCGGAGAACATCCTCAGTGGCGTTGCAGCCGGAGCAGGCGCTCTGACCTTCTTGGCTGCTGTGCATTGATCAGAGTGCCTGCTCCGGCTGCAACGCCACTGAGGATGTTCTCCGCAGCTGAGAACGAAACGTCTGGAAGGAAAACTTTCTCCAGTAGAACACGGCACTTGATCCCGAAAGACTCTACAAACCTTAATGATGTTACCAGCCGTGAAAACCTGAAATCTTTGATATTTTTCTTGAGTTCATGGGATATGCTATTGCTACGGTAGTAATTAACCTGTTTAATATTATCACTTTAGGCTATTATTAGTTTCTCAGCTTTCCCCTGCTTTTTAAAATTTATTAACAACAGGGAGGGGCATGAAGAACTTGCTTTTTGGCACTGGATTTTTTTTCCCTGCACAGAATAGTGCCCAGAAGGACTGAATCCCACCAACATCCCCATCGCAAGCTTTAAGATTTAGGAAATTGAAATTAGCCGCATGTAGTAGGCAGTATTATACCTGCACTGTGTACAATACTGGTGCCTGCCGACCAGTGCCAGCACCAGGCTATAAGGCACCCCAGGCGAGGCACCCCCCCGATCTCCCCCCCACAGGTGCTTAGCCAGCCTCACCTTGCCTCAGCCACCTTACCTGAGGGACTTCTGAGAGGCAGAGTGGAGCTCCCTTCCTCACCGAGCCTTGGCGTGGTGCAGCCCGGCTGTGTGTGCTGCAATCCAGATGCATGTACACATGCCACCTCTGCTTCTGCCGCCCCCTCCCTCCAGGGTGATTTAAAACATGCAGGAGGGCGCAGATTAGGGTTGCCAACCCCCAGGTGGGGGCAGGGGATCCCCCGGTTTGGAGACCCTCCCCTCGCTTTAGGGTCATCAGAAAGCGGGGGGAGGGGACGAAAATGTCTGCTGGGAACTCTATTATTCCCTATGGAGATTTATTCCCATAGAAAATCATGGAGAATTGATCCACGGGTATCTGGAGCTCTGGGGGGGCTGTCTTTTGGGGTAGAGGCACCAAATTTTCAGTATAGCATCTAGTGCCTCTCCCCCAAAATACCCCCCAAGTTTAAAAAAAGATTGGACCAGGGGGTCCAATTCTATGAGCCCCAAAAGAAGGTGCCCCTATCCTTCATTATTTCCTATGGAAGGAAGGAACTGAACTCCCCTTGGAGTTCAATTATGCTTGTCACAGCCTTGATCTTGGCTCCACCCCTAATGTCTCCTGGATCCACCCCCAAAGTCCCCAGATATTTCTTTAATTGGACTTGGCAACCCTAGCACAGATGAAAGGGCCCACCGATCAGTTGATTGGCAGGGCCTTTATCTGCAAGCTTTGATTATATGACTCCATCCTAATGGAAGAAAATCCAGAGTGCTTTTCTACACACCCATATCATGCAGTGTGAGAGAACCTAACCCTGGAGAAATAGCTGCTCAATCAGTTAAGCCGTTTAAAACATCGACAGAAAAACAAAACAACAAAAATAGGAAGCAGAAATAGTTTCCAGCATCCATCCAATGCATTGATTTGAAGAGGCATAGAAGTGCCAATTTAAAGTCATTTCACCTGACCAGGAAGACCAGTTTTCACATGGTTAAATGCAGCCTTAGGAGACAGTGACAAGCGAGTTAATGTAGCAGTCTGAGACACAGGCTATATGCTAATAGCAATTGGCAGGGAGCAGTGGAAAGCCCCAGTTTGAAACACAGGGACCATTATCTGCAGCCGGTCAAGAGCATTCCTCACTGACTCTGCATTGCCAGTTTCAGCCTCTCTATTACAAGATGCTTGTTTTATCTATTGCATCAATGCTCCAGCCTTCAAGGGTCTGAATTAATCCTTCCCCTCGAGACCAACCAAAGCTGACAGCAACTGAGTAATAACTTGATTATTATAGGGTAAACATTAGTAATCTATATTCTCATATATAGCATTTTTTTTCTTTATTGAGAGTTTTGGAATATTTGTGTGTTGAGTCTGGTTCCTCACACAGATGCCAATCAGATACTCACATGTAACAAAATGAACAGAATTCCCCCTTGTCCAAGAGTTTTCCTGAAAGAAAGCATGCTTGTTTAAAACTACAATAAAAATGTCTACAGGAGAATAGCCTATATTGTGAGACATGGATTATTTTTATTTCATTTCATCTATTACATGTTCTCGTTGGTAATTCTTGTTGAAACACCTTGCAGTCTTCGTATCTGGAGACAAATTACAAGAAGTTTTTTTTAAATTTCAGTTTACACTCTGTACACATTCATTGCATTTCTAATGTTAACAATTTTATAGGTACCCATGTGACTTAAAGATATTGATACTCGTCTTTTCAACTATGATTAAATACAATTAAAGTAAATAAACATATCCACCTTCAGGATCTGTTTGAGATGAGGCAGTGTAAAAGTAGTGATCAGAAAAATAATGTTTAAAAATCTGGTCATTCAGCAAGGCTATATATGCAGGCTTTTTTATTTAGCATCATTGTACTTTGCCAGTATTAGAGGTAAGTATTCTGTTATATAACCAGGCCCTTAAAAAAAAAAAAAAAAGCAGGAACGCACAGGAACGCAGTTCTGACTGGTGTTGTGTCGGGGGTGTGGCCTAATATGCAAATCAGTTCCTGCTGGGCTTTTCCCATAAAAAAGCTCTGTGTGAAACAATGGTGATGTCAGGGGGTGTGGCCTAATATGCATATGAGTTCCTGCTGGACGTTTTCTACAAAACAAGCCCTGTATATAACACTATATAATTCTATAGGTTGGCAGCAATTAACCTTTATTTGATGTTTAATTACTGTTTACTAAGTATAATTCTACCATTAAAACAGCATAGAACATACAGAACAGGGACAATACTTTCAAGTGACATTTGCCAACTGATAGTTAAGCAAATCAATACCAATGCTTTATATAGAAGAACTGAAAGGGGCCATAAAAGGTAAAGTTAATCCCCTGTGCAAGCACCAGTCATTTCTGACTCTGGGGTGATGTTGCTTTCATGTTCTCATGCATTGCCTTCCCCAGTCATTTACACTTTACCCCCAGCAACCTGGGTACTCATTTTATCCTTGGAAGAATGGAAGGCTGAGTCAACTATGAGCCGGCTACCTGAACCCAGCTTCTGCTGGGATCGAACTCAGGTTGTGAACAGTCTTTAGCTTAGGACTGCAGTAATGTAGCTTACCAGTCTTTGCCATGGGGCCCATACAGGCCATCTAATCAACTTTCTTCTCAATCCAAGATCAGCCTAAAGTCTCCCTCCCTGGTTCATCTAGTGAGGGGGAGTTCACCACCTTCCTAGACAGCCGATTCCACTACTAAACTACTCTTACTGTAAAAAATGACACACTGGAAACCAAAATCCTGTTGGATCTAACTCTGCATTGGGCCGGTGGGGGGATACTCCCCTGATATCACTGGCACGATGATGTCACTCACAGTGATATCATCATGCCGGCGACATTGTGCGCCGGCTGCTCTAGGAGCTTCCAAGAAGACTCTATGGTTTTCCCAGGTAGTCTAGCAATTTTGTGTGCTTTTAGTACACGAAAGCTTATGTCATGAATAAAACTTTGTTGGTCTTAAAGGTGCAACTTAAACCCTGAAAAGACAGAGGTAATGCTGGCTGGGAAGGCAGAGGCCTTGAAGGACATTGCTCTCCCCATTTTCAGTGGAGTTTGACTGACCTTTGCTGACTCAGTTAAAAGCCTTGGGGTCGTACTGGATCCAGCTTTATTACTGGAGAAGCAAGTGAATGCAGCTACAACTCAGCCTGCCCATAAAATGGCCACTTATCTTAATATGGCTGACCTAGCCCCCTGGATCTATGCAGCAGTAACATCGAGACCAGACTACTGTAATGCACTACATATTGATCTCCCCTCAAAACCAACTTGGAAACTCCAACTGGTCCAGAATGCTGTGGCTTGGCTATTAGCAGGAGCTAGACAGAATATGCACATTACTCTCATTCTGCAGATGCTTCATTGGCTGCCCATTTGTTACCAGGTTTTGGACCTTCTTATTTGCAGGACCACCTCTCTCCCTATGCTTTTTCATAACAACTTCACTCATGTCAGCAGGGGTTTCTGCAGGCACCAAACTGCAAATGGGCAAAATCATCAATTGGCTTTACACATGCTTTCTCCTTGTGACTCCAGCCTTGTGGAATGGCCTGCCTGAGGAGGTCAGGAAAAGTCCCACTCTCCAGGCCTTCCACAAACTATGCAAAACTGAATTATTCAAGAAGGTTTTCTGTACAGTTACTAGGGTTGCATTGTACAAAACTTACCAGGATAAATGATTGTGACTGTGATCTATGCTGCTGTGTGGTATAGCTTATTGTCGTAGGATCCCATTATGTAATCGCTGTACCACTTAATGTGCCATGTGAATAGTTTTGCTATGCTTCAGTTCTTTCTGGTGGTTCCAGACTTCTAAAATCCTAATGCCTTGACTACTGAATGTCCCATTTTGTTGACTGTACTGACTATGAATAATCTGCCTTGAGTCTCTGTGAAAAAGGTGGACTATAAACAACAAATACAAATCTTTGTAAAACAGAATTATTTAGGAAGGCATTTTCTAAAAAGGCAGTAGGGCTTTATTATAATGGGATATTTTGGGAAGGTGCTTTTGGGACTGTGGATTATGTCACTGTAGAGTATATATTACCTGTTTGCTTTATTTATTATCCTGTTATTACTACACTATTTTCTTCTACTGTAATACCATTTCCTGCATTGTTTAACATATAATGTCTAGTACTTTTGACTTTGTTTCAGATTTCTGTAATCCTAGTTCTATTTCATTACTTATTAGACCTATCATCATGTAGTTTGCATTGAAGAAGACAAAGAAGACTGCAGATTTATACCCCGCCCTTCTCTCTGCGTCAGAGACTCAGAGCGGCTTACAATCTCTTTTATCTTCTCCCCCCACAACAGACACCCTGTGAGGTGGGTGGGGCTGAGAGGACTCTCACAGCAACTGCCCTTTCAAGGACAACCTCCGCCAGAGCTATGGCTGACCCAGGCCTTTCCAGCAGCTGCAAGTGGAGGAGTAGGGAATCAAAACTGGTTCTCCCAGATAAGAGTCCACACACTTAACTACTACACCAAACTGGCTCTCAAATTGACGTACACTGTGTAATCTGCCATGAGTCTCAGTGAGAAAGATAAGTCTGTAAAATAAATAAATACATTGCATATGAGGGCTGAGTGGAGATAGAATGGTTTGCCTAATGGTAACTTTGTAAGTTTATGTGAGAAGCAAAATATGAACTGGGGACTTCATAATTCTGTTACACATTTTCTGCACCCCTAAAAGGCAGCCTTGGACTCCATTTTCCTCTTTCCCAGTATGAAACAATGCATACAAACAAAATTCAGCCAAGCAGTCTGCTGTACCCAAAAGCGTAAGATGTCCATTCCTAAAATCACCCAGTGAAAAAAGAGCTGACTGGAATTCAACTGCATTGGTTCTCTGTTCTCAGAGATATTGATCATTTTCTATTGAAATAAACAAGAGCCTTGTAGCACTTTAAAGACTAACAACACTTTATTCCAGCATAGACTATCAGACTAAAACCAACTTCTTCAGATGCTCCTTTCATCAGACCTTTTGTGGAAGATGCACAGAAAAGGAACTAGTAAACAACACAGTCATATGGTCAAAAGTAAAGTTAGATTCAGATCTAATAAAGAAAAATGCAGAGACCATTCACTGATTTGATTAAAATTGTTAACATTTATAATGGTTAGGAAGCCTGAGATTTTGTGATTATATTTTACAACAAACAAGAAACATAATTTTCTATTGTTACTTTTTACTGAGTAATAAAGTTACAGAGGAACCATTTCTCAGACTTAATGGAGATAATGCCATCTCAGTCTGAAGGGAAAGTTTTTATAATTCCAAGTATGTATACAATGTAATCTTTAATAAGTTAAACTGCACTTTAGAACAAGCTTTAAAATAACCCATACATCATAACTTAGTCAGACAGAAAGCCTGGGTAAAACATGCTAAACTACAGTATATCTGGGATGCTCTGTTATCATTAACACAAAGATACTGTTTTCTTCTTCGTCTTTGCATCAGTACATTACAGAGTCATGAATTAGATGACATTTTCATTCTAAGCTCCATTGTCAGTTGATTCTAGCATATCTTTATCTACCCTGTTTCCTCAAACGGGAAAGAGTAGAAACAAGCTGGTTAAACGATTCTGGTTGTGTTGCTTCTTTCTGAAAAATACAGGAGGTTTGATGAGATTTTGATAAGAACTGAGGAGGATTTGGTAGATGGGAGGAAAGTTGAAAATATAAATGGAGTTTGGCTGCTTGTAAACAGCAAGCAAGAGATCCAGCTTACAGTCTGATATGAGATATACTTCTCAGTAACTATGTGATTCCAGAACTTGGGACTGAATTTTAAGTGCAAGAGGCTTGTAAAAAGAATGTTAGAAAATCAGAAATGCAGCTATAGAGTTCTGTTCTCCAATTTGTCAGTTGGCTAAGAAACAGAGTTTTGGACCAAATGCCAGATTCACAGATTTCGCCTACTTTTGTTGGTCCCAAACAAATCAAACAGTCAATAAGAAAATGTGAACATATTGTTTTGACATTACGTAGGACTTTGTTCTTTGTAACATTTAATGCTTTATCTAATGATTTAGGCAGTGAAGCAAAGGAATAGAGAAATGGGGTTTTAATTCTGTAGAGAATGGTGTTATTAGGCAAGAAGTGACCTGAATGGGATCTATACTCTTTGAGACTCATCAACTCATGACTACATGAATCTTCCACGTTATCATGTTTTTATGCCTGTAATAACACCCAAGAGGGAAAGTGGCACGGTATAGCCTGATCTTAGACCAAAGAAGCTAAACGGGGTTAGTTCTTGGATGAGAGACCACCAAGGAAGACTCTGCAAAGAAAGGCACTGGCAAACCATTTCTGTTTCTCCCTTGCTGGGGTTGCCACAAGTCAGTTGCAACTTGAGGGCCTTTATGTAATAGCCCCCATATTTGGGTCCTCCTTTGACTCAGCTGAGTTACCGGGCTAAGTTTTTTTGGTGGAATGGGTATTTGTACTATCAGAAAGACCATAACATGTTTAAAACTTAGTAGTGTTTGTGGCTGAACCATGGCAGCTTGCTTTCAGCAAGAAATCCCCATACTTTAAGAGCATAAAAATTCAACCCATAGGAACTGTTTTGCAAGATTATTTATTTTATTTGACTTTTATCCTGCCCTTCCCCATGAACAAGCTTAGGGCGGGTTACATTGAATAACAGGATATAAAAGAATTTAAAACTGTAAGATCAATAACTCTAGACAGCACCCAAACTACACCACACTGCTTCCTTAATCCTAGTGTTAATTTGTGTTAGGGTCCTGATCTCTAACAGGAGCTCATTCCATCAGGCTGGAGCCAGAGCTAAAAATGAGTGGGGTACAAGAATGCTGAGACAAGGTCTGGATTTTCAGAATTAATGAGGTACATTTTGACAGATGTAAGCTCTGCAATAGAATAAAAAATCTTAATGCATACATTTTCTCATGTTCAGTACTAGTATTTTAATATTCAACACCCTTAGGAACATCTAGAGCAAACTGGAACAAGAAACACTTCTTAAATGTAGTTTCAGAAAGAGCATTTTGAAGGGATCTACACATGGAACAGTAGTCTTGAAACTGTTAGTGTACAGTGGAAGTAAATTTCCAAAGACATTTTCTTTTTGATTCACAGAGATTTGTGCAAGGAAACGCTGTCACTTAAACCCATATTCATCTCCCACTAGAGTTTGGCCAGAAAGGCACTACAGGTTCTCTGATCCACTACAGCAACTGGTCAAGAAACAAATGTGGATCACACCAGACCTACAATGGGTTACGTCAGAAGTGCTACCATAATTCTGAAAACTGAATACCAAAGGAAAAGATGAGTAAATAGCTCCTTTACTGCTGAGAAAAAAAGACTGGCCCAAAGCAACAGTCCTAAACAAAAGCTACATAATACCATTTAACACAACAGAAAACAAAGCTTCAGAACTTTTCCGCAGGGTTCTGTATATCAGAAAGAAATTTAATGGTCACATGTTCCCACCCCTTACAAACAAGCAACACATGCCAAAACTCCATTTTGCATAACTATTAATGCCATTTTCATTCGAGGACCCTTGATTCAAAAAGGAGAGTGATGGACACGCATGGCATGCTCCATGTTGTAGGTTGGTACGATAACTTGCTTTTGGAACACAAAGAATTGAAGCTTCTACAGTGTGCAACAATACACACGTACATGAGCAGGCTCAAGATTTTACTTTGTCACTGTTTGTGCACATGGAAGAATTAAGTTCTGCTCCCCAGTATTGCAGGATTCTGCGATTCTACCTGTGGCCACCTCTGAGGGAACCATATCTCCCTCCTCTCGCTTAACCATCTTGAAGCATCCTTGCAGTGACTTCTCAGACGAGTATCAGCTTGCATCTGTTGGGAAGGTACCATCACAAGCAGAGGGGAGTCCCCAAACCCATTAGGGCTGGTCTTGCAAAGCACCAAGCAACTAGATGAAGAAAATGGACAAGCCTCCATTCATCTACATTGGGAAGCACATGTCGCTGCCTGGCACTAGATCCAGGGGATTTGTGCTTTGCAGGCAGTGGAAGGGCATTTCCTCCGCTGTATGTTACCCCCTTTACCAAAGCATCCGCTGGGTCCGCTCCCCAGGTGGATGTTTGCACGTTGGCGTGGAGATGAATGCCGCTCACAGCCGAACCTCGTTTTCGTTGCCGCCTCCTGAGGTTGGGGATTGGATGACTGGAGCAAGCCGAAGCTCCGATTGGACCCGATGGGGCTGTCTCTCTGGCCGCCTCGTTTCAGGTTCGGTTGCATCGCAGCGTGGGGATGCTGGTTTCGTTGAGTCAAGACAGAGCGGCGACGGCGAAGAGGCGATGGTGCCGCCGTCAGAGCATCGCTGGAAGCCGCGCGCCTACGGCGGACATACTAGCAGCGGCGGTCGCGGTTTCGGCTTTGCACCCTAGCAGAGGATAACGTAAAGCGCGGGCGAGGAGCCGCTGCAATGCAATAGCAACCCGAAAGCTAGGGCGCGAGAAGGAGAGGGAGGCGCTCGGGGCTGCGCTGCTGCCTCCATTCATTGCCCGCAGCGGAAAGATTATTCTTGTTGCTGTTCTTCTTGCGGGAAGGGGACTGCGAGCTGTTTTGCAGCGCGCTAGACTCGGGGAAAGGGGGCGTCGGCGAAAGAGTGAGGCGCTCGGGGCGACGCCGCCTCCCCTCGCAGTCCCAGGGAGGCTCCGCGATGCATCCCCGCGCCTGCCTGCACGCCTTTGTCCCTTCCCGCGGGGGGCTGGCAGGAGGCTGCGGGGCTCCTTTGTGGGCCGAGCGCTAGCAGCGCCCCCCCCCCCCCACCCTTGCTGGCGGGCACCTCGCGGGGTCCTCCTCCGCCTCCGCGTCCTCGCTGGGCAGGCAGGCGGCGTCCTCCTCCTCCTCCTCCTCGCCGCGGGCGTCCCGCTTTCTCGGAGAGCAACAGAACAAAGTTGTCGCTGCCGCTGCAGGTGGCCCGCGGGAAGAGCGCGGGGCTCGGAGGAGACAGCGGCCCTGGAGACGCCGAGATGAGCGGCAGAGGGACGAGTCGACGCCCGGGTTAGGCGCGGACTCCTCCAGCCGGCGGCCCCTCCCCCCCTCACTGCCGCCGCCGCCGCCGCCTTCTCGCGGCAGGGCTGGCCCGGGCGTCCATTGCTCACCCCCCGGGGGCAGCCTGACCCCCCCGGGAATGCTGCCTGGAGGATGCTGTGGTTCCCGGTGAAGAAGATCCGGAAGCAGTTCAAGCTGCTCTTGCTCCTGGTGCTGCTCACCTTCGCCGTGTGGTTCACCTACCTGCATATCAGCCAGGTGCGCCAAGGCAAGGCGCTGCGCCTGCACTTCGCCTACGGCAGGGGTAAGCGAGTGGCTCCCCCCTCCCCCCCCGCATATGAAGTCCCATTGCCCCCGTCTCTCTTTTTCGCTCCCCCCCCCCCGCCCCGTTTCCTACTTTTCTTTCGTTCCCTCTTAGACAACCACCCTTGGAGTTTGAATAGTGACTTAACATGCGCAAGCTCACACTCTTCTGCTTAGAAGTAATTAATACGGAATAATTGACACCCCTGTTTTCAGAATGACGCCTATTATAAATCCCACACTGCCTGCAGCTGCCTCTGGAAAGAAGAAGGGGAAGTTGTTTAGATATAGCAAGTTGGTGAAAATGTGTTAATGGGCAATATATTTGCATTAAACGATTCTCAGCATTCGGTCTCTGTTGCTTGTGCCCCCGGGACTGAGGTGGGGTCCTCCTATCCTGCTTAATAGTTGGGTACTTTGCAGCTGCTGAAATGCTCCTATATTTTCTCCTGTGTTCTGTTTTCAACCCTCCCCTGAGGAGTATTCTGAGCAACAATAGGTTAGAACCTCTTTCTGATGCTTCCCAACTCAGAAGCTACAACTTCTGAGATTGCGGCCCCTGTACAAATGAGGAAATGATCCTCCTTGCCATATCCCAGCAGGTTTATTTATGAATAACATTGCACAGGCTATGGCTACAGGTCTCATCTTTGATGTGTAAGGAGATCATGACACCCTTTATGCCTGTTGTTTGTGGGTAATGATTTCCATATGGATGCCTGAAGGAGTATAGCTGCACTGTATGTTACATCAGAGACAAAGAAGGGTGTGAGTTGTGACACCTTTGAAGGGTAACAGTTTTACTGTTTATGCTTGTGGCATCATCTATCATGGACTGCATCGGATGAAGCTGAGAGACTAGCAATGCGATCCTGAATGGACTTACACTTTTCTATACCCATTGACTTCAGTGGAGTTAGAAGGGTATAACTCTGTTGTACAATAGGTTTTGTTAACTGGTTTTAGTTGTTAGTCACTTTATGCTGTGTTTTTTTTTCTGCTATAGCTTTTGGAGGAGTATGCATAAAGACAAATATTTGTAAAAATAGCCTGAAGTTGTTTGAATTGATTCTACTTCAGCAGGTCTCCATTGAAGTGAGTATGTTTTTGTCAAGCAGAGATTCACATTCTACAAGTTGTAAAGAATATCCATTTCTCTTTCATTGAGGAACGTGTACTGTGTTGCCTAGTCATATATACATTTACTCAGGAGGAAGACCCACTAAGTTTAGTGGTATTTACTTCCACATAAGTGTACATGGGATTACAGCCTTTTGGTTTTAACAGTCTGGGTTTAGCTATGCTTACAGAAGAGCTGTTGTGTGGTTAACTGTGTTCCAGAGCTCAGGTCAGGCACTTAGCTGTAATTGCCAACAAACTGTCCAGACCCTCCAGGTCTTTAGTCTTTATGGCAAAGTGTTTGTAGCAGGAGCTCAATATTACTTTAGAACAGGGCACTGTAATCATTTCTGAATCCAGCGCACAGAGCTCTACTGTGTGTGTTGGGCAGAGAATTCTAAAGCACACGGAAAATCCAGCTCTCTAAGCTGGGTCAATTGCTGAGTTTTTCACAGTCTTGTTAAAGAGAGTTGTAGCAACAGCCTGTTCTTTATACACTGGAATCTTGGGAGTGATCAAGGAGGCTCTGCTCTTGTACATATTAAGGAGGCAGAATGGTTGACCCATTCCTGTTTGGTTGTTTGCCAAACCATGTTGGTTAACCTGCAATCTTTTATGTCAAACCACATGTAAGAAATAGTTCTAGGACAAAAATTAATGGAATGAGTTGAGGGAAGACTTACATTTAACTTTAATATATATATTTGAAGTTTTGAATAGAATAGGCGATTTGTTGAGCATCCAGGAGCTCTTGATTGCATGTTTCAGTTAAATACATTACAGTAACTTGCACATATCTTGCACAAGCAGGAATTATGCTAACCTATAGTTAGGAAAGTTGCTGTGTTTGTTGTCTTATGGAAATGTTAAACCTAATACAAGAAAGCATGTGCCAGGTTTTTAAAAAAAATTTTAATCTGAGTTCAATCCCAGGGGAAGCTGAGTTCAGGTAACTGGCTCAAGGTTGACTCAGCCTTCCATCCTTCCAAGGTTGGTAAAATGAGTACCCAGCTTGCTGGGGGGAAAGTGTAGATGACTGAGGAAGGTAATGGCAAACTACTCCATAACAAGTCTGCTGTGAAAATGTCGTGATGCGACTTCACCCCAGAGTCAGAAACGACTGGTGCTTGCACAGGGGACTACCTTTACTTGTTTTTTTAGAATCATAGAATCTTAGAGTTTGAAAGAACTTCCAGGATCATGTAGGATCAATGCAGGAAATTCACAAATACCTCTCCCCCACATACCCCCAGTGACCTGTTTCATGCCCAGAAGATGGCAAAAACCTTCAGAATCCCTGGCCAAACTGGTCTGAAGAATAATTGCTGTCTGACCTCAAAAGTGTTGATCATTGTTTCCCTGGGTATATAAGAAAGGACCATGAGAACTAAGCACTGATTCAACCGTTCCCTCCTCATTATCTGCCTAATTCACAGAATCAGTATTGCTGTCAGATGGCCATCTAGCCTCTGTTTAAAAACCTCCAAAGGAGAGCCCACCACCTCCAGAAGAGGTTGTACTAATGTGTACTAGCTTCTGGCCATTTAATATCCTCTACAATTGCCTTTTCCAGGCTTAGCTATGAGACAAAGGGATCTAGAAACTTGCTTTCATTTTAAAAATGAAATCCAAAGATTTTACAGCCGGTGCAGATTTCAGGAAGCCTTAAAATGACTGAAGCACAGGCTCTGCTTCCAAGAGCTAATATCACAAAGAAACTGTACTAAAATTAAGCTGGCAGCTTCTGGCACATTCATAAGTTTTTTTCTAACATAAACCTTTGTGGATTACAGCCCACTTTGTCAGGAGCTCATAGAACAGTCTTTAAAGACACCTGATTGGTTTTTCCCGCTGCATCTGACTAATGCTGCTTTCTCTAAGATAACCAAGATGTATTTGTGTGCAGACTCACTGTATGACCCGTAGTAGGATGACTCTCTTATCTAGGTGGAATTTAGTTTCATGTGCTGCAGAAAAACAGAGTAATGACATCTACCTCCAACACTTAAGCTCCAACTCCAGTATTTAAATTAAATTCTACAAAAGTGTCAGTGATGCATCATTATCTGCATAATAATAAAACGATTTCTACATAATACAGCGAGAAACAGAGTTCAGTGTGTTTCAGGAAGTCAACAGGGGGTATTGTTTTGTATTTCATTTCATCCAGGACTATTTTAATTTATTGACATTATAAGGAAACTGAAAGGAGAAAAACATCTTTTGAAGTCACTCCACTTTTCCATGTAGACACAGTTAATTTATTTATTGAAGGGGAAGTGTGGCCTCTAAGGTTTTTCTGCTTTCACAGTTTGGGTTTCTTTTTCTCCTTCTGCTAGTATACACCAAGTCTTGGTGGAGTTGCTTCAGAATTATGCCAATGTCATCCATCTCAAACTTGGGTCTTTTTTATTTTAAAAGGACTCTCTGGAAAACTGGGTGTTGAATATTAAGCTGTTTTGCTGCAGACAGGTTACTGTATTTATGACTTATCATAAAATAGTTGTGTTTGAAATGATCATGAGGGGACTTACATTTCTAAAACAGTATGTTAATCAGAATCAATTCTGTTTTTTCCATCATTAGCAAAAGTATCTCTCTTTCTGTGGAGAGGGAACAGTTCACAAAACTGCTTTTTCTTTTAGCTGCATTTAGGAGAATTTTACAGCTGAAGTCATAATGATTCTTGAGATGAAACTGTTAGAAAAATTATGGCAAATTCTTTACAAACCATTCATTGAGCATGTTTCTATAAGACTTCACTGAAGTATAGTGGCGTGTTTGATTCATTTTTTAAAAAAGAAATTGCTAATCAACTACTAACAAATATTTGGAAACCCTGATTCTACTAACATATATCTGCTGTGGAGAAACTATAAAGGCAACCTATAGAAGAAATGTAAGGCAACTTTGTTTGTAGTGGGATTGCCTTTGGTAAGGGTCATAATATCTACTTGCTTTCAGTAAGAAAGCTGAACTGCCGTCTTAGGTTGTACAGTGATCCAAATGCGGCAGCGCACGGGATTTTGCCACCAGGCTGCAGTCTGTAGTGGTGAGGTGCAAAGGATTTTATTTTATTTTTGCATTATGAAAATTATTGGTGAAAAGGAAAGTATCCTTGAAGAAATCAATAGCTTTACGCTCACTGAACTGCCAGCCATGAATGTACACTTGAAATGGTCAATTTTGTCAAATGCCAATAGATTCCAACGTTGTAAATTTTAATGGTCTGCATGCTTAATTTATGATGATTATGATGATGCATTAATTGAATTTAGCTCACAGGTTATCTGAATCTACGTGCCTTTCTGTGGTTACCGGAGCTATAGCATTATACGATGCTACTTTGACTGGCAGTAAGACAAGATTAGTAAATAAAGCTTATGAGAAGTTGGAAAGGGCATATTTTTCCAGTCTTCTGGGTAAATTGCCTTCTCAGTTTCTTGATCAAGTGTAAATGACAGACTGGAAGAGTTTGTCATGCAAACCTACCCAGAGTCAGTTTATCAGACTGATCTGATTACCCAGAGTCAATGTTATCAGTCTGATCTGCTATGAATATTTAGATACAGCTTGTAGCCTTGTAGATGTATCCTATGACCTTCAACTGAAAGAAGGGTCAAATAAAAATATAGGTCTAAACCACAAAGAGTATGCATCACTATGGAGGAGGAGCAGTTACGGTACTTTTTCCCTTGGTCAAGAAATGACTGAGTACCATATGCCCAGCTCACTGATTGCTGAGGTATTGAGACTTGAGTAGTTCTTATCTTATCTTGGAGAGGAAGCTGCAACAGAGCGACTTGTTTAGTGATGGTCAGTGAAAATATTTAGTGTCAATGTTCTAAATTTATTGAGAAGTTGAAATATATGCTGCAGACTTTTCCAAACTGCTCTGTTCCCCTGAAAACTTGTATAGGGTCTGAAAGTCACGTCTGGCTATCAGCCTGAAACAGAGACCAGCCATCTCACTGGGAAGGGTGGGGAGGGAGGACCTGCTTACCTTTAGGGCACTGGTAACCATGGTAGACAGTGGTGGTAGGTGGGTGGAAATACCCAAGACAGCAGCAGCAGCAGCAGCAGCTGTGGCCTCCAATTTCTTATGAGAGCCCTGGGACATGGAATAGGATGGGAGCAGCTGCAGAGCATACATAGCTTTGCAGTGTGTGCTTTAAAAGGTCGCAAGGCTCCTGAGGAGGAAATGCTCTGCAGAGGTGTCAAATATATAGCCTGGGAGCTGGAACTGGCCTGTCTAGGTCTGTTATCTGGCCTGCAAAGGGGAGGGGAGGGGTGATGCCAAGAACAGCGAGAAGCCCACTGTCAGATTGGCTGCCTAGAGAGTTCATCCCCCCTTCTCTTTCTCTTGGTTGGGCCAGGCTGTGTGCATATGTGGCTGCTGCCACCTCTCTTCCTCCTATCAGATGTGGGGTGTGTATTGCTGCCTCCCCATCAGTCCATGTACATGCTGGGCCTCCCCCTTCACTTCAGCGGCAGAAGGTACCTCCTTTGCCACTGTTGCTGCCACTTTCTCCTCCTCTGCTGGCCTCTCACACACTTTCTCCACCGCGATGCTGGAGAAGCTACCCTTTGAGAGGTGGAAGGAGGAAAGAAGAAGGGAGGGAGGAAGTCATTATGTGTGGTGGTGGTGAAGCTGCTGATGGAAATGGGTGTTAGGGGAAGTGTAGGAATGGGAATGCCAGAGTGTATGGGGGGGGGGAGGTATAAGGGACTGGAGGGAGGGGCACAGAAGGGAAGGGTTGAATTGGGTACATGGTGGAAGCTGCACTTGGAAAGCCATGGGAAGTGGAGGTGACATATAGCTGTTGGAGTGAGGGAAGGTGCTGAGCGTTTGTGTTTGGGGGTGGTGGCATGCAAGATCAGGGATATAGTAGGAAGTTAAGATAAAACAAGGATCTTGAGCCACCTGAAAGAATTAATGAGCTTTTGTTCCATTAGAGTGTCTGAGTCTGAGTGACAGGCCTTGGTTGGGCCAGACTGTGTGCATATGTGGCTGCTGCCACATATCTGAGTGACAGGCCTAAAATCACCCCGAAACTCCCTTGGCAGAGTGGGACTTATGAACCTGGATCTCCCAGTTTTTAGTCTCCATGCTCAAACCTCAGCACCATAAAGTGTATGCACATCTTTGTGGAAGGTCAGGTCTCTAAGTGGGACTGAAGTGCAAGGAAAGGGCTGGTCAGTGGGAGAAGACTTGAGATTTGGAGAAGAGTGGAAGGGTGTGGATAAATCACACAGAGGTGGTGGGAGAAAAGGGCTGGTTTAGGAGTTCTGGTCACTAACAGGTGGCCAGTGAATCTGTGGAAAGTTCATGGTTTTTGTGGTGGATTGAGCAAGTGTTGAGGGTAGTGGCTTCAGTTCCTTGGCAGGTTATATTATACGTGTATGTTTTGGGGTAAACCTTTCTAAGTGGGGAAGAAGCCCTGCTTCACACACAGAAATGCTTCTAGGGTTGCCGAGAAAAAAAAGTTGCTGATCTAGTGTAGCGGGGAAGTATATTTTCAGAGACAGAAGAGGACCCCTGGGATTATTTATGCTTGTGGGAGGATGGACAAGAAAAATTTCTCTAATGTGGATTACACATAGCAAGTCAGTACAAAATAGGATATTTACATTACTCCCTACCTACCAATGAAAGGATGCCACAAATCACAGGCAGGTGGAGGGAGCAAGTGTGGTACTGTACTGAAGGATAAGGTTTTTGAAGTTGCCATTAGCAAATTTTACCTGTTTGGGGGTCCAAATTACCCCCAATTTAAGGCTTTTGCTTTTAAAATTCTGTCTTTGTTTGGGACAACATATGTCTGTGAGCAGCTCTTTTCTGTAATAAATGTCAATAAATTAGAAGTGCATTCTCAGTTTACAGATAAAGACCTGAACAGCATACACAGGAGTACTACAGCACAGATATTGACCCCAGATTTTGATGCAATAATTCAGAGCAAGAGGTGTCAGTTAAATAAAAACATTTTAAGCATGTTTGTACTTTGAGTAAAAATAATATTGTTGATTGGGTTTGCATGTGTGTTCTTTATAAAAATTATATCTCTGGTACCTGGTGTTACATTTTAAGACACACATGGTTTTAAAAGTGACACTGATGTCAGATTTGGTTGTTAGTTCGACACTTCTGCTCGGACAAGCAGCAGGCAGGAGCAGAGAGCAGGAAAAAGAAATTGATGGCAGTTATAACCCAGTTCCCTTCTGTTCTGAGGCAAAGGGTTATTTGCTGCACGGTGGGCACTGGCAAGTGAAGAGGGGAGGACTCAGAGTCTGTGAAAATTTTTAAAACAAAAAGAGGGTCCTTGAGTTTCTAATGTTTGAGAACTGCTGTACTATTTATTTATGCAGTGCATTTTTATGCTGGTCAATGGAGTTTACAAAGTAAAAATAATAATACATTAAACAGTATTAATTAAAATCAGTATTAAAAAAGCTCCAGCCCAGCATAAAAACATAGATGATAAAAACAGACTACAGACAGTTTAAAACAAAATTCCAGGCTACAATTGTGTTTTAAAAAAATCAAACCCTTAATTAAAAGGAGAACAGAAATTCTTCAGACTGGCATCCAAAAGAAAGTAACATAGGTGACAGGTGAACCTCAAGGAGGACATTCCATACATGAGGTGCCACTACTAAAAAATCCTGTCTCTGTTTGATACCCACCCTACCTCTGAAGGTGGAGGCGCACAGAGTGGGCCTTGTGAGGCAGACTGCCCAGCTGGACAATATGGGAGGTTATTCTTCAAGTGCCCTGGACCCAATCCATGTAAAGTTTCAAAGTTAAGAACTGGCTGATTGAATTGTACCCCTCCCCAAGCACAAAATTTGAGAACTGTTTCTTAAAATGTGTCTGTAGAATTATGGAGCCTTGTCTGTGCAGCAAGGTGGAGCGTCTACTGGAAATGATTGCAAGCTGCAAGTGGAGATGGTCTGAGTCGTAGACATCAAAAGGCCTCAGCTGCTGTTGTGGTTCTGTTGCTGGCTAAATCTGCTGATACAAAGAGGAGGATGTGGATCAGCACACACAGTTAACACACGTACTCACCACACATCCTGCTCTCATGCACGCAAGTTGTTGGAGGAGACTACTGGCAGTGTTTCTCATAACAAGCCTTATTTAGTTCATCCTGTGAGTGTCTTTCAAATATAGCAGGTTATGAGCTATTTCACTAGAAGTGGTACCCACAGTGATGGGGAAATACCTTACCACTGTGTGATTCAGCTTAGCAATAGTAAAATGGAAAGAACAATGGTTTCAAAACTGCATATAGCACAGATATTATTTTCTGGGTTTTTTTTAAAGGTAGTATGGGTTTATTATATAAAGCTAAGACTGCATTGTGGTGTTGCAAAAGCTTATCCTTAGTGATCAATGATATGCCTTAAAACCCCTGTTCAATCAAATTTGAAGGTTATATAAAGCTGGGAATTATTGTAAAAGTATTGGGGGTTGAGCAGAACATTTGAAATGATAGTGGAAAAGCTGGGATTGAAGCTAAGATGAAATTTAGAAAGACATATAAAATATTACCCATGAGTGAAAACAAATACATAAAATGGAGAGGCAAGGAACATGGCAGTATTTGTAGCAGATTACAAAATCAAAATAAGTTGAGAGTGATACTGTGGGAAATAGGGAAAATAGGTTTTGTTTTATTTTCAGAAATGCATCCTTCAAAATATGCCACGTTGATATGGTGCTGATCAATAGCCAGGTTTCTGCTGCATCACAACCCCCCCCCCCCAACACAGTTGCAACTGTTTGGAGATGATAAAGTTGGTGGAGAATGATTAAAATGGAAAGACGCTCCTAATTTTCAGTATTACTAAGAGTGTCAGTACTTCAGGATAGAGAGAAAGACCTGAAACATGATTCAAAATGCAGGTCTCTTCTAGACAGGACAATCATTAGGGCATGCATTTACACATGCAGCAATGAGAAGGTAGAATGCCTCTACGGATTACACACGGGAGATGCCATTTTGTGTGCTCCCACTTCTTCTTTTTTAAAAACCCCTCCCTCTTACACTGAAACAAAATCTACCAATGAAGAATCTAGTCCAGCCTACACCTTTACTTGCTAGTTTTCTACTTGCTGGTTTAAAAAAATAGGGAGAGGATTTAAAATATATATATTTTACCACTTGTCTGAAGTGGTACAGCTCATACTACTATTTCAAAATTCTGTCACCTGCCCAACTGAAAGTTTGCTGCCTCTTTTCACTGAGAATTGGATCAGTTAAAATCAAATGGGTAATGATTTAAGTTGTACAAGTTGGGGACCCAGGAGGAAACTAAAGCAAAGGGAAATCATGTTTTCCCCTGTGGTCTGGTGTGGGGCAGTTTGAAATGCATGGGCAGAAGCCTCTCCCTAGGAGCAAGCAGGGTTGCTGATCTTTGCAGTTCCTGAGGGGAGTGGCTTCTCTCACAGGCTCCAGTGTTGGCCCTGCCTGCAGGACAGTTATTATGTTGCTGGCTGCACTCTCATTAGAGCACCATCATTCCTTGTGGGTTTTTTACTTCATGTTTTCTTATATTTTGTTTGTCAGTCTCCCCCACCCCCAATCTTTGGGACAGCAGTTTTAGTGGGGTTCCAGGGAGACTGCTGCCTTTTACAGGTGATCCATGAAGAGTTTCACTTCAGGGGGAATACCTCCTCCACCCTTGGCCCCTCCTTGGGAGTAGAGGAGCCCAAGGAGAAACAGCTGTTCCTTAAAGGGGGCTCCCATGGGTGTATCACCATGGTTAGAACTCCCCTTCACCTCCAGTCCTCTTGGGAGGAGAGGCAAGCCACAGGTACTGTAGCCTTCAGGCTAGGAGCCTCCCCAGTTACTCCCTTGACCTGCAGGGTATTGGCCACTTCCCCTCATGGGCCTAGACGAGTCAACTGGGTGCACCTAGATGCATCATTCCATTGCCAATCCTGACCTTCAGTTGCCCTACTTCAGGTGAGTGAGCTGGTTTTGAAGAAGGAGGGCAATGATCTTGGTCCTCACCTCAGTTTAAAAAGGTGGGGAATTTCCCTAATGGCAGTTTGAGTGGGTCTTTCTTAGCATGTGCCGCAGGAGTAGCTGGCTTCAAACCTTGACCTTCCCTCCTCCCTGCCTTTGCTCAGGGTTCCTTTCCTGAATCAGAAATGGCAGAAACTCTTACTCTAGAAGATCTTTCAGGGCATAATGCCCTTGTCATCCTTTTGGCTTAGATTGAAGGGGAAATGCATAAGGAGATGAAAGCAGCCTCATTAGAGGCTATCCCCGGCATGAGAGATTCTTGTAGGCCTTTTGGCAGAACTAGACACTAATCGCTGTCCAGTTCTGGTGCTGGGAGGAGGGGGGAGATTCAGGATTACTTTTCTCCTCATTCAAAGAGATGAAAATAGGCTTCACTTAATAGGCATTCTAGGAGAACTCTAAGTCTCTAGATGGACCATGATTCTAAAGTGTCAGATTTCTCTGACTCTTCCTCTCCAAAGGAGGAGGGAGAGCTATTGGATGAAGAAGATCTAGGCATAGCCACTATGCTGACTTGTTTTTTTCATGCAGGAAGTTTTTCCTAAGGTTCTTCCTAAAGTCGTACACATCTTGGAAGTCCCTTACAACAAGAAAGAAGAGGAGGAACCTGGTGCAACCAAACCAGCCAGAGCTTTACCACAGGGGATTTTTCCACTCCATGGGATTGCATTCCCATCTGTCTTTGACAAGGTGGTCAAAAACTTTGGCAGGGACCAAAACCAACCTTCCCATCTTTTTGTGTTTCTATTCCTTGGTGCCCAAGGCAGCAGAGTGCGTTAAACTTTTGTTAATGGATGCTCCAGACACCAGCTTGTGATTGAGCTGAGTCATAGTGAGCTCTGTTTTTCCAGGGCAGTCTACTCCTGGGCCTCAGACCTCTTGCCTGCAGGTAATGGTACCTCCAAAGAGCTTAAGGATGAGATAAAGAAGATCACCCTACTGGCAGCCTTCTCTGCAGAAGCTTAGCTGGATGCAGTCCAGTTGTCAGCCTGACTCCACAACTCAGAAGTTGACCCTTTCTCTCAAGCTTGGGTGGCCAGTGTTCCTTCTAAAAGCATTCACCTCTGATGGGATGGGATGGGTTGATCTCTGGTAGAGAATGAAGATAAGAAGAGGGCTCTACCATTGGATACAAAGGACAACAACTCAAGAATGCTTTCATTCCTTTTGTGAACCTCAGTGCACCTCCAGCTTTTGACTTCCCAGAGGCATTGGCAATCCAAGAAATCCAGTGATCTCTGCCTCTCTTTCTACAGATCAGCCAGCCAGGTCATGCAAGGACCCCAAAAGAGCCCCTTGGCATGTCAGCTACATCCAGTCATTCCCATCAAACATTGGAGAATGACTTCAGTTTTTTGCAGATCTTTTGAAGTTGTCCATAGGTGATCGGTGAGTCCCAGAACTGAGTGTCATTCCTCCAGTCAGATTTATACAAATCCCGAGGAAACATTGCCTAAGGAAACTACTACTACTTCAGGCCATCCAGCATCTGTTGGACATTCAAATGATAGAACTAGTCCCAGAGGACCAAAAGGCATCTGGGGTCTATTTAATTTTCTTTATAGTTCCAAAGAAGAATGGGGATGTGTGAGCCATTCTAGACTTAAAATGGTTAAATTACAGGATCAAGAAAAGAAAGTTCTGGATGGAAATTCTCAAGTCTATAATTCAATCAATTCAAAAGGAGGACTTTCTTACCAAACAATATTACAAAAATATACAGTGAATTATTCAAATACATGGTGATGGCAAGAACAATATTTTCAGCAAAATGTCCAGACTTGAAGGAATAAACTAAATGAATATGCAACCATAGCAAAATTGACATCTTTCATATATAACAGACCAATTTCAGAATTAACAGATAAATTTAAAGTTTTAAAAAATTATATATATGAATAAAATTAAATAAAGGACAACAGAAAGATTTAGATATTTAATGATAAAAATGGGATCAGATAAAATAGATTGATAACATAGAAATAGAAATTATTAAAAATTAATTTAAGTAAGTCCGATATAAATGTGTGATTTTGAATACAAGTGATTGTAGTTTATGTTCAACAACTCTAAGAGTGTAAATTATATTAAAAACAAAAATTAAAAAAATGAGGACTTTCTCGCATTGAAAGATTTCATAGAAGCCTGTTTTCACATCCTAATTCAGGAATCTCATCAGGGCTTCCTACATTTCTCCTACAATGGGAATCATTTTCAATATTGGGCCCTTCCTTTTGGTTTCAAGCCAGCCCAAGAGTTTTCACCCAAGTGCTAGTTTCCCAGGGTGTTTTCATTTTCCTGTACCTCAACGACATTCTCATCAGGTCCCATTTGTATCAATAGAGAGTGGAAGAAGTGGAGTGGACTGTCTTCTGCCTGCAAGACCATGGCTCATTCAGAAGAGCTGCTTGTCCCCATCCCAGGGGGTACTTCACCTGGGAGTCACCATTGACACAGTTCAGGACAAGGTTTTCCTGTCCCAAGAAAAATGAGAAAATCTTTTTGTTATTACAGAAGATTACCCAGCAGTCCCTCATGGAGGTAATAATAATAATAAAAAATTTATATCCCCCCCTCCCCGCCGAAGCAGGCTCAGGGCGGCTCACAACATAAAAACCCTTTAACAATTAAAACACTGCATATTATAAATTATACATTAAAACCATCTAAGTTGATTTGGTGCTAAAAACTTGATGTTATGCATCTTACAGTTTTTCCCTGGCGACAGTATTCCTTTTACGGTAGATTCCTTCTTAAGTAAAGGCCAGCTGGAAAAGAGTAGTCTTGCAGGCCCTGCGGAACTCCGTAAGGCCCACACCTCCTCTGGCAATTGGTTCCACCAGTGGGGGGCTACAATCGAGAAGGCCCTTTCTCTGGTGATTTTCAGTTTGGCCTCCCTCGGCCCAGGGATTATCAATAAATTTTGAGAATCAGATAGCAGTACCCTCTGTGGAATATATGGGGAGAGACGGTCCCTAAGGTAGTCAGGTCCTCGGCCATATAGGGCTTTAAAGGTGATAACTTGTAACAAATCCAGTACACTATTGGCAGCCAGTGCAGTTCCCGCAGCCCCGGCTGTATGTGCTCCCATCTAGGGAGCCCCAGTAACAGCCTGGCCACTGCGTTCTGCACTAGCTGTAGTTTCCGGGTTCGGCTCAGGGGCAGTCCCATGTAGAGGGCATTACAGTAGTCCAGCCTCGAGGTGACTGTTGTGTGGATCACGGTCCAGAAAGGGGACCAACTGCTTTGCCTGCCTAAGATGAAAAAAAGCGGATTTAACAGTGGCTGCTATCTGGGCCTCCATTGACAGGGCAGACTCCAGTAGCACCCCCAAGCTCTTGACCTTGTGCACCGTTTTCAATGGCGCACCGTCAAATGCTGGTAGGGGGATTTCCCTTTCCAGACCGCCCCGACTCAGGCAAAGGACTTCTGTCTTCGCAGGATTCAGCTTCAACCTACTCAGCCTGAGCCATCACACCACAGCATGCAGCACCAGATCTAGATTTTCTGGGACACAGTCAGGCCGTCCGTCCATCAGTAGATAGAGTTGGGTGTCATCAGCATATTGTTGACAGCCCAACCCATACCTCCGGGCAATCTGGGCAAGGCAGCGCATGTAGATATTGAACAACATTGGGGAGAGCACCACCCCCTGTGGCACCCCACAATTAAGCGGTTGCCTCCGGGACAGGTCTCCTCCAATCGCCACCCTTTGTCCCCGAACATCAAGGAAAGAGGAAAGCCATTGCAAGGCCAACCCCTAGATCTGCGAGGCGGTGGGTCAGTAGCCGACGGTCGACCATATCGAATGCAGTTGATAGGTCTAACAACATCAGCACCATCAAGCCATCTCGATCCAGATGCCACTGGAGGTCATCCACCAGGTCAACTAGCATTGTCTCCATCCCGTGACCTGGGTGAAAGCCGGATTGGTGGGTGTCTAAAACAGAAGTGTCATCCAGAAACACCTGTAACTGTAGCGCCACTGCCCTCTCAATAATTTTACCCAAAAAGGGTAAATTTGAGACTGGCCGGTAATTTGCCAATTCGGCCGGATCTGATGTAGCTTTTTTCAAAAGGGGAGGGACAACAGCCTCTTTAAGAGGTGCTGGAAAAAGCCCCTCCGAGAGTGATCTATTTACAGTGTCCCATATAAGACATCTAAGCTCCCTCTGGTCCTAGCAAGCCTTTGGGGATGTTGGTGTCCTGTTGGGATAGGATTGCATGGGTAAGATTTCATGCTTGCGCTCTCCAAAGGCTTTGTCTTCCTGTCAAGGGTATAGTAGCTCACAGAAGGCACAAGGTCATAGAGCTTCCAATGGTGGCTATTTTCATCCAGACTTCTGGAAGGAACCTGCTCAGAGAACTGAACAGGTCAGTGATGACTCTGGATGCAAGTCTGAGGCGGTTGGAAGATCTCTTCCATAAAAAGGTGGCAAAAGGGACCTGCAAAGGACCTGCTCTAGTCCTGCAAAGAAGCCAGCCAGAGCATAAATTTTCTGGAACTCAGAGCAATCAGGCAGGGCCTTCTAGCCTTCCAAGACCTCCTATTCACAGACAATACAACTGCCAAGTCTTATATCAGCCATCAGGTGTCATGAAATCCAGCTCCCTGGATTCAGAGGTAACACTGATTTTGCCGTGGGCAGAGACGCGGTTGCTCAAAGCTGTCCAACATCCTGACAGACTGGCTCAGCAGGAGATCCCTGAATCAATCAGAGTGGATGTTGAACATGGAAACTTTCCACAAAATCTGCAGATTTGACAAAGTAAAGGTGGATTTCTTCACCTCTGAGCACAACCATCAGATTCCAAGGTTTGTCTCAAGGGCGATGTGTCCTCAGGCCATAGGAATAGATGCTTTGAGCTACACATGGCCAGACCAACTGCTGTACACCTTTCTGCCCACCCAGCTAATTCAGAGGATCATAGCTCTAAGAGCAGAAATAGTGCTAGTAGCCCCATTCTGGCCATGAAGGTCATGGTTCCGCTGCAACAATCCTCCAACAAACCATGGTGCCTCCCAATTAGGAAGGACCTTCTTTGTCAAGGGCTCCTCTTTCATCCACAGCCATGCTAAGCCTCACAGCCTGAAGATTGAGTGGTTGCAATTCAAAGAGATAGGTTAGTCATGTAAGGTTATAAACACCCTAGTATTTTATTTTATTTATTTCTGTGGATTTATATTCTGCCCTTTTCCATAAGGGCTCAGGACGGATTCCAGCATATCAAACAGTTAAAAACCAACAATACATCATTAGATAAACAGTAAAACAGTTAAAGCATATTAAAAGTTAAAGTTTAAGACAATTGACAGTTGAGCCAGTAGCTCGGATTTAATGTAAGTTAAGTCAGCATGGATAAGGTAGACACTTAATTTAGGTGTCCGAAAATGCCAGCTATATCGGCCCAATTTCCTCCAATCCAGATGGTAGTCAGTGTTGGTATAACTAAATAAGGATGCCTGCCCACCTCAACCAAAGACCTAGCGGAACAGCTTCGTCTTACAGGCCTTCTGGAATGGTAACAGATCCAGGAGGGCCCAAATCTCCAAAGGGAGCTGATCCTACCTGTTTGGGGTCCCACCCTGGTCAAAGCAAGGTGGACGTCCTTTGGGCCACGGATGGTCAGAAGATGTTGGGTGGCCAAACGTAATGACCTCCGGGGCTTGTATGGGGAGAGGCAGTCCCTCAGGTATGCCAGTCCCAGGCCGCACAAGGCTTTAAACACCAGTACTAATACCTTGAAGCGTATCCGGTACTCGATTGGTAGCCAGTGCAGATTGCGCAGCATTGGCCGACTGCTCGCCCGTACAGGCGATTCAGTCAGCAATCGTGCTGCTGCACTCTGCACCAGCTGGAGTTTCCGGGTCAACCTCAAGGGCAAGCCTGCATAGAGCAAGTTACAGTAATCCAACCTGGAAGTGACCATTTCATGGATCACTGTAGCTAAGTCCCAAGGAACCAGGAAGGGTGCTAGTTGCCTGGCCTGCCGGAGATGGTAAAAGGCAGACCATGCAACAGCTGTGACCTGGGCCTCCATAGAGAGGGTGGCATCCAGTATCACACCCAGGCTCCTCACCTTCTGAGTTGGCACAAGGGATGCGCTATCCAGGGTGGGGAGCCGGATGCCTGATCCCAGCCCCCTGCGACTCATATACAGGACCTCTGTCTTAGTTGGGCTAAGTTTCAGCCAGCTCAGCTTCAACCAAACAGCCACTGCTTCCAATGCCCTGGTTAGGTGGTCTGGGGTGGTCTGAATGGCCATCCATCAACAAATAGAGCTGGGTGTCATCTGCATATTGGTGACAACCTAGCCCAAAACCTCTGGCAATCTGGGCAAGGGGGTGCATATAGATGTTGAGAGAATAGCTCCCTGTGGTACACCACACTCTAGTGGGTGACGCAGGGAGGACTGCTCACCGATCACCACCCTTTGTCCCCGACCATGGAGAAAGGAGGAAAACCTCCGTAAGGCCACCCCCTGAACTCCAGTGTCGGCAAGGCGGTGGGTCATTAGATCATAATCGACTGTGTCAAAGGCTGCTGAAAGATCTAAAACAATAGCAGCACTGACCTGTATTGATCCAAGTGCCTTCTAAGGTCATCTGTGAAGGTGACCAGAACAGTTTCCATCCCATGGCCAGAGTGGAAGCTGGACTGGAAGGGATCGAGGACAGATGTGTCTTCCAGGAAAACTTGAAACTGCTCTGCCACCGCTTTCTCAATTATCTTGCCCAGAAACGGTAAATTTGAGACTGGGCAATAATTGGCCAGGACCAAAGGGTCCAAAGAAGACTTCTTCAAAAGTGTACACAAAGGGTAGGTTCTAGAATGGTTCAGCCAACAGGGTATATAACAATAGTTGCCAAGTTTTTTCAGTCCTGGTGCTCAGAGAAAGGGTTGGACCCATGCTCAGTCAAAGTGAACTGATTCCTCCTCTGAAGAAAAGGGTATGATTATTGAATAGGTTAGATATTAAAGTTAGAACAGCATTGTTCAAGGCTATGAAGGTGATTTTTTTTTTACCTTCCTTCAGGTGGGTTTGGATAAAGGTTTGATCACCAATACCCTGAAGAGACAGGTGGTTGCCATCCCAGTGATAAAAGGTGCCAAGAAGTGGCAGGGTTTCTCCCATCATCCCCATGTTAGGAGATTCTGTAAGGGAACATCCCTGATAGATTTGCCTCAGGCTCACTAGTCCCCCTCATGGAACCTTAATACAGTGCTTAAAGCCCTCTTGCAGACTCTCTACAAGCCCATGGCTACCTGTGCTCTCAAAGAGTTCACTTCCAAGACTATCTTTCTAGTGGGTATCACCTCTACCAGGAGGGTTTTAGAGCTTCAGGCCTTTCCCCACAATGACGGAGTAGTGCTTTGTCCTGACCCAGCCTTTGTCCCAAATGGTAACTCTTCCTTTCATAGGTCAGAGGAACTCATTCTTCCTTCATTCTGCCCTAACCCTAAACATCCTCAGGAAAACAGTGGCAGTGCTTAGACACAGAGAGAATGCTAAGCTCCTACCTAGACAGAACTTAGGGGTTTTGCAAAACAGACCCTGTGTTTTTGTCCTTCAGGAAAGCCTCCTTAGGAAATAAGGTTTCAACTTCTATGATTAGTAGGCATATAAGTTCAGAGGTCTGGATCCTCCTTAAGGCATAACAGCCCATTCACTCAGAGGGGTGGCAACCTTGGCAGCCTGTAGATCTTTTCCCTCCTTAGAGGTGGTCTGTTGGGTAGCTGTCCATTCCTTCAACAGACATTATTAAATTGATGACAGGGCAGCCTCAGCTGAGTCTGCCTTTGGGAGAAGAGTCCTGCAACATACTTTCTCAGGCTGAGGAGCCAAAGTCAAACCCTTCCAAGGATATACTGCTTTGAAAGCTCCACTTTTCCAAAGGGTAACTTTTATTCACTGTGACATGGAGCTAAGTAATCAGATGTGAGAAATCACTTAGAACAGTGATACAAAGGTAAATAAAACCAATAAACTTATATAGGGCTCCAGTATCAGATGAGTAGTTAAGGTTTTTCCTGTTCTCCCAGAAACACTACTGGCCTATTTGCCATCTGCCTATCATCTAAAGGCTGCCTTCTATCTTTGCTGCTTTTACAACAGCTCTAGCCCATGAGACTCACATCAAGCTGATTTGAAACCAATTTTCATCTAATCAAAGCGTCCAGAAGGTGTTTGTCACTTAGCCTAAGGACAGATTTGCCATCTTGAAGCTGGTGAAACTCTTTTCATCATGTAATGTTCCTGTTTCCATAATGCTGTGGGGATAACGTGAGCAAATGTAGTATGGACAAATTAACTTGTATGGTTTTGTAACATGTGCAGTTTGTCAGTGGCAGGGAAGAAAATTAAAGTAGAGAAAGCCAGTTTGGTGTAGTGGCTCTCTAATCTGGGAGAACTGGGTTTCATTCCCCACTCTGCCATATGCAGCTGCTGGTGTGACCTTGGGTCACAAGTTCTCTCAGAGTTGTTCTCTCAGGAACAGTTCTCTGAGAGCGCTCTCAGCTCCACTTCCCTCACAGGTTGTCTGTTGTGGGGAGAGGAAGAGAAAGGAGATTGTAAACTGCTCTGAGTGAAGGGCAGGGTATAAATCCAATCTCTTCCTCCTCTAAAGAAAAGTGTATGGTTATTGGATAGGTAAGATATTAAAGTTAGAACAGCATTATTCTAGGACAGGTGTGTCAAGCTCATTTGTTATGAGGGCCGGATCTGAGATTAATGAGACCTTGTTGGGCCGGGCCATGTGTGTACCTATTTAAGATCAGGTAGCAGAGATATAAACTTTATAAAGGACACAGAAAAACACAATTAAACAATTTTTTTTTAAAAAAAACCTTAAAACATGCTCAAAACATTAGCGCTTGGTCTTAAAGGCGCTTTCTTTGTATTTCTTCCTTGGGATCCAGGCAACTGGGCAAAGGAAGCTCTGGCTCTTTACTTCCTTCTTCAGGGGACCAAGAGGGGTAGGAGCCTCAGCCAATAGAAGGAAGAGAGGCTTTGCTCAGTAGCTTTACTTTATGATTGAGAGAGCCTGGCAGAGCAAGCTCTGCTTCCTCCCCAAAAGAGAAGACTCTGCCAATGGAGAAAATAGAGGTTTTGTTCTGTAACTCCTGTGCAATGGAGCAAGCCCTGCAAAGCAAACTTATGTAGAAGGAAGCAAGAGAGAGGGAGAAGGAAGCAGATGATAGCCAGTTGCTTGGGAGCTTGATAGGAGCCCTCCGGGGGCCTGATTTGGCCCCCAGAATGCATGTTTGACACCCCTGTTCTAGGATGTGTAGAGATGACTTTCTTCCATTTGAAACTGTACATTCAGCAAAATAAATAGGATGACTCTCTGAACATATCCAAATAGAATTTGAGTCACAAGTTCCATCTGCAGTGACATAATGTAAGACACTGATTACTTTTTGCACCATTGTCAATTTTCTCTGAAATGGTCCACTGAAATAACTGGTATCATAGAAAGATCTGGGGTGGGGGGGGGTGGGGGGGACCTTTGTTGGTCTGTGGTATTATAGAAGTGGGAATAAGTGTTTTCTTCTTAGTTTGTGCATCTGTGATCATTTTTGTTTTAGGAACCTCTTCATCTCCATCCCATGCCAAATGATTTATTATCTGGTAGCTGGATTACAAATGTCTAGCTTTTCCTTGGTCCTCTTGTGTTGGTATTGATTTAGAAGAGAACATTACCAAATATAAAAAGTGTGGGGTTCAAGGCTGTTATCTAAACACAAATGTCCAGGAATATCATCCCTTATCTCTTGGGGATCTTGAAGATGGTATTTACAAACAAGACAGACAGCAGATTTAGCATCTAGAAGGGCATTGATCATTGTCTTGAGTTCTAAAATTCACCCAAAGAAACACTTAATGTATAATTCACAGTTAGGGGTTTTACTGAGAGAAACCTTCTTCTAACATTAACAAAACATCTACGTCAGCGCCTTTTACTTTCTTTATTGACGTAGGCCTACTGGTTCTATAAATAAAACAGGAGTCTGTTGACATCTTAAAGACTAACAAAATTATCCCATTATAAGATTTTGTGAATCAGAGCTCACTTTTGTTGCGTCCTGAACTCCGGTTTTATTTTGTTGCTACAGAGTAACTCAGACACCCAGCTGGTTCTGGTAAGGTGTTCAAAGCTAATTGGTCAAAAGCTTACCTTCTGACAGTGTTTTACTTTCTTAGAAAAAGATACTCTTAGCTCTTTGTTGGCCCCCTTGAGTACGAAAGGTCAGTGAGGTAATGCTACCCCATAGCCTCCATTCTCAGTCCTGGGTTAAAGTGAAAATTCTGAAAGCTGACTGCCTATAATCACAGAATAATGACACTAGTTACTTCTGTTTCTTCTTATTGTTGCTCTGATTTTTGAAGCAGGACTTGTGGAGGCAACGATCAGTTTTTTATATTTGAATGGTATACTGGAACCATAGAAAGAATATGTGGGTGTCATTTCTGTGTCCACTTTTAAGCAGAATAAGATCTGTCTTAGTTCTGTAAGAAAGCAGTTTATGTGCATTCATTTATTTATAAATGGGGGAAACTTGAATAGGGCCTAAGTTAATAGTATTATTATGGTGGTGGTGAAAAGTGCCATCAAGTCACAGTCAGCATGGTGATCCCACAGGGCTTTTAAGGCAAGAGATCTTCAGAGGTGGTTTGCCATTGCCTGCCTCTGCATAGCAATTCTGGACTTCCTTGGAGGTCTCCCATCTAAGCACTAACTAGCACTGATCCTGCTTGGATTCTGAGATCTGATGAGGACAGGTTAGCTTAGCTTGTATCATCTAGCCCAGGGCCAGCATTATTATACAAAAAAGAAAATGATGTCATTTAGTAACATTCAAACCATCCTGTGGTTCTGGAACGTGGATGTCTAGCTTGGAATTCAAGGAAGTCAGAAGAATAGGGACAGAAATGGACATGGATATTTCCAGCTTAGAAGAGTAATGCAAAACTGGCCCCAGTTCTAATAGGTCTAATTTTCCCCCATAGTGCTTCCTGCTGACCTTATTAGTGGATAAATTGGTTCAGGGTGGGTTTTCTGCACTTGCTATTTGCATCTCCCTCAAGTTCCTTCTAGGAATGTGGTAGTATTAGAGACTGTGTTTTACAAGTGTATGGTACTTTGCTGATGGCATTTCTACTACACTACTGTCTGATCTGATCTGTGTCTAAAAAAGTGATTGATTTCCTATGAATAGTGTATCAGCTCTGCTCACTCTGTGCTGCTGCAACTGCTTGTATTGGCTGAGATTCTTAAGGCCAGCTTTGCCTATTCTTTTATGTTCACTCAGCACACACACTTGTTACTGCTGCATGTCTTGGGCACTCACCTGGTAAAACACATGATAAATGAGAAAAATAAAGTACTTTAATACTGTATGATAAGGGGAGCCCTTCTGCCCTGACTGTAATGCCGCCTGTTTCTTCCAAGGCCTGTAAATAAAATGTCTGCTGCAGTGTAATTTTGCCTGCCTTATGAAGGGTGTAAAACATATCCCTAAGTCTGCTCTGTAACATGCCTGCTTCCTTGGGCTGTAAAATGCAAACTTGTGTGTCCACTTTGCTATTATACCTTTGCCCGTCTTTCTAAGGCTGCCCAGTGTCTCCTTCTGTCTACTGTACAAATAAGGATTTTAACTGACTATAAAACAGAAAAGACAGCACATATTGCAACCAATGGAAATTAAAAAATGGAAAATGAAAACAAAAGGCTTACTTAATAAGGAATATACTGAAAACTAATGCCATTTATGAAATGAGAATAAAAATAATATCCCTACTCTAATGTTTGGAAATCAGGATTTGCAGAGTGATAACAGAGAATTTCTGGTATGATTGTGACCCAAGGAAAAGACCTGTGAAGTTTGGAGGTTAGTAGTGTCTCCTTCACTACAAGATCAGAGCTGAATCGGGGTTTTTTTCCCCAGCTTTGTAAACAGAAACTGAAGGGTTGTGATTGAAAGTGGGACAAAATGGTTTAGATAAAATGCATTACGTTGGAGGAAAAGTACTAAATCAAAGGGCAAAGACAGAGTTGTAAACTGGAGGGCCCCTCTGGGATTTTTGATTTGTTTGAGTATAAAGGTCTTTCCTTAAGTGATGACTGTCATGAGAATTCTTTAGGCAGGGTCAGTAGCATCTATTGTCACTCCCTGGGGATGTTGCCATGGAAATAGCTTGTACTTCACTCTCAGTTCATACAATTGATGGAGCAGTTCTGTAGAAACTTAAGCTGGAATGATTGAAACAAATGTAATGATCTGTTAAAATTCAAAAGTTGTGTGATACCTTATGGTGTGCTAACTTAACAGACTTCTGAAATATCTGTGATTCTGTTCAGAAGCACAGGTTTTTTGTTTTTGTTTTTTTAATTACACTTATTGAAGCACAGGTTGATCCAATTCAGGTTTGAGCAAACCACTCTGATGTGCAGCAGCAAGTTACAGTGGATGATTCTGACACTGGCACCTTCCCTAAACAGATGGCTGCATGCATGCAATGTCTTCAGCAATTGACCGTAAATGAGTCTTAAGCAACAAAGTCTAACTCCTGCCATTCCTTTCCCCCCTTGCTGCTGCCAACTAATGTTCTAGTACTATTCTGAGAGCCTGGCCATCCCTTTAAAACCTAGAATTATCATTTGTGAAGCTCTGTCCTGTCTATTTAGGAAGCTCAATGCTGAGGTATCCAATAGCCCTTTAAGGCCAAAAGATGCATCACAGAGACTGGCAGCCACCCTAGTTTCACTTGACAGGTGAAACACAAAGCAGAGCTATGGTTATTGTGTGTGCTTTCTCTCTCAGAGAAACATAAGATTGACAGCTGCCATAGTACTGTGCTTTTTGGAGGAAATGCAGCTCACTATGCGTGCATAAATAGACGTGGGCGAATGCACATGCTGTTTCTCTGTTTCTTTACAGGGAGGGTAAGAGATGTGATTGGCAAATATAATAGATTTGCACTAAAATTCAGAATACCTCTATGGTTGCTATCAGAAAATATAGAACATGTGCAGCAGCGGTTGTGAGCAAGGAGATTGATACCACATGGCATCTGGTGGAACTGAGAAGAGAGAGAAGATAAATTGATCTAGAGATGGCTATCAGCTTCCAAAATATTTGCAAGGTCTTCCATCTGAACTGGAGGTCTCATGAGCAGTCTGGAACCATGTATTATTTAGAACAGAGTTTCCCAAACTTTTCTTTCCCATGACCCGGTTATTTTTAACACTTCTCCTTCATGGCCCACTAAAATTCAGGGGTGGAGCTGGGAGACTTTGGGGGTGGAGCTGGGAGACAGGAATTATGTCATTTCCTGTGGTGTCACTTCCAGGTCAAGGGCCAAGTGATGTCACTTCCAGGGCACACTGAACCAAAATTCCACCTTTTCCTGTGATGTCACTTCCAGGGCATTCCCCCAAACCTGCCTCTTCTTCTGAAGTAACTTCATTTTCAGAAAAATCTTTCTGAAACTCATGCTGAGCCAAAATGGGGGTGGAAAGTGGGCAGTCCTCTCTTTCTACCCCCACACCTGCATGCACCTATCTGTTTGTGTGTTCTTCTCTAGCTTGCAAGCACTCCTAATGCCCATGTTCAATTGCCTGCACCACCTACACACCCCTTCCTCAACAGCACTGGCCAGAGTATGCAGTTGGGAGTGCTGTTGCCATTGCCATCAGGAATACCAGCACTGTGTATCACCCACACTGGGCCCTGGTAGCGGCTCTACCTCAAAATATGCAGACACATTTAGGCTTTTCCTTCAGCTGCTGCTACTGGAACCCTGCCTCAAGCTACAAACAAGCTTGCTTGGTTTCAAGAAAATCTTTTGACAGCTATTTTTCATACTTTTCCTTGGCTGAAACACCGGGAAATTGCTGTGAAAGGTAGTAGAGAATTGTACTGCAATTAATCAATTAATTTCAAGTTATATGAAGTTCATACAAGCTTTTCTGCAGTTATCCCAAAAAGGATATTTATGCAAGGCTTGCAGCTTTTTACTGGCTGTGTTTCCCAAGCCTTTAAAAGGAACCTGTTGTGCAGATATTTAGCCAGTGAACTTATTTCATCCTTTTTAATATCTACAGGAGGAGTTTAATTTGGGTGTCAGACAGCTGTTAGAAGCAGGACCAGTAAAATGGTGTCAGGTTCATAGTACCATCACTTCCAATGCTGTTGAGATATACAGCAGTAATCTCCAATAATCTCTTTCTGCCCCACACCTCTCACTCTCACTCACTCACACAGAAATCTCATAGAAATGCCAGCTGACTACAACTGGGGTTGCCAACTTTTCATTGGCAGAGCTCCTATGTCTGCAACAACAGTATGATGAACAGAAAAGTTTCATCCAGTAAAATGGAAGGAAAGAAAGAAAGAGAAAGGAAAACATAAGAACATGAGAGAAGCCATGTTGGATCAGGCCAGTGGACCATCCAGTCCAAAAATCTCCCATACAATGTCCAAAAACCACCAGAATGTCCACCAGTGGGGCCAGGGCACTAGAAGCCTTCCCACTGTTGCTCCCCACCCCCAGCACCAAGAATACAGTCACAGCATCACTTGCAGGGAAAGAAAGAAAGAAGGGGGGACAAAAAAAAAGCCTTACTCACCATCAGATGACCCCAGCCAGCAACAATTCTGCCCAGAAGTGGTTTGATAAAAAACAAATAGCTACTGGAATGCCCACTCCCCACCCCTCCCGGCTGAAAAACACACACACACCCCTCTTTGCTGCCCAGGCCTACTGGGGAAATCTCCCCAAGAGAACATACTGCAAGGCACATGAAAGCTCATATCTTTTTTTTTTCGTGGGTCTTAAGTGCCAGTGGACACCAGCTTTTCTCTCAAACACTGGGAGGGGGAGAGAAGGAAGGAGAGGCAGCCCAGCTCCTCTCTGCACAACACAGAGATAGGGGAAGGAAGGAAGCCAAACAGAGCTCAGACTTTGCAGCCTGTGTTAGTCTTCAAGGCTAGCGTTTCTCTGCACAACAGAGAGACGGGGGAAGAAAGGAAACCAAATGGAGTTCAGGCTTTGCAGCCTGTGTCAGTCTTCAAGGCTAGCTTTTCTCTGCACAACCGAGAGACGGGGAAGGAAGGAAGCAGAGAAGAGGTCATGCTTTGCTGGGTGCAGGGCTAGCTTTGGCTTTTCTTGTGACCCTGCAAATGGGAAACACTGATTTAGAATGCTGCATGCCAAGGTGTGAGTGCAGTTCCTAAGCCACTGGTCTGTTCTCCTTGTTTGCCTGTGGCTGACCTTGTGCCTGAGGATGGTATAGTAACCTTTCTTTGACCTTCACTTCTAGAGGAAAATGCTGATGACCATGTCGCACCAATTGTGTAGCTTAGTTGTAACTGGCAGAGAGAGATCGACTATCAGCTGACTAGCATATAAAAGAGGAAGATCTTTAGATCTGACAATCATTTAATTTAGGATTAATAGAATGGAAGGAGGAGGAGGTCTCAGGAGAGAAGAAGGGTGAGGGGGAAGATAGATTCTGAGTAAGTGGGTTAGAATTTGGCTCACAGATTATCTTCTGTGGACTTTGCACGGAAGTAACTCTGATACGTAATGGACGCATAGACACTACCTTATGCTGGAAACCTACTGACCGACAAACATACCTGCATGCCTCCAGCTACCATCCCAAATATACCAAATGATCCATAGTATACAGCCAAGCTCTACACTACAGCCGCATTTGCTCCAATCCTACTGACAGAGATTCTCACCTGAGGGATCTACAAGAAACCTTTTTGGAACTAAAGTACCCACCTGATGAAGTCATGAAACAGATTAACAGAGCCAGAGTGATAACTAGAGAAAACTTGTTACAAAACAGACCCAAGAAAGACAACAATAGAACACCACTTGTGGTCACACACAACTCTCAACTGAAAACAGTTCAACGTATCATCAATGACTTACAACCTCTATTGGACAGTGACAGCTCTCTTTCAGCAGTACTGGGGGGGTAAATCTTTTCTTGCACACAGAGAGCCCCATAATCTCAAACAACTCCTCACCTACAACAATACAACTTCTCACTTGAGCATGGACACTGGTACCAGAGCTTGCAATAAACCCAAGTGCCAACTTTGCTGCCACATACATCCAGACAACACAATCACAGGATCTAACAGCATTAACTACACCATCTCAGGCTCATTCACTTGTTCATCTTCCAACATTATATATGCCATTAAATGCCAGCGATGTCCTTCAGTTCTCTACATAGAACAAACAGGACAAACCCTATGACAAAGGATAAATGGACACAAATCTGACATCAGGAATCACAAAATTGAGAAATTCATAGGAGAACATTTTAACCTTCATAGGAGAACATTCAGTGGGTGACCTCAAAGTTGCTGTTTTGCTGCAAAGAAACTTCAAGAACAGAATGGAGAGGGAAATTGCTGAATTACAAATTATTATGAAACTTGGAACAAACTCCTTCATGATTTTGCATATTAATTCACTGCCCACTTTCTCTCTATTAAGGACTGCTTGCCATTCCATCCTATTGACTGATGAAATGTGCTTCTAGCACACAAAAGCTTACTTTCTGAATAAAACGTCATTGGTCTTAAAGGTGTTACTTGACTCCTGCTTTGTAACTCTGATCAGTCAGGATTTTTTTCCTGCAGTGTCGCAGGTGCCTTCCCTCTGTTCACTTATCTGTTGTTATTAGATGGGTTGTGTGGCCAAAAGTGTAGTATCTTAAAGTTCCCTATGTAATTTCTTTGACCATAACACTATTACCTTTAAAAATCATATTTCTTGCAGCATGTGGTCACAAAAGCAGGAATCTTACTCCCCTCAGAGATCTGAATGATGATGGAGATGCTTCATGGTTGAAATGATGGGTAGTATGTAATGGGAAATGGAAACATAGAGGCTACATTTGGGCACCAGAAGCATGCACAGATCCTATTGGTTAAATATGTAGAAAGCAAACAGCTCATAACTTCTACTGTAAAAGCCATGCTTAGAATATATCCTCCAGTTATTAGCCTAGTTAGCAGTGCATATCTTTTAGCGAAGAAAAGAACTGGTTTGTTTAAAGGTTCTGTGGCTATTCACCCAGAGAGGGTTCTTATCCCAAGTGATTTGTTATTTACATATCTGCTTCCACTGTTCTGACTGAAGTAACTCAAGACAGAGTACTGTAAAAAGGCAATAAAATCAATAGGTTCTTCATAGGCATGGGGAACTTGAACATTTTGTATAATATATGTTCCCTACGGGCAATTGTGATTGTGTTCTGCACCTGATTTTCACTTTTTGTCAATAATAAATACAAGTGGGAGGCCCATGAGACTTGTGTGGGGTGGAATCCCATATCCCCCCACCCCTATCTCTGAGCCTTGCCAGAATCCAGGCCTCACCATCCACCACTGCACCCAGCAGCTGGTATCCACTGCTGCTGAGCACACAGCAGCTGCTGGTGTCCTCCTCTGCTGAACCTGGAGTGGCTGCTGGTGTCCTCCTCTGTTGCACCTGGGCGTGCAGCAGCTGCCAGCATCCTCATCTCCCACACTCAGACCTGTAGCACTTGCTGGCATCTGCCATTGTGGTGCCTGGGCCCACGGCATCTGTCAGTATCCTGTGCTATGCCTAGGCTTGCAGTGGCTGCTGACATCCTCTGCTGCCACAGGGCCCAAAGTAGCTTCCAGCATCCACTACGTCTGGGCCCAGTGGAGCTGCTGGCATCATCTTCCACTGTGGCGGCCAGTGTACACTGCCACCACTGAGCTGGAGCAGTGCCCTAAGTGTGTTGTCTGTGCATGCATTTATGCATGTATTTTGCAGGAGATTTAACAACCCCCCCCCCTATATATATATATATATATATATATATATATTTATTTAAGATTTTTCTGCAAACTTGACGAGTCCCTCAAGTTTGTAGGAAAATCTGTTGACTGTCACTGTGGCTGCAATCCGTGGATTTAGGTAACTGCAGATGGGAGACACACGTTGTGGTCATAGTTTGTGGTTGAATGAGAGACAATGATTTCCCTAACTGAAGAAGTTACTTGTAGACTTTGTTTTGTCTTTGCCCCCTGATCCTGTGAAATGCCATGGGAGAAAGTGGAACTTGTGGCTCATGAGCTAGATGGCTTGGTGAGATTGATGTCCTAAAGAGAGAACACTGCACACAGTCAGGCTTGAGCTGTCAGGGAAAATTCATGCAAGAGTTACAGGAAGACTAGCCAGTCTGAATGGTGAAAACCTGGTTTCTGTTCAAATGGAAAAAACTTCCGTCTCCTTTCTCCCCAGCCCATTCACTGGAAGAAGATACTTGATGGACCTTCAGTGACTGTTCCCATGGTGGAGTTACTGCAGGCATTGTATTGTTATCTTAAAGGACCTTGTGTTGGATGTTTTAGATCCTTTTGGAATTAGCAGTAAAAGACATTGTTCATTTTACTCAAAACTCAAAGGTTGGGATAGTCTTGTCTTAGCACTTCACATTGGTTCCATCCCCAGAATAAAAATAGCTATATATATTAGGAAGTGTCTAATTCCATTAGGGTTGCCAAGTCCAATTCAAGAAATATCTGGGGACTTTGGGGGCGGAGCCAGGAGACTTTGGGGGTGGAGCCAGGAACAAGGTGACAAGCATAATTGAACTCCAAGGGAGTTCTGGCCATCACATTTGAAGGGACAGCACACCTTTTTAAATGCCTTTCTTCCACAGGAAATAATGAAGGATAGGGGCACCATCTTTTGGGGCTCATAGAATTGGACCCCCTGGTTCAATCGTTTTGAAACTATATGGAAGCCTAAATTCCATATAGAAACTTACACTTTGCAGTAATGAGAATGGCTGATGTTTTGAGTGGGAGGTTGAATGAATGGTGATTAAAGCAGTGTAAATTCAAAAATATGCCCTGGGTCAGGTTCTGTTTGGAAGCAAATATGTCCACATAGGAGACGACACACAGTTTAGAATGGAACAAGCAGGATCAAAGTCTTTTTTTGGGAGCAGCTGTTGATGCTCCTGCTACTCTAAGAGAGTTGGGCTTACCCTTGCAAGAAACATACGTAGCTCAACAATGGCATCCATGCGTTTTGTGAAGAAATTCCAGCTTAAAAAATAAGAGGACGAGGGAGACAAAGGATTCTCTGGTAGCCAAACTCAGAGACCACTTTTCAAGAATTTGAAGAACTGTTGCTGGTGTGTATTGGGTTAGATGGGCTAGTGGTCTGACCTGGACTAGATCAGCTTTATATGTTCACAGTTTGTGACCCTCTGAAGAATTACTTGTGCATTGGGGGGCGAGCGGGGGGGAGAAATAATTGTGAAACCCCTCATAGCTTCCTGTTCACCTACCTCTGAATCGCAGCTGTCTAACTCTGTAGTGCAATTATGCTAATAGTGCTGACTAGAGATGGGCACAACCCAGCGGATGAACCAAAATCTGAGCTGAACTTTGCCCAGTGTGAGGCTCATGAGCCACAGTTAGTTACCCATGTGTTCGGCAAACAAATATCTGAGCCTTTGGACATGGTTTGGAGTAGCTTGGAAGGTGAAACATGCCCACAAAGTCTGGCACAAAAATGCTAGGTAACATAGGGGTGGTGATGTTTTCCAGCCTTGGAAATACAAATAGGGATCTTCAAAGCTTGACAGGCACTCCTGCCTGCCAATAACAGAGCTCCCTTCCCATTGGCTGTAGTGGGAGGGGATGATGTACATGTGTTGGATGAGCACATCTTCCCTTTGTTGGTGGAGCACACAAAAGAGCTTTGCTGCTGGGCACAGTGGGGGCGGGAGGTTAACTAGATAGCCTACTTAAAAAGGCAAAGGTAGTCCCCTGTGCAAGCACTGAGTTGTTACTGAACCATGAGGTGATGTCACATCATGACGTTTTCTTGGCAGACTTTAAGGGGTGGCTTGCCATTGCCTTCCCCAGTCATCTACACTTTCCCCCCTCAAGCTGGGTACTCATTTTACCGACCTCAGAAGGATGGAAGGCTGAGTCAACCTTGAGCTGGCTACTTGAACCCAATTTCTGCTGCGATCAAACTCAGGTCATAAGCAGAACTTGGACTGCCGTACTGCAGATTACCACTCTGTGCCATGGGGCTCATTCTAGCCTTCTTAGTCAGGGGCTACTGGGCTTAACTTTGCCCTGGGATCCTCTGTGTTGTGATTCGGTTCTTGTTTTTTGTTTGTTTGGTGCAAAAAGTGAAATACCTCTTTCACATAGGAGATACACTAAAAGAATGACAGGATTGCCCATTGGAAACAACAGGAGAAGCTTGATGGCCCATTGGAGATAATGGGAGTCAGGAATGCCAATTGACTTTAATGAGCTCTATTGAAATTGCAGCATAAAAAAGGTTGCAAAGAACATGCAGACTGGATTTTCCATTAAGGTCTCTGGGCCCAGATAGACTACTCTGGGACTTGAATGACAGCCCCCAGGGTGGAAATGATAGTAAATGAAATCTGTGTTCTGGGACTGGAATGATGGCCCCTGAGAATAACAGAAGTGTTCTGGGAATGGAATAACAGGGCGCAGAGTGTAATGACAGCCCTCGGGAACAGGCTCAGTGCTCTAGGAATAGAATGACAGGTTGCAGAGTAGAATGATAGCCCCTGGGAGTAGCAGAAGTGTTCTGGGAAAATTGGGATTGAATTCCTCTTTCACGTAACAAACATTTTGATTTAGTGGGTATTTGCTAGGGTTGCCAAGTCCAATTTAAGAAATATCTGGGGACTTTGGGGGTGGAGCCAGGAGACTTTGGGGGAGGAGCCAGGAGACCTCAGGGTGGAGCCAAGATCAAGGCTGTGACAAGCATAATTGAACTCCAAAGGGAGTTCTGGCCATCACATTTAAAGGGACGGCACACCTTTTCCATGCCTTCCTTCCGTAGGAAATAATGAAGGATAGGGGCACCTTCTTTTGGGGCTCATAGAATTGGACCCCCTGGTCCAATCGTTTTGAAACTTGGGGGATATTTTGGGGAGAGGCACTAGATGTTGTACTGAAAATTTGGTGCCTCTACCTCAAAAAACAGCTCCCCCAGAGCCCCAGATACCCACAATCAATTCTGCATGATTTTCTATGGGAATAAATCTCCATAGGGAATAACAGAGTTCCCAGCAGACATTTCCCTCCCCTCCCCCCGCTTTCTGACGATCCTGAAGCGGGGGGAGGGCCTCCAAACGGGGGGGATCCCCTGCCCCCACCTAGGGATTGGCAACCCTAGTATTTGCTGCTGTCAGCTTTCCTTTCCTTTCCTTTCCTTTCCTTTCCTTTCCTTTCCTTTCCTTTCCTTTCCTTTCCTTTCCTTTCCTTTCCTTTCCTTTCCTTTCCTTTCCTTTCCTTTCCTTTCCTTTCCTTTCCTTTCCTTTCCTTTCCTTTCCTTTCCTATCCTTTCCTTTCCTTTCCTTTCCTTTCCTTTCCTTTCCTTTCCTTTCCTTTCCTTTCCTTTCCTTTCCTTTCCTTTCCTTTCCTGCCCTGCCCTGCCCTGCCCTGCCCTGCCCTGCCCTGCCCTGCCCTGCCCTGCCCTGCCCTTCCCTGCCCTTCCCTGCCCTTCCCTTTTTATTTTATTGCCCCCCTCCTTTGGGTTGCAGTAGAGGGATTGTTCTCTGGGTGTTTTTGTTTTGGAACTGCTTTTTTTGGGGGGGGGGGATTTCACCTTAGTTCCCACTTGGGGTGCCTTACTCCTCTCCATTTCAAACCTCACTCAACTTCTCCTTTGGTTCTGATATGTATGGAGCCTGCGTGGTTCCGGAGTTACAGTGAGCCACAGGGTGGGAGGGTTGCCCCTGCCTAGTTATTATGTTGCCCACAGGGGGAGGGTGGGCCTGGGGAGACAGCATCACCTGCTATGCTGCAGGTGGGTCTGGGGCCACAGGCAGGAGGGTTGGCTGAGGGAGATAGGTTGGCTCAGGGAGAGGTTTGGCCAGGGAGTTGCCATGTTGCCCATACGGCTGGTTGCACAGTGAGGGAGGGTGAGCCTAGGGAGACATACTGCTCTGTGGGTGGCTCCCAGGCCCTAGGCAGGGTGGGATGGTTGGCCCTGCCCAGTAGTCACCATGTCAATAGTGGGTGGGCCCAGGGAGAAACAGTAACCCAAAAGTGTACAGGTAGCTTCCAGGTGGGGCAGGAGAGTTGGCTCTGCCCAGTAATTACTTTGACAGTCTGCAAAGGGAGGAAGGGTGGGACCAGGTAGAAACAGGCATCTGTAAGTGTGCGGGTGGCCCCTGGGCCCAGACAGGGTGGGTGGACTTGTCCTGCCCCATGATTACATTTTCAGTTGAATGGAGGGTGGTCTGGTCTATGCACTCCTGAGCCCATGGCTGACATCTCTCCAAAAAGCTCTTTCCTGTGGGCACCTTGTTCAGGGGTCCATAACTCTGACCCCACAAGTCCAACCTTCACATAACTTGTGGGGCATGTGCAGAGGCATTCCAGGGAGGTATGCTATGAGTTGGATGCATCTAGCTCACCCAGGGTCTATTCTAAACACTTCTGAACTTGCACCTGACATATCCTCAAAAGCACTTTCCTGGGATGCCTTGTTTGGGGTATTATAACTCAGACCCCCTATAGTCCAGTCTTCTCCAGACCTGGTGAGCAGATAGAGGAGAATCAGTTGGAGATGCCCTGTAATTTTGGAGCCTCTAGGGCCCTATGGGGCCACCTCCCATGTGAACTAGGCCAGTTTGGTTCTGCAAACTGTTTCAGGACATCCCCTAGTTTGGTTTGTGAACCAAACTGGGGTTTCCTGGTTTGTGCTCTAGCACTGATTGCTGAGATTCAGTGACCAAAGAAGACAGTACTGTATGGGGAATATGTCTTGCTCAGAGTGGACACCTTCCTGGGCACTTGCAGGCTGGGTAGCTGCAACAAGCTGGGGTCAGGGTCATCCTTCCATGCCCATGACAAACTCACTCTCACGTTGGTTTGCCAACAGTACTTTATTTATGGCCTGGTAGCATGGTTGCAGTCACCCCCCACGAAACAAGGTATCCAGCCCTTTCTTCACCATCAGCCACCCCCAGGAGCGTCTCATTACCATTTTTAAGGTCCAACCCAACCATGGGCCCCACCCTCAGAACCTTGTTTCTGTTCCCCAACCAGCCCAATCTGGCTTGTACATGCCTAATGGCACTCCCTCACATGCTAGGGACTCTGAGCCTTCAATCCACCCTCACCCTATGTTATGCATATCAGGCCAGACTTTGACCTTGGGTTCCCCACAGCCTCTGAATCCAGCCAGCTTTCCCTGTTGGGGCTGCCCTGCCACCACTCTATGTAATGTAATGTAAAATTTTATTTATATCCTGCCCTCCCCCGCCGAAGCAGGCTCAGGGTGGCTAACAGCACTTCAAGTAAACAATACAATAATAAAACATTAAATTCACATTAAAATTCACATTAAAACAATCAATAATTAAAACATTCCTAATTCAACACTGGCGGTAAACATTATTAATCTAACGGTAAACATTAATTCAGTTATTAGTAAACGCCTGTTTGAAGAGGACGGTCTTGCAGGCCCTGCGGAACTGATCTAAGTTCCGCAGGGCCCGCACCTCCTCTGGGAGCTGGTTCCAGAATTGTGGGGCCGCAGCGGAAAAGGCCTGAGTGCGGGTGCTTTGAAGTTTGACTTCCTTTGATCCAGGGATATTCAGTCTGCTTTTTCCCACTGACCTCAGTGCTCTCTGGGGCTCATATGGGGAGAGACGGTCCCTCAGGTAGGTCGGTCCTTGGCCATATAGGGCTTTAAAGGTTATGACCAGCACTTTGTACTGGATCCGGTATACAATCGGCAGCCAGTGCAGTCTGCGCAGCCCCGGCCGTATATGCTCCCATCTTGGGAGACCAAGTAACAGCCTGGCCGCCGCATTCTGCACCAGCTGCAGCTCCCGGGTCCGGTACAGAGGCAGCCCCATGTAGAGAGCGTTACAGTAGTCCAGTCTTGAGGTGACCGTCGCGTGGATCACCATTGCTAGGTCCTGACGCTCTAGGAAAGGAGCCAACTGCCTTGCCCGCCTCAGATGGAAGAATGCTGACTTGGCAGTGGCTGTTATCTGGGCCTCCATTGATAATGAAGGCTCCAGTAAGACACCCAGGCCTTCATTCCACTGGCTTGTTTGAATGTCACAGTATGCTATTGGGGGGGGGGGGAATTAGGTTCAGGGGGGTATGCCTTATAAACAATCCTCCAACCCCACTTTCACCTCACACTTCAGGATATTGTAATTCCTAAGATGCCCTAGGACGGGCTTCCCTCTTCGCAGTTTAACGAGTCCTTGATGGGTGTGTGATATATTCGGATCAGATGAAGTGCTAGTCCTGAAGTTATATCTCCCTTCCTGACTAACTTCAAAGAGCTCAGGACCCTTAAAAACTAATAGCATCTTAAATTGGAGGAATGACCTTACAGCACATTCCCTAACATCCCCCCCTTAGAAGTGCTTAAACTGTTAAGGAGCAAGACCAGTGCAATGCCATTTACTCACCTCATGCCATTTACCTCCCCCTCCTCAGCTACCCTCAACATTCTTTGGCTCTTAGGGGGCAATGAGCATTCTGCCATTATCAGTCTGTTTTGATGAGTGGCTTTTTAAAAATGCTAGCATACGTGGGGTGTTCTCTGGGTATGTTGTGAATTTGTCAGAATTGGTCATGGGGCGGACTCCGGGAAGGATGCATCTGAAGCTGGTGCTGAAGTACGGTGTAAGACCTCCCAATTACATGTAATGAAAAATGGTTTTTATAATGTAGACGGGTGGAGGGTTGATTTCTGCATTTATAGTAAGCCATAGTAAGAAGCAACTAAAATCTCCCTCTTACCAAATGTCATCTGATTTTTTGCTAGAAGCAAAGTCTTGAGTGATGTCTCTGGGGAGTGCAGTGCGTGCACATTTGCATGTACCCAGTATGACTGATGGGCTTATACCTTGATGAAATGCGGTCCAATTTCTTTCCTGGTTATGGCTCACTTTGCTGATTTCAGATCAGCCAAGAGGAGGATGTACAGAAAGGTTAATTACTTGTTAAATTAACCGTCTCTAAGCAGATGCACTTTATATAGTCTGAGGGTTTGGGCGTGTATTGTATCTCCTGCTGTCAACCAAATTGTTTCAGAAATGCTGATGTGCAAAAGGTTATGATAGCTGGGAAGGAAGCTGCTGCCCTTGGGGCTGGATTGGGGAAAGGTTTCATGAAGCCCTGTTTTGGAATCTAGTACCTTTGGAAAGCCCTAAACCAAGTTCTGCTTGTGCATTCAGGAGTAAGGTTTCATGGAAAATGCTGGGCTGCTGTCTTTCACACTGAACAATTTGGAGAGTTGAATCCAAACCAGAACAGCATTATGTTCCTGATAAAATAAACCTCTTTCTTATCTCCTACAAGTAGATAATTACCCTTCTCTGCCTAATTTAACACAGAAATTCCTCAGCTGAAGTAATGAGGCCATTATGGTACTCTCCAGGCTGGAAACCACACTAAGTCAATGGGGTGGAAACTGTAGCACACGCCAGGTAAAAAATACAATTAAAAAAAATAAAATCACTCTTAATGGGGAATGCCAGCTCTTAGCTAGCTGGAGATTTCCCTGGCAGGCACCTTGCTGAAGGGAGTGATTTAGCACTATAGGTTATTGCTGAAGTCAAGCAAGAGACGGGTTTTATTTGCAAAGGGCTGTAAACAGCAGCTTTAATAGCTTCACTTGCAGAATACTAATGTCCTGGTTGACAGCATGGATTTAGGAAGGGGAGACCTGCCACCCTGTGAGAGAGAATGTGTGTGTGTTTGGAGGGGGGGGGGGAGGAAATTGTTGGAGTGCAGCAAAATACAGTGAGACACGGGCTTCAAAATTATAAGAAGAGAAACATCTCTAAGGTGTATTCTGGGTAGGAGACAAACTGAGGAGCTGCATATGGGTGTGTTCACACCAGCAACTGTTTGTCGCTTGTATTGCAAAGAAGGAATGTGGTATGCAGTACATCCTATCAACTGTCTTTGACCATCTGCAGCACATCACATGAACTGTCTTTTACTGCAGTTTTCTAGCATTTTTCCTCATTAACATATGAAGCTACCTTAGATGATTGGTAGACTCTAGCCAAACATTGCCTACATATTTGTAGCTGCTGTTCAAGATATCAAGTGGGGGTGCTGTTATTGAAATCGTTTAGCAGGAATTGGACCAAGGTCCTTTTACAAGCAAAGCTCTGACACCTCTCTGAATTTATATGCCTCATTAAAATTATTAGTGGCCAAGCTTTGATTGTCAGTCTTGTCAACATGGGCCTTGTCTTGCTAGGCTAACACATGAGTTTGTCCTTAACACTGCCAGCCCTGTCCTAGTTAACTGTAGATAGTCCTGACCTTGATAAACAGTGGTATGAGTCTATACAAGGCAGCTCTATGTGTTGGAAGGTGTATTGAATTTGTTTGGGATGAGGGCTAGATATCTTTTATTTCTAAGAGCATAAAAGAAGCCACTGGATCAGGCCAGTGGTCCATCCAGTCCAACACTCTGTGTCACGCAGTGGCTAAAAAAACCCCAGGTGCCATCAGGAAGTCCATCAGTGGGACCAGGACACTAGAAACCCTCCCATTTTTGCACCAGAATTACGGTATTCTTTTTTAAAAATGCATAACTTCATACCCAAGTGTGTTTTTTTTAAAAAAGGCTGATCATCTTATAGTAAGCAAGTATCCAGCTTACTGGAAATGAGATTGTTTAACTTCAGGAGAGAAATGTTATCCATTAATTCTCTTATATTACAAATGTCAGCAGATAATTTTGTAAATTGTGATACGGGCCAATGATGGTATAGAATGAGCTGACTGACCAAGTTTGTGGGCTTCTTTTCAAGAACAGGAAGAACACACTGTGTGTGCCACAATAAATCTTGAGATCAGAAAGTGCTTCATTTACTGAGCCAGCACTCTGCCTACTTGAAGTCTACATAACAGGAAATCCAACTTTGCTTGTGAAGAGTATGATTACTTGAATTTGTATGTAAAGAGGGAAGAAAAGATGAATAGTGTTTTTATAGAGGTGGAACATTTTGATCAATGATAAGAGTATCTGGTTTGCATTTGGAAGGCCCCACGTACAATCCCTGGCATCTCCAGGTAAAGGATTAAATAGCAGATGATGTGAAAGACCTCTACCTGGGAGTCATCATCAGTCAGAATAGACAGTAGACCTTAATAACCTCAGTAGAAAGCAGTTTCATATACATGGCATCATCTTTCACTCCACCACACACTTTCAGCCCTAGAGCTCTCTGATCGTCACGGCAATGAGAACCATGTTGCTGGAGTACATGTAGGAACAAGGGGTGATTTTTTTCCCATTTTCATTAATATCATCCTGCAGTTAGCTTCTCTTAATCCCATGCTTTGTTTTGTTGCTGCCATCTTTATTCATAATAAATTTAAAGTGTCCATCAGTATGATGTTTCTTGTCATTTAATACATGGCTTCATAGTCAGGCAGTCCTTACAGTTCTCATTGTTTCTTAAGTACATGGATCTGTTTATGGATCTTGCAGTATGGACCGTTATTATCAGCATTATCAACCCAAACCTTTTTTTTTCTTCTCAAACCTTTTAAAATAAGCTTGTAGTCCTTAAGGTTCCTGAGACACTTTAATGATGCACAGTTAGCATGTGCTAAAGATTCAGTTCATGTATTAATCCTGCAGCTCAGTTTGTCATCTTTTTGAAGGGCTTCAGTTCTTCTCTCCACTTCTGTTAATCACTCCGCTCCTGTTAAGTAAATGCTGCAAAGTATGTCTGAGTGCTCAGAAGTACAGATGTCCATGGTCATGAGTGAGGCTGCCTTGGAAGAATTTTGTATCATCCGACAATTCTGCAAACATTTCTGATAGCTCAGGGACTAGGACAAGTAATGACTGTAGTACTGGCAGCTCTAAACACAGCAACTTATACTTCCTGTGAGAAGTTTTGTGACATGCTTGAAAGTTCTTGTAGCTGCTCTCTGATTTTTTAGGGGCTGTTTTATTTTTTGCACACATAAAAAAGGCCAACGCCATTCTGGGAATTATTAGGAAGGGAACTGAAAATATAATGCTCCTGTATAAATTGATGGTGCGGCCTCATTTGGAATACTGTGCACAATTCTGGTCACTGCACCTCAGAAAATATACTATAGCATTGGAAAAACTACAGAAAAGGGCAACTAGAATGATTAAACGGTTGGAATACTTTCCCTATGAAGAAAGGTTAAAACAGTTGGGGCTCTTTAGCTTGGCGAAAAGTCGACTGAGGGTTGACATGATAGAGGTTTACAAGATTATGCATGGGATAGAGAAGGCAGAGAAAGAAGTACTTTTCTCCCTTTCTCACAATACGAGAGCTCATGGACATTCAATGAAATTGCTGAGCAGTTGGGTTAGAACAGATAAAAGGAAGTACTTCTTCACCCAAAGGGTGATTAACACATGAAATTCACTGCCACAGGAGGTGGTGGCAGCTACAAGCATAGACAGCTTCAAGAGGGGATTAGATAAGCATATGGAGCAGAGGTCCATCAGTGGCTGTTAGTGTATTGTTGGAACTCTCTGTCTGGGGCAGTGATGCTCTGTATTCTTGGTGCTTGCGGGTGGCACAGTGAGAGGGCTTCTAGTGTCCTGGCTCCATTGGTGGACCTCCTCATGGCACTTGGGTTTTTTGGCCACTGTGTGACACAGAGTGTTGGACTGGATGGGCCATTGGCCTGATCCAACATGGCCTCTTATGTAACTCTGCTAGATGCCAGCTGACTATTCTTCTCCCTGTTCTCAGGGCCAGCACCAGCACTTCTGGTACCTAGGCCCCCAGGCCCACCCCGCCCCATGGCAGCGGCAGGGCAGCACAACAAGGGAGAGCAGGCTCCAAGCTCCTCTGAGCACACACCCCACCCCACTGCCCTGCCTTGCTAGCCTTTCTGGATCTGTGCTTCTGCTGGAAGCACAGACCCAGGAATGTGAGAGTGGCGGCATGGAGCCTGCCATGTCACCCTGCCACTTTGGTGGAAGCACAGACCAAGGAAGGAGAGTGTCGCAGGGTGGTGCGTGCACTCTCCTCAGAGCCTGCCTTCCTTGTGGCAAGGAAAGGCAGGTTCTGAGAAGCACGCATGCCACCACGCCACCTTGTTGCTCTTGCCTTCCCAGATCTGTGCAGACCCGGGAAGGTGAGAGTGGCAGGGCAATGCATGTGCTTCTTGGAGCCTGGTTCCAAGGAGTGCATATGCCGCCATGCTGCCCCACCCTGCTGCTCTCACCTTCCTGGATCTTTGCAGACCCAGGAAGGCGAGAGTGGTGAGTTTGGTGTGTGCGCTCATCAGAGCCTGCCGTCCCTTGCCACAGAAGACTTTGAGGAGCAGACTTTGAGGAGCAGGCTTCGAGGAGCACACACTCTGGGGGGGAGGGGGCACTTGCTGCCCATTCCTGTGGCCAGGTGACACCCTCGGTGGCTGCCAACCTGGCCTACTGGGATGTACTTGGCCTGCCTGTTGTGACCAATTACTTCTTACCTAACTGATTGGTTTCTTCTTCTCTCTTGCCACTTTGCTTTTAGCTCAGGTTTCCTAGATCATCTGTCTCCATGCTAGCCCTCTGCAATATGCACCACAATACAGCTTGGCATGCAGATAAAAGAAAAGCACACATGGGGGTGAGCAGCAGGAAGGCAGGAGCCTCTAACCTTTGGAGAGGACACAAGGAACTGATGAAGGCTTTATATGTGCCTGCAATATGACTTCACTCTAGGGTTAGCCAAGAGTGAAGGGGGCAAGGTAGGAAATCGCATTTATGGTCAGTCCATCTAGAGCAAGGGTGTCAAATGTCCAACCCATGGGCCAGAATTGGCCCACCCAGGGCTTTTTCTCCCCCTCCTCCCCCTCCCGTCTTCACCGTTTGAAGCTCCAAGGCAGACAAAGTTCCCTGCTCTTTTAGTTCCTTGCCTTTTCTGCCTACTCTTTGCTAGATAGGGCCCAGAGACGTAATAGAAAATGCATTCCACGTTTTCCTTGCAACTTTGTGCTGCAGCATGTTCCAGCATTCCTATATGGAGAGCTGAAGGCCATGCTTCCTGGACTTGTGTGCTTGCAATTAAAGGGTTGATGCTTTGAGTCAGCTTGTCTCTGCTCAGTGGACCTGACCTAGCAAGTAATCTAACATGGAAACTTACAACCAAAGGAAGCTATTACACTGGAGAGCCATTGCCAATATGAGTAGACCCAGAATGGGGTGGGGTGGGGAACAGAAGAGAAGCTTGCAATGCCATTTCATTGTTTTCCCAGGCTCGGAAGAACATTTTATATTTTTAGTTTCTGCTGTAGTCCTTGTGCATTTTCTAGATGTTTTATTTTAAAAATTGCATTGCCAAATCCAACTATTCCCCCACCTTTCATGTTTTCTCAGGCTCAGAGCATTTTATCTTTTTAATTTCTGCTGTGATCCTTGTGCTGTTTCTTGATGTTTTATTTTAAAAATTGCATTGCCAAATTCCATTTTTCTCCCAATTTTCCATTTTAAACAAAATATTGCAAGAATTTTAAGCATGTTTGTATTTTAAGTTATATATATATATATATTTAATTGTTTCTGTGTCCTTTATAAATTTATATCTCACATTACATTTTATGGCACACATGGCCCCGGACCCACAAAGTTCCATTTGTGTCAGATCTGGTCCTCCTAAAAATGAGTTTGAAACCCCTAAATGGTCTTCCATGTGGTTTCCAGCACTGAGCTTCCTCTGTTTTCAAGACTGTCTAGTTTTATCTGCCAACAATTATTGGATAGTAGTTAGAAACTATGTAGAAGAGGAGGAATTGCCTAGATGCAGATGGAGCTATTTCTGGTAATGGAAATTAAATCTTCTATGAGGAGCTCCATTTCTGTTGCTTGTTCTATCAAATCAGTCTGGGAAAGGGCACACATTCTGACAGCTCCAAGCACACACATTCTGACAGATCCAGGTTGGGTTGCCAGGTCAGTGTTGGAAAATACCTGGTGACTTTGGGGGTGGATCTGGGAGAGGGTGGGGTTTGAGGGGGGGAGGATCCTCAGCATGTTACAAAACCATAGAGTCCGCCCTTCAAAACAGCCATTTTCTCCAGGGGAGCTGATCTCTGGCAGCTGGAGATCAGTTGTAAAAGTGGGAGATCTCAAGGCCCCACCTGGAGGCTGGCAACCCTAGATCCAGGAGGGTAGCCATGTTGGTCTGAAGCAGCAGAACAAAGTTAGAGTCCAGTGGCAGCTTTAAGATCAACAATATTTTATTCAGGGTGTGAGCTTTTGTGTGCCAAGCACACTTCATCAAGATTGTCTGACAGTGTGCTTGGCGCATGAAAACTTTCACCCTGAATAAAATTGTGTTGGTCTTAAAGGTGCCATTGGACATTAACTTTGTTCTGCACATTCTGACAGTATCTGTGACTTGAGAAAATGATCCTTTTGCTTTTTTGCAGCCAGTGAACCCCCAGATAAAAGTGCTAGGCTGACAAGGAATGGTAAGCTGTGCGTGTGTGTGTGTGAGAGTGGCAGTGCATGCTTATGCTCTGTATACTCTTCCTACAGTCACCTCTGTAAAGTGTCATTCAGGTTTTTATTTATTATGTAACTTGCCTTTTGCAGTTATGAGAACAACTGTGTACAAAACACACAATATACACTATATATGTACACACACACACACAAAGTAATTCTTATTTGTCCATGTTTGTTTCCAACAATACCAAATACACAGTATACCAAAATAGGCTAGTGCCTATTGAAAATTTGATCAAGTGATGTAAAAAAGAAAAAATTGGGCAGATTGGCTCTTCGAGGAAGCATTTTATGCGAAACGTGATCCAAGTTGATGGGCACGAAAAGGGAACCTCACCTTTGGAGCCAGGATTTGTAAGGAATTTGGATACCACACAGGATTGAACAGGAAGTGAGAAGGACCGGATATTCTCTGGACATTGAAATACTGTGGATCGTTCCTTTTGTGAAATATTGTGGTGTACTGTGTATTTGGTATTGTTGGAAACAAACATGGACAAATAAGAATTACTTTGTGTGTGTATACACACACATATACATACATACATACACACACACACACACACACATATATATATATATACACGCATTAGTATTACTGTGTGTTTTGTACACAGTTGTTGTTGTTTTCTGCTATAGACTATGTTGCCACTTTTGTAAGGTTTTGCAGTTATGAGGCATCTTTTCCATGAGTGTTTTTGAAATAAAGAATGGTTCCTTGGAATAAGGAACAGACACATCATACTGTGAAGAACAAATGCATCTGTTTAGGTGAGGAAGCATGTTAAAGAGCCAGGCAGCACAGACAAACTGTAATGTTCTTGCTAGCACATTCATGCAATAGAGCCTCTGAATATGCATGTACTACTCTTAAAATAAAAAGTGGAAGCGTCAGTTCATTGCAACACATGCTTCAAAGGAAGGCTTGTTTTGAGTGATATGTATTACTTTGAGAGGTGGAAGAGGAAATGGGCATAACCTTGCTTTTATTTCTCCTATTCTTCACAAACTTCTGTCTCATGAAAATACAGGAAGCCATAAATCTCAGCAGTCTGGCAAGAACTGTCTTACTTACAGAAAATCCTTGTCCTCTCTGAAGCTCTGTCCTTGGGATTTTTTGAATGTGTCTCAGTCTGAACTTGCTAGTATGAGTGATTTTAATAGGTGGCAGTTCTCTCCAGTTAATATTTTTTTTCTTTTAGCTTACTTGGTAAATTGTACTATGTATAGTGGCTTAATTTAGTTTGCAATAATTGGTGACGGAGTTCAATGATTCATCTCCAGATGAAGGAATGATGTGATCTGACTTAGACCTGTGTGACTGGGGAGACAAAGGCTTCTTGAGGCTACAATTGAAAGGAAGAAAAACAACGGAGTCTTGTAGCATCTTAAAAACTAACAGCTTTATTGTAGCATCAGCTTTTATGGACTGGAGTCCACTTTACCTGATACTTCTGACAAAGTGAATTTGGTGTCACAATAAGTCTTTAAATGCCATAAAACTCTGTTGGTTTACCTGCTGCAGAGTAATGTGTAATTAAATTTAAGGGATCTGTGCGGTGCTTGCAATGGCATGGTTAGATGTTGTGGTTGAAACTCTTATCCCACAGGCTGGGGACACCACTTCCATTGTTCTTCCTTATAACTCACTCCTAGTAAAAATGCTAGCAGTAGTGACTGTAAGAGAAACAAATGTATATAGCAGCACACAAAAAAACCCTTCATTTCATTGAGATGAAATTAAGTTTCTCACCGTTTTGAGTTCTGAAGAAGAGAGCAGCAAGCATAGTGACCTAGCCACCTTTTGGTCAAATACAGGCATAATCACAGGGCAGGCAAGAACTGCCTTTTACCAAGTCTGGCCATTGTTTTATGTACATTTCCCCCCCTAGTGTGCTGGGCAGAGGAGTGACGTGGATCAAGGGACATATCTGCCACCACTGAGCTGCCAACCCAATTATATCACTGCATTTCATGGATTCTGCAACTCTTTCTCCCTGTTCTCTTTTATCATTCTATTCAAACAGGGAGGCTTTTCAAAAGCACAAGTGAAGACATTTTTATATCATTCAAGGAAATTGTTGTTTGTGCTCTGACGATAGCATCCTGTGCAGTGATGATGGCAATTCCAAAAAAAAAAAAAAAAACCTCTACCCCTTTTTGTTAAGGTTTTTTGTCCTTGCTTTCTTAGCACCAAATGCAATTAAAGTTAAAAACTGTACACTTAGGAAGCATAGTGGGTTTCTTTCTGCCCCAAGAAACCAAACTCTTAGCTTCATCTGCAAGATATTTGTGTGATCTGTTCCTTTGCAAGAGAAGGTGCATAAATAAGTGTTTTCTCTTCCAAGGACCTTGGAACTGGCAGTAATGTGATTTCTTTTTATAGTTGTGCATGGAAGCTGAAGTGGGTGGAATGAACACCATTTAGGGAGTGGTTTGTGAGTAGGGAGTGTGATGACTGTTGTGTTTATAGCCTCTTAACTCTTTTCTTTCCTCTGTACTTCTAGCTTTAGAACAAGAAAGGATAAAGTCACATTGCTCACTCAGTTTGGGGTGTGTGAACACCACGTATCTTGCGCTTGGACCACTGCATTAAGTGGTCAGTGTATTTATTCCTATTTTTGTTGCAAAGTAGTGGCTTCTAAATTTGTATGTCATATTTAAAGCTTTCTTAATTTTACAGTTTTAAATCTGTCCACATTGTTGACTTTTCCATATTTGGAGAATATCGTCCAACCTCTGGGCTTCTCTGGGGCTGCAAGGAAGTGACATAAGAAATGATAACTTCTTGACAGGAGGAGTGACACTCCTACAGCAAAAGGGTCAATTTTCCAGTGTGAAAATCCTGGCTTCCAAACTATAATTACTGGAGAGTGCTCAAGCAGAAAATAAGTTGGTAATCTGAAGATTTGGAAGATTACTATCAGTTGATCTTTGTTTGGGTGTGATGCCTGGATTTGTTAAGGACCTATGATAAATTATCTCATTGTGATTTGACAATGTGTCTTAAAGAACCTTCCTTGTCAGGGTCTTTGTGGCTGCTATTGTACATCAGAAATTTGGGTGGGGCTTGAAATCAAACATCTGTGTCATCTTTGCAGTGGGTGGGCACCTCAGCCCTTCTGTTTTTGAACTGCCTGACCTACATTAAGCTCTACAGCTTGATGCATTCCATATTGGCAACTGCTGCAAGGCAAGATTAGGAGAGTTACAGGTTTAAATTATAAAGGGCCTTGGCTGCAACATGAATAGTGCAAAAAAGCAACAAAGTGACTTTCAACTGTTACAAGTAAACCATTTATGGCAAAAGTGTCTGTTGAAGCAGCTGGAATGTGTATTTGCAAGAGGAATAATCAGTGGAAGTATTCTGTATGCTTGCAGATTAGTTTGGCTTTGAGATGTTAGGCTGCAGAAGAATATCTGTGTTAATTCATAATATAGTTTTTTGTAAGCAAGCTCCTTCATCAGAAGCCACTTTCAGTAGTAAAGGTTGTGGTTTTCCTACTTTGTGTACTTGGGCAGCATGCTGCAAGTGGTGTTCTTGACATATGCAGTCATCATTTTGTACAAGCTAGAAACCCAGATTTTACATAAGAACTGAAATGGGCTAGATATGAGTCCATTAGCATCTTAGAGACCAAGTTTTTGAGAGTCAAAATGGTCTGTCTGTGTACAGTAGTAAAGAGATACAATTTTTCAAATGTAAGTTGAATGCTTCCTTTCTTGCTTTGGCTTCAAGAATATCTCATGTGCCTTAAAGACTTTTTTCAGAAAATTCCTCTCAGCTCCACTTTCCATATACTGCGTTTCTTTTCTTTTTTTTGTATTGCTTCTTTCCCCCCACCAGTCTTATAACCAGGAAATGCTCTCTGCTAATTGCATGTCTGAATGTGCCCTTTGTGTACTTCAGTAACTTCATAAGTTTATGCCACACATTGAGGAAAGAGGAGTAACCACAAGGAGATGAATCCATAAGTGGCAACCAACCTGTGGTCTGTCCTTTCTTTGAAATAATAGAAACATGGGAATATGTTGAGACAAAGGTTAGTTGAGATAGTTAAGAAAGCAAATTACATGTTAATTGAAATGCACTTTTAAATGCAGTTCATCCATGGCCTCAGTAACTGTCTGGAACTCTTTCCAAACACTTCTTAAGACAGCTTTCTTGTAAGCCTGAGAAAAGCTATGTTATGTGTGGGTGGGCAAATTGAGACAGTTTACGCCCAAGTGTTTGAATTTTAGCATTAACTTCAGTTGTACTGATATTTGAATCATAAACATCTGCACTGGTGAATCATTTGTGGTGTGCTACTATACTATACTATACTATACTATACTATACTATACTATACTATACTATACTATACTATACTATACTATACTATACTATACTATACTATACTATACTATACTATACTATAAAGGAGCCCCGTGGCACAGAGTGGTAAAGCTGCAGTACAGCAGTCCGAGCTCTCTGCTCACGACCTGAATTCGATCCCAGCGGAAGCTGGGTTCAGGTAGCTGGCTCAAGGCTCACTCAGCCTTCCATCCTTTCAAGGTCGGTAAAATGAGTACCCAGCTTGCTGGGGGTAAAGTGTAGATGACTGGGGAAGGCAATGGCAAACCACCCCGTAAAAAGTCTGCCGTGAAAATGTTGTGATGCGCTGTCACCCCAGAGTCGGAAACGACTGGTGCTTGCACAGGGGACTGCCTCTACTATAATGTCACATGTTTGTGAGATTGTACCTCATTATTGATATCACTTTGTTTAGCAGGCTGTAAGACTGGGATATAAATGAGGTGATGCCCAAATACCGAAGTTGAAGTGTGTTGTTGTGGAGCATGGTAAATCAAACGAAGATGTATTTGGAATCTGTCTCACAGCACAGAGTGGACAAGACTTTTCTCTCTACTCTGTTGTTCCTCCCCTTTCCTGTCCTGTGGTGTAATAATACAAGAGTATAGAATCAGGCATAAGCTGGGAAGAAGGAACACTGTTTTCATTAGCTTAAAGTTGCACTTCTAATACAGTATAGACCCCATACATCTGGAAGTATTTGGGAAAGGGCAAACACTTTCCAGAACACAAAGTACTGTGCTCTGCATTCCAAGAGTCTTTGAGACTTTGCACTAAAACAGAGTTTAGGTGATAGCAGAAGAGAAAGAATTTCATTTCGGTGGTTAGTTAAAACTGCTGCTGCTGTGCAGGCAGACAATAGTGTGTTTTAATTTGATTTGTGTAGTAGTAAAGAATATTATGGATGGGCTTGCTAGGTTCCTGCTAATGGTGAGCAAATGCCTAGTAATTGTTACCGGTGCCCACCAGTGCTCATCTGGTCAGCGGGCTGAACTAGGCCAACAAACGGGGCAGCAATCTTCATTGGTCCACGATGATGTCACTTCTGTCACTACCTGGGTGTGCCTGCATTGCATCTGGATGATGCTCTAGCACTCACCCAAAACCCCATAAAGTTTTTGGATAAGTGCTAGTGTTGACCCAGTGTGATGCCAGAACTTCCAGGCCACACTGGAAGTGACATCATTATACACTGATGAAGATCACCATGTCCTCTGCAGAAAATCCCCACCTCCTCCCATCTCCTAATAGTTGTCTGGCTATGCCTGGTAAATGTATGAGCCACTAGGAAGCACTGGACCCAGGAAACTGTTCTCAGTTGCAAAGTACTTGCAGTTATCAAGTATGACATTGTCTCATACTTTCAGTCCATATAATGAGGAGTAATGCAGTCTTCTTAATAGAAGTGTAGAATGGATGAAACATATTCTGGAAATCTATTACACAATTCAAAGTGCAGTGTTAATGGCTAGTAATAATAGCAATACACTGCCAGAACTCTGACCAAATCAGTATGTTTCTACATGGCCACGAAACTTATTACTTGTGAGCCATGTGTGGTGCGCTTCTGTTCTATTCCATGGCTGCTTTATGTACAGAAATAATTTCACAGGCTGTGTGATGAAGACTGACAGGAATATTGGCAGGTGGACATTTACATGCATAGTACACTGAAGAAGTCAATGCAGGATTTCCATTACCTGAAATTATTTCTGATGCAGGGGTGGAAATTAATGCCATCTATTTTTCAGAATTCTTTTGCAAGGGAAGGTGTCACCTTAGACTTTATTTTGACAACTTGGTAAGACCCTTTTCCCCCTAAATGTGGAGGCTTCCGTGCGCTTAAAAATTATAGCGAATTTAAATTGTAAACAAAAATGTCCATCAACCATAGTCCCCCATCCAACTAGTTAATCATGATTAAAGCTGTAATCATATACACAGTTACCTAGGAGTAAGCTACATTGAAAATAATGGCACATCTGAACAAGCATGCATAGGAATCTTCTACAGGTCCAAATAGAATTGGTAGTGTTTAAATTAGTTACTAGTAATATACCATTTTCTTCAAAGGGCTATAATGATGGCTTAATTTACCTGATTAAATCTTTGTATACTGGACTCTGATTTACAAATGCTTATTTGATGTATCTGAAGCTCAGGTTGAAACAGTATAACAATAGTTTAATGCAGGGAAATTAAATTAAAATAAAAACAGGAACTGTAGGCAGAGTGGTTTGCATGTCTTCTGTGACATTAAACTTGGTTATATATCTAGAGCAGATTCCACCTTTCTTTTTAAAATATTAGAGGAGACCACGTGAAGAGGAAACACACTGTACATTTTGAAATGGAAATTAATTTGTTCCTGTAACTGAATTGGAATGAGAGACACTAAAGGAACAAAAGCATTTGATTTTATTTGTCTTTTAAAATACCATTCAGTATTTATAATAAGTACTCATCTTCGGAGTGTGCTCAGTGCAAAATAAAGAAGGCTTCCTTATCTGTTTTGGAACTTGCTCCCAGATTAGGGTTGCCTGTTCCTACCTGGCAGGGGAATCCTGAGTCTTCTCTGGAAGTTCATCCCATATGCAGCACGATGACAGCACCCACAAGTGATGTAATTACATTGCCAACATTGGGTTATGTGTTACAGTCTAGTTTTGGGGCAAAACTCTATGATTCGTAGCTGATTTTACCATAGAGTTTTGCCCAAATACTAGAGTGCCACCTCACGATGTTGGCAGCATGATGACATCACTTCTGGGTGACATAATCATGTCACTTTATGGGCCATTTGGGGCAACCCTATCCCAAATAAATATATTTATTATCAAGATAATGATTATGTACTCTCTTTTTAATGCAGCTAACCAATAAAGGTTAAGTGTTCAGTAAGGTAGTTCTGAGATTAGGAGCAGTAGATTTGGACATGGGAGATCAAGTTTTAGGTGAAATTCACTCACTTGTCTGGGTTAAGGCATAATCTCTCCATTTAATTTAGCTCCATAGAGTTGTCATGAGAACTAACAATAAATATAGGAATTGTATACCAAAGATGGCTGTTATATTCAAGTAAAGGAGCTGGTAGGTAATAAGCTACATAAAGTCCAGGCTACTAGTGATCCTCCCACTGCCAGACTTTTGCTGTATTGTAATCTTTGGCTCCGGTTAATGCAGAACAACAAAGAAGCAAAGAAGTGGTGGAATGCTGCAAATCCTAGACATCAGTTGAGGGGAAAAAGTTTGTCTTGTCTTAAGGAATGATGTCAAGGAGACATTTTTACAGGAATCAGAATTTTCCCATATGATCTGAGAATTAAAGGTAAGCCTTCAAGGTGGATGAGTGAAGAGCCTCCAGGATCTGCAGGAGGGCAGAAAAAGGGAGCAGGGGCAGATCTGTATCTTATACTGTCATAAGGAGGCTTCCTAAGTTACACCAAGGGGATGAAAGTCCTCTTCTCTGAACACAAATAAGTGCTGACTCCTGGCTATTGAGCACAAGGACTAGGGTTGCCAAGTCCAATTCAAGAAATATCTGGGGACTTTGGGGGTGGAGCCAGGAGACATTGGGGCGCAGCCAGAAGCAAGTGTGTGACAAGCATAATTGAACTCCAAGGGAGTTCTGGCCATCACATTTAAAGGGACAGCAAAACTTTTTAAATGCCTTCTTTCCATAGGAAATAATGAAGGATAGGGGCACCTTCTCTTGGGGCTCATAGAATTGGACCCCCTGGTCCATTTGTTTTGAAACTTGGGGGGTATTTTGAGGAGAGGCACTAGATGCTACACTATACTAGATGCTATACCTCAAACAACAGCCCACCCAGAGCCCCCAATACCTCCAGATCAATTTCCCATTATGCCCTATGAGAATCGATCTTCACATAGGGCAGGATTGGCCAACGGTAGCTCTCCAGATGTTTTTTGCCTACAACTCCCATCAGCCCCAGCCAGCATGGCCAATGGCTGGGGCTGATGGGAGTTGTAGGCAAAAACATCTGGAGAGCTACCGTTGGCCACCCCTGACATAGGGAATAATGAAGTGCCCAGCAGACATTTCCCTCCACCCCACCCCCGTTTCTGGTGACTCTGAAGCGAGGGATTGGCATCTCTACTTACGAGTTGCTGCCAACTTCTTCAAAGTAACACAGACACAACATCCCAAGAGGAAGCCTTTCAATTGGCGACTGAAGCCTCCAGAGGTGGAAAGTCACATGGTGGCTGTGGGGGTGTAGCTTCCCCCCCGCCAGCCAGCTGACTGGGGCTTGGAAGGAGCCTGGGAAAGCAGAAGAACCCCCACTGGGACTTGGGGATTGGCAAGCCTAACAAGGACTCTCTTGATCTCTGATGAGGCTGCTACGTGTTTGAGATAGATTTTGATCTGGGGGCAACTGGAGAGCAAAAAGAGTGGGATTCCAACAACAGCTATAACAGCACCACCCTTCCTGCTTGGACATGCACAGCCACCCATTGTGCACGCAGGTAGATGACAGAATAGTGTCTAAGTCCTCTTCAGCTGCTTCAGCTGAGTTTCTTTAATTTACACTGTCTTTCCTTTTGTTTGCTCTTGGCTTGTTTTACTGGAAGGGTTCCTATGGTGCTTGTCACTAGTAATTTGTTGTGTTCTGGCTGTCACCCTGAAAGAGTCAGAAGAAGAGCAACTGGAAACACTTCATTAATGTTTTTAGGCAGCAGCCTCTTTTCAGAGGGAGGAAATCACTCTAGAAGGAGCCTCCTTGCAAGTCCTATATGGGGAAGCTGTGTCCCTGAAAGGGAGAAAGACTTGGCTGTCTTCAGTAGGCAGTGGCTTTCTTGATATCTCAAAGCTGTTTGGCTGTCAGTCTGTTCTTGTCGCTGCATGAATATTAGAGAAAAATCTAAATACGTACTCCTGTAGGCAGGAGCCAGTAGGAATTTGAGGAATGGCTGGGAGGAGAATGCTTGCTGTGCTTCAGTTTTGCTCTGTGTTTGTATATATTGCCATAGACTGTTCTGAAAGTGGTGCTCTAGATTTTAGGTGACTGGTCTTGTCTGTTGTTCTGACTTCTCAACGGCTACTAAATTTCTCTTCATGTTGCGTACAAAGATCATTCTCCTTTTTGGTTTGCTTCTTTCACACGTTCCCAGAAACAAATCGGAAGTCAACGCAGATGATGTAACACTGACTTAATATGATCACAGGAGCCCACTGGAGTAAGAGTCCTCACCACCACATTTTTTAACTAACTGTCTTTAAGGGCAGTTCTTCATAGTCAAGTCTGAAAGCCACTAAAGCATGTGTGGTTGTGGTAAAGTTGTAATTAAACAAGAAAAGTATCTATTTTTTCTGTTCTCTTAAAAGGGCATTTAGAATTTGCACATACTCATGTTGCTTCCAGGACTGGCATTGCATTGGCTTTGTTGGTCATCTGCTGAGACCCAAGTGCTCATTCCAAACCCCTGAACTGCTCCATCATGACAGCTACTACCACTGCTTACAGTGCATGGAGATAGCTTGATTGGGCCTTTCTGTGTCCATCCTATATGTAATAGCTGTGCTGTACAGAGATCACTTCTAATTTGTGTAGAGAGGAGGGGCCATGGCTCAGTGGTAGAGCATATGCATGGCATGCAGAAGGTTCCAGGTTTAATCCCTGGCATCTCCAATTAAAGGATTAGGCAATAGGCAATGTGAAAGACCTCTGCCTGAGATCCTGTAGAGTTGCTGCCAGTCTGAGCAGACAGGACTGCATTTGATGGACCAGTGGTCTGATTCAATATAAGGCAGCTTTGTGTGTGTGTGTGAAACAACAGCAAGTAGTACATGCCTTCACAGCCTACCTGCGATTGCCTGTAGGAGGAGGCAGAGGCAAACATTGGGGGCCATCAGAGAAAACATTGGCCCTAATTAATTCATTGGGCATTGAATTGTAAGAGAGAGTAGATACCCATCTCCAGGGCTTTTTTTGTAGAAAAAACGCAGTAGGAACTCATTTGTGATTTTACCTGATTGTTTTACTGTTTTGATGTTGTTATTTTATGTTGTTAGCCACCTTGAGTCTTCGTAGAATAGGCGGGATATAAATCTAACCTAATAAATAGATAAATTTGCATTTTAGGTCACACCCCTGACCCCAAACCAGCCAGAACTATGTTCCTGTGTGTTCCTGCTAAAAAAAAAAAAGCCTTTCCCATCTCAATATCCAACATCCCATTAATATGTTCTGCTACACATGTCTCTGGACACTAGAGGATAAATTTAGTGCTGCAGAACTTCTTAAAACTATCACAGTGGTTTGAGGTCGTAACCTGAGTTAACATATAGCCTACACTGTGTTAAATTTGGTATAAATTTCAATTAAAATATTCACACTGTCTCCATTCTGTGAGGTAATTCTAGAGATTCGCCCTATTGTCACCCTCAGGTTACATTTCATGGTTTAATATGTGTTGCTCAATTGCAGTTTGGTAGGAAGTTTGTATTCCACTGAAGTCCTCTTGTAGGGCATGAGGTGCAAGTTACTCCAGCACAATTTCCAAATTTGCTAAACTCCATGATGGAGAAGGGACTAAAACCATTCACTTCTGCCGGGTGGTTGAAGATTGGTGGTGGTATTATGGATCCCTTGTTGGATTGGATGGCTCTTGAGATGTGCGTTGGGAGTCTAGCATTTATGTCTGCTTCAAATCCCATTGACCCCACTGAGGGAAAGGGGTATAGTTTCTGCAAACTCTTTGCTGTATAACAGACCTTTCCTTCCAAGATGCATCTTTCACATATCTGGATTAGGTGATGATAGGGTTGCCAAGTCCAATTCAAGAAATATCTGGGGACTTTGGGGGTGGAGCCAGGAGGCAATGGGGTGGAGCCAAGATCAAGGCTGTGACAAGCATAACTGAACTCCAAAGGGAGTTTTGGCCATCATATTTAAAGGGACGGCACACCTTTTCAATGCCTTCTTTCCATAGGAAATAATGAAGAATAGGGGCACCTTCTTTTGGGGCTCATAGAATTGAACTCCCTGGTCCAATCTTTTTAAGAACATAAGAACATAAGAGAAGCCATGTTGGATCAGGCCAACGGTCCATCAAGTCCAACCCTCTGTGTCACACAGTGGCAAAAAATGTTATATACACACATACACTGTGGCTAATAGCCACTGATGGACCTGTGCTCCATATTTTTATCTAAACCCCTCTTGAAGGTGGCTATACTTGTGGCCGCCACCACCTCCTGTGGCAGTGAATTCCACATGTTAATCACCCTTTGGGTGAAGAAGTACTTCCTTTTATCCGTTTGAAACTTGGGGGGTATTTTGGGGAGAGGCACTAGATGCTATACTGAAATTTGGTGCCTCTACCCCAAAAAACAGCCCCCCCAGAGCCCCAGTTACCCGCGGATCAATTCTCCATGATTTTCTATGGGAATAAATCTCCATAGGGAATAATAGAGTTCCCAGCAGACATTTCCCTCCCCTCCCCCTGCTTTTGGACGATCCTGAAGCGGGGGGAGGGCCTCCAAACCGGGGGATCCCCTGTCCCCACCTGGGGATTGGCAACCCTAGGTGATGATATCATTATCCTCATCTAATTGATCATGCCATCCTGTCTCATGTTGGGCACTGAGTGATGTACAGCATAATTTAAAACACATAAAATTAATAACAACAAATTATTTAAAATTATAAAATTCATAAAATTTAGATCCTGGACTACCAGGTTGTTCTGCTTGGGGTGGGGGGAAGGAAACTTACAAAGTGTCGGGCAGGGGTAGGAAAAAGAGGTGCTGCTGTCAACTGAAAGCCTGGCAGAACATCTCTTTCTTACAGGCCCTGTGGAATTGCAAAAGGTCCTACAGGACCCTGATGTCCACTGGCAGAGAGTTCCACTGGGTCAGGTCCAGGACCGAGAAGTCCCTGGCCCTGGTCGAGGACAGCTGGACCTCTCTAAGGCCAGGAATTACCAGAGTGTTGTTACGAGTGGAGTGCGAAGCTCTCCTAGGAATATAACAGAGAATAGGGTCCTGCAGATATATTGGTCCCAGACTACCAAGGCCTTAAAGGTCAGAACCAAAACCTTGAACCTGACAGTACTCCATTGGGAGCCAGTACAGCTGCCACAGAACCAGTTGGATATGTGCTGTTCATGGCATTTCTGTCAGGACTTGCGCCACCGCATTCTGGACCAGCTGGAGTTTCCAGATCAGTCTCAAGGGTAGGCCAGCATAGAGTGAATTACAGTAGCCTAATCTGGAAGTTACCGTTGCATGGATTACTGCGGCCAGGTCAGAACATGATAGGAGAGGAGCCAGTTGCCGGGCTTGGTGAAGATGGAAAAACACCACTTTGGTAATATGTACGATCTGGGCCTACATTAAAAGGTAGGTATCCAGAGTCAACCTTAGGTTCTTGACAGACGGTGCCAGTCTTATTGGTGCTCTGATCCTAGTCTTGCCTCCTCTCCTAGCCGCAGATCCTCCATCTTTAATGAATTCCGTTTCAGCCTACCCTTAGCAAAGCCACTACATCTTTCAATCCCTCAGCTAGATTTTGTGGGACTGTGGCTGACCAGTTGCCCAGCAACAGATAAAGCTGGGTGTCATCCAGATGTGCTTAGATTGAAACTTTTACTCAGAAGTACAATCCATTGAAATTGTATGGCCGTTCTTCAAATAAGTTATGTTCTGGATCAAAATACTAGGCTAGTGGTTAAATCCTGGAGAGTTGTGAGTGGTATATAGCAGTTTATAAAGAGTTGTGAGGTTCTACTGTGATTTTAAGGTGGCATTAATAGGAAAATCCTGCCAGGGCCAAGAGTTTAACAGCCTTGCTCAGTAGAGGATTTCTCTCTAAAAACTACTGTGATGGGGACATCAGCAAAAATGACTCCTCTAGCCTTGTGACTGCATGATGTTGATATCAAAAAGGATATTATAGTATTGGAAAAAGTCCAGAAAAGGGCAACTAGAATGATTAAAGGGTTGGAACACTTTCCCTATGAAGAAAGGTTAAAACACTTGGGGCTCTGTAGCTTGGAAAAACGTTGACTGCGGGGTGACATGATAGAGGTTTACAAGATAATGCATGGGATGAATGATTAAAGGGTTGGAACACTTTCCCTATGAAGAAAGGTTAAAACACTTGGAGCTCTGTAGCTTGGAAAAATGTTGACTGCGGGGTGACATGATAGAGGTTTACAAGATAATGCATGGGATGGAGAAAGTAGAGAAAGAAGTACTTTTCTCCCTTTCTCACAATACAAGAACTCGTGGGCATTCGATGAAATTGCTGAGCAGTCAGGTTAAAACGGATAGAAGGAAGTACTTCTTCGCCCAAAGGGTGATTAACATGTGGAATTCACTGCCACAGGAGGTGGTGGCGGCTACAAGCATAGACAGCTTCAAGAGAGGGTTAGATAAAAATATGGAGCAGAGGTCCATCAGTGGCTATTAGCCACAGTGTGTGTGTGTGTGTGTGTGTGTGTGTGTGGGTGTATGTATGTATATATATATATATATTTTGGGCCACTGTGTGACACAGAGTGTTGAACTGGATGGGCCATTGACCTGATCCAACATGGCTTCTCTTATGTTCTTATGTTACCTTCACAGTTGGTTTGAAGGAGTATTATTTAACTTTTCTTTTATATTCAATTTTATGCATGTAATTATCCTTCATATTTATAGTGGTCTGTCAGGATGAGAGCTGTTATCTTTTTATCAAAATGTTTCTGATACTTTTACTATGGCCTGTGGTCAACTGAAATAAAAATTCAAATCCTTCTTGTAAAGAATTTATGCACTCAAATAACTGAATTGCACATGCTCATGAGCTAGCCAGGTGCTCAGCAGAAACTTTCATGATTTGGCTTCTTCTAATTCTGTCTGAGAACATTAGAAATGGCATCTCCATCTTTGATCATGATGATCCTGTTTAAATTCTGGTGTATTGTTGTCTTTTGGTTGTAAGGCTAAGGATGTATCATAATCTGTCCTTGCTATCAGTTGTGAAAAGAATCTTACTTTTTTCCCTGTCTGCTAAATGAAGCTATTCCCAGAGGTGCAATCCTGCAGAGAGACAGAATATGCTGTAAACGTGACAGGCACTAGAGATTTTCAATGACTAAGGCAGAGATCATAATAGCTTCCTGCTGTTGTATTTGCATAATATGTGGAAACACAAAGGCGGGATCTTTAATGAAAATGGCACAAGGAAGGCAGTGAGTCTTGGAGTCACATAGGCAATTAAGCAGACGTGCTTTGTTCTGTCAACTACGCACTTAGGGTAGTATGACCTCCTGCCTGCATTTAAATTATGCCCTAGCATGTTAATCCGCTTGCTTTTGCCTTTACCTACTATGAGATGTGTGACAGAGCTGCCAAATTTAAAATTTAAGAGGTCTCCTATACCTTTAAGAGAGGCATAGAATGTTCTTCTCTTGTGTATATTAAAACATTTTTGTTCTGCTTTTCTCATCCTAGATGGTGATTAAAAGCTTTGGGCCATCCCATCAAAGAACTGTAATGCTTAAAACAGCTGCAATTGATAGAACTTATCCTGGTGGATCTCTCTTAAGATTGGAGCATACAACCCTAACCTGAAGGAAAAGGAAGAATTTGCTCCCAAGAATGAGAAAGGGCAAATCAGCTGCATACAGACCAGTATGCAGACCAGTTTCAGCTACCTTGCCAGTTTCAGCAAATCAGCTGCATACAGACCAGTTTCAACTACCTTGCCACAGCTACAGTGGTCAGTAGGGTAGCCAGTGTTCCAATTTGACAACAGTGGCTGGAAGTGCCTAGCAATTATGGCCTCATCCTTACAGAGATGCACAATGTGACAGCAGAAGTGAGCAGGGTGTGGGGCACAGGGCCTGCACAATCTGTTCCTACATCTTTGGGTTCATGCTTAAAGCCATCTTGCCCGGCGGGCTGCTGCTGAACAGGAGCAAGCAGCCAGGCCTAGTTAAGTCATACCAGTCAGAAGAATAATTATGGTGTGTGTGTGGGATATAACAACAGTCATGCAGATGCTGAAGCTTGGTATTCCTCTTGATAGCAGTTCATTGTTGCCCACCTTTTCCTGTCATATTCAGCCTCACGGAGTTTAGCATCAGCGTGAGCTTTGGTGTAATCTGGTTTTTTTGGGGCCTGGCCTAGTGGTGTTATGGTTTACCATAGAGTATGCACCTCAAGGCATTTTCTATAGGGGAACTGATCTGACACAGCTTTCCATCTCCTCCCCTCCCTGCAGTCTTTGCCTAACGAAAGTATAGTCTGTCTCCACAGTGGGGACCAAAACAGGAGGGAAGTGTCCTCAGCAGGGCATAATGTCATAGAGTCCCCCCTACAAAGCAGTCATTTTCTCCAAGGGAGCTGATCTCTGCTATCTGGAAAGCAGTTGTAATTCTGAGTGATCTGCAGCCCTCACCTGGAGATTGGCAACACTGGTTCTCCAGGCAGAAATGGCTGGTTTGGAGGGTGGAGTCTATGACACTGTACCTGTCTTAGGTCCCACCCCTTCTCAAACCTCACCTTCTCCAGGCTCCACCCTTCAAATCTCCAGGAATTTGCCAACCTGGAGTTGGCAACTGCTAAGTTATCCTGGCTGTCATAGTGGGGCTGCTGCTGAACAGGAGTAAGCAGCCAGGCCTAGTTAAGTCATGCCAGTCAGGTGGCATCAAGTCAAGAGGGTGCTGCCAGGCCTAGGGTAGTCAACCTCCAGGTAGAGCCTGAAGATCTCCTTGGATCACAACTGAAGACCAGAGAACAGATCTCTCTCCCCATCCTCGAGAAAATGACTGCTTTGGAGGGTGGACTCTATGGCATTATATTCAGCAGAGGGCTCCCTTTACTGCCTAGCAACAGCCTCTGACTAGCAACTTCCCCAGTGAGGCTGAGGGGAGGAGGGAGGGAGTGACAGGAAAAAGGTGGCCATCATGGCCTCTGAGGAAATGCTTCATGAGGCTACAGTAGAGTGGCAACCCTTTCTGAGGCTGGTTGATGGAGAGGACACAGAGAAGCGTGGAGATGCATCTGTCTCTGAGGTAAGACTGTTTTGGCAGTTTGTTCAGTGTTCTCAGGCCTGCAGTAGGCATGGGACAGGGGAGTCAGCCAGTGGGAACCCAGAGGTGGTAACTGATGCATGATGGGCCAATGGTTTCTGAAGTGCGCACCTAAGCCAATGGGGTGCTCCATTTGGCCACCACCAATAGGGAATTACTATCTACAGGGGTCGTTTTGTAGAAAAATAGGTGATGGAGCTCATCCAGGGATTGTTATGCGGCTGCAATACTATTCAATGGACAAGGAGGTGGAACTCTCAGAAAGGTTCAGGAGCTGTGCTCCTGTGAGCTCCCACTGAATCTGAGGCCTGACTATCTATATGATGATCTTCACCAAGTTTACTTGGGAGCAATTCTGGTTATGGTGGGAGGCTCTAGTTCCTGTGATTCTCCCCTCTTTTTAGAGGGAGCATTGTGGAGTGGGTTCTTTTTATGTCTCTGAAAAGTGAATAATAGTATTTCCACATACCACTAGCAATGTTCCCTCTAAGCTTCAGAGTCTTGTGAGCAAAAATACTGCTTTGTGAGCTACTGGCATTAAAGGTATGAGCTACTGCATAAATTAGTTTGCTCTAGTGTCATTTTTCCTGAACTAAGACAAAAATGTGTGAGCTGGAGGCTAAAAAACTGAGCTAGCTCACACTTAACTCAGCTTAGACACTGAAACTAGGCAGGCCTTGAATTCAGCAGGAGCTCATAGGAGCACAGCTCCTGAACCTTTCTAGGGGTTTCCCGCTCCTCCTCCCCACCTACCTACGGTGCCCATTGAATAGTAGATGCAGCTGCATAACAATCCCTGGATCCCTGCATAACAATCCCTGCATAACAATCCCTCCACCACCTATTTTTCTGCAAAACGACCCCTGAAACTAGGTATATGCTGCATGGTACCTGTGTGTAGTCACAACCCTGTGACTTTCATGTTTTTGTATGGTAACATGGATATTCATTTTGTACTAAGTGCAAAATGTGGTTGAGTTTTTAGTGCCAGTTATTGCCTTCTATCTTGAATTGACATGTGGAATAGTTAGCACAAGCAGGCATGCACAGATGTTTTAGAAGAAGACATATTTCTACTATGGCATACCATCAGCTATCCAAGGGGAAAGTGATTTGCTTATGATTATACTAGGAGACCTTTGTTTGTTTAATTAGTGTACCAATAATAGATTCTGAAGAGATGTTGCAGAGTATAAGACTGTGTGGTAGGATTCAGAGCTGACTTTGGAAAGTTGGGGGGTGGGGAAGATAGCAATTAATCAGTGCCTTAATTGCTAAAAGAAGAGGAGGAGGAGGAGGAGATTGGATTTATACCCCACCTTTCGCTTCCTTTCACTACCTTGTACCTTTTGCGGTCCCATGACGCAGAGTGGTAAAGCAGCAATACTGCAGGACTGTGGTCTGAACTCTCTGCTCACGACCTGAGTTCGATTCCAGCGGAAGCTGGATTCAGGTAGCCGGCCCAAGGTTGACTCATCCTTCCATCTTTCTGAGGTCGGTAAAATGAGTACCCAGTTTGCTGGAGGGAAAGTATAAAAGACTGGGGAAGGCAATGGCAAAGTACCCCGTAAAAAGTCTGCCGTGAAAACGTTGTGAAAGCAACGTCACCCCAGAGTCAGAAACGACTGGTGCTTGCACAAGGGACCTTTCCTTTCCTTCACTACCTGAAGGAGTCTCAGAGTGGCTTACAATCACCTTTCCATTCCCCTCTCCACAACAGACACCCTGTGAGGTAGGCGGGGCTGAGAGCTCTCTCCCAGAACTGTTCTTGAGCAGAACAGCTTTGAGAGAACTTGTGGCTGATCCAAGGTCACATCAGCAGGTATATATGGAGGAGTGAGGAATCAAACCTGGTTCTCCCAGATAAAAATCTGCACACTTAACCACTACATCAAACTAGATTCTTAAGTTATATCACCTTGGAAATAATTTCTTCTAACCTAGAAATTATTATATAATATCATATAGGTACAGGTGTGTGACTTCTTTATAGAGAGGGGAAAGCACATTGCATGTGTGCAGAATATTTCACAGCATTCAGATAATTGATGCAGATGTGTTTAGATCCTTCCAAAGGCCTTATTTTTCTGTAGTGAGAGATGGCGAAGTTTAAGACTGGCTGAACATTATGTCCCCAAAGCCCTCTGCCCTTATGTAGTAAAGAACTTATTTTTCTGAAATCAAACTTTCTAAAGTTTATTATGCCTCTTAAGTTCACCTCTGGGGTTTTTTTTGTATTTTTGGTACTTTTTTTTGTGTGTGTGTTTGCACCTGGAAGTCATGTTGACCTCTGGTAACTGACCCCTACTGGGGACCTGGAGGATATTCAGGGAGATGACTGAATAAGCCTGCCCCTGCCTCCTGACGAAGTATTTCAAGGACTATCCAGGTCAGGGCCTTCTTCAGTTTTTTAGCACTAATCCTAGATTTTGGTGGTGAAAATAGGCACTTAACAGTAATTATTCATTGGTGAGTAAAAGGCATTCTGCATGTGCTCAGAGATATATATTATTTCACACAAGAAAGTTCCAGCAAGGTACTCTGCAACAGAATGAAAGTGGGCATTCATTATCCTATTCCTCCACTCCCCCATAACTCCACCTACTTCTGTGGCAAATGTCCCATGTCAAACAGAGGAGGCAACCCCCCCAAAATCACTCCTGTTTTCTGCCCAATGATATCACTTGGCAGTTGGCACCATACATATCAAGAAGGAAAGAAACCAATGAAAGAAGCAAAGGGCCCTGGGAGAAAAATTGACAGGACAGATGTGGGCAGGAAGGGATTAACTGACTGACCCACAGCCATGTTCAGCTTCCCTTCCCTAATTCCTTCTCGGGCAATCCAGACAAAAACTCCTTACACATTTCCCCTTATTTTTACACTGAAAAGGCTACAGACATAATTTTTTTTAAAAATGAAAGATGGGAATTCAGAGGAGGGTATGAAATATTTTGAGGCATGTGTCTCCATATGCTCCTTGTTACTGTGGGCCTGCAGAACAGTGATGATAGTAGAGTGGAGACTTTGAGAGTCATCCCACCCCTACTCCTGCACTTAAGCAGTATGCTTGCGAAGCCTGGTTTCCCACGTTCATATAGATAACCCATGGACTGAGTACTCAGCTCTAGCCAGAGATCTCAAGTAATGAATTTGATGCTGATGGCCATTCATGGATAAAGCTTTAGTCCTTCCTGTCTAACCGGGTGGCCTTGACTAGTCTAGACGGTGTGAGGATAAAATAAAGGTGTTCTGTAGGTACAGATCCTGGAGTTGACATGAAAGGTACCTTCTCAACACACTAATATAGACTGTGTCCTTAATAGGGTAAACAGACTTTCCACTAACAAACACACCCTGAGCCTGCTTTGGTGGGATGAGCAGGATAGAAATCCCATAAATAAATCCACATTAAAAAAAGGGGGGGGGTTAAAACACAAAAACAATTGTGAAGGTAGAATGCCAGCAGGGGGTTGGGGCTATCCAGTGTATTGCACTGAGTATAACATGTATGACTATCTGCAACTGGACAGAACTCATGTTATACTCAGTGTATTGTAGATTGTTGTTTAAGCTTAAGGATTTGAAGCTGTCGGACTCTATATGTGAGTGGATTTTGAACTTTTTATCAGGTCGCTCACAAAGGGTTAAAATGGACGGATATACTTCTTCCGTGAAGATCTTAAACACTGGCACTCCTCAGGGATGTGTCTTGAGTCCACTTCTTTTCACTATTTATACGTCTGATTGTGTTTCTAGTAGTCTGAGTAACAAACTCATCAAGTATGCAGATGATACAATGTTAGTGGGCTCATCTCCGAGAATGATGAGTCTGCGTATAGGAGGGAAGTTCATCAGCTGTCCCTTTGGAGTAAAGTAAATAATCTTATTTTTAATGTAAATAAGACGAAGGAAATCATAGTGGATTACAGGAAGAGTAGTCTAGATATTCAGCCATTGTTTATTGATGGTGTTATGGTAGAACAGGTGACAGAATGGAAGTTTTTGGGTATTACTAAGAAACAGGATCTAACATGGGGGGGCAAATACTTCAGCTCTAGAGAAAAAGGCCCAGCAACGACTATACTATTTAAGACTCTTAAGATCACAACAACTGTCAGGGAGTCTGCTGGTTGCCTTTTATCGTAGTTCTATTGAGAGCATTCTATCTTATTGCCTCTGCGTGTGGTTTGGGAGCTGCACAGAAGCAGAGAGAAGGGTGCTCCAAACAGTGATGGTAAGAGCACAGAAGATTTGTGGATGCTCTCTCCCCTCATTGGTGGATCTGTATAATATGGGATGTAAAAGGAAGATACAAATGATCTTAAAGGACCCTTCACATCCGGGCCACTTGCTATTTGAGATCTTACCGTCAGGCAGACGATACAGAGTGTTGAAGGCTAAGACAAATAGATTTAAGGGCAGCTTCTATCCAAGTGCTGTGGTTAGGCTAAATGCAGGGCTATGAATGGTTATTTGTTTTAGATGTAGGCTAATGTAGAGTCATGAATGGTTATTTGTTTTAGATGTATTTAAATTGTTTATGTATATGTCTTTTCTTTAGTGTTGATGTGTTGGTATGTTTGTGGAAGAGCACCTCATTTCGTTGCTCTCATTTTCCTTTTTTGAGAACAATGACAATAAATTTATCTATCTATCTATCTATCTATCTATCTATCTATCTATCTATCTATCTATCTATCTATCTATCATCTATCTATCTAATCTATCTATCTAATCTATCTAATCTATCTAATCTATCTAATCTATCTAATCTATCTATCTATCTATCTATCTATCTATCTATCTATCTATCTATCTATCTATCTATCTATCATCTATCTATCTATCTATCTATCTATCTATCTATCTATCTATCTATCTATCTATCTATCTATCTATCTATCTATCTATCTATCACTATCTGCAACTGGACAGAACTCATGGGTGTGTGCTCAATGCAAGGAGCTCCAAGTTCTCAGGGAATGAGCTTGCACCCTTGAGGCCAAGGTAGCTGACCTGCAAGTAAAGACAGTCAGGCACGCAAATAGGACTCAGGGACTTGTTAGATGTGTCCCACTCTGAGAATGGCAGTTCTGCGGCTGTCGTGGAGCATGAGGGTCAAGGGGAAGCAGGGCATCTTGCTGATGAAAGTGGGAATGTTCTTTCAGAAGGGACCCCTTCTACAGTTGCTGAGAAGGTATCCTTTCACACCAAGCCACCATCCCTAGTCAGGGAGGTAGGAGGGCTTTTGCTATGTGGTAATTAGATCCTTAGGCATGTAGATAGATGGGTGGCGAAACCACATACTAACCACACGGTGACTTGCCTGCTTGGTGCAAAAATAGTGGACATTACACATGGTCTCGATAAGCTGGTAGACAGAGCTGGGAAGCAGCCAGTGATCATGGTGCATGTTGGCACCAACGATGTGGGCAGATGTAGTCCTGTGGTCTTGGAGGAAAAATTTAGGTTGTTGGGCAGGATACTCAAGGCCAGTATTCCAAGGTAGCCTTCTCAGAAGTGCTGTCCGTCTTACATGCAGGGCCAGCTAAGCAGGCACAAATTAGGAGTCTCAGTATGTGGATGAGATGGTGGTATAGGGAGGAAGGGTTTAAGTTAGGTACTTGGATGCTTTTTGAAACAAGCAGGATCTGTATAAAAGAGACGGCCTCCACATCCCAAGAAAGAGCCAGGCTGCTGGCACTTAAAATCAAAAAGGTAGCAGAACAGTTTTTAAACTAAATCTTGGGGGATAGCCAACAGGTGATGAAATGTTTCTGGTTCGGGATGGCTCATCTCAAAGAGACGAAGGAGTAGCTGTTACTGTTCTACAGAGAAATGGATTACTGCTGGCCACTGAGAGGATGACAAACAATATTGACTGCCTGGCAACATCTAGAGGACACAAGAGGAAGGTTGCAGGCCTAACATTTCTGGGAAATTATAGATGTTTATATATAAATGCTAGAAGTGTCTGAGGTAAAATGGGAGAGCTGGAATGCTTAATGTAACAGGAGAACATAAACATTGTGGGTGTTTCAGAAATTTGGTGGAATAAGAAAAATCCTGGATATAAATTATATTGGAAGGATAGGGAGGGAAGGGATAGAGGTGGAATGGCAGAGAGGGTATACAGTTCAGTAAAACTGAGAATGTAATAGATTAATTTACAGAAACACTATGGGTGGAAATAGTGTGCCCAAAAGGAAGTTTAACTCTGGGTGTTTATTATTGCTCTCCAGATCAAAGCTTTGAAGAGGATTTAAAAATAGAAAAACAATTAAGGAAAGCAGCTAGATGAAATAATTTTGTCATAATAGGTGGTTTTAACTACCCACACATTGATTGGGTCAATAACAGCCCAATCCAGAGAACCGCTGTGTAGCTGCGCTCGAGTGCATAACTAGCGTAGGCGGATGCAGTCGGTTCCCAAAGGGGAGACGTTACGCCATGAGTGGAAAGTGAGCGCAGCCCTGACAAGCGAGAGAGAACCTGTCGCCATGGTGATTCCGCCATGCGCATGCCATTGGCCCACTGCCAAGGCTGGGGTGGGGGAGAGACAGGCTCGCGTGGGACCACGGGATTGGCCAGCCCATTGCATGTGACCGGGAGAGGGGGTGGAAAACCCGCACCTGAGAGGCCGTCAATCCCCTCACATCCTCCTGCTGTCAGAGACTCTGCCAATGGCAGACAGACGGGCAGAGGCATGCACAGACAAACAAGAATCACAAAGTGCAGGAGTTTGCTGCCCTAAACAGTGACCGGAATGTATGTCTGGGAGCAGGCAGACCACCAAGTCCAAAAGACACCCCCCCACCACCATCCGGAACCCCCCGGTGTCGCCTTGCTGCCACCCCCCGCTATGTGCAAGGAGCACCTCCCCTGGGGGCCACAGAACTCAGAGTGCAAGCTGCTGGGCATGCATCCACTTCATCAGCCCCCCTTTGTGCCCTGCGCACAACAGCCCTGTGGGGTTGGGTAGGCCGTCAGCCCGGGCAGGCTGAGGGGTGGCACCCCCTCCCCTGTCCAGCCATGCAGGAGCAGCATGGCGGCTCATAACTGGCTCCCCCCCCCAAAGAACCAAGTCTGCTCACCCTCCCAGGCATTCCCTTGGAGAGGCCACTAACAGAATGGGGGGGAGCAGTTGACCAGGGAACGTGCAGCAGATGCCAAGCAGGAGAGACAACAGAGGGCACAGTTCAGACTTTATTTTTCTGGAACAGAGGGAGGGACCTCGCTCTCCCCCTTGCAAGTCATTGATACTGTCAAAGCAACCTTGCAGTGAAAAACCCATCACCAACGTGCCTGCCTGTCCCTTTCACTAAGTCCGTATGACAGGGAGCTCCCTGGCAGAGCTTCCCGCTGTGTGAAGCTGTCCCTAACAACTGAGTTGTGCGAGGCCAGAGCAGAAGTATTTCTAGGGGGGGGTGGGACTGCAATTGGGTGCTGGGGAAGGGGGCTCGTCAGCCTGAGGCATGAGGGGATTGGTTAGGTAATCACACCACTCCCTAAGGGGTTTGCGAGTTTCCACAGCGGCGGAGCCGACCTTTGTTTTTGGTTTCAATGAGTGCCTATGGGACACACCACTGTTTTTGCAGACGTAACGGTGTGCCCCTCGGGGGGGGGGTGTCATGGCCCAAACCTCTCAGGGAGCTGCCTAAGTCTGGCCACGCCCCCAACTCCACCTCCTCCCGCACCTGAGTGCTGCGCTCCGCCTCACTTCCACCAACGTTTGGGCGCAGCTGCTCTCGGGTGGAGCAGTGCTCTGGCGGCCCCCCGCCCATGTAACTCCCCTCCACTGTGGCGGAGCCGGCCATACGTGGGCGCAAATGCTTCTTGTGCCCATGTAGCAGATCGTCTGCTCCCAAAAGACTTTCCGCTCCCCCCCCCCCTTAGGGTTGTGCTCTTAGTATTCAAGTCTGGAAAAAAGATATTGGGTTTCTAGATACCATGCCATGGAGCAGATGGTCACAGAACCTACCAGGGAAGAGGCAATCCTGGACTTGGTCCTAAGTAATGCACAAGACCTGGTGAGGGATGTAAATGTGATAGCACCAGTTGGGAACAGTAACCACAAAGTTCAACATTTATGTAAATTGTGAGTTTCTCCCAAAGACCAACGCAACCATTTTTAACTTTAGAAGGCGTGACTTCTCTCAGATGAGGGGGCTTGTGAAGAAGAACAGGAAAGGAAAGGAAAGGAAAGGAAAGGAAAGGAAAGGAAAGGAAAGGAAAGGAAAGGAAAGGAAAGGAAAGGAAAGGAAAGGAGGGTCAAATCCCTTTGGGAAACTTGAAGACTTTTTTTTCTTCAGGAAAAATGTATACCACAGTTTAGGAAAAGTACAAATAGATATGAAACAGGGCTGCCAATCTTCCGGGCAGGGGTTCTCCCTTTATGGGGGTCCCTAACCCACTGGCCTGCAGTGGGCCAGCGGGGGGATTCCCTCCTGGTGTGCTGAAGCCCTGAATCAGATTGAGGTGATGAGAGAGGAGATCCTGCTACTGATAGACAAATTTAAAACTGTCAAATCACCAGGCCCAGATGACATACATCCAAGAGTTCTGAAAGAACTCAAATGTGAACTTGTGGATCTCCTGACAAAACTATGTGGTCTATCATTAAAATATGCCTACATTCCTGAGGATTGGAAGGTAGCTTATGTAACCCCCATCTTTCAAAAAGGTTCTAGAGGATATTTGGGAAAATACAGGCCGGTAAGTCTAACATTGATACCTGGTAGGTTGATGGAATTGGTTATTAAAGATTGAATGAACAAAAGCTATTGAGCAGGGATTCTTTTGTAGAAAAAGCCCAACAGATGAACAAAAGCTATTGAGCAGGGATTCTTTTGTAGAAAAAGCCCAACAGAAACTCATTTGCATATTAGATGCCAAGCCAGTTGGAACTGTGTTCCTGTGCGTTCTTGCTCAAAAAAATCCCTGCTATTGACCTGTTAGGTTCTTTGAGGGGGTGAACAAATGTGGACAAGGGTGACCCAATAGAGATCTAGTTTACTTAGACTTCCAGAAAGTTTTTGATAAAATTCCTCATCAAAGGCTCCTAAATTTATTTATTTATTTATTTATTTATTCGGGATTTGTATCCCGCCCTTCCCACAAGTGGCTCAGGGCGGCTTCCAACAATTAACAATTTAACAATTTAAGTATAAAACAATTAAATACTTGACATTTAAACATTAAAACCAATACATTTCAATTCATAAAAACAATGCAGCTTAAAACCAATAACATGTCATTTATGTGAACAGATGGCTGGCCAGTTACGTCAGGTTTCCATCCCAGCTAGGTGTAAGCTAGCCGGAAGAGGGTCGTCTTACAGGCCCTGCGGAATTGAGCCAAGTCCCGCAGGGCCCTCACCTCTTCCGGCAGCTGATTCCACCAAGTGGGGGCCATAACGGAGAAAGCCCTATCTCGGGTGACTTTCAAGCGGGCTTCTTTTGGCCCGGGGATAGAGAGGAGATTTTGTGTTCCTGACCTCAGTGCTCTCTGGGGAACATGTGGGGAGAGACGGTCCTTCAGGTAGGCAGGTCCCAGGCCATATAGGGCTTTAAAGGTAATAACCAGCACCTTGTACCGGACTCGATACATCACTGGAAGCCAGTGCAAGGTCCGAAGACCCGGCCGAATGTGTCCCCACTTTGGGAGACCCAATAACAGCCGGGCCGCGGCATTCTGCACCAGCTGCAGTTTTCGAGTCCGGGACAGGGGCAGCCCCATGTAGAGGGCATTGCAGTAGTCTAACCTCGAGGTGACCGTAGCATGGATCACTGTTGCTAGGTCGTCACACTCCAAGAAGGGGGCCAGCTGCCTTGCCTGCCTAAGATGAAAAAATGCGGACTTGGCAGCGGCTGCTATCTGAGCCTCCATCTTTAAGGAAGGCTCCAATAGCACCCCCAAGCTCCTGACTCTGTCCGCCGCCATCAGCGGCGCACCGTCAAAAGCTGGCAGGGGGATCCCCCCCCCCCCGGGCCGCGGCGACCCAAGCAAAGGACCTCTGTCTTCGTAGGATTTAGCTTCAGCCCACTCAGTCTGAGCCACTCAGCCACGGCCCGTAATGCCCGGTCAAGATTTTCCGGGGCGCAGACCGGCCAGCCGTCCATCAGTAGATAGAGCTGGGTGTCATCAGCATACTGGTGACACCCCAGCCCATACCTTCGGGCAATCTGGGCAAGAGGCCGCATGTAGATATTGAATAACATCGGGGAGAGAACCGCCCCCTGGGGCACACCACAATCAAGTGTGCGCCTCTGGGATAGCTCCCCCCCTATTGCGACCTTTTGTCCCCGACCTTCCAGGAAAGAGGAAAGCCACTGTAAGGCCAACCCCTGAATCCCCGCGTCGGCGAGGCGGCACGTCAGTAGCCGATGGTCGACCGTGTCGAACGCCGCCGACAGGTCTAACAGCATCAGCACCGCCGAGCCACCCCGATCCAGATGCCGTTGAAGGTCATCTACTAGGGCGACCAACACTGTCTCCGTCCCGTGTCCCGGGCGAAAGCCGGACTGGAATGGGTCAAGGATGGAAGCGTCCTAAATAAACTCAGTAGTCATGGGATAATGGGACTGAATCTTCTTGTGGATTAAAAACTGATTACTTAACTGCAAACAGAGACTGAGTAAAAGTGAGTAGTTTTCACAGCGGAGGGTGGTAAGCAGTTGGGTACCACAGAGCTCCGTACTGGTCCTGGTGCTTTTTATCTTGTTCATTAATTATTTGGATTTGGGAGTAAGCAGCGAAATGGCTAAGTTTGTGGATGACACTAAGTTGTTCAGGGCAGTGAGAACCAGGGAGAACTACAACTGGAATATTAGGATTCAGGGGTACAACTTATTTAAAAGGGACAGGCAAATGAAAAAGGGCGGAGGCGTAGCAGTATATGTGAAGGAGGTATATACTTGTGAGGAAATATGTGAATCTGAGCATGGCAGCTCAGTTGAAAGTGTCTGAGTAAAAATAAAAGGAGTAAGAAACAACAGTGATATTATTGTGGGGGTCTGCTATAGACCACCAAGTCAGGCAGAGGACTTGAATGAGATACTTCTACAGCAGATTGCAAAGTTCTCCAAGAGAACGGATACAGTGATCATGGGAGATTTCAATTACCCGGACATCTGCTGGAAGTCCAACTCTGCTAAAAATGAAGTCAAATAGATTCCTGACTTGTCTTGCTGGCAACTTCCTTTTCCAGAAAGTGAAGAAGGAAACAAGGGGATCTGCTATCTTGGATTTGATTCTTACCAACAAGGAAGAATTGATTGAAGAAGTGGAAATAGTGAGCACCCTGGGCAGTAGTGACCATGTGATTTTGGAATTTGCAGTCTTAGGGAAGGGAAAAGCTATACGTAGTCATACTTATAGGTTGGACTTCAGAAAGGCAAACTTTGATAAACTTAGAACTATGCTGGATAAAATCCCATGGTCAGAAATACTTAGGAGGAAGGGGGGTCAGGAGGGGTGGGAGTTTCTTAAAAGCGAAATACTGAAAGTGCTATCACAGACGATTCCTATGAGAAGAAAAAATAGAAAAAGCCTAAAAAAGACAAAGTGGCTCCATAAACAGCTCTCTAAAGATTTGAGAAATAAAAAAGACTCTAGGAATTGGGAGGAGGGCCTTATAACCAAGGATGAATATAAACAAATCACCAGTGCTTGTAGAGAAAAAATTAGGAAAGCTAAAGCTCAGTATGAGCTTAGGCTGACCAAAGATGCTAAAAACAACAAAAAAGGGTTATTTTCTTATGTTCAGAGTAAGAAAAAGAGCATGGACATGGGAGGCCCATTGTGAGGGCGAAATTGAACAGGTAATGAAGAGAAGACGGAACTGCTCAATTCCTACTTTTCCTCAGTCTTCTCTTCTAAGGGGAACGGTGCTCAACATGGCAAAAACAGAACATATAAGGAGGGTATGAAGTTCCAACCTAGGATCAGTGTAGGGGTAGTACATAAGCACCTCGTTTCTTTAAATGAAACTAAGTCCTCAGGGCCAGATGAATTGCATCCAAGGGTTCTTAAAAAGCTTGTGGATGTGATTTCTGAGCCTCTGGCTATTATTTTTGAAAATTCTTGGAGACCAGGAGAGGTGCCAGAAGATTGGAGGTGGCCGAATGTTGTCCCCATCTTCAAGAAGGGGAAAAAAGAGGATCCGGGTAACTACCGACTCGTCAGCTTGATGTCTATACCTGGAAAAGTTTTAGAACAAATCATCGAACAGTCAGTCCTGGAACATTTAGAAAGAATGGATGTGATTACTAAGAGCCAGCATGGTTTTCTCAAGAAGAAGTCATGTCAGACTACCTTGCTGGATCAGGGGAATGCTGTAGGCATCACTTAGCTTGATTTCAGTAAAGCTTTTGATAAGGTTCCCCATACTATCCTTGTCGACAAGTTGGTAAAATGTGGTTTGGATCCTGTTACCATTAGGCGGATCCTGTTACCGTTAGGTGGATCTGTAACTGGTTGACAGATCACACCCAAAGAGTGCTTGTGAATGGTTCCTCATCCTGTTGGAGAGGAGTGACAAGTGGAGTGCCTCAGGGATCTGTCCTGGGACCTTTTTTGTTCAACATCTTTATCAATGATTTGAATGAAGGAATAGAGGAAATGCTTATTAAATTTGCAGATGATACTAAATTGGGAGGGGTTGTAAACACAGAAGAAGACAGAAACAGGATACAGGATGACCTTGACAGGCTGGAAAACTGGGCTAAAACCAATCAAATGAATTTTAACAGGGATAAATGTAAAGTTCTGCATTTAGGTAGGAAAAATCCAATGCATGGTTATAGAATAGGGCAGACTTGTCTTAGCAGTAGTATGTGCAAAAAGGATCTAGGGGTCTTGGTGGATCATACGCTGAACATGAGTCAACAGTGTGATGCGGCGGCTAAAAAGGCAAATGCAAATTTGGGCTGTATCAACAGAAGTATAGTGTCCAGATCACGTGATGTGATGGTATCGCTTTACTCTGCTCTGGTAAGACCTCACCTGGAGTATTGTGTTCAGTTTTGGGCACCACATTTTAAAAAGGATATAGGCAAGCTGGAATGGGTCCAGAGGAGGGCGATGAAGATGGTGAGGGGTCTGGAGACCAAGTCCTATGAGGAAAGGTTGAAGAAGTTGGGGATGTTTAGCCTAGAGAGGAGGTGACTGAGATGATCACCATCTTCAAGTACTTGAAGGGCTGTCATATAGAGGATGGTGTGGAGTTGTTTTCTGTGGCCCCAGAAGGCAGGACCAGAACCAATGGGTTGAAATTAAATCAAAAGAGTTTCCGGCTCAACATTAGGAAGAACTTCCTGACTGTTAGAGTGATTCCTCAGTGGAACAGGCTTTCTCGGGAGGTGGTGGGCTCTCCTTCCTTGGAGGTTTTTAAACAGAGGCTAGATGGCCATCTGACAGCAATAAAGATCCTGTGAATTTAGGGGGAGGTGTTTGTGAGTTTCCTGCATTGTACAGGGGGTTGGACTAGATGACCCAGGAGGTCCCTTCCAACTCTATGATTCTATGATTAGGTCCTTGAGAGGAATCTGTTGAGGTTGGGTGAGTGGGTGTCAGTGTGGCAGATGAGGGTTCAACATGGGTAAATGCAAAGTAATGCACAGCAGAGCTAAAAGCCCTAACTATAAATACACAGCAATGGGTTCCAAACTGGCAAAGACTGACCAGGAGATGGAGAGAAAGATGTTGGAGTCATGTTAGATAACTCACTGAAAATGTTGACCTTGTGTGCGATGGAAGTAAAAAAAAAAAGGTAAATGCTACACTGGGGATTATTAGGAAGGGGAATGAAATCAAATCAGCCAGTATCATAATGCCTCTGAATAAATCTATGGTGCAGCCTTATTTGGAATACTGTGTACAGTTCTGATCACCACACCTCAAAAAAGAGATTACAGCATTGGGAATAATACAGAAAGGGCAACTAAAATTATTACGGGGATTGATCACTTTGCCTATGAAAAATGGTTCAACAGGTTAGGGCTGTTTAGCTTGGAGAAACAATGACAGGAGGGACATGATAGAGCTTTACAAGATTATGCATGGGATAGAGAAGGCAGAGAAAGAAGTATTTTTCTCCCTTTCTCACAATACAAGAACTTGTGGGCAGTCAAATTAATGAGCTGTAGGTTTAAAAAAGAAGTACTTCTTCACCCAAAGAGTAAATAACATGGAATTCAGTGCCACATGAAGTGGTGGTAGCTACAAGCACAGACAGTTTCAAGAGGGGATTAGATAAACATATGGAGCAGAGGTCCATCAGTAATATTAGCCATAAGGTACAGATGGAATACTGTGCCTGGGGAAGTTATGCATTTTTAAAAAAGAATAATTCTAATGCAAAAATGGGAGGGCTTCTAGTGTCTTGGCCTCACTGATGGACCTCCTGATGGCACCTGGTGTTTTTTTGGCTACTGTGTGACACAGGGTGTTGGACTGGATGGGCCATTGGCCTGATCCAACATGGCTTCTCTTATGTTCTTAGATGCAGTTGCATGTTACAAAGTCTGTATATCCTTCATGTAGACATTTTATGGACAAAGAGTTCTGCACTGGGAACTTTATTCCCAGATGCATGTGTATGAGGAGAAGGCGCTGATGCCTCCCTCCTCCATGCTATTTTTTTGACCTGAAAAGACTCCAAAGGAGAGGTGTGTGTAATTTGCCCTTTTGGGGAAAATTATGTTTACTGATGACTACTTGTAAATTGTCCGGACCGGGATAGCGCAAGCTCACCTGGTCTCATCGGATCTTGGCAACTAAGCAGGGCTGGCTCGGGTAAGTATTTGGGTGGGAAACCACCAAGGAATGCCCAGGTCACTATGCAGAGGCAGACAATGGCAATCCATCTCTGAATGTTTTTTGCCTTGAAGACCTCACGGGGTCACCATAAGTCATCTGTGACTTGGCAGCAAAAACAAAAATGTGTCCATTTCCCTAATGGGACCAATAGTGGCTCCCTGGAGCTGTTTCAGGTTGGAGGAAGGCTTAAATCCCTTCTCCCCATGCGTCATGGGTCTGCTCCAAATTGTACTTCTATGTGCCTGGGGATTCAACTCCCAGTTCATTCTGATTAAAAGTTCTTGTGGTGGCAATGTGGCTGACAAACGGAATTTATAACATATGTATCTGCCTTACAGTGAATTCATGAGAGGGTGAGTGAGAGAATTTTCTATTGCTTATACAAGGAGGCAGGACTAGCACCTATTCCATGGGCAACTTTAAAATGGAAGCAATGGCCAGGTTGGAAAGCAGTAGCCATACCTTAATTCCTCACTCAGGGTATTCTTTCTGCAACCCGTTAGAATTTGCTGCTGTGTTTATTAAAAGTGGCTTAGAAATGGAAATAAGGGTCCTTGTAATTGTGAGTGTAATAGAAACCTGGAGAATTTGGAGCCTCTGACTGGATTCTATTCCTGAATTGCATGGAAGCTGCCACAGTACCATTCCTTCCTGCACTGACTGGTTGATGTGAGAAGCTCAGGGCCATGTGAGCAGAACTCATACTGTGGCTCTTCATGGTCTTCCTGTGTGACCACATCATTGCAGGTAGGATTAGCACTGATATGGTTCTCATGCTGCTAAGGGGATTGTATGAAGCCAGTGGTAGAAACATTTTCATTAGTCTTGTTATGCTGACAGAAATGGTTTGCCATGATTGTGATGATGGAGAGAGAGAAACCTGCATGTTGCCCCCAGAATACAAATACCAGACTTTTGACGTTAGACCCTTTATAAAGTCCTTGTGAATGAAGCTGCTCAGGCTGTGGGGCCAGCAAAGTCTCTGATTAATTGGCACTTCTGCTAAATGTCTAGAAATGTATTTGATGTCTGCCAGCCAGCAAGATGTGGAATATCATTATTTCTCCAACCCCCATGGTCTGCTTTAGCCATACTTCACGATGCTCTCATAGCAAAGAGAGGACTATTTTTCATATGTTGAAGGCATAAGCAAAGAGGATAAAAGCTTGTTTTTCTTCAGGAGTAAAGATGTGTGATTTCAGTAAACATGAAATCATACTCCTGCTATTTTTGCTGGTGAGCCGAAAAAGCCTAAAGGACTTTATAGAAGGAACTTTATACTGTGTGTAAAAACCCACCTGCACTTACTGTGATAGGTCAGCAGGTAAAGTGCTGGACTTGGCTAGGCATTCTAATTACGGATGAAACAACAATTCCCAGATTTCCATCCCATATAGGGGTTGGTGGGTTTTTGATCTTCCACTGAAATTCAGAAACCTTGGAGTAGAACCCTTGCCTCCCACTCCTAGTCTTTTTCTCTTGCCCATTTTGTTAAAAGTGTAGGTTGAGACCGAGGATGTAAGGAAGGGGAATTCCAATACGGGCATTAAGAGAGCCATCTCTAAATGTCAAGGTCAATTCTCAGGCTTAAAGGTGATTGGACTGCTCAACAGAAGTCCCTTGGAATGGGGGTTGGTACATGAGCAAGCTAAGGAAAGGGGAGAGCTGTTTTGATTGTAACAGATTTTGCAGTTGTTCCTAGGTCTAATGACAGTCACTGAGGTCATATCGTTATTTTTGGCCCAATATGCATGCACACCTTACTGCAGATTTTCAGAGCAATAAGCCTTTATTCTTAACTTCAGATTTTGTGCCTGTTCATGCACCATCTTTTTCCTCTGATGTATTTATTCTGCAGCTACAATTATAAAAAAAAAAAACAGGGTGAAACATCACTTGTGATGTGTGGGGTGTGGTATCCAAAGATTTTTTAAATTTACACAATCTCGCCTTATAAGCAGCTTTGCAGTAGCATCCAGCAAGAACGTTCCATTTAAATCCTCGTGGTTCAAGATTTGTGCATGCATTTTAGCATTTGTTGAATGAATAGGAACAGAAAGGAACACAGGCAAAGGGTGAAAACTGATGGTGGAAACTGATGAGACTTTTAAAAAAAACTGACAAGCCGCTGCAAAGGCCCATTTTCCATAATGCCAAGCACTAGGGGATTCTCTCCTGTGTTGTCTGCCATTGCAGAGAATGAGAGTCACATGATCTCATAGTGAGGGGGAACATGTTGGGTGTACAGAACGCATAGTAGAACTCACTGACACTGGCATTGCAAGCTGTGATAATTGACAATGTGTGTGTGTGAGCTGCAACTCCACCACAGTTTGCACAGAGCTGTAACTTGTATCGGGGAGAATTCCTCTGGCATTTTTTTTTGTGGGGGGGAAGTATTTTTAATAATGTCTTAGTGCTGTTGCATAGTAATAATTTCCTGCCCTTCCTTGCAAATTTGTGTTTTTTCTTTGTGATTCTCTAATGTGATCTTGGCAGTTTTTTAAAGCCTGTCCTGTGCTGATTGCACTTTGTCCTCCAAATGGATTGATCCCATGTGAGTCTTAAATTCAGCAGTTTACAGAAGGCCCTTGTGGCTCAGCCACCATTTTAATGTTAGGCTTTTAGAGACTGCCAAAATGCTCCCCCCCCCAATGTTGTTCACTAAAGCATGGAGGCATTGGGACTCTCCGAGTGTGTATTGGCCTCTGCACATCAAACAGGCCACATGATGGATTTTATTTTTGGGATGGGGATTAATGTAGATCTAGTGGCTGCTGAAACAGCCCCATGGACAGACCGTTTTGCCCCAAGGATCTGACTGGGCATACCAAACCCTCCCTGTTCAGGTTGTGAGCATGTTTATGCTTGCCCATGAAGCCAAATGGACCCTGATTGGTTTCAGGCTGCTCTACAGGATCCAGTGCCCCCTGGTAAATTGTTAACATGTGCTGGTGGAGGATTAGTACTCCCATCTCTCTGAAGCCATTGACAGTATCGCCCCCTGGTGCCCTCTCCACCCATGGAACGAAGCTGCCTCATTGTATACCCTGGAACTGCAAAGGATGAACTTAGACGGCTTGAGCTAGTGTGGTGGTGTGCTCATGTAGTGTGCTGCAGGGGGCAATCCTCTTGTCAATGTTGTACAACATCCACATGTGTCCCCTTGCCCAGTTGCTCCAGGGGTTTGGGTTGGGATGTCATCAATACGCGGATGACACCCAACTCTTATCTGTTATTTGGACAGCTGTCCAGATTCCACCCCAGAGAATTTGACTAGGATGTTAGAGGATTTGGCTGGTTGGTTGCAGCAGAACCAGTTGAAACTTAATCCAATGAAGATGGAGTCTCTATACCTGGAGGTTGAGGCCAGGATCAGGCTGCCCACCCTGGATGGTGTGCCACTTGTGCCAGCCCAGAAAGTGAGGAGCTTGAGGGTGGTCCTGGATAGACCTTTCTATGAAGGCCCAGGTCACTGCAGTTGCAATGTCTGCCTTCTGACTTCGGCAGATCAGGCAATTGGCCCCTCGCCTCCTCCCAGGAGTTGACTACAGTGTCCCATGCAATGGTCACTTCCAGGCTTGATTACTATAACTCACTTTATGCAGGCTTGCCCTTGAGACTGAACTGGAAACTCCAGGTAGTATAGATTGCGGTGGCATGCCTGCTGACAGCATTGCTTCTGTGGGCATGCATTTGGCCAGTACTGTCCATTTAAACTGTTTACCAATTGAGTACCAGATCTACTTCAAGGTGCTGGTATTAACCTTTGAAGCCCTACACAGCCTGGGACTGACATATCTGAAGGACTGCTTCTCCCCAAATGTGCCCTGCATTCACTGGATCAACACCTATTGGTTATCTCTGGCCCAAAGGAGATCCATCTAATCTCAACCAGCGCCAGCGCTTTCTCCAGCCTGGCTCAGGCCTGATGGAATCAGCTCCCACTGGAGATCCTTTATTGTTCTACAGAGCCTGTAAAATGGAGCTGTTCTTCCAGATCTTTGGGTGAGGTGGTGGGTGTCCATCTTAGTTGGCCTCCCTGTTTTAGTTCCCAATTCAGTGAAACACGCATGACTCCACCTATGTGGCATTAGTAGGCTTTTTTCTGAAATCGTTGCTACTTTTGAATTTTACTGTTTTAATTATTGTAATTTATTGTGACAAGTCTTTGTCTCTGTTTTGCTGTGATCTGCCCTGAGCCCACTTGTGGAGGGTGGAATGAAAATCTGAAAAACAAACAAATACATTGAAAATGTTTTCAAAACATTAGGCTTCCCATCCCAGGGTCTCTCTTTTTGTTTACATCTGATGTCAATGTCATTCTGCACTTCCTCCCCATCATTTAAATGTATTCTTATTCATCAGTTCAAGACTAGCAATAGTCTCATGTTGCTAGACTCATGCAGCTTGTTGTTTTTTTCAAGTTAAAATTTAAAACAAGGTGAAAATAGAGCTTGTTCACAGATGAAGGGGGGGAGGATGGCAGAAGGTACAGAGTGGGTGGACCAACCTTGATGTGGGTGGGAGAGTGACCTTCGAGGGATGGCAAAATGGCAGGGGGGAAATCTGAGGGAATTTGTATCATTTTGAATTACCTTTGGCTTGGAAGTGAAACAAGGGAAAAACTGGCACAAAAGCGAAAAAACCCAGGGAAACAGCAGCCGGAAAGCAAACTGAATACTGAAGAGAGGAAAATCAGTTGCAGAACAACAAAGAAAACCTGATGGACATGCATGGTGAAATACCCATGCATAATAGGCCTTGGTTTCTTGCTGGTAGGATGAGAAAGAAAAGTGTGACCAGCTGGGAGGAACACCTGTGCTGATGTAGGGATGGAGGAAGGATGAGGCATATGGGGATTTAAATGATGTAAGCTCAGAGCAAAGAGGAACACTCAGGGTACAGAGAGGAGTAAATAGTGATACCCAAGATAGAGAGGTGCATTTCTGAACAATGAGGAGAAAGGAGGCAAAATTCTGAAACAAGTTCCACCTGTTTTATCGCTGCCAGGAAGCAGGAAGAGAGAGCAGGGTCTGTGGAGAAGCATTTCTTGGCATCAGCTGCTACTTTGCCCAGGAGAGACATTGAGGAAGAGTGGAGAGACTTGAAAATAGGGTAGGCTCAGGTAAGAGCTTGGAACTTTTGTCAAGAAGGGAGGGAAGGACCGACTATTAGTGATACCGCATTGTTAAAAGCTGTGTAATAAAGACCTGGGAGTAAAGTAGCCTGGGATGAACCCTGGAGGGCAGCTGTCTAATGTTAGGGCTAGCTCCCAGGTTCTGAGGCATTGCTTTTAATTTTGCCACAAAAAGTATTAGTGTGAATAAATGAGGAAAATTGCATGTCATTCTGCACCGTTAGTGCAGAACTGGACACGATGATGAATATGAGGTTGTGACTGAAAATAACCTGTTTTCTCTCCCCTTCACTTTTTCTGTATGAGCATGTGATGATCTCATTGTTATCATTATTCCTGTCCTTGCTCAAACTGATCAGTAATATGAAATTACAGGAATACATACAACATGTTAACATTATATTGCTTGTTTCCATAACATTGTGTGGATCCAATTTTTCTTTGTTTCCATAACATTATATGGAAAAATAAAAAAAATGGATCCAGAGTTCCCATTTTTAGTGACAACTCATATTAGTTGTGATATCTGTTCCACAATGCAGTGTAAATATTTTATTTCCTGCCCAGCTGATATTGGCTGTGCAACTGGAGTATTTATGAAAGGAATGCTTACCTTAGGTAAGTGAAACTTCATTAGAATACTGATTCTTAATTGATTAATGGTTAATCGTAACTGATTAATTAATTACTAATTCTTAACTGATTAATCATAGGAGTTTTCATCTAAAACCAGCATATTCAATTCACATTTTATAGATATAAAAACAGTATTTCCTGTGAGAAATGACATATTATTTTGAGTAAGCACACTTGGGCCCAGTTCACATAGCGTGTTGAGTCCATGTTAAACTGACCTGGTTCTGTTCCGAATAGCTTTGTTCCGGATATTATCATCAGACTGCCATATTGCTATTTATTTATTCTTCGTACTTATATCCCACCTTCCCCGCCAAAGCAGGCTCAGGGCGGCTAACAGCAATTTAACATCAGACAGTAAAAACAATAAGCAAACAATTAAATTAGTAATCCGTTATTAATTAAACAATTAAAACAGTTTAAAACAGGGGAGGGACGGTGGCTCAGTGGTAGAGCATCTGCTTGGGAAGCAGAAGGTCCCAGGTTCAATCCCCGGCATCTCCAACTAAAAAAAAAGGGTCCAGGCAAGTAGGTGTGAAAAACCTCAGCTTGAGACCCTGGAGAGCCGCTGCCAGTCTGAGTAAACAATACTGACTTTGATGGACCAAGGGTCTGATTCAGTATAAGGCAGCTTCATATGTTCATATATATGTTCAAAACAGTTTAAAAATTAAAACAATTTTTGGTGCTAAAGTTGGTATAATACTATTCAAATCACTCCACAGTGAAACCGTCTTCTGCCATCCACACAATGGTACACATATGCGCACATGTGCATGCGCATAGGTTAAAACATTATGTGGTTATGCACATATCGCTAAGTAGTAAAAAAAAATGGCGACTGTAAACCGGATGTCTGAGGCTGCTTTTGCTCTGGGAGATTGGTTAATATCGCAGCAGAACTATCCAGACAGAGAAAACTACGAGGTGAAGCCAGAGAACTCAAAAAACACAGCAAAGGAGCAGGTAACAAAATAATTCGGTTCCAGGAAGGATTGGGGGGGTGGGGGCTACCATGAGAATACTGGGAGGCAGATGTTGCTTTCTGATCAGACACTTTAAATCCGGAAGGAAATAGCAGCGACATCTGATTATACTGTGCGTCTGAACAGGGCCTTGGTTTTTCAACCCTCTTCACAGTATGAGACCAAGTGATTTTTAGTGTTTGCACAGAAAGGAGCATTGCTCTAATCCATTGTGGTTTTTTCCCAGCAGCTAGTGTTACCCTCTCTCTTTATATGGAGGTTGAAAGAGAATCTTGCTGATGACCACACCAAAGGGCCATCTGGTACAATAATTTGTTCTCCACAGAGGCCAGTTAGATGCATTTGGGTTTGGAGTTCTTTTTGTTTTTATTATCATGCTTCATTTAACAGTGTGGCACTTCCCAGAACACCTGAGTCAGGGCAAAAATGGTCAATGTCCTATTCCCAACCCTTTGGGGACATCCCTGAACCTCATTCTTCATCTTTCCCCTTCCACCTGGCTGCCTGTATGCTGGCCAAGCTGCAGGGGAATTTTATCTGGAGGATTTCCTTGTTGGCTCTAAAGGCAGCTTCACAAGCTGCACATGCTTTGTGCATTCTTTCTCCCTTTCATATGACATCTGGGTCTCTTACTGCTAGGAGCTATGGCTCCATTCCCAGGATGATGGAGCTGCAACTTCTCTCTGAGTCTGATGTGCATTTGCCTTGTTTTAATGGTGCTAATGGCAAGGCAACTGTAGTTGTATATGGAATATTCATCTTGCCTGTACCTTTTAACCTCCTTTCAGAGAGCCTCTCTCTAGCAGATTGGGATCCAGTGATCCCTGCAAGCCAGTAGTGGAGGCTGCCAGTTGATAGAAATTCATTAGGTTGATTTTGTGGGAAATGGTTGTTCTGTTTAGTTAGAGCCATTTTTGTTCTCTACCCAGATATTTTAATTGATTCAACATTACAGTTAGGCTGCTGTTGCAGTTATACAGATGACTACTTTAAGTGAAGGAAAGCCTTTTAAGTAAGCTCCCTTCTAGTAATGCAAGACTTTAGGTGCTGCCTTAAGCCAAGAAGAAAGGTGGGGTATAAATGTTTTAATAAATTGAATTTAAAAGTTTGAAAAAATCCAACAATAAGAGTTACGGTATTTTGTTTTTGATTCAGTGGGTCAGCTGGATGCAAAGTGAAATAATTTTCCAAGGCTCTCTAATTTGGTGGCTTCAGGCAGCTACTTTGACTTACTCTCTGTGATCCTTTCTGAGTCTCAATGAGAATGCTGGACTGTATAAATAATAAATAAAATATGCTCTTCATTTATACTTTTGAAGTTTATATACTGCTTTTCCCAGTTTCATTGCTCAGGGCTTAATAATACATAATATAATACCATAAAATATACAACAGTTGAATGAAACATCAGTTGACAAAATGAAATAATGGCTGTAAAAATATTATTCATACAGCAAAAATCTACAAGAAAATGAAATAGAGGTTTTATGATTTAAAATTAAATGTTTGGAAACAAAAGTTTATGTATGTAAAGCAAGAATTTTAATTTTGTACCAAAAACTACCAGGGCTGCTGGGGAAGGGGGGTTGAGGGGACAAAATTTGGGGGGCCCAAGTCAGCTGAATAGGTTTGTGCTGCATCCAGCAGAATGCCTTTCTAAATATTTTTCTTGTAGTGCAGTTCTTGTGCTGTAACCACTAGGGGTGCAGGGAAATCTGAGTACAGTAAAAAAGCTCTCTGACTGTCAGCTAGATCAGTGTCAAACATGTGGCCCGGGGGCCAAATTAGGCCCCCGAACAGCTAACTCATCTGCTTTCTTCTCCCTCCGTGTTGCTTCCTTATGCATCTCAGCTTCCTTTACAAGACTTGCTCAATTGCATAGCAGCTACAAAGCAAAACCTCAGTTTTCTCCATTGGTTGAGGCTCCTCTCCCTCCTGGTCCCCTGGGGAGGGAGGGAAAGAACCAGAGCTTCCTTTGCCCAGTTCCCTGGATCCTATGGGAGAAATACAAAGAAAGCGCTTTTAAGACCAACAAGTGGTAATATTTTAAGCATGTTTTAAGTTTTTTAAAAAAAACATTTAGTCATGTTTGTGTCCTTTAAAAAGTTTATATATCTGTTACCTAATCTTAACAAGATACACACATGGCCCGGCCCAACATGGCCTGTCCCAACAAGGTCTCATTTATGGCAGATCTGGCTCTCATAACACATGAGTTCAACACCCCTGAGCTAGATTCACTTTTCTGCAAGACTTAAGGAAACTTGACTACCAGATCTTGTGTTGCAACAAGATAAAACAAATTTTCCCTCTCATTCCCTTAATTTCTCTTCCTCTTTTCCATTCTTTTTTCATTCATTTCTCTCATCATCCACCATCCACCTGATTTTTTTTTTCTGTGTCCACTATTTATTTTCAAGTCATGGTCTCAACTCCTCATCTCTATCATGCTTGGCAACAGAATATACTTAATAGTAGTATAGTAGTAGTAAACCTTTCTTAATATTATGAACAGAAGGGAGGAAGTTAATATTTCCTCATGATCTAACAAAGTAGTAAGAGGATGCTTCCCCCCACCCCTTCCACTTTTCACATGCATGATAATGGAATATTAGTCTGTTTTAGAGGTTATACATGTGGAACAGAAATCAGAATCCCCAGTTCAGGCACTGGGTTGGTGGAAGGTCCAATAGCTCTTTGTGAAGGCTACTTTGTTGCATGACAAATAATGTGATCTTTTTAATGTCATTAAATTAGATTTGTAACAAATGTCACATCCAGTGTTTCTCCCCAAAGCTGCATTGTTCTCCTGTCCTCTGTTTTATTCTCACAACAACCCTATGAGGGTAGGTCTGGCTGATAGTTGTCACCCAGCAACTTTCTGTGACAGACTGGGGATGTATTAGAGGCACATGACACATTGCTTACATGTCACCTATTTTTTTAAAAAAAATTGTTTTTATTTTAATTTTCTAACATTCTCAACATATTAAAGCAGTAAATGGCATATATCAAACAGCAATTAATCTCACATTTAAAACCCATCCCCAAATTCAGAGTTGATCATAATCTTTCCTAAGATCAGTATATCTTAAATCTAATAATTATAGCTAATTTAATACTTTATTACAATCCTTATATTCTTATATCTAAATTGCACCATACAACTATAAATTGCACAATTATGATCAATTATGGTAAGTATACACATATACAGCTAAACAAGGAAAATGACAGTGGGCTCAATATTTCTTAAACCAATCTCATCTCAAATTGAAATAACTAGAAATATATCAGATCTTGGTAATACTTATTCTTAGGTGGGATATCAATGTCCCTTAGATAGGTGATGGTCCACAAAGTCCTCCTGAGATCTGCAGGAATGATTACTTATTTTCCCAAGGATGAAGTAGTCGTGAAGTCTGATTCTCCAATAATACATTGATGGAATTGTATGATTTTTCCAATGAGCTGCTGGGCCAGTCTTGCTACTCCCAGTAGGACTGAAAGGTGTTCTGACACAATTTTGTTCTGGGAGATCTCAGGCCACCAACCTAATAGAGCTACTTCAAGAAGCAAAGGTAGGCTCTCCCATCATTTTAGAGATTTCACTCACAATATCAGTCCAAAACTTTTCAGACACAGCCACCAAGTGTGTAGAAAATCCCCTATATTGCCACATTTTTTCCAGCAGTCTGGGGACTGAGACACTGCTGTTTTATTAAGTTGTTTAGGTGTATAGTACCATCTTGCTGCCATCTTGGTAGAGTGGAATTTTATGTTGAATATTTTAGACGATTTACTCAGAGTGCTCCAAATTTTTGGCTAGTCATTTTCTATTATCCTGTTTTTAAAATCTAGTTGCCAATGCTTTTGACTCATTGAGAGTTTCATTGAGATCTTGCTTAGAAGGAGTTTATAAAGTTTAGATAATAAACCTGCCTTAGCTTCATCATTTTGTTGTAGCAGCACCTCAGATTCTGAAAGCGGACACAAGTTACCATCTACAAGAAAGATGGTGGTTAACATATCCCGAATCTGAAAGTATCTATACCAAGAAATGGTGTTTACCAATTTTTGTTCTAACTGAGCTTTTCCAGCACAGATCTTCAGCAGATGTTTGATACATGTAACTTTTGCAAGTTACCACCCATTAAAGGCTGATTTTTCTTTCCCAGGAGGACATGTTGCCTACTTTGAAGACAACATAATTCAGGATGTTCTAATTCCCTTCATTTTTGACACTGCAGCTTCTATCATCGTTCTGGGTTTGGTGGCTAGTTTTCAAATGCGTAGCATTATTTTTTGATGAGTAATGTCTGCTACAAACAGAGACCTTTAGCTTCCATTGTAAATAACATTGGGGGGGGGGGCGGGTCTCACATAGGCTGATGTCTTTGAATTTTGGCCCTGGAGCTCCCACCCTTAAGCAGGTGACCAATTTTTGAGTCTTGTACCTTGTACAAGAGAGTGCAATTTAGTCCTTGAATGCTTCAATTTGTAATCTGTTTCTCATGAAATGTTGGGTGACAGATGGATTCTAAAAGACATAGCTGTGTGTATTTTTGGATGCTGCTGTTTGTTTAGCCTTAGTTCATAGTTACTTTTCAAGAGCTGCATATGCTGTGAAAAGCCAGCAAGAAAGTCAACATGGTTTGTGTACAAGCTGTTGTAGTCTAGAAGACCAACTGAAATCAACATCTGCTGGATAGAAGATGTGGCTTTGGGAAGAGCACTATGGCCCTCAGTCACATCAGTGGAATGCCTTTTGTATGATCTGTCATCTTTTGTTTTGTATCTAAGGCCACAATAGATGGTTACTAACTTTATTCAAGGAGTGGTGATGGGAAAAAATATGCACAAGACACTGTCACTTTTCTTTTCTTTTCCTTTTTTTTGCCGCTTTTCTCAATATGGTGCCTGGGGTAGAGATTTAGCTGGGGGGGGGGTGGGGGTGGCGGTAGGGGTAGGGGTAGAAAAGGTTTAATTTATCTCAGCACTGTGGTCCCAATCATATAAGTAATGTTTTCTTAAAAGCTGTTTTTAAGTGACAATTAAAATGTTGGAAAATCTGATCTCAGGTCTCCATGTTTTGACCTTAAAACTGTATTGCCAAAATAACTGATTTCTCTGGGTATGATTTCCTTCATCATATCAGCAAAGAGCAATGATTTATGCTGGACTATTAAATTTTATTCTTCAGAAGATTGCTAATGGGTCAGTGAATGAGGTCTTCTGAGTTAGCCTATATCGTTTGAAAGCTAAGCAGTTTAAAGTTTTCAATGTGAGCCTTCTTGTATTTCTCAAACTGGGGTCTGGGGTGGAGTCCATGAAGGTATTTCAGGGAGGTCTATATGTTCTTTGCAAAGATAGAGGGTAAGTCCTGTCCTTCTCACACATATGGTTGACATAAAATACTCAATTTTCTTGGAATGGGGACAGGGGCCCTTGTGGAAGGAGACAAAATTGGCTGCTGCTTCTTTCAAAGAGCAAAAGTTCATAGAACTGCTGCTGCCTGCATTCACCTGGCTTTTTTCAATCACCTGAATGCAGTAGCCAGAAATGTGCTCAGTGGTTGCTGGGATCTGATAGCTCAGCGCCAGGTGTCATAGCTTGGGAAGGAACATGCCTGTGTGTGACAGCACTTACCCCACTTGCTTCCCCTCCCTCCTGCTATATGGGATAGAGCTGTCACTCAAGCTCAGTCCTCTTCCGTGTCTATCTGTAGCATTCAGTACTAGGTGTCATAATGTGGGGAGGAACATGTGTGCATGTGATAGGACTTGCTCCACTTGCTCCCTCTCCCTTCTGCTATAAGGAGTGATGCAGAACATCACTCAAACTCTGCTCTTTCCCTTGTCTGCCTGCGGCTTGAGGCACAGATAGGGCTGTATTCTGGCTCTCACCCCTCTTTCTCTTGCATGCTGTGCAACCTAACTGAGTCAGGAGCCTTTAGCCTTTGCCTGGAAAAAGCATGAAAGTGAGAATCTTTGAACACAGTATGAACCCTTTAAAAAGAAATATATTTAGTAGAACACAAACTCTAACCATTAGATCACAAATGCATGAGAAAAGTATATCATAGCCCTACAAGATATTGCAGACCAAGAAAGAAAATAAAACATATGGGGCTAATCTAAGCTTTATGGTCATTGGTGTTACCTTAACACCCACTCCTTGGGATAGATACAGGGCTGTTGGACCATCTAAAACAGAGGCTGGTGAAGACAGATTCCACTCTGTTACCTCCCACGTTTCTAGTCCTGGCCTGAGCACTTCTGACAGGGTGTCCAGATCTTTTAACCCTCCCTGTTCCAGCTGGGTGGGTTTCTCTGTACCCTAGCCTGAATTTGGAAGTAAAATCCCATGCAGATCACTTTTCTCCAGTCAACTTAAGGTGCACGTGTCAAAATTTTATGGCCCTACTCTAGGCTATCCAAACAGTCATCCATCTTGCCCCCTTTCAGGCAGCTGGGCAAATGTAGATAGATCCAGGTGGGCAGCTGTGTTGGTCTGAAGCAGTAGAATAAAGCAAGAGTCAAGTTTCACCTTTAAGACCAACAAAATTTTATTCAGAATGCAAGCTTTTGTATGCTAGAAGGAGTCAAGAAACTCATCTCTGCTCAGTCAGCAATTTTATAGCCCTACTTCCTTGTGAAAGAGCAAAAGAATGTTTCTTTTGCTGAGATTGGGATCTCCTGAGTATAACTGAAGGCATCTTGCTCCTCTGTCACAACATTAGGAACCTTAGCAGCATCCAGAGGGAGTCACAGTGACACTAATGCAGTTAGTTACTTCTTGTAAGACTGTACTGTTTTTCACTCTTGTTTTTCCATGAAAAGGATTTCAGCATAGAGATAGACTCCAGTGTCTATAGAGAGTAATAGCCAATTGTAGGTTTTCAGTTGACTACTTAAAGTTCAGGTTTTATGTGATTAGGGTTGCCAAGTCCAATTCAAGAAATATCTGGGGACTTTGGGGGTGGAGCCAGGAGACATTGGCGGCGGAGCCAGGAGCAAGGGTGTGACAAGCATAATTGAACTCCAAGGGAGTTGTGGCCATCACATTTAAAGGGACCTTTCTTCCTTTCATAGGAAATAATGAAGGATAGGGGCACCTCCTTTTGGGGCTCATAGAACTGGACCCCCTGGTCCAATCATTTTGAAACTTGGGGGGTATTTTGGGGAGAGACACTCTATGCTATACTGAAAATTTGGTGCCTCTACCTCAAAAAACAGTTCCCTCAAGAGCTCCTGATACCTCCAGATCAATTCCCCATTATACCCTATGAGAATCGATCTCCACGTAGGGAACAATGAAGTGCCCAGCAGACACTTCCTTTGCCCCACTCCTCCCCATTTCTGGTGACTCTACTCATGAGTTGCTGCCAGCTTCTTCACAGACACACCATCCCAAGAGGAAGCCTTTCCAATTGGAGGCTGAAGCCTCCGGAGGTGGAAAGTCACATGGTGGCTGTGGAGGAGGGGCTTCCCCCTGCCGGCCGGCTGACTGGGGGCAGGAAGGAGCCTGGGAAAGTGGAAGAACCACTGCTGGGACCTGGGGATTGACAAGCCTATATGTGATGCTTGTCTTTTTCTGTGAGCAGCTCTAAAAGTTTTTTTTTCTCATACCTCTTGCCATCCCTGTTCAGCTAGTTTCTAGATAAGTGTTACCAATCAATAAAGAATTTTTTTGCTCTCCAATGCTAAGTCCTTTCTAATCAAAAGGTGAGATTGATTACAACTTTAGTTTGGTGCCTTATAGAATGAGCTGCCCTATAAGACCTGAACTTGTAGGTCATATGTGGGAAATATTTTACTTAAAGTGTACTTTTAAAGTGTAGCTGATATTTTAATGGTGACAGAGGCCTCCTTGGGACATGTGTGAGACTGTCTGCCACACAGATGATGCTGGAGGTGGGAGGCTGATGTAAAAATTTAAATTACAGTGGACGTCTTCAAGTGGTTAAGATTTAAAATCTTCTGAAGACCACAGTCATGCTGCAAAGGCTTATACAATGTTAATTGTGTTGTCCTTACTCTTTATGCAGTGAACTATAGTGTGGCTTTCTTATGGGCTTCCTAAATGAGAAGCATCTGCTCTAATGTCCATAGGTATAACCAAGAATACTGCATAGGTGGCTGTACAGATGATTGCCTCCTCTCTGTTCTATATGAAGAGCAAATATGAGAATTCCCCCCCCCCCATTGCACCTTAACTTCTTTGAGGGAAGAGACCATAGTGAAACACAACTCCTGAAAAGAAACACTTAAGGGAGAAGTTAATCTCTTCTACCCAAGTGCCTTTTATTCTTTAGGAGGTACCTATCATGGTATGCAACTCAGCTTAAAGTAAATAAGAGCTGTTGTTATTTTTGCAGAGCCATCACATTAAGGAAACAATAAAATATGCCGGGGGGGGGGGGGTGGCATTCTGGGAAGCAAGTGTTGCAAGGAGAAAGAGAGAATGATCATTTATTTTCTTTAAGCCAAGCTGAGTCTTGGGCAAGGCTTCCTCGTTGGAGCCCATTAATATTTAGGAAGACTGTGCAGGTTCTCTGAGCAGAAGCACTCAGAATCTGATGGTGCAGGAAAAATAAATACCGGCCTTGAGTCTTGGACTTGTTATACTGCCTCTTCCTCCTCTGATGGAGACATTTTGCTGAAAACCCTGGAGAACTGCTATGTCCTAGTCTCAGTGGTATGAGGAGGCAGACGTGCATAAAACAGAGTTTATGTGGTGTGAAAATACTTTATTAAGCTTGCTCTTTCCACTGCCATCACCACCAATGCAGTGTATCAAGTGAGTTTGCCAGGGATATTAACCTTCATTTATTTACTTTTCCCCAATGGTAGATCAAAGAGAGACTGTGCACTGGGCTGGAAGTAATTGGCCTGAGTTGTATGTGAGAAGAAATTAGATGTAGGACGTTTGCCTCCTTTAGGCCCTACTGCATAGCTAGCCAAGTGCTGACAATAGCACCTGCTTGCCCTGTCCATCCAGGAAGATCAAAAGCATTCTACCAGAGGTTTATGACTTTGGGTAACTTTTGACACTTTCCCCGATCATTTGTCTTATCTTGTCATAACTTAAAGAAGCAATGTGTAGTAGATAACACACATTTCCTCACTTACATTAGAAAATGATAGGAAAAAATGTTTAGTTTTTAGTGGCAGAGATCTTAATCTGAGACCGATTTCCCACTCACTTTACTCACGTTCCTCTTCTCAGCAGGGCTTCCTTCTTATTTCACACTATCTGCCCTGGGGCTGCAAGTAATGTTGGCTTTTTCGAGCAGCAAACAGAAACCTCTAAAAACCAGTTTCTGTTTGCCAGGCGAAAACGCTGACATTGCTTGCAGCTCCAGGGCAGATAGTGTGAAATCGGAAGGAAGCTCCACTGAGAAGAGGAATGTGAGAGCGACGTAAGGTGAGCGGGAAATCGGTCTGAGTCTAAACTCTGTACCCTGGAATTGCTAGAATACTGTACTTTCTGAACTAGAAGACACTTCTAAGAAATAGACTTCTAGGAAGGTATACATTGCTCTTTTTAAGACTTGAAAACTGAGCGTTGATTTATTTTTCAGTGGAGGACATTTTGGAAATGCATGAACAATGATGTGTAGGCTTAGAGAATATGATGTGTATTTTTGTGCACACATACATAGGTAGGTTGTATGTAAGCAGCAGGCAGGCATTTTCCAGACTGCCTTAAAGTTCTATTCTCTCAGGGCCTTTTCACACTTACCAGTGGAAACCGGAAGGGAGTTGGTATTGTGCCGCCTTGCAGTAATCCGAGACAGGGATGGGAGTTTTCAGACACATGTTTTTCCCCCGATACGGTTCTGTGATTGAACTGAGCCATTTCACACTGTTCTGCTTTTATCTCGCTTCCACCAGCACCAGCCGTTTTTGCCTGCTGGCGCGCGATCTCTGGCTTTTTTTTTTTTTTTTAAATGTAGTGGTAAGATCGCTACAGCACTATAGCGACGTATCACAACAGCAACACTATAAGGATGCCTGGGCTCCATTGAGATGCCAGAGAACGCCGCTGCTGAAACTTGGTAACAGGTGCCCCATTGGATACACAGTTCAAGCGGGAGATCAGGGTACCAGGCATTGGTCTGTCACCTGTTGCTATCACTTCCATGCCCACACAGGAGTCAGGGGAATGAGATTGGTTTGTAGGTGACTCTGAGGCACAATTTTTTTTGGGGGGGGGCTGTTGCCTCCTGGAGAGGGGTTGCGCATAGGGCAACAGGTTTCACTGGGAGAACAGACCAACAGTGATTGGTGAGACAGATGGTTTGTGTGGAAGGCTATTGTTTTATTAGTTCTATTGTTGTAATAGTCATGGTTTCCATCACAACAGTATTGAGACTTTTTGGATTTCAGAATCTCCTGCTCATTCCAAACTACACCTCTTGACCCACTCATCCTCCTCACAATTCCTGACAAACCACTCACCAACCTATTAAACCAGACAATCCGCTCACCAACTACAACCCACAGAAATCTGTGGCTACTCCCCCTGACATTTATACCTGTTGCAGCTTGGCACAAGTCACTTTCCAGCCAATAGCCTGTGGGTATGGATGGGTGCACATCAGGCTAGGTTAGCAACATCTGTCTATGGTGATGCTGTTGTGATACATTGCTATAACGCTATATCAATCTTAGCCCAATGTTCCCCCCCCCCAAAAAAAGCCGGAGATCGTGCGCCGGCGGGCAAAAAATGGCGCGAAAACTGCTCCCGGATTAGATACTGGACATTTCACACAGCACTCCATACTGATTTCAACCCAGAAGGAGGTGTTGAAAACTGGAAGAAACTGCTCTTGAAAACTGGAAGAAATGACTCGGGCATGCCTCACTACCGGGACAGCCGCGGGACTGTGTGAAAAGGTGACAGTATTCCGGTAGCAGCCAGTTACTGAGTCTGGTCTGTCTGAAATGCCAGCAGAAACCCGTTACTGTTCAGTAACTGACCAGCTTCCATACCGGAATACATAGGCTGTGTGAAAAAGTTATCTGTCTCTGTCTGTCTGTCTGTGTCTCTCTGTCTGATCCTCCCTTCCTCCCTCTCTCTCTTATATTTTGTGTGTGTCTCTGCACCAGGAAGTCATGGTGACCTCTGGTGACTGACCCATACTAGGGGAATGGATATTCAGAGAGGTGGCTGAATGAAGCCTGCCCCTGTCCTCCTGATTACTGGTATTTCCAGGAGGTCTCCCATCCAAGTACAATCCTGCTTAGCCTCTGAGATCTAAGAAGATCAGGCTTGCCTGGGCCATCCAGGTCAGGGTGTAAAGTTCCATTCTCATTCCCTGATGTTACCGGGGGGGGGGGTCTTGTGTCCAGACAACTTCATAAATATTCCAGTGCTGTCCCAGATCTTCCGCATTTTTTCTCTGTTCCTTTTCCCCGTACCTGTTTCTCCTATACTTTTAATTTTCATTGTAAAATGTATTCACAAGAAAGCTGCTTCCTTGGAATCAGAACATTTCTCCCTACCTTGAGGATTGCTGTCCAAATCCACCCAGAAGGGGCAGGTTTGGGCATTTTTAAAAATTTGAATGCCAGCAGTTAAATGTTTCAATGCTGGAAGGCACCTGTGCTGAAACAAGCAATCATTTCCGTTTGGACTGCCTGATATCAGCAATCATTGTCCTCTTTATTTCGTTGAGACTTCAGAGCAAATTATTGCATGTTCCTGGGTGCCATTTCAAACTCACTCTTTAGTCTTCCTCAGTGAGATTGGGTAAATCTGATGGAGGATACATAGCACAGATGGTTGGGAGGTGCAGGGTCAGTTGAAAAGCCATCCCTGGCTAGGCAGCTCAGTTCATTCTCACTGAAACCCCTGATATTCCCAGGTTCTCAAAGTTCAATAGCCAAAAAACCCTCGGAGCCATTTTCATCTGGGAAGGGGGGCAGGATATCTTCAGATGCAAAGAGGAACCCACTCCAAGGGGAAGGGGAAATCCAGAGCTTCTTTATGTAATTGTCTCCTTGAGGCTGCTGCAGTGCTTCAGGTTGAAGCCTTCAGCATTCGTGCAAAACAAAAATGGGGGGGAAGCATAAAAACAGCCCTTAGATGTGAATCTGGAGGGATGGAAGACTGGTGGGGAAAGACTGAAGAAAAAAGTGTGAACTAATTGCACAGAAACTGCCATGAAAGGTGGCTGCAGTCTGAAAAAATGCCTTAATTTGCAAGGCACTTTTGTCCTTGAGAAATTCATTTGTAGTGTGGCTTTAAGCTCCTATGCGTGCTTTTGTGGTGATGGAGCAGCATTAGCAATGAACCAAGGCAGCCTTCATGTGGGAATAATTACTGTAACATGCTCGCTAACCAAAATTTGCCCAGCTCTGCTATTAATTACTGCCATACAAAGACACAGTAAGCTTATGTTAGAGTCATCCAGCACCTCTTGGAGAGGCTAGAATTGTGCTTGGATACATCTTTGTTCATCTGACTTTCATCCATTTCATCTGTCTGGGTCATTCTGTGTTCCTTGAACTTCTTGACACTTCGTGGCATGGTTGTCTCTTAGCCAGCTCTGTGTCACCTATTCTTTTAAGTCTTCCTAGGCAGAGTAAAACAGGTTATATTTTTCTTCCCTTGTGATGAGGCTGCAATGAGCAAAGACACTTCCTAGTAGGAAGGCAGAGGCTCAAAGGATTTAGCTGATACAACTTAAATGGTTTATGATGGCACTGGGAATAATGGACTAGAGAAACCACTAAGGAAGAAAGGCAAGAAAATGCAAAGCCCATTCATTTATTACGCTTCTATAATTATTTACAGTACCATAATAAACCACTTAATTTGTACCCTTTTAAACCCTTGTGTTTTTGTCTTCCTGCTGGCAAGCCTCTTTATCCACTAGGATGATACAACACCCAAAATACCACAGTGAAGAAAGTGCTTGCATGCTTGTCATATGTTGTGTTATTTCCTCCTTGATGTTCACATAGAAATTTGAAGAATTAGCTTGTTTAATAAGAAAAGAGGCAGAGATAGTCTATATCATATAGCTGTTTTCTCTGTCACATGTGGACATTTAATCAATCTCTTGCTGCTGTTTGTTTCTTATACACATCTACTGGGTATTCTGCATTAGAGGAAATAATTAGATCAGAATCAAAAGCTTGTACCTTCCTGCAGGACGGCAGTGCGAGAGCTGTTTTAGCAGGAAAGTGGAAGAAGTCAGTTAATAACATGATTCAGATTTTCTCCTTGTTTGCTTGTGAATTAGATACCAGTATAACGTGGGAATAATAGAAGTGATTATGCAGTAATGCCTTCTAGCATTCTGTGCCCCTCTTTTCTGTCAGCCTCTCTGAATAGGAATAGCGGCAGTGCACCTGTGTTCAAATGACAGGAGGCCTGGTCCTTCTCCCTTTGTGACAATCCAATTGTTTTTGGTTTTGGGAAGCTACAGGGGACCAAAGAGATGTGGAGGGAGAGCTTGTGGCCCCCTTCTCTCCCCCCATAATTTGAGCACTGAAAATGAAGACACTTCAGGAAATCATAGTTGTAATGGGCCAGAAGCTGTAATAACACTAGTAACCTGAAAATTGACTTGTATCATGGGGGTTTAGCTGCCCAGTGATAGATAGGTCCTTTCTCACCTTCTGTCTTTCCCATTTAAGTGTGAAGGATTGCATATATTTTTAATGTTCTTACATGGTAGGCTTAACCACAGGCATTTCATTCTGTTCTGTTTATTCTGTAACTTATAAACCTCTTCTGGAAAATATAGAGCAGAGGTCCCCAGTGTGGCCATGGCACATGCTGCCACCTTTTCTGGCATATGCCAAGTGTTTTTAGAGAATGAGCAGGGCCATATGGCTTTTTTGCTCAGCAGAGCTTGTGATTGGTCATTGAGGTTCTGATTGCCTGTGCACATTTTTTAAAAGTTACTTCAGCAGCAAGTACTTACCAGTACACAAGGATCCTCACTGTGTAACTGAAGGTAAACTGTGTGTATGCAAAAACTCCAAAACTTTAAAACAACGTGATAATTTTAAAAGGTTTCCTGTTAAACAGATCTTCTGCCTGAAATGTTGAAGATTTACTCTTACAGTTACGTATAACCTCACTTCATGACATTTTGTGGTTCGAGTCTCCTCCTGTAGCAGTGATTTTGTGGTTGGCACCTATCACCATGTGTTAGAATTCCAAAGATGTCTACAGTTTCAAAAAGGATGGGGATCCCTGATATAGAATAAGCAGTTCAAGTCAAGTTGATTATTACCTGAGATCAGAATTTGGAATCAAAGTCTACAGCAAACATTTAGATTGGTTCCTTATCTTAAATATGCTAGATATTCTAATTATAAAATGCAATACTCAAAATTCAGGGCCTGACATTGGACAGGAGTATGAAGGACACCTAAACTCACTGCTCTGTCCCAAACCCTCCTTTTCCCCACCAAAACCATGATCTTTCTTAAAAACCATGAGACAGACAGGACCAAAAATGCCAACAAGTCTACAAAGCTTTTTTTTTCAGCTGATACTGCAGGAGACATGGAGAAAGCAAAACCCTAAAACAAAATAAAATGGCACCAGATAATGCCACAAAGAAAAAAGAGCAAAAAACAACCTGATCACAGTAAAGATTTTGAAAAATATATTAAAATCATCTTTGCAAACCTTAACATTCAATTTTAGAAAACTTGGAGACTGAAATGATGATATTGGATTTGATGATGATATTGGATCATCAAATGAATGCCTTGATGTAACCTATACCAGACCAAATAACTGAAATAGTAGTGACTTTAGAAAAAAAATGGAGAAGACAGCTGCATCAGCTGAAACCTTGGAATGATATTACAAATTGAAAACCAACAGTTATAAGATTATATGTAAAATTTGAAAGACAGAATTTTAATCTTGGTAGCTTCTGCTTGACAACAGAATTTAAAATTTCATGGATTTGAGGAAACCTCAGATGAAACACCAAACCTATTACAAATGATGAGTACTTGGATAGCTTCAATATTTTTTTTTTTTGTAGGATATGTCCTACTCTTTGGAATTGGATCTCCAAATAAACCAAACAGGAAATTTCTGAGAGACATTTTAGTATCATTTGGGAATCTAACCATTAAAAAGACTCTATTAAGCATGGCAAGGGAACATGGCCATCTTCTCTATCAAAACACCCAAATCTTTGTTTTTCTGGATTTATCCACTGAAGCTTTGCAAATCAGCAAAAACTGAAACAAACAATCCAAAAAATGTAGAGAGGAAAAATACTATATTGATGGTTACTCCAGGAAACCTAGTGGTCACAAAATCTGGATGATGATATTTTGCAAATGATGAAGAGAGTGGTTGTGTTTACTACAAACCTTGCAATTGGAAGTAAACATGGACTTCACTTGGAAGCCAACAAAAGAAAACTGCTGTTCCATGGAATACCTCAAAAGGCTAACAAAACTTCCACTTGTTGTTAGATGGCTGATGACTGATTAGATACTATTGGTCCCAACAGATCTGAAGTGAAAAACTTCTGATGTCTTGTTCATTTTATTATAATACTGAAATTATGGAGTTCATACATATTGTTTTCTTTATAATTAATCTGTGGGGTTTTAGAGAGGGAGGGGGCAATTGATTGGGTTTAGCTTTAAATACTAGAGAATGAAATAGATAGGATAGGTCTAATATGCAGTAAATCTAGATTAGAAAGGGGAGGGATTTAGGGTAGTTTGAAACATTAGATTTTGTTTATACTAATAATCTGTTGAATTGTTTAATAGAACAGATAAGAAATAGATACAAAAGTTTGGAAGTTTGGTAGAGTGATAAAACCTGGTATAAGATTAGAAAATTGGAATAGTGTGGAGAGAAATAAAGTTTATTAGGAGTAAGTTGATAAACATTTCTTCTGATGTCTTGTTCATTTTATTTGTATAAGATATGGACTTGGGGACTTCCGGGGTTGGAAAATGCCGAGCTGAATTGCTTCTCAGAAGGGGAGCAGGCTGGGGCTTCTGTTCGGGGTAGTGGAGTGCAATTTAATGCTTACTGCCTACTTTTCTCAGTCAGAGATCAGTCCAAGATATGCACAGGAAACTCTGAGGAGATTTACCTTGGCTAAAAGGGAGTCCGGGGGGGGGGGCTCCTTTGAGGGGTCTCTGGAGACAAGTTGCATATTCATCATCTGCAGAAGTTTCCAGAGTCATTTATTTGACATAAGTTCGACAGGATCCTAACCTAAGACTGCTAAACATCTAATGCTATACAAGACCGGTATTGGATCTGGATAACTGCAGAAAAAGGTACTGATAACTATCTTCATTCCGGAACTATTTAAATTTAAACAAAATAACATCAGAAGGTGGGAAATAGAGATTCAGAAAGCTTAGAAGAAGAAGGGGAGAAGGGGAGAAATTTAAACTTTGTAAATTTAAAGGACAGTGCTAAAAAGTGGAAAAGAATTTATTGTTTTGTCTACTTGCGGTTTTGGTGAAAAAGCCCCATCGTCACAGATTTGCAGCTCTCACAGCCAACACAGAAAATACGTCAAACATCGCAAGATCTTTTTACCAGTGAAAACGGGATTTGGTGGCAAGAAAAGCAGGAAGTGTCGGATGGAAGAGGGAAATCATTGAAGCAGCTAGCCTACTCTAGGACTATAATATCATAGAAAAACATCGGCGGCCATTGCTAGGAGGTCAAAATTTAAACAAAGTTTTTAAAGCCCCTATGTTATTTATTTTAGCATTGGAACCGTTAGTGAATAAATTAAAAAAGGACAAAAGAATTATAGGCTTTGAAGTTCCAGGGAAAGGGAAAATAGATGGGAATCTCTTAACAATGTATGCAGATGACATGATGGTGACAATTAAGGATGTGGAGCCCGCAGTGGCACCTTTAAAAAAGATACTACAGGAATTTGAGGAAGTGTCAGGGTTAAAAGTGAATTTTTCAAAATCTTTGATGATGTGTGTTAATGTAAAACCAGGGTTACAATTAGCAGCTTCAAAAATTTTGGGTATTCCCATAGCAAATAAAATTTTGAAATATTTAGGGGTTAATATTCCTAGGAATATTAAAAAAATATTTGAGTATAATTATAAAAGAATCTGGAGTGGAATTCAAGTTAAAATGAGAGACTGGAGGAAGAGGAAGGAGTCAATTAGTACAAGGAATGCTATGGTTAAAATGTTTCTAGTTCCTAGGTTGACTTATTTATCTTATGTATTGCCTTGGCATATACCAGAATACGTACTGAAGAGATGGCAAGGAGATATAGATAGATTTGTTTTTGCATCAAAGAAACCAAGGACAGCTAATAGGTATAGATATTATGGTATTAAAGATGGGGGATGGGGGATTCCCAATATAATTTACTATTATGATGCATATCAATTAAGGCACTTAATGATTTGGTTGGAGGGAGAGTTAGGAGAAGAACTGAACGGGATAGAAAAGGAAAATTTAGAGGTAGTAGGAGGAAAGGAAAGTTTATTTGATAGAACGAAAAGGAGGAAGAAGATAGGTGATAAATTATCAACCTTTATGGGGCCCAGTAGGGTATGGGAGAAGTGGAAAAAAGAACTCGCTCCGGAGATATCATCTATTACTAAAATGTGGTACTATGATAAATTTGCTCCATTAAGGGGATCGCTGTCAAAGGAGGTAGGAGATGAACTGAAGAGGATTACGATTCGAGAATTGAAAGAGGTTTGGGGTACTGATGGGGTGAAGAAAGAGGAGTATAATATTTTGAATAATATTAATTGGTTGTTAAAAAGTCAAATCTCCTCATTGCTGAAGGAGGAAGAACTTAAAAATATTGGTAAAAGAATTAATACTCCCTTTGAAAACTTGGTGAAAGAGTATAGAGAAGATAAGTCAAAAATTGTTTCAAAATTGTATAAGATTTTATTAGGTACAGGGAAATCCCCGAGAGAATTTTTGAAGGAACATTGGGAAACAGATATTGGAGATAAAATTTTAGATGAAGATTGGGAGAGGATGTTTAGATTACCTCCCTTTGTTACAACATCTAGGTTAGTGCAGGAGCAGGGATTGAAGATGATACAGAAATGGTATTATACACCCATTAAGATGTATTATATTTCTAAATCAGGGAGTAAAAATTGTTGGAGGAAATGTGGAGAAATTGGAACTTTCAGTCACATGTGGTGGGATTGTCCCTTAGTGAAAAAAATTCTGGTTGCAGGTTGGCATAGAGATGACAAAGATTATGGGATGGAAAATAAGTATATCCAAAGCAATGGCAATTATTAATTAGGATGGTGTGGGATTAAGATCAAAAGAGGATAGTAAATGGATTAATTTGATGTTAGTAGGAGCAAGACAAGTGATAGCAAGGAATTGGAAAGAAGCTGAGGAATTGACAATCACTGGAGGGATAAAATGAATAATATAATTATTTTGGAGTATTTAATGATGAAGATACGAAGAATGAACGGATTAAAGGTTAGGGAACAGGAGGAGGGGTGGTTTAGGAAGATGGTGAGATATTTGGAAAAGTTTAAACAATTTAAGACGATTGGTTGGTTAATAAGAAAATGAATGGATAAGATGTTTAAATAGAGTGATGGAGTTGTATTTGGATGAAATGTTAATAGTTATAAATTTATGGAATATTATAATGTATCTATGGCCTGGGACTCTCACAGAGGTGGATTGGTGTTGGAATATATAACAACAAAATTTTTAAAAAATTTAAAAAAAAGTTTTTAAAGTGTTCGGGACATTAAAAATTGGTGAAGCTGACAGAGGTGACAATTATAAGGTAAATATTATTGGACATTATCGCTGATAATTATTTTAGAAGCCTTTTGAAGAATTTTTTTTTAAAGAGAAGCAGAAAGTTGTGACCGCCATTTTGGAAGAAATAAAAACTTTAAAAATTAATATCTGAGCCCAGGAGTCTCTGAGGACGGCGAAATTAGGCTTATTGAAAAGGGCAAGTCTTACTCTATCAAACCTGATAGTTTAAATTTAATTTGGAGAGGTCAAAATTTTTGGTGTTTTTTTAAATTTCAGAGCATAAGTTAACCCGTGCAAGGACTGCCTCAATGGAGAAAATGCAAGAGCAATTAGAAGCAATGGAAGCCAGGATGATGAAAGGGGTGAGAGACATGATAACTGCTTCTAAAAAAGAAATTAGAAAAGACATTGAAGAGCTAAGGAAAGATATAGAAGATCTCAGAAATGAGACTGTGGTAACATCAAAGAAAGTGCAAGAGGTGGAAGATGAAAGTACATGATTCCACCTTGCTAAAAATGCAAGAAAAGGTGGCAATTCATGACTGCAAATTGATGGAAACCCAGATACGTCTGAGAGGAGTACCTGAGGATGAAGAGACTGATTTGAAAGGATATATAATAAGAATAATTGCAGAATTTTTGGAGGAAGATCCTGAAGGAACTAGAAGCATGTATGACTATATGTATAGAGTGAACTCACTATATGCCAAGAAAAATAATCTACCAAGAGATGTGGTTATAAGATATATGACAAAAGAAATGGTGGGAAAAATCTTGAATAAAAATTTTGAAAAGACATTGATAGTGGGAGGCAGCAGAGCAAGAATCATGAAAGAATTGCCAAGACAAGTGATAAATGACCGAAAAGAATACAAAAAATTGACAGAAAAACTACATGATAATGAAATGAGGTATAGATGAATAATACCTGAAGGTCTAAGCTTTGAGCTGCAAGGAAAAAGGATTACAATTACAAGCACACAGGGACTGCGTTGGTTTTATGAAGAACATAAAGAATTTGCATCATGATGGATTATTATCTTGGAATGTAAATTCCAAGACTAAATTCACCACAAAAAAGAAAGGCAACGTTTCATTGGATTAAAAAGCAAAATTATAATATAGTTTGTTTACAAGAAGTGCATATCAAACAAAAGGATAACAAATTTTTATGGAATAAACAACTGGGACTAGAATTTTATTCATTGGCTGAACAGAAGAAAAGGGGAGTGGTTTTCTATATTAAACAAGAATTGGAGCCGAAATTAGTGTTTAAAGATAAAGATGGAAGATTTGTAGCAGTAGAAATAATACTAAATGCAAAAAAACCCCATTATTGGGACTGTATGCACCAAATGGTGCAAAGGATGCTTTTTAAAAAGACATTATACAACAATTTGATGAACTGACTTATGACCAAGTTTTGATAACGGGGGACTTTAATGGAACAATTAAGAACACACTGAATAGGTCTGGGGGGGGGGAAATAATAAGGAAGGAAAATTGCCAAAGTCTTTTTTTGAATTGGTCAAACAAGAAAATTTGGAGGATATATGGAGGAAACTTAATCCTGAAGTGCGGGACTATACCTTTTTTTCAGCAAGACATAAAACTTTTTCCAGAATTGACATGTTGTGGGGCACTAAAGATTTTACCTAAAATTGGGGCTGACCATAACCCAATAATGTGGATTACAAAATTGTCTAAGAAGTTGAGAAGATGAAGATTGAATGAAGATTTACTACAAAATAAAGAAATAGTGACATCTCTAGAAAATGAAACTCAAGCTTTCTTCCAAATAAACGATAAAGAGGATATAGAATTTCAGACGCTCTGGGATGCTTATAAAGCAGTAATGAGAGGAATATTGATTACATTGAATAACAAAGATAAGAGGGCAAAAGAAAAACAGATGTTGGACATTCAAAATGAAATAAAGAAAAAGAAGGGGAACTGAGAAAAAGGCCAGGGAAAAAGAAAATGATAAGGGAGATTACAATATTTCAAACGCAAATAAGACCTTTGTTAAATAAAGAACTGGAATGGAATCTGAAAAGATTGCAGCAGAAATCTTTTGAGGGAGCAAACAAACCCGGAAAATATTTGGCCTGGCAACTGAAGAAAAAGAGAGAAAGTAAAATTATTAATAAAATTGTGGTGAATGGAAGAGAGGTGGTAGATCAAGAAGGAATAAAAAGAATTCTTTAAGTATTATGCTAAGTTATTTAAAGGTGTTAAAATAAGGAAAGAAAAGATGGATGAATACTTACAAAATATAAAAATAGCACCCTTAGCAGAAAATATGCGAAAAGTTTTGAATGATCCAATTGAAAAAATAGAAATTGAAGCATTCTTAGCAGAACGTTTTAAACAATATTTGATAAATTTTATAAAGGAAGATCAAGCGGGGTTTCTTCCCAAAAGGCAAATAAGGGACAATATCAGAACTGTCGTAAATATTGTAGAATATTATAAAAGACATCCAGAAAAGGAAGTGGCATTATTCTTTGCGGACGCAGAGAAAGCATTTGACAGTTTAAATTGGGATTTTATGTTTGCAGTAATGGAGAAAATGGAGCTGGGAGAAAGCTTTATAAGAATGATAAAAGCAATATATACTGAACAACGTGCAAGGCTATGTATAAATGCTGATCTTACAGAAGACATGATAATTAGTAAAGGTACAAGACAAGGTTGTCCACTTTCCCCACTGTTGTTTATAATGACTCTTGAAATATTATTGATGCAAATTCAAGAAGATAAAGAAATAGAAGGATTAAAAGTAAAAGGATTTACTTACAAATACAGAGCATTTGCAGATGATATAATGTTTATAAATGAAAACCCCATACAAGTCACACCTTTGTTGTTAGCCAAAATATGGGGAGTTGGCGGGACTTTGTATTAATAAAGAAAAATCAAAACTTCTATGTAAAAATATGCAAATAAATAAGCAACAAGAATTGCAGAGACTAACGGGCTGGAAGTTACCTCCAAGGTAAAACATTTGGGTGTGGAGATAACAATGAAGAATATTGATTTGTTCAAAAATAATTATGAGAAGCTATGGCGTAAAATGATGAAGATATGTTAAAGTGGAATAAACTTAATTTGTCACTGTTGGGTAGAATAGCCGCAATTAAAATGAATATTCTACCAAGAATAATGTATTTGTTTCAAACTATTCCAATTGTGAAAGACAGTAAACAATTTAATAGATGGCAAAGAAAAATTTCAGAGTTTCTGTGGGCGGGGAAGAAACCAAGAATTAAAATGAAAATTTTAACAGATGCAAAAGAGAGAGGCGGATTTCAATTACCAGACTTAAAATTATATCATGAAGCAGTTTGCTTAGTATGGATAAAAGAATGGATAATGTTGTTAAACAAAAAACTCTTAGCGTTGGAAGGTCATGGAAATAAATTTGGCTGGCACGCTTATATGTATTATAGGGGGAAAAAGATAGACGGCTTTTTCTCTCACCATTATAAAAGAAACAGCTTGCTAAATACATGGATGAAATATAAGAAATATGGAGATGAGAGAAAACCGTTATGGGTAGTGCCAGCAGAAGTGATAAAAATAACAGCTGAGACGGATGAAGAAAAGTGGTTGTCATATAATTAACTATTAAAAACACAAAGTGGCAAAATAGAATTGAAAACTGCTGAAGAGCTGAATAATACATATGATTGGTTTCAAATGCAACAAAAAGAGCTTGGTGGAGAATGACATTAAAACTGAAGGAATAGAGCAAACATTAAAACTGAAGAAAAGAGCAAACAGAAATGGAAAAAGTTCTGCTTGGAGACAATGAAAAATTAATTTCAAAATCATATAAATTACTTTTAAAATGGTCTACGGAAGATGAAGTAGTGAAATCTCAAATGATTAAGTGGGCAATTAATGTAAATAAAGAAAGACAGATGGAAACTTGGGAATATTTGTGGAAGAACTCTATGAAGCTTTCGACGTGTCATAGTATTTAAGAGAACTGTTTTAAAATGTGGAATAGATGGTATATGACTCCTAAGAAATTGGCAAAGATAAATAATAAGATGCCAGATATGACATGGAGTGAAATGGACAAATTAACAAGAATTTTAAGAGACTATGATTTAGAAGTTTTTAAGATGGAGTGGAAAAAGTTCAGAAGATATGTAGAAAAAGAGTGGAAAATAAAAGGACATTGGACAATTTTTGATAATGATTAAGTCATAGAAAAAAGAAGAATATTAATTTTTGTTTTTATTAGTTAAGGGTACCTTTAAACATTAGTACTTTAAGTAAATAACACTGGTGAGGGTCAAGTAACAGGGGGAGGGGTGGGTAGAAAGTAATATATGGGATAGATAAAAGAAATTATTAATAATGCAAGAAATATAATTTATTACCATATGTTACCAAATAAAATTGTTTTAACAAGATATGGACTTGGAACATATGTGGATTCAGGGCTTTTTTTTTAGCAGGAACACACTAGAATGCAGTTCCAGCTGGCTTGGTGTCAGGGGGTGCGGCCATAATATGCAAATTAATTCCTGCTGAACTTTTTCTACAAAAAAGCCCTGTGTGAAACAATGGTGACATCAGGGGGTGTGGCCTAATAAGCAAATGAGTTCATGCTGGGCTTTTTCTACAAAAAAAGCCCAGTGGGTATTGAATAATAAGATCAAGAAAAAGAGAACAGCATAATAAATGTTAAAAACAAAACCAGAAATTGTTTTTATAAGAGACATATTTGAAGGATACTGGGTCATATGTTTCTGTTTAATTAAACATGCCTGAACACAAAATCTGGCTACTTTAAAGGTCCTTTCATAGCAACAATTTTACAAAGGACAGAAATATGAAACTGATTGATTCTACCTAGAAAATTGGATAGAATTTGAGTAATATAAATATTTTGAATATTCTGGTAAAATTGACAATTGACAATATAATAAAATATGCTGTCTCTACTAGTCCCCTGCCAGTCCGGCTTTCGCCCAGGTCATGGGACGGAGACAGTGCTGGTCGCCTTAGTAGATGACCTCCAGTGGCATCTGGATCGAGGTGGCGTGGCAGTGCTGATGTTGCTAGATCTGTTGGCCGCATTTGATACCGTCGACCATCAGTTACTGACCCGCCGCCTTGCCGACATAGGGTTTAGGGGGTCGGTCTTACAATGGCTTTCCTCCTTCCTCAAAGGACGGGGACAAAGGGTGGCAATTGGGGGTGAGCTGTCCCAGCGGCACACACTGGATTGCGGGGTGCCGCAGGGAGCAGTTCTCTCCCCGATGTTATTTAACATCTACATGCGCCCCCTTGCCCAGATTGCCCGAAGGTATGGGCTTGGGTGCCATCAATATGCAGATGACACCCAGCTCTATCTGCTAATGGATGGCCGGCCTGACTGCGTCCCAGGGAATCTGGACCTGGCATTGCAGGCTGTGGCAGGTTGGCTTAGGCTGAGTGGGTTAACGTTGAACCCGACGAAGACAGAGTTCCTTTGCGTGGGTCGCGGCGCTCTGGGAGAAGAAATTCCTCTCCCAGGTTTTGACGGTGTGCCGCTGAAAGCGGCGCACCAAGTCAGGAGCTTGGGAGTTCTACTGGAGCCTTCATTATCAATGGAGGCCCAGTTAGCAGCCACTGCCAAGTCAACTTTTTTTCATCTGAAGCAGGCAAGGCAGTTGGCCCCCTTCCTAGAGCGTCGGGACCTAGCAACGGTCACCTCAAGATTAGATTACTGTAATGCCCTCTACATGGGGCTGCCTCTGCGCCGAACCGGAAGCTGCAACTGGTGCAGAACGCGGCGGCTAGGCTGTTATTGGGGATCCCGAAGTGGGAGCACATACAGCCAGGGCTGCGTGGGCTGCACTGGCTGCCAGTTGTATACCAGGTTCGTTACAAAGTGCTGGTTATCACCTTTAAAGCCCTATATGGTCAAGGACCTGCCTACCTGAAGGACCGTCTCTCCCCATATGAACCCCAGAGAGCACTGAGGTCAGTGGGGAAGAACCAACTGACTATCCCCGAGCCAAAGGAGGCAAAATTAAAGAACACTCGCACATGGGCCTTCTCCATTGCAGCTCCACACCTATGGAACCAGCTCCCGGAAGAAGTGCAGGCCCTGCGGAGCCTTGAACAGTTCCGCAGGACCTGCAAGACCATCCTTTTTAGGATGGCCTTTACCTAACCGAACGACTGATGGATTCGCCTCAAGTGACTCCGCCATAATATTTACATCTAACAGAATAGCACCAGAAATGTTAATTTTAAAATTGGAATGTTTTTAGGTGATTGTGTTTTTAAAATTCGTTGTATAATTTACTGTATAGATTAAGATGTTGTTAGCCGCCCTGAGCCTGCTCTGGTGGGGAGGGCGGGATATAAATAAATTATTATTATTATTATTATTATTATTATTATTATTATTATATCTGTGGCATGGGCAGAGACATTTTTCATATGGAATTTGAGCAAATTTCCCTTCAAGAAGGGCAGAAGGAAGGACATTTAATCGAATGTGAAGGCTCAGCAATGCTTAGGGTATTCCAGCATATAGAGGTAAGTGGGTGGGGCAAAGTTTTGTTTGCAGTTCCCAACATCTGGGAGAACATGTGCTTTAACTCTGTACAGTTAAAGGAAGATATCCCATAATCTATCCTTGGTTATAGTTTTAGTTCTTTGATAGCCAAGATGCAAGAGAGCTATGCTGGAAAAACCTAAACATTAAAGTTTGTCCTCTGTTGCCTCTGACCGCATTGAACAAAAAGTGTCTCCCAGAATTAAGGAAATGAATCTAGAAGAGTGAAGATTTAGCTTCAGCCAAAAACAAATGGTTTGCAGCCAAACCGGTGATTCTAGGGTTACCAAGCCTGCTTCTTCTCTGAGCATGGCATTGAATACACAGCAGGGTACTGCAAATCAGGATCTTAAAAATTTAGACTTAACAGCTTCCAGTTTTTGATAGTTTCTTTATAAAATGACTTGTGATCTACACATAAGTTGTCTGAAAAACTCTCAGTGCATGAAGGATATGAGAGCCTCTTTTCCTGTGGAAAAATCATAAGGTTGCTAGAACTGATTTTTGAGCAGATTCTAAAACCTGAGAAAGTTGAGCAGCTCATGTGCCAGAAGATTGCAAGGTAACACCTAGGTATATTGTAATGCAATATCTGCCTTGGATTTTGGGATATCTGAAAGAAAGTTGGTGTCCATGCCAAAAATAGATTTCATGTTCATATCTGGACTTAGTCTCCACAACTGTTTTCAGGAGGATCTGAGAAAATAATAAGCACACAGAAATTAATGCCTGTCTCAAACAGTAGCAGTGAAACTAAGTTGATATGCAGATATACAGCATAATTTTATGTTCAAACAGACAGATGGTTTGTGAGTAGATGTTATGGTCTACTCCTTTTTAGTTTTACTTCTGTGAATGGAGACTTTAACTGGTTTTAATTATTCCTCTTTGAATCCCGTGGATGGGGAGAAAAATGGAATATAAATAAATAAATCCTGCTCAAGTTTTACAGCATTGGGACAGGAAGAGAAAAATGGAAAACACACTTCAATACAGTATCAGTTGAGGTGTCTAAAACACTGCAATGTTGTGTTGTTCTGATTATATATCAGATATTTTTTTAAACGATTTTATTGATAACATATGGTAACAATATCCATTTATATCGTCTCATTCTCTAACCCATATGATATTTTCTAATCCCCCCTCCCTCCATTACTAGACTCCTGCCGAAGTTATATACTTAAAGTTAACTTATAAAGGTACCCTTAACTATAATGATTATATATCAGATATTTAATCTGATGTGTGTGTGTTTATAGAACTCTTTCACCACTTGCTCTGTTTCAACCTAGGCTAATTGATAAAAACATGAACAATGTAATACCTTTACTGGGAACAACAAAAATGATTTTTTTAAAAAAAATTGTTAAGACAAAATGGAAGAGAGGAGACCAGTGTGTGTCACCTGGAGTTCTTTGAAGGAAGGATGAGACTAAAAATGTACTAAATAGCCTGTGGGGTGCAAACCAGGAACTTAATAAATCTCTTTTTGTTGCCTGCCTGTCTGCAACAGCAGCAGTGGGACATGGGGTTATCAAGCATTTGTGCTTCCATTCTACACAGCCAGTGGGCTTAGTTCAGGTTCAAGGGTCACTAAATTGTGCTGGCTTATTCTGCAAGTGGTGGAACCAAGTCTGCAGTCCTGACTGGTGGCAACATGGATGCACATGGAATGCACAGAGGGGGGTAGTGGAATCAGCTAAGAGACAACAAAAAACATGAAAAGAGGCCAGTGCAGATAGATGTGCCTTTAGGCTTTTTGTTGTTATCTCATGCTAGCGCCACAGGATTTCACATCACCCCTCACCTTCAGACCAATGACTGTTTTCAATTGATTCTGCTTTTAGCCATATCTGATGGGGCCGGGGGTGCTCAAAAATTGTTTGCGGAGGGGCGAATTCTTTGGAGGATTAAAGTAAATGATCAGACATAGAGCTCAAGCTGGTCTGTGGTTTATGCTATCAAAAGCACATGTGCCAGTAATGGGAAGGTTCAGTGGAAAGATTATATTTTGTGGGCTGTTCAGATTTCTGTTTTGAGATCTGGCTGTTCAGCACAGTAAACAGAAGAAGCCTGTACTTGGTTTTTAAATCTTGAAGTTCAGACTCTTATTGCTTGGTTACAGTGTGCATTGATTTTCCTGCTGGGTTCCTGTGAGTGTTTCATACTTATTATTATAATCTCATAAGGGTGCTGATTTTCTGATTCAAAGTCTTTACATAATTGGGTTGAACATATCTGAAGTTTAAAACAAAAAGAAAAAGACAGCACTATGCCCAACATTTTTGCTACTATCTTTCCTGCTTTTATGAAATTAAAAACTTAATATTGGTCAACTTTTAACAAGTTTTACTCTTAAAAGCTAAACAGGCTAAGAAAAGGGGCAGGGAGGTTGTCCCCAATGATAGGCGCAGGGCTTGTGCCAGACTTTTTAGGCGAGGCTACCTACTTATACCCTCATGCCCTCCCCTTCCAAGGAGACCCCGCAGAAGGCCCAACTTGCTCCACACCTCTGCCCAAAGTGGCAGAGGTGGCAGCGGCTGCAGTTAAAGGGAAAGGAGTTGAAGTGAATGAACCCTGGGAAAAGGAGGAAAGACATGCAGAGTGGTTTGGATTCCTTAAATATAGAACCCGAGCAGCTAAAAGTGATTTCTCATTCCCTGGTCTGGTGTGTGTGTGAGGATGACTGATGAGAGAACCTGAGGCTGTAGAGCATACAATTTTCCTTGGAAGCTGTTGCCCCTGTGATGGTAGTGGAACTTACTCCAGAGTAAGTCTTCAGAGCTTCAGGCTGGTCACACAGATAAGGGGGGTGAAATACTTCTTTGCCTGGATCAAGAGGTGATCGCACCCCTCCCCCAATCCAACCTTACAAGGGGATGAAGATGCTGAAGGGGTGGGGGCAGTGCAGGACATGTATTTACACCATTTAAGAGGACAAGAAGGTGGGAAATAAATGAAATTGACCAGCTCTTTCTGCAGGGCTGGAAGGGGAACTCAGGCTCAACCCAAAGGATTAGTTTATGGAATCAAGCAGTGTGAGTTGCCTACAGGCAAGCCTCCGCCCACCGAATCAACTCCCCCCACTCCTTTCTGCCACTGCTCCATCTTCTTCATCTAATCCTTTTTTCCAGTTAGCAAATCTCAGGGCAGGAGGCTGCTGTTTGGTGGAGAGGAGCTGCAGGGAGAAAGAGATACATGATACATGTTCTGTGCCTTCAGGGATAGGGTGGATCAGACATCTAGAGTTCAAGGGAAAGACTCCCCAGTTATAAACTAAGTCCAACAAGGAACATGCATGCATATCTAAGTTTCAGCTGACTGTGCCACATGCAAATCACAACTACACTGTGATAAACACCTTACAGTTACAGCTTCAATTGTCATCCTGTGCCACAATTTCACCATTATTACAAAGATTTGTCAGCTTTGTGTGTATGTGTTAGTGATCTGGAGGGAAACTCCACACTGCCACCAGAATAAAACCAGGAAGTTCACGTAATCTTATTTTACAGTTGAATTTTGCCTGTTAGGCAGTGGTTAGACACTCAGATGCTCTCCAAAAGAAGATATCCTACTTGGATATACTGGGTCGGACAGCGCAAGTGGGTTTTTTTTGTTTTAAACTCCCAGACTTTTCACCTCTTTTCACTACTTACTCTTCCTCAGAAATAGATCTATTGTGATCCGCAAAACATATTTGCTGGCCAAGCAGCTGCCACACAAACATTATCTCCAGAACAGCAGAAAAAGCTAAGAAAATCTTCATGGGGGGTGGGATAGTGCGTCAGTGTCCTTCCCTTGCTAACCACTTTTTTGCACATTTTTACACCATCGCTTTTCTCCTACCGGCACCCTTCACTTTGGGGTTGCTAGCAACAGCTAAATAAGCACACACATAGAGGAACCAACCAACTTGGCTTTCAGGGGGGGGAGGGGGGAGAGACCCAGCCACTGCCTGGAAAGAGGAGAACCGGGTCAGCCCAGCAGGATCCAACTTGAGGCCTCCAGTTTAGCATTGGGGGGAATTGGAGGCGCCAAGAGTGGCAGCTGCGGGGAGAGATCGGGGGAGCCACATGCTATCTGCCAGGGCTGCACTCCAGAGATGGGCTCTGGTTTCTGGCTCAGGGAGGCTCAAATTGGCACAGAAACAGGCAGGCAGCTGCAGTTTGCAGAGAGCAGAGCCATCTGTTGTGCAGCCCGGGAAGCAAGCAAGCATGCCAGCCAGCCAATGGAGAGGTGGGCAGTGGCAGAGAAGGGGCACTGGGGACAGCGGGGCATGCATGGGGGTGCCTGCCTCCCACCCCTGTGACACCAGCATGCCCTAGGTGACCTCCAACTTTGCTGACTGGGATGTGCCATCCTTGGATAAGTGGTGTTGATTGTTTTGTGATAAAGCAACCAAAGTGAAATTGAAGTTTTCAAGTCAATAGTTTCTGGATTTAGGAGTAATGAAACTTGGTATGTAATACACAGTTCATTTCTTCTTTGGCATATATATGTTTGTTTACACCTTAGAAAGGAAACTTTTTCATTCATCCAAGTACCACATCTCTGTTCCTCAGTCCCAATCGCACTTTAAGATGAACTTAAATATGCTCTCTATAATTCAGGAATCTTATTCATCTTCACTTAATGTGCACTATCATCATTAACATATAATGCTTATCCCATGACTGTGTTTCCTTTTAGGTAATATAGGGGAAAAAATATTCCTGTCTTTCCACCTCCAGATTTTATCCCATGCAACCTTGCACTGAGACCAGCGGCGTCACTAGGGCGGGGCCAAGGGGGCCATCGGCCCTCCCCCAGAGCATTCTCATTGGCCCCACGCACTGACCCATGACCCCCCCCACAGGAAGGGGCTGGCCCTGGGACTAGAACGCTGCAGCTGTGTGTGGGCTGGCCAGGATTCTGAAACCGGGGCTGCGCTGCCGCCGGCTCAGCTAAAAGTGTGTGGGTGAGTGGGGGAAACTTAAATGCTGCAAAACTGGTATCTTGGATTACGGGGGCTGGTCATGTGACCAGAGGGTGGATGAGGGAGGGGCCATGTGAAGTGGGCGGGGTTGTGTGCGGAGGGGGTGACGCAGCCCTCCAAAAGGGGTGATGCCCAATGGGGGTGGTGACTTGAATCAGTTACACCCCAGGGTGCAACCCACCCTAGTGACGCCTCTGACTGAGACTCCAAACAAATTCAATAATATCCTGTTGTTGCCACAGTCAAGGAAGCCTGCCTGCCCTCTCTGCATCACATAGTCATCATCACTTCAAATGTGACACAGGGAAAATTCTAGCCAATTCCAGGCAGCTTCACTTAGCACTGCTCGCTTCTGTCTGCTTCAGAGCCTTTTGTTTTTTTAGAGTGACATTAGTTGCATTGTTTTTTAGAGTGATGTTAGTTGCATACCTACCAAACTGAAACACAAACATTTACAAACTTACTCTGATTTGCTGTACTGGTGTGAAAACATACATCCCCAAGTATTTTTCAGTTTTTTGGGGGAAATTGTGGATGAAGGACTAAAATGGCTTTTAGACAGAATGCATCTGACACCAATTTCACAGGAATCTTGAAATCTGATTGTAAACCTGTCTTAGAAACATGATACAGCCACATTTTAAACTGCCTTCCTGTCTTTCACAGCAATAGCAGAGAAAGACTCCATATCAGCAACTTGTGTGGTTTTGGCTCTTGATAAAGTCTCTGAATCTTTAAATAATGCTTCTTTCACTTTCTTTTCTACCTGGTTGTGAAAGGTCGAGTCCATTCCCTGGCCAGACCAGGGCAATTTTGTGTGAGATTACCTCTTTCATATTGACCTTTCCTTATATGGGTTTGCAGTTGTGGCTTGCCATTTTCTCCAGCAGAGAATTCCATAATAGAGCCACTCAGAGATCACTAATGAGTTTAATTTTATGGCCCTTCATTGGCCTGTTGCTTAGTGTTTGATTACCCTGTTTTATTGCTCCAATTATATTGTTAATCGAGTTTATTACTTGTATCTCTCTCTCTCCTTTTTTGATTAAATGTAGATTTATGTGTTGCCTGTGATTTGCCATACGGTGCTTTAATTTTACCCATGGCTCTGCCCATGAAACCAGCACTGTATTGGTTTCCACATCTGCATTAAAAAAATAAAAATCAGTAAAGTGGGACAGGGAACAGCCTTTTGGTTCCTGGTAGTATAAAAGGAGGACAGAGGAACAGAAGATCCAAGGAAGCAGAAGGGCTTGATCTTTTAAAAGTATGTACTGTACATGTTTGTTGAAAAGAGCCAGACAGATCTCTTCCCCCCCCCCCCAGTTTTATCTGTAACCTGAAAGACTATACGCACTAACTTCAAAAACACTAGTCTTACCTGGCTGCTGGTGGGGGGCTTTTTCCGTATGCATGTAGCACACCCAGTGCAATGACATCACCTGAATGTGATGTCATCATGCCGTGGATGCTCTAGCACAGGGGTGACCAAACTTGCTTAAGAGCCACATAGAATAAATGTCTGATGTTTAGGAGCTGCAAGATATGAACATCAGATGTTTGAGAGCCACAAGGAAGGAAGGAAGGAAATAGATAGGAGGGAGAGATAGAAAGAAAGCAACTAACTTTTAAATGCACTCTCCAAGCCGCCAGCTGGCTTGGCTTACAGAAGTGATTTAAAGAGAAATGCCGTCTTCGAGTTGGCCAACCAGGCAGTGGAGGCTTTCACACAATATGTGTGGCTCCTGAGCTGCAGTTTGGCCACCTTTGGTATAAAGTAAAGAAAGAAATTAGAGACCTAAAAGGGGTGGGTGAGGGAGAGTGCTCAATTGTTAACCTGCTGCACTCTGTGCACTGACTGCGCTGTATTTTCTATTATTATTTTAATATACTTTATTACATATATGTTATTTATACCATTATGCTTCCTTATAATGCTCCGTTAGCATAGTATTTTTGCAGCGCTGTCCCGAGCAGAGTTTTACATCCTTCTTAGTCTGTTGAATTCAGTAGTGCTTAGAGCAGCTGTTGCCAAACTTGCTTAACATAAGAGCCACACAGAATAATCATCAGATATCTGAAATCCACAAGGCATGGGCATCGGATGTTTGAGAACTGCAAAAAAGGAAGGAAGACAAATAGATGAGGGAGGGAGAGGTGGAAAGAAAGCAACTTTAAATGCACTGTCCAAGACGCCAGCTGGCTTGGCTTGGAGAAGAGATCTAAACAGACAAATGCCTTCTCCAAGGCAGCCAGTGGTGGGGAGCTTAGAGAGCCACACAATAGGTGTGAAAGAGCCACATGTGGCTCCCAAGCCACAGTTTGGCCATCCCTGCTCTAGCATTTGGGTATAAACTCTATGGCACCATCGTGCCAGGCACATTGGGCACTGATGAAGCTCTTCAGGGGCTAGGCTCCCTTGCTGACCATCTCCATGCTGGCAGGTTGGAGGCCCCAAAATTGGAGGAACTTCTGCCAGGGGCAGGGGAATGGGAACTCTACTAGTCTACAATGAGGGAAACTCAGATTCTTTTGAGATATTTGGGTGGGAGGAATCTTCCCACACCACTGTTGCCACAATTAGTGCAGAATCTTGACTGTACTAGTTGCTTACAGCTCTTCAGTGAGTCTGTAATGGCCATTTTTATATATGAGTGGTGGTGTAAGATACTTTGAAGTGCAAAATTTCCTCATGGCTTCATTCAGTACAATAGCAGCAATATTTAGTCCCTGGAAAACAGTTTCTTGGAATGAGAGGTGAACAGTTTGACTAAGTCAAGCCACTCTTGCCTTAGGGATAGTAATCCACTTTCTTGAAGGGTTGTTGTAATTACAATAAGATACCTGTGTAAAAAGTGCTAGTAGTTCAGATACAGTGACCAACCAGATACCTTTAGAATTTCTATAAAGCAGTGCACAAAGGCAACAGCTCTCCTCTGTTGCTCCTCCATTATCAGCAACTGGATGCAGAGGTAACCTGTTTCTGAACATGGAGGTTCCATTTTGTCAATATGGTTGATAGTAGATCATAGATTAGTCCCTGAATGCATCTTTCTTTAAAAAGACATCTTAAGATGTGTGTGTGTGCATGCACAAGTTAATGAATTTGTAAATGTTTTAGAAAGTGCCCAATTCACCCATCTCCTAAATTTCCGCTGTGTCTATATGGTAAGGAGAAGGTGTATCTTCTTTTCACATTTTAAAAACCTAGCACCATCTTGAAAAAACTTGAGCCTTTACTGCAACAATTGGAAAGAAGGGGACATTGATGGGGGGAGGCCAAAAGAAAAGAATAACGGGACAGAAACAAACAGGCCTCTTTGGATCTGCTTTGATGAAGGAAGATTTGCATGCATGTGTCAAGAGAGCCAGTAGCGGAAGAACCACTTAAACTGGAGGAAAGGTTCAATTTATGTTGAGCGGACTGGAAGGACAGAGGCCTATTTCAGCTTATTTTCTTAAGCAAACTGGGTTTCCTAGAGGTGGCATATCCTAGGCCAATTCTGGCTGATGTATGTTTTAAAAATCCCTTAAAATTGCTCCCTAAAAACACAGATGCTAAAAGTTTCAGGATGGAGTTATTCTTGAGAGGGTGACAGCACACATTGCTGTCAATAATTTCTTTCCATTAGGCTCTCCAACTGAGGGCATGTTTGGTGCAGGTCTGAAAAACTCCTGCTATGCCTTCTTGCTCCATTAGAACCTTGAATGTGACACTGGGCACCAGTGTTTCCTCTAAGCTGAGTTAGTGTGAGCTAGCTCAGTTTTTAAGCCTCTGGCTCACACATTTTCATCTTAGCTAAGGAAGGATGACTCCAGAGCAAACTAGTGCATGCAGTCGCTCACAACTTTAATGCCAGTAGCTCACAACGTAGAATTTTTGCTCACAGTTTAGAGGGAGGATTGCTGGGCACTGCATGTTGCTCTGATTTGGCCAAAGTTGCTTTTAAACATGCTGCACTGCAAAAATTGATGTAGCAACAATTTCATCAATGAGGCATGATGCCAGACATATCTGGCTCCATCTTCATTGCCTTCTCTGCTCTGCTTGGAGGGGGAGTCTTGCTGTTGTGTGTTAAGTTACACTGATCCAATCTTGCTATCAACAATATTTAAAAGGCTATATTCTTGCAATTCTGCTGATCTGTTGTACATAGGATGTATAAAAAAATATCCCATCAGTCCTGGGCCAGCACTAGATCTGGATGTAGTTGCAACCTAAATCTGTGCAGAATAATTAGTTTAACATAAAATTGATAATTTTGACAAGCAGAATATCGCCCTGATACTTCAGCACTTCACCACAAGTGCTTATTATTTTTCCCTCTTTTGTCCATTTTTAAAGGCACAGAGTTCTGCCTTGCACTGTAGGTACTGAGCTCAGGAAAAGGTGATCAGCGCCAAGCACTGAGCATCACAAAGCCTAGTGTGCATCCTAGGTTTTAAAAACTTAGCCACAATAGAGAGAGCCCCAAGATTACTCGCAGGGTCTATATTATTATCAAATTGTCTGTTCAACACTGGCAGGTCATGAGGGTAGTAGGTCACTGCACATGGGCATCAGGAAAAAAAATACTCAGTGCTGATAGTTCATGCGTGGAATCCTTCTCTCAAGAGTCTGATGTTTCTGGGAATCGCAGTACTGTGAAATTTCACTTTAATGCTTGGGAATCTGAGGAGGCATTGAGATGTCTGCTGCAGTGCATCGACATATTGTAGTGCTCTGGCAGTGGCAGAGCACCTCAGAATGTCTCTTGCCTCGACAGCCCCTTGGGGTTGTCATAAGTCAGTTGTGAGTTGACAGGGGGGGGAAAACTGCTCTCCAGTTGGCTTTAGAGTTGCAGCCATGCCTTGGTGTGTGCTTGCAGGGGGAGGGACATTTCAGATTCTATCAGAAGACTTTGCACAAGTATTCCGTACGAACAAATTTAGCTTTGCTATGAATTCCTTTCCTGCTTGCTGAGAGAAAATAGTTGCCAGTTATGAGTTCAGTAGAATTTGCCAGTTCTGTCAGACATATTGTCTCATTCCTTTTGCTTTTATTGACAGAGCAGTTCTTGCCCCACCTTGTTCCCCAGAGCCAGGTGCTGGAACAGTTCAGGGCGCAGGCAAGTTAATATTACTAAATTGGGGGTGGGTGAGATGCTAGTATGCATGCAGAGGTCTCTTCAGACCCTGGCCTCTTTACGCATCTCTCTCTTTCAGTCAAGTCTTCATGCAGGATTCCAGCAGGCTCTTGAAAACAACTTCATGAGTTTTAAAAAGCACCATTCTTCAAATACATCCCTCCTCAGGGTTACCTGCGGTCACATCATGAGCTTGACATAGTCTTTGGTTAGCATGGAATCAAGGACATAAACAGATGCAGGGATGTGTGAATCTGCTTTCCTTAATGAGTTTTAATGCACCCCTTCAGAATATCCACAAACATTATTTGCCTATTTACCTGCCTATGTTGGACATTTGTGGCATAAGAGAATAGTTCCTTGTGTGAAGGCAATTTTTCTTGCCAAGTAAGTAGGCACTACAAGCTAGGATTACTGATTATTCCTGGGCATTACATAAGAACATAAGAGAAGCCATGTTAGATCAGGCCAACGGCCCATCCAGTCCAACACTCTGTGTCACACAGTGGCCAAAAATTTTATATACACACATACACTGTGGCTAATAGCCATTGATGGACCTCTGCTCCATATTTTTATCTAAACCCCTCTTGAAGGTGGCTATACTTGTGGCCGCCACCACCTCCTGTGGCAGTGAATTCCACATGTTAATCACCCTTTGGGTGAAGAAGTACTTCCTTTTATCCGTTTTAACCTGTTTGCTCAGCAATTTCATAGAATGCCCACGAGTTCTTGTATTGTGAGTGTTGTGTCCTAGGTTCAAATGGAGAACTGTTACTTTTGGAGGGAACTGTTACTTTTGGAGGGAAGCTGAACAAGCCAAGCTTGTACTCCACACCAGGGTTCCAGAGAAGGCCTAAGCGTGCCCAATCAGCGGAAGGATTGAAACATAAGTAGCCAATCAACATCTAGGCTCATACTGTACCCTGATAGGCCCTTAGGCCTCTGTAAATAGCCAATCCATGTACATAGTTAAGGTCCAATCAGAAGGGGGCAAGAATTGTATAAAAGGAGCGGGAGGTTTGAATAGAGCTCAGTTTGTGTTGGTGTTCCTGAAGTAAAGCTTGCTGGAATCACTCTCCGACTCTGGTCTCTTACTGCGCCGACCCCAGTACTTTACACTGGCGACGAAGGTGGGATGCCAGTAAGAACCAGCAACAGAACCAGGAACACGGAAAGGTGGCTAAATCCAAGCCATCTGGGTCCCCACCTCCGCTCTGCGCACACCCCATCTCGCAAGCCGCCCAGACACGCTGCCAAGAATGGAGGCTCCAGCCAACCTCCTGCAGCCCTTTAGCATCGATCGCCCCGAGCTGTGGGACTCGTGGGTCGAAGGCTTCCAGTCATACCTGACCTTCCGGAAGATTACAGAGACTACCACGCAGAGAGCTCTGCTTATCAGTACGTGTGGCACGGAGACCGTGGACTTAGCCAGGGCTCTTCTCCAACCCAGGAAGCTCTCAGAGACGCCGGTGGACGACATCATCAGCGCTCTGGAGAAGTATTTCCAGCCCCAGCCAACCAAGCTCACCCGGCACTGGGACTTCCGACAAAGGACACAGAAGGCAAGCGAAACCACGATGGCGTTCTTGACAAGCCTGCGCCGGGTGGCAAGCCGATGCAGTTTCGCAGACCTCAACGAAGCCCTTCTCGACCAGTTTGTATGGGGCTTGAGGGACGAAAAACTAGTACAGAAACTCCTGTCCCTCTCCGAGTGCGACCTAACAAAGGCAATCGATGTGGCCACCAGCTGGGAGAAGGGCAGATCAGCAGGGCCACGGCTGACAAGACAGGCTGCGGCACACCAGATCAACCCTGAACCATCTACCGAGGACTCAGACAAGGACAAAGCTCTACAAACCGGCTATCGTTCAGCAGGAAGGAAGACCACCCATACCCCACAGGGCATGAGACACAAGACACCACCTGCATGTGCAAGCTGCGGGGGCCAGCACGAGCGAAAGACCTGCCGATTCCGGAATGCCACCTGTCGACTCTGCAGCAAGGAAGGCCACATCGCCTGCGCCTGCAGATCCACATCCCGAGCACGCATCCCGCAAAGATCTGCGCACTCCGAAGGCCAGCCAGACTTCGAGACCGACGCTCTCCACGCCCACCAATACCCGGTACAGTACCTACCCTCACCAGTCAGGCCCTCCAAAATCCGGGTCAATGTAGAGATCGGGGGGGTGCCCTGCCAAATGGAGGTGGACTCTGGGTCAGCATCATCTATTATAGCGGCAGAGACATTTTTTAAAATCCCCACCAGGCTGAGGCCTCGTCTCAGGGACCCGGGGTTTACCTTAGTGGACTTCCAGAAGAATAAGGTGCCTATCTTGGGAGTGGGCCCGGTCCCAGTCGAATACAAGGGGTTCAAGGGCCAGCTACAAGTGCTAGTGGTCAAGAACCACCTTACAAACCTTTTGGGTCTCGACTGGTTCAAGCCCCTGGGAATAGAGATCAGGGGGGTCAATAAGACTGTCGGAGTGGACTTTAACAAGGTTTGCGAAGAGTTCCCAGCCGTTTTCGATGGCACCTTGGGCTGCTACACGGGTCCCCCGGTTACACTACACCTCGACCCCACAGTGCGGCCTATTAGGCTTAAAGCGCGGCGAGTTCCATTCGCGCTCAAGCCTAAAATTGAGGAGGAACTGGATAAACTGATTGCACAGGGAATACTAGAGCCTGTCACCCACGCAGCCTGGGAAACGCCCATCGTGACTCCAGTCAAGCCCAGTGGGGAAGTGCGGATTTGTGCAGACTATAAGTGCACCCTCAACAAGGCTCTTCAGGCCCACGCATACCCTGTGCCCATCGTCAGCCACGTTTTAGCCACCCTAGCCGGCGCAAAATTTTTTGGCAAGTTGGACTTGGCCCAAGCTTACCAACAGCTGCCGGTGGATGAGGCCACGGCCAACGCCCAAACAATTGTGACCCACCGGGGGGCCTTTAGAGTAAAGCGGTTGCAATTTGGCGTGAGTGTGGCTCCGGGGTTGTTCCAGGAACTCATGGACTCTCTTTTAAAAGGACTTCCCGGAGTCACTCCATTCTTTGATGATGTGCTGATCGCTGCAGCCTCGCCTGAAGAATTCGCCGCCCGCCTTAGAGGAGTCCTACAACGTTTTGAAACAGCCGGCCTCAAGGTCAAACGGGAGAAGTGCCTCCTGGGCGTGGATCGGGTGGAATTCCTGGGGTTCTCCATCGATGCCCAGGGGGTCCACCCCTCCGACGCCAAGCTGCGTGCCATCAGAGATGCTCCAGCGCCCACCAACAAGCAAGAACTCCAGGCCTTCCTCGGCCTCCTAAACTTTTATCATGCTTTTCTCCCCCACAAGGCAGCGGTGGCCGAACCCCTGCACCGGCTTCTAGACAAGAACCGACCCTGGGCGTGGGGCCGCCAGCACGCTAAAGCCTTCCAGGATATCAAGGGCTTCCTGATGTCCAACTCCGTCCTTGCCCATTTCGACGAGACCCTGTCCTTGGTCCTTGCATGCGACGCATCCCCTTATGGCGTGGGGGCAGTTCTGGGCCACCGACTCCCTGATGGGAACGAAGTCCCTATCGCATACTACTCGCGGACCCTCTCGTCGGCGGAGCGGAACTACGCCCAAATCGACAAAGAAGGGTTGGCAGTTGTGGCTGGCGTCAAAAAATTTCATGATTACATCTACGGCCGGCCCTTTACCCTCTATACGGACCACAAACCCCTCTTGGGCCTCTTTGCATCAGACCGGCAGACCCCTCAGGTGTTGTCCCCACGGGTCCTCCGTTGGTCCATTTTTCTAGCCGGCTACACTTACACCCTAGTGCATCGCCCAGGCAAGGCAATGGGCCATGCTGACGCCCTGAGCCGCTTGCCCTTGCCTGACGTGGATCCCGATCCAGCCCCGGCTCATCAGATCCTACTGATGGACATGCTTCCGGACAGGCCATTGCTCGCCCGCGACGTTGCTGCCCGCTCCGCTCGTGATCCAGTCCTCTCCCGTGTCTTGGACTGGGTGGGGAGGGGGTGGCCCAAGGGCTCGACTGGGCCGGAATTTACTCCGTTTGCAGCCCGGAAAGACGAACTATCCACCCACAAAGGCTGCCTACTATGGGGCAACAGAGTCGTCATCCCCAAACCCTTGCAAGACCAAGTGCTTAGAGCCCTGCACGAGGCACACCCGGGCATAGTTTGCATGAAGGCTCTCGCACGAAGCTATGTCTGGTGGCCCGGCCTCGATGCAGAAATTGAGGCTTGGGTTAAAAGGTGCCCGACATGCCAGGTGTCACGGCCTGACCCCCCACGTGGCCCAGTGCAACCATGGGAATCCACCAAAACCCCCTGGTCAAGACTGCATATGGACTTTGCTGGCCCCTTCCATGGGCGGACTCTACTCATACTAGTGGATTCATACTCCAAGTGGTTGGAGGTGGTCCAGGTGCCCTCGCCATCATCTCAGGCAACCATCACGGCTCTGAGGGCCATCTTTGCAACCCACGGGTTGCCGGAGACCATCGTCACCGACAACGGCACAGCATTCACGTCCGCAGTGTTCCAGGACTTCTTAGTCAGGAACCTCGTCAGGCACATTCGCTCTGCCCCGTTTCATCCAGCCACCAACGGCCAGGCAGAGCGGATGGTGCGCACAGCAAAGGAGGCCTTGAACCGTCTGGGCCCCTCAGACTGGCCAAAAGACTTGGCGTGTTTCCTAATGGCCTACCGGACCACACCCACCGCCTCCACAGGTCGCAGTCCAGCCGAACTCCTCATGGGCCGCTGCATCACCACCCTGCTGGACAAGCTGCACCCTGACCGAGCCCCAGACAGGCGACCGGCGCCGGAACACCTTAAAGCCCCCAGAGGGTTCTACCCAGGTGAGACAGTGTGGGCACGGAACTATGCCACCACTGGCCCCGCCTGGCTCCCTGGAAAGGTGGACCACGTCACAGGACCGGTCTCCTATGCAGTGACCTTGGAGGGTGGACATCTCCTGAGGCGACACATCGACCAACTCCGTGGTCGCCTGCCTGCCGGGGAGCCAAGGTCAGAGGCTCCAGATCCGGACAACGTAAGTCCCCGTGAGCCTGACACAGAACAGGGTTCCGTGGAGCCCGCTTCGGCCCAGCAGGAGGAGACCCCCGACCGCGCAGCTGAACCCAGGTCTTCCGGGGCCGCTGTCCCAGATGTCTCCAGCTCTGCAGCCGCGGATCCACCAACCGAGTCAGAACGCCCAGTCCCCTCGGAGCTCCGACGCTCGACACGAGACCGCCGCCCTCCGGCATATCTCCAGGACTATGTCACCGGATAGCTGGAACTATGGGGGGAGGGGTGTTGTGTCCTAGGTTCAAATGGAGAACTGTTACTTTTGGAGGGAACTGTTACTTTTGGAGGGAAGCTGAACAAGCCAAGCTTGTACTCCACACCAGGGTTCCAGAGAAGGCCTAAGCGTGCCCAATCAGGGGAAGGATTGAAACATAAGTAGCCAATCAACATCTAGGCTCATACTGTACCCTGATAGGCCCTTAGGCCTCTGTAAATAGCCAATCCATGTACATAGTTAAGGTCCAATCAGAAGGGGGCAAGAATTGTATAAAAGGAGCGGGAGGTTTGAATAGAGCTCAGTTTGTGTTGGTGTTCCTGAAGTAAAGCTTGCTGAAATCACTCTCCGACTCTGGTCTCTTACTGCGCCGACCCCAGTACTTTACAGTGAGAAAGGGAGAACAGTACTTCTTTCTCTACATTGTACCCTGCTATACACAAGCTGTTGTATCCTTTACAGTTTACACCAGGAGTAAGGGCTGGCTAGTTTTCATACTTCTCATCTTAAAACTTCCTGGTGTCTCTTCAGGCCTCTCCAGATAAATACAGCAATGTAGTTATTCTAAGGACATAACTACACTGTTACTGGTTGTGTATTAGTTTATTTGTTGTATTTTCCTCAAAGAATTGTGGGTATTTTAATTTGATGAGGGTGCTCAGAATTCTTTGAAAGAGATTTCTTGCCCCTCCCACTATAGTTTCCAGATGATGGGAAAACTATTAACACCAATTTGTAGAATAAAGTTTGATTCAGCAAATCCAATTGAGAGCAATCTTCTTGTGGTAATTTTGCCAAGTAGGTTGATTCCTTATAGAAATGTCCAGTTCAGAGAGTTTTTCCTTGATCAGCTTTTGTTTGCGGTACAGGTTACTGACCAGATGTTTGAGTGGCTTCTTGGAGAATGTGAGATAGGTTTTCTGCTTGTAGGATAAATAGACTGTAGAAGATTACTAATTCTCAGTTCTTTGGGTATAATGTCCAGGTTTTTGCACTTTGTAAGAAAGATAATATCAGTCTGTATCTGTGCAAGTGGCTTAATGTGGTGTCTTCCATAAAGATAGATTCAGGTAGGTAACTGTGTTGGTCTAAAGCACAGTTACCCACCTAACACCAGTTGGTGGTGTTGAAAATGACATGTGTATTTAGCAGTAGAGATGGGCACAAACTGGAAAAAATGTGGTTTGGTTCATGGTTTGTGGCATGCTTGGTTTGTAAAGCATGAGCCATCACAAACTTTTAGGGGCTAAATGAACCAGTTTTGTTCATTAGGTTTGTGATGTGATAGAATGCCCCCCTGGTGTGCTAGAGACACCAAACTCAGAAGGGATCTCCAGCTGACTCTTCTTTACCTGTTCTCCATGTTTGGTGGTGATTGGATTTATGGGGTCTGAGTTCTCTCCCCACCCCTCCTCGAAGGTGCCACCAGGAAAGTGCTTTCTGGGAAAATGATAGGCACAGATTCAGAAGGTTCAGGAGTGTATAGAACAAATCCTGTACAAGCTCACGAGACCCTTCCTTCATGCTCCTCTGCATGCCCCCCTGGTTATGTGCAGATTGAATTTAGGGGATCTGAGTTATAGCTCCCAAAGAAGATGCCTCTAGGAATAATGTCAGGCACAGGTTCAGAAGTATATAGAATGGACCCCCTTCAGGCTTACACACCAAACACACAGGGAACCTCATCCTGCAACCCACTCCTCTACAATCTCTCCATGTTGGGGGCAGATTACATTTCTGGAGTCCTGGTTATAGACCCTCCAAAAAGGTCACCCCAGTGCATTCTCTGCAACAGACAGCTGGAGTTACAGGAGTATATGGAATAGCTCAGGAGGAAGCCAGTGACACCAAACTCACAGGGAAACTTCACCTGGGCAGACCCCCTCCCAGCTGGACACTGGAAGTAGGGTGATCAATTCCCCCTACACTTGCAACCCACCCCCAAGTCTCCAAAGGACAGAAAGCTTCCCAAGGTAACTCCACAACAGCCACACAAAACAAGCAAGAGAAGTGTGCCTATAACTCTCACAGTCTCCCTGCTTAGGGTTGATACATACAGGTCCAGAGCACACCTACCAACCAGGGTGTATTCTTCTAACTTGCAGAGGAATAGGAAACACATGTTGAGCTGGCAGGGCCACCGCCTACTCTCTAAAGACAGGTTCTAAAGGAAAAGAATAGGCAAACACCCTCAGAGTTTTGACAGGGTAACCCCATGTAACCCCATGACAGCTTGGCGGAGATCCCTGGCAAGCACTGGAATCCCGTGAGGTGTACCCACGATGTTCCCAGGCCCCCTGAGACCCAAACATATAGATCCTCTGGTCATAGCCCATCCCTGGATGCAATTTCTGATTATTCATCATTAGTGGAACCCATTGTACAGATAAGAGATCACCTGTTAAAAATTGTATGAATGCAATGGAAGGAGGTAGTCAAACAGGGGCTTGCTTGTACAGGCAGATGTTGAGGTAGATGTTTGCTGAAGTGGATGTTGTTCCATGAGATAGGTCTTGAGTTATGAAGTAGATGTTGTTTCATGATTTAGGTGTTGGGTGAGGGAGATTTTCTTTGGAGAGTAAAAGTAATTGGGGTTTGAAGGTTTTTTCTTTTCAGTAGGGGACTTTCACTGAGAAAGGGTTAGGTATGGGGAGCCTTTCTTAGAGGGACCTGTTATGAGGTAGGTATTGTTTCATGAGATAGATGCTGGGTGAGGGAGATTTTCGTTGCGAGGTGAAGGTAAAGAGTATACAAGGATTTTCTCAGTGGGGGAAATTTCATTGAGAAAGTATTAGGAAGGTATAATAATAATAATAATAATAATAAATTTTATTTATATCCCGCCCTCCCCGCCTAGGCAGGCTCAGGGCGGCTAACAACAGTTCAATAAAATTATACAATATAGAATATACAATATAAGGTGATTTAAAACAACATTGAAATTATACATTAATTTAAAACAACAATCTAAAACCAGTTCGAATGTCTGGGTCATTCCATAATTTAAACGGCGGTGATCTTCCTGATGTTATTCTGTACACTTATATTATGGCAGGGGTCACTAGATAAATCATTGGTGGATTAAACAGCCATCCTATCAACGTCTACAAAAGCCTGCTTGAAAAGGATGGTCTTACAGGCCCTGCGGAATTGGTCCAAATTCCGCAGGGCCCGTACCTCCTCCGGAAGTTGATTCCAAAGGCACGGGGCTATAACAGAGAAGGCCCGTGCCCGTGTACTCTGTAATTTTGCCTCCTTTGGCCCAGGGATATAAAATGTGGGTCCTCAGCCAAGGCACCCAGTAGCTAAGCTCCTCTGCTCAGCCAGCCCACCCATATTGCCACCCAAGTGCCAAGGGTGCGACCCACAGACTACATGCCAGATCACCCAGAGAAGAGGAGGAATGGGGAGGACAGCAGGAGGCCTGGATCACTTTCTAAGGTCCAGAGAGGAGTAGCCCAGCCGAGGGAATATTGACCTTCAGGAAGGTCAACTCATCCACCCAGGATTGGGTCCAGGTGGGAGCTGAGAATGTTTTCCAGGTGGGAGAACACCCACTCGCTCTGGACACTGGTGAAAGGGCAGGAAAGGAGACTCATAGCCATGCAAGAGAGGTTGGGCCAGGTGACAGCCTTGTGTGACCAGTACTCCAGGGGATCGGTGGAGGTGGGCTAAGGGGACTTGGTGAGGTACTCCCTCACCATCTCCTCTGCTGAATCTTTCATCCATGCCACTGCTGACTTCCCAGTACACCACTATCAACCAGTAGTGGGGCTTCTCCATGGTTGTGCTCTCTGAGGCAGAGGTGCTGGGCTGTGGCTTCTCCTCCTCCCAGCCTCTGCCCCCTGGCCTGTACCCTCTGCACCTTTTTGCACATGAGCTCTGCATTCTGGAAACCAATGCTGTCCTTTATCCAGGAAGATATTTCCCCACCAAATCACTGTTGTCAGAGTCCTCCTACCCAAGGAGTGTTAGCAGCGGCTGGTGTCTGGGCTGCACTAACAACACTATTGCCTCTGTGGAGAGCCTCAGGAGCAGCGGAAGGAGGCTCTGAGACCCCTGCTGATTCCCTGCTAGGGCTAGGCTACAGTGTGCTGGCAGGAAGGATTTAGTCACAGGAGACCAGGGCCTGTGGTATGGGAGGAGGTGGAGGACTTCTTCCCTCCACAGTGAACACTCTTTGCATTCTGTTTCACCCTCATGACACAGAGGAATTCACAAGTAAAAGGATATAAAGGTGGGTTATCAGCTGAGGCACCTAGTAGCTAAGCTCCTCTGCTCATTATTAGCAGAGATCCAGGGGTTTTCAATACCGTGCATTCACCTAACATCCAAACCCCAGCAGGGGAGAGGCATTCACAATCAGGAAGTATAAATGTGGGTCCTCATCCAAGGCACCCATTAGCTAAGCCCTTCTGCTTGACATGAGCAGAGGGATGGGGCGGGCGGAGGACTCAGAGCCCTGATTCCACCTAACACCCAAATGCCAGCAGGGGAGAATCAGAAATAAATGAATATGTTCTGCTTTCAACAAGCTCCCTGGCTCTGTCTAACTACCAGCAACAAGCAGAGGAGAGGGTACAGAACTGAGGTGAGGATATATATAGTATTCTGATCCTATAGAGCAGAACGGAAATTCTGTTATTGCTAGTCAGGAGTAGCTGTTATGTTTTGGACGTCTTCTATTGGTGTTTCCAAGTTGGAGAATTCTGCCCCCTGTTGCTTTTAAGTTTTGTAAACAGTTACATTGAGCAGACAGTCTGTCTGGAAATGTATCCATTTACAAACCACCACAAACAGCATGAAAGTTCATGGAGTGCTCATGTGGGTTTCCCTGCCTTGAACTTTGCTTCACAAACCAGCCAAAATTCACAATAAACCTTAGTTTGTGATCTGGTTTGTTCCTATGCTTGTTTGGCAGTAATCATTTGAAAACCAGTCACAATAACCCTGGTCTATTAATCTCAAAAGGATGCTAAATCTTAATTAAATTACTTCTGATGTTCAAAAGTGTTTAGAAGAGAAAGATCTAGTACCTCACATTGAAACCGTTATGTATGAGTCTGTTTATCTGAATAATGAAAAAAAGCCCAGCAAGAACTCATTTGCATATTAGGCTACACCCCTGATGCCAAGCCATCCAGGACAGCATTCCTGTGCATTCCTGCTCAAAAAAAGCCCTGGTTCTTCTTTATAAATATCCCTCCCCCATCAGAATCCTGGAGCTGGGAAAGGACAACAGAAAAACTCATCAGTGTCCCTTTGCGGGAGAATGTAAAACAGGGGCCACCCTGCTCTCTTTGCTTTTTGGCAGGGAGAATCCTTTGGGTGGGGTCTGCAGTCCCTAAAATGTCATCTTTGTTGGGTGGAGCAGGGAGGACTCTGGCCAAAAAAATGTGTGTTGCTTTTTAGTGCTCAAGAATGGGGAGGCTTTCTCTTGTCTGCCTGAAATATGGGTGAGTTTATTTTGGACAAGGGTTATAATCCTTGGGAATTTCACCCATGCAGGGGAGAGGTGGAAGGGATTTCTGCCGATTGAAGCAATGGAAAATACTACTGAACTGATTAATCTGACTTTAAAATGCCATTATACCATATTAAGTAATGTTTAAAATTTTATCCATACAGAAACCATACAGAATCATGAATCAACAAAATTACCCAAAACTCAACCTGAATAAAATTTCTGGGCCACAGGGTTAAACAGCATCTCTTAGAACAGAGCATATACCTAGAACTCTAGATTAATCTCTCTCACACACTTTCCCTTAAGGCTTCCTTACTCACTCCCCTTTCTAACCTGGCTTTATAGTCATTGGAATTCCTCATTTCTCTGAGCACCTCCTGGCCGGGGTGGGGGACTTTTCTTGACTGCTTCTTATTTCATCACAGATTAAAATGTTCGGCCGTCTCCTGTTTCCATGCAGTTTACTGCCTTCAGGCTCCAGTATTTGGAATCCTGTGCATAGCAATAGTAAACAAAGCTGTAGCCAATAGTCAAGGAATAAGAGAAGGAGGAGCAGCCTCTGGTGTGCCGTGGCTTGGCAAGGGTCCATGGGTAAGGTGCCCAGGTAGGCAGAAAAGGGACAGTAGTCATTTGTTGCAATAGATTTTTCTTCTCTAACATAAATGCGCAGAGGGAAGAGTGTTCTTTAATCTTGTTGCAAACTCTAGGACTCACCAATACTGATTAGATGACGCATGTCATATCCCCAGAAGATTTATGCAACTGTTTAAAAATGTTCGTATTTGTTATTGTTTGGTCTTTACATGATAAAGAGACAACAGATAGACACACAAATAAATAAACTATTAAAAAAAAAAACACAGGGCTGGCTGGAGAGGACTAAATGGTGATTTGGCTTCCAGGAATTTATCTAATCCAAAAGCAATGAATGTACCTAATATGCATTTAAAATATACATACTGAAATATATAAATGTTACCAAATTATGATAAAGCATATAAGTGATGCACGAAGATAAAAGTTCCAAAATTCTGTGGAGCTAGAGGGAACCCACAAACCTGCAAGGACCTGTGGAAGGAATCCCATTTCCCCCTCCCCTGCAAGACCCCATAGCCTCCCCCCTTTTCTTTTTCATTTTTTTTAATTTTTATTTTAAAGAAAATAGAAAGAAAAAAGTAAAAAGTAAACAAGAAATAGCAAAAAATAGATCTACATAAACATCCCTCCTTCTGCAATTACAATTTCAAAACAACTCGTACATGACACTAACAATGCATTCAATTATTATCATAATATTACACATCAAATCTTCTAACACTTTAATTTCACTTAAACACAATTTAACATCATAGCCTCTCTCCTTTTCCTGATTCCTTCTCCCTTTCCCACCCAACAGTCAGCCTACATTTATCTACCCCTTGGTCCTCAGGTTTCCCTCTGTCCTCAGAAGCTTCTACCTAAGAAAACTATGGTCCAGTTGTGTGATGCTGGCTACTTGGTCGGACTCACTTCCAGGATGGAGAACTTTTAACAACTTGTGGAGGGCACCTTACTTTCCCCTGTATCCCTCTCCTCACACTATTTCCTCTTTCCATCCTTCTGTCAACCCCCATATCCTCTCCCTCTTCCTTGTCTTATTATCTCCTTTTCAGCCATTCAGCAATATACCTTTTATCTGCCTTCCATCTTCAGCTATATTTATTATTTATTTAGTTAATTTATACTCAAACTTTCTCCACACTGGGGACCAAAATAGCTCACATCATTCTCGTCTCCTTTTTTGCATCTCACAACACCCCTATGAGCAGGGGTTATTTTGTAGAAAAATAGGTGGTGGAGCTCATTAGCATAACTCATTAGCATATGCTGCCCCCCCACCAGCCAAAAGCAACCTGATGCAAGAAAGGAGACCCCGGGTGAGTGAGGCCTGCTTGGGCTGGCTAGAGATCCAGCCAGCCCGAGCAGGCCTTGGTCACCTGGGGCTCTCCTTTGCCACCATCCCCACACAGTCAAAAAGCCAGCAAGTCACCCACTGCCCAAAATCACATAAGAAGTGACAAAAGGGTGGCGTGGGCTTCTCCAGGGGTTAATGAGGGCTGCAGGGGGTGTGGCAAAGCTCCTGGTGGCTGGCTGGCCTCCCGCTCTCCTAATCCAAGGATTGTGGTGCAGCTGTACCTACTGTTCAATGGACAAGGTAGGTGGGAAGGAATTCAAGGCCTGCCTATGAGATAGATTAGACTGAAAGTATGTGACTGTCCCCAAATCACCCAGTGAGTTTCCTCAGCAAGATGAGGATTTGAATTCTAACTGCTACACCATGCTGGTTTTCATAGGGTGGCTACTGTTGGTAGCAAGCAGCTTAGTCTAGGTAAATCCGCCATCCAAAACAGCCATTTTCTCCAGGGGAATTGATCTCTGTCATCTGGAGAGCAGTTGTGATTTTGGCTGATTTCCAGCCTCTTCCTGGAGATTGGCGACCTTAGCCAAATGGCTGATTTGGAGTGTGGAGTATATGGCATTGTACCCCTCTGAGGTTCTTCCCCTTCTCAAACCCTCCCCTCCCCAGGCTGCACCTCCACTTCCACCTCTGGTTGTCAACTCTTATCACTTTCGCATCCAACAGTCAACCTTTCTTTATCTGCCCCTCTGTCTTAAGCTTTCCCTCCCCACCCCATGGGCTCTGCCTAGGAAAACTGTGGCTCAGTTGTGTGGTGTTGGCCATGAAACCAGGCCCAACTGTATGGTAGGGAACTGTCAAGGACTTGTGGGGTGGGACCTTACAGTTTACGTTATTCTCCTCTCCTTTTTACCTGCACTCGAATCCTGTGAGGATAAATTAGACTGAAAGTATGTGACTGATCCAAAATCATCAAGTGAGCTTCTACAGCAAGATGTGGATTCAAACCTGGGTCTACCTGAGCCTGTTCTGAAGCTCTTCCTGCTACACCACACTGGCTTTCATAAAATAGCTACTGTTGAACAGTAGTAATTGGCTGGGCCTAGTAGAGTCATGCAGTCAGGGGGTAGCAGATCACCCAGAAGTTGCTACTAGATCTAGGGTTGCCAACATCCAGGTTTAAAGGTGCTATTGGACTCTAAATTTGTCACATTGCTTCAAACCAACATGGCTACCCACCTGGATCTGTGGCATTATATTGAGCAGAGGCTTCTCTGCTCCCCAAGCCCTGCCCACCTCAGACTCCTTCACAAAATCTCCACAAATTTTCCAGCCTGGAGCTGGCAACCCTAGCTGGGCTGCCCTCTCCTGATGCCTGGTTTAAACCAGATGGCAGGAGAAGGCAGTTCAGAGCTATACCAGCAGGGAGCTGCTTTTGGGCTGGCTTATCTTGCAGCCTGTTATAAATCAAACTGCAAGAGAAGCCAGCCATAGCTAGGTAGTGTGGCGCTCTTAGCTCCCTGCCATCCTGACTGATCCTCAGACTGACTTCTGCAGTTCTTTAAAGTTTAAAGGGATGGAATAAGCCTGCCCAACAAACAGCTGAGAGGCGGGAGCCTCTTGAGTAGATGTGAAAACAGTGGATCAGATTGCTCCTTCCTCTCAGTTATTTTCTCAAGAAAACCTGGATACATTTGAGAAGTCAAAATATATCCAAAAATACAGGTAAGATTTTTTTTTTTGGGGGGGGGTATTGGATTGGATATTGGATTTATATCCTACCCTATACTCTGAATCTCAGAATCTCAGAGCGGTCACAAACTCCTTTTACCTCCCCCCCCCCTGCAACAGACACCCTGTGAGGTAGGTGGGGCTGGGAGAGCTCTTACAGCACCTGCCCTTTCAAGGACAACTCCTACAAGAGCTATGGCTGACCCAAGGCCATTCCAGCAGCTGCAAGTGTAGGCGTGGGGAATCAAACCTGGTTCTCCCACATAAGAGTCCATGCACTTAACCACTACACCAAACTGACTCAGGTTGGGTGGACCCGAATGCACACCCCTAATAACAGAATGGTAAGCACCTTGTGTATTGGATCTGTTTTCATCAGCCTCCAAATTGGAATAGGTGAGAGACATTTTATTAGCAAATAGCCTCACAAAAACATCACAGCTAGGTGCCAACTTAACATTACTAACAGGGTTGGATTTAGGTGTTATCACACCATAAGTAACTTTAAACATTTTAGCTGGATGAGATTCAGCTGATGCAATGGTTGTGGAAAAAAATCCATCTTCACTGACACCTCATGTACCTACAAATGGACTCCATGGTATGCCCTGTCTGAGTCATACCACATCTTCTGCTAGCGTCACTCTAGTTGTTTCCCAATCCTGCTCATAAAACATGGGAAAAGGACATCAAGGAGCAACCCTGTTTATGACTCCAGCCAGCCCCTCATTCCATGCTGCTAGACACTGAGGAGGTTCTCAGAATCCTCCAGAGCTGCTTGGAAATGAGCAAGATCTGTTAATATTGGAGGGTGAAGCATTCTAATTGGTCCATCATCGCTGAATTTTTATTTCTCTTCTCTGAGGGGGCTTAGCAACAATCACTTCCAAAACCTAACTGAGGATGCAGTTTGCCCCACTGACAGGCTTTGGACTATTTTCTGATTCCCTGAAGAGGAGCCCTACTCAGGCCCAAACAGCAAACATAGAGGGTGTGCTTGGCAATTAACATCTGGCCAGACACAGGACAAGATTGATGTGAACGGGGAGAGCTAGCTCACTGTTTCTGCTGTTTAGGGGAGAAACTGATTTCAATGTATGTATTTTATTCTTACGTTGTACATCGCCCAGAGCCTGACACTGGCCAGAATGGGCGATTCATTCATTCATTCACTCATTCAATCAATCAGTCAATAGGGCTGTGGCTCAGTAATAGAGCATCTGCTTGTAATGCAGAAGTTCCCAGTCCTTGGTGTCTTCAGTTAAAAGGACCGGGTAATAGGTGATGTGAAAGACTTCTGCTTGAGACACTGGAAAGCCACTGCCAGTCGTAGTAGACAGCACTGACCTTGAGGGACCAATATACTGAAACAGATTATTGGCAGCTTCATGTGTATGTGTATGGTTTTGCCTCTTCATACAACTCCAACTTGCTGAATTAGCAAGCTGTGCTACAACTTCAGTTTTGGCAGTTCCCCATCTTCAGCCTGGTGATTATAACTCCTTAAAGAATAGTTTGTTCAGAGAGAGCTCTTTAGAGTTTGCCTGCCCGTGGAAGGGGGAAAAAAGGCATTGAGATAGGAGGTTTTCTTCTTGTCCTTGCTTCCCTCAAAGAATGCTCCTAGATGCTGAAAAAGGCTGGAAATGGGGGAAGCCTCTCCTAGCCCTCCAATCTGAAGAGGCTCAATAGCAAATGACTGTTCCAAACACTCTTACGACCTCCTGGCTCAGTAAGACTGGCCAGAAGCAGAAGTGTTCCTCTGTGAACATTAATCCACCCTGAAATTCTGGTGAACTTTATTCTTCTGTTGAGTCTCAGGTATCAAATCTGAGGGGGTGGGGGGGAGGAGGAAGAAATTTCTGAAGTGGAAATGGTTGAACAAGAAAGATTTTCGCCCTTTATTATATACAGCATTCTGGGTCCTTGAGCTACATAAAAAAAAGTTGAGGGGCCAAGCCTAACGATGATAACACCTCTTTGATCCCCTCCCCGCCCTGTGTTTTCCTTCATGCTCCTTCCATACTGAGAATTTTCATCCTCCAAGTTCTTTGAAAAAAATAAACCCAACTCCTTACAAATAAATCAAAAACTTTTCCCTTTGGAAAAGACACTATGGGCATGTTTCAAATACTAGTAGTGGCTACCTGGGTCTCAGGTTGTTTAACCTAAAGAAGGAGATGGCTCCCGCAAGGATGGTTCTAACAGGAGAAGTAAAATTGCATTATTATACTTCTTCCTTAAGGCCCTCAGCAGGGGCTTATCTTTCTGCTAGCTGCCTCCTTATGGTTTAGAAAGGCCCTCAAGTCAGTTTCTGAGGGTAATAGATATAGGAATGGCTTACAAAAACTTATTCAAGCTGCTGCCTTTGTTGCAGATGATATATTTAAATCACTTTTCTTCCCAGTCCATGACTGCAGCTGTAGTGGGAAGACATTGGGATAGAGACCCTTAGACAAATTTGACCCAATTGCCTTTCTTGGTGGGAAAACTTTAAGAAGTCAGTGCCTTCCAATCTGAGAGGAAAATAGGTAGAAAGGAAGGATTTAGATATTTTTTTTTCATTCAGAGACAGAGGTCCTTTGCGTGGGCCGCGGCAGGCCAGGGGAGGAGATCGCCCTACCAGCTTTTGACGGTGCGTCGCTGATACCAGTGCACAGGGTCAAGAGCCTGGGAGTGCTTCTGGAGCCTTCCTTGACAATGGAGGCACAGATAGCAGCCACTGCTAAAGCCGCCTTTTTCCATCTTAGGAGGGTGAAGCAGTTGGCCCCTTTCCTGGAACGCGGCGACCTAGCAACAGTGATCCATGCAATGGTCACCTCGAGGCTGGACTACTGTAATGCCCTCTACATGGAGCTGCCCCTGTACCGAACTCGGAAACTGCAGCTGGTGCAGAATGCGGTGGCCAGGCTGCTAGTGGGACTACCCCGGTGGGAGCACGTGCAGCCTAGGTTGCGGGAGCTGCACTGGCTGCCAATTGTGTTCCTAATTCGTTACAAGGTGCTGGTTATTACCTTTAAAGCCCTATATGGCCGAGGACCTGTCTACCTTAGGGACCGCCTCTCCCCATATATTCCCCAGAGAGCACTGAGATCTAGTTCCCAAAATCTCTTAAAAATCCCTGGACCAAGGGAGGCCAAACTGAAAACAACTCAAGAGCAGGCCTTCTCAGTAACGGCTCCCCATTGGTGGAATCAATTACCAGCGGAGGTTCAAGCCCTGCGGGACTATAATCAGTTTCGCAGGGCATGCAAAACTAACCTTTTTCAAATGGCCTACAAGATTGAAACCTGAAATGACATCCAGCCATCTGATATACACTGTCTTGTATTATAGCACCTTATCTGTTGTGGTTTTAACTAATTTATTTATTTACTTAATGTATTTTATTGTATTTTATCGTATAATGTATTTACTGTAATTCATGGCACTTTCCATGTCTGTGAGCCCCCCTGAGCCTGTCTCGGCGGGGAGGGCGGGATATAAATAAAAATTATTATTATTATTATTATTATTATTATTATTATTATTATTATTATTATTATTATTATTATTATTATTATTATTTCACAGCAGTTCATCTCATGCTATCTTGGCTCTAGGAAATGAAGTTGGCAGAAACCAACTGCAAAGCAACCACCACCAATCAAGTTGATAGTTTTGTTTCAACAAAAGATGCTGGTTCAATAACAGATTAAGTGGAGGGTGTCTCTGGGTGTTCCAAGGTGGTTACTTCTGCTTCACCTCAGATTGATGGGCCAGGGACATCACCAGTTGAGGTTGTTTGAAAGAACTAATTCACACTCTGACTCATCATTTTCTGCAGTATCCTCCAAACAAGCTTTAATGCATGTTCCATGTGGTGTAGCATCTTAGAGACATTCAGGTGGTCCAGCTGATACCACTGCAAGAAAACATTGTTGAATATGTCTTCCATTTACCATGCTGAATAGTTAGGCATCATCCACAAAGTTGGCCACTGCACTGCTCGCCTCCAATTCTGGGTCATTTATGAACCAATTAAACAGCACTACTCTCAGTATAGACCCTTATGGGACCCCTGTGTCTATAGTTCTGGTTGCCCTGTCTCAAGGTATAGCAAAGCTGGAAGAAAATTGTTTGGGAAAGGTTAAGCACTGCATTCATATGCACATCACCCCTGTTAGCATTACAGGATTGGGAAACCTGTATAATGTTTCATATTGTCATATCCTAAGACTTCAGTATAACTTTGTTTAGGACGACAATTATGTGTGTAGTTTTATTTTATTACAAAGATTTTGAAACAGAGATTGGGTATTTCAAATTAGCACATGGTTGTGGAGAAGGAAGGATCTGTGCAGCTTTCAAGTGAACTAAATTGCCTGTTGGCCTTTCCTTTTTGTCTCTTCATTAAGTCGTATGACAAACTGTGTTATTTGAGTGTGTATAATAACCTGTTATCGAGTGGAACTGAATTTAGAGCAATCAAAATGGGAAATCCCATAATCATGCGGTTTCAGAAAAACAATTTGACAATACTGGAAACACTCCACAAAGAATCTAACAGCAAGAAATCCAGTCAGGAGAAGAGGTTGTAATAAGAGCATGGTTCCATTAGTAAACAAAAGGGAAAATGAGAAAGGGACAATATTTGTGTGAGTTGCTGGGTTAATGCAGGCGTGTGAATGGAAATTGAATGACTTGGCCATGACCCAAGTTTGAATCCCCATTTGTGCCATGGAAACTCTCTGGGTGCCCTTGGGCCATTCACACACTTTCAGTCTAACCTACCTGACAGGGCTGTTGTAAGAATAAAATGGAAGAGAGGAGACTGATATAAACTGCTTGGGTCCTTATTGCAGAGAAAGGCAGGGTATAAGCAAATAAAATAAATAATACAAATTTAAATTAAAATATTGCATTCAGGTTGCACAGTTCTGGCTCTTCTGAATTTGTCTCAGGAGGAGTGGAAACATGGACAAGTTCATTTTCTAACAGTTTATTTTTAAAATTATTATATATCTCATTACTCTCACCTCTTTACTTCTTCCTATGTTTTCTGGAATACTATGAGAGAGAAATGAGAATAGGTGAGATGAGTAGGATTTTAAAAAACTTGGACAGTTGGCAATGTGAATGCTCAAAAGTGCCCAACACAAAAACAGTGCATTTCACCACTGAAAAACTAGCAGTCCCAGCAGTTGTGCTGATTTATTTACTGAAATATGTTGGAGCAGAAAATGTTCTCTCTGGATAATTGTTGGAGGATGCACAAACTCCTCGATAACCTTCACCCATTTTGTTTCTTCATTGGTCTGTGAAGCAGAGTGACAACCAGTACTACCTTGTCTTGGTCATTAAGAATAAGAGTCTTATGCTCTCCTGTTATCTGTCAGGGCTGATGTCCAATCAAGCTTGTGTGGCTTGCTTTGCCTTCTTTTCAACTGGTGATTTGCTTGCAGGCTGAGGCCAAGGGTGAACACTGTCAGGACAACCACTAAGGCTGCTTTGATAGGGGTTTTTTTAACTTAGTGAAACACTCATTGAGAACTCTCCTTTCACTCGCAATTACAATTGCTATAGTCATTCTCATGGGAGGAAAGTAATAGGATTGCCAAGTCCAATTCAAGAAATATCTGGGGACTTTGGGGGTGGAGCCAGGAGACTTTGGGGGTGGAGCCAGGAGAAAGGGTGTGACAAGCATAACTGAACTCCAAAGGGAGTTCTGGCCATCACATTTAAAGGGACTGCACACCTTTTAAATGCCTTCCTTCCATAGGAAATAATGAAGGATAGGGTCACCTTCTTTTGGGGCTCATAGAATTGGACCCCCTGGTCCAATCTTTTTGAAACTTGGGGGGGTATTTTGGGGAGAGGCACTAGATGCTATACTGAAAATATGGTGCCTCTAGCTCAAAAAACAGCCCTCCCAGAGCCCCAGATACCCGCAGATCAATTCTCCATTATTTTCTAAGGGAATAAGTCTCCATAGGGAATAATAGAGTTCCCTGCAGACATTTCCCTCCCCTCCCCCCGCTTTCTGATGACCCTGAAGCGGGGGGAAGGCCTCCAAACCAGGGGATCCCCCCACCTGGGGATTGGCCATCCTAGAAAGTAACAAGAATGGATGTAAAACGTGATGGCACGCTTGCTGACTGTGTCGCCTGTGCAGGCATACATTCAGCCAGCAAATGCCAATTGCACTGGCTACCAAATCCACTTCAAGGTGTTGGTACTGACTTTCAAAGCCTTGCAGTCTGGGACCAGCATACCTGAGGGACTGCCTCTCCCCATATATGCTCTGGATCAAGAATTGCTGGTTGTCCCTGGCCCAAAAGACATCTGCTTAGCCTCGACCAGGTCCTTGGCTTTTTCTGCCCTGTCCCAAGGCCTGGTGGAACATGCTCCTCATGGAGATCAGGGCCCTGTGAGACTTATTGTTGTTCCACAGGGCCTGTAAAATGGAGGTTTCCACCAGTCCTTTGGCTGAGGTGGCAGGTGTCCACTAAAACCATCTGGCCTCTCTTGTTGCTGATGAAGCTACCATCATTTAAGGCCCAAATTTGCTTAAATCTGACCATCTTTATTGGCCCAGTGGCACCAAGCAGAAACCATGTTGATGTATATGTTAATTGTGTTGTTTTAATGTGGTTTTTAATTAATTGTATCTATCTGATTTTTAATCTGACTGTAATCCACCTTGAGCCCATTCTGGGGAGGGCAGAATATAAATTCAAATAATAAATAAATAAAATTCTCTGTTGCACTCCAGGGGGTGAAATTAGAAATTTCTCATGGGGCAGTGAGAATGTGGTATGTCAGCGCACCAGAAATCCTTGCTTTGGGAAAGCCACCAGTCACACTGACTACATGTACAACATCTACCTGCTGGTGAGCTTTTACAAACTACTTCCAAACACAGAACTTCCAGAAAACGGGTGTAAAAAGCTGGTTGAAGTTTAAGGGATGGATTTTTGCTATCCTTTGTTTTTTACAGTTGGCCAGGCCTGGTTCTGGACTGGAGAGTAGTACTTATTTTTTGTGTGTGTCATGCACAGCATTAGATAGGGGAGTGAAGGCAAAAAAGATAGAGAAGCATCTCACAGGACAGACAATGAAAAGTATAGTGATTGAGAATCAGTTGTAGTTTAGGGTGACTTAGGAGAGGGGAAGTGGATATGGAGGATTTAACTTTCAGCAGCTAACCAGATTAGTCACACAGATTTACTGTGAGCTTGCACATTAGTAGGGTTGCCCAGTCTTATTGGACTTTGGACAGTTTGCACACGTGATGTGATGATGTCACCCAAAAGTGACAGTATCGTGCCAGGCATGTTGCACATGCAACACTCTAGAATCAGATTGCTAGAGCATTGCACATGCGACATGCCCAGCACAATATCATCACTTCTGAGTGATGTCATCACGCTGGGTGCATTGTGGTGCATTGGAGTTTTGGGGGGGTAGGGTTCCTCCTGCTGCCTGTTATGGGGTGGCAGGTTGGAGGCCCTGAAATCAGGGAGACTCCTGCCCCCAGCAGGAACTTGGGAACCCTATTTATTAGGTATTCTAGGAAAGTATCTCTGACAATTGTTCACATCCTCAAAGTTACCGTGGATCTTGGACCCTATCTGCTTATGTTAGAGATTTGCAGAGTGTTGCTTATTTACAATTTAACACTAGGTTTTAATTAAGGTAGTTTTCATAAGGCAGTAGGGTCTCTTTGTTGTACTGTGCAAGCAAGCACTTGTGTCCTGGGAACTTTTGACTCCCCAAAGGCCTATTCCCCTGCCTTTAATATTTTCTCTCTTTTTTGACTGTTTCTGTATCCAGTGCTTTTCACCATTAATTCAGTTTGTGTAGTGTAGTGTGCACTGGTGCCTTCCAATACATTCTTTTATTCGTAGAGAGCTGCTGTCAGTCAACTAGCATAGGCAATTCTGATCTAGACAGACCACTACTACAGTTTATCCAACTTCATATGTTCATAGCTGTGTCAATTGTGGTGTGCTTTGTATGGGGCACATAGACCTATCTTTCACAGAGCCTTTGTATATTGCTACACCTATGAATAAGCTGTCCCTTTTCAGGAAAATTTCTGTGCAGTGGTGGATCTCAATGAAGAATTTTTGATAAGCTTCTGAGGAACCCCAGTATGAAAACCATTGGTGTAAAATGAAAGGCAAGAATGATAGCATATATAGGTTAGTGATGAGAGATAACAGTTTCATATGACAAAATTAATGTCTGAATTTTGATGAAGCAGTTCAAAGCTAAGGTAAACTTACATATTTCCAGTAGCAAGAAACAGAATACTGTAGCAATTGGGCAGTTCTGAGCTCTGGAATCTGTTGAGAATCGGAGGCAACCAAGGGTGGTGTTACCAAAGTAAAAATAGTCTCGCCAGTCACTTCTTTTCTAAATCTCCCAAAGCATCCTGCACTAAGTGCTGCAATTCTGTCAGACAAACAGCTGCTAATTAAGTTCCTGGTCTGAGTTCTTCATTCAGCTGCCTTTTCCGCCATTAGCCAGGGCTCAGCAGCTAAATGGCAAGCTTCCTAGGGCCTGTCATGGCTGGGCTTGGATAATTACTGCCTAATGAGGGCACAAGCTGCATCTGTGATGAGACAGAAATGTTCTCAGGTAGACTGTAGCCTCCCCGCCACCTAATGTTTTCTTTAGGGGAAAGACCTTCAGGCTATTGATTAATGTAATCTTCCCCAGTGAAGAAACATATGGCCACAACCCCTTTGTGCATATACCTCCTGTAATTAGTATTTAGTCTCCCAAGTCTTTGATTATCCCGACTGCTTATGAATGTAGATAAAGATGCACATCATAACAAGAATCTGTCAAGAGTGCATTTGTAGAACTCCTTGGGCTAGATGTATTTGCAGGATAGGGAAGGGGAGGTAACTACACTCTTTTCAGGTGGTAAAAGCAGTTTCTACCATTCTTAGTAGGAAGGTAAAAGCAGTTGTCAGGAAAGATACCTGTTCTTCTCAGAAACATGCACTCAGGCCTTTGTTGTAGAAGTGTGATGACTTGAGGCAGAATATTTTCTTGTCTTCCCCTTTCTATCAACAATTAGTATACAGACACTGTTCTGCTGCCTGACTTTGCGATAGGCTGGAGCAGTGTAGACATTTTCTACTTATCACAGGCTTTGTGTCTTTCAGTCAAGACCTTCATGGCATTGTTCTTTCCACGTTGTACATCTCCTTCTATCCCACATGAGAGGCTAAAGTTCTGACCATTGAGCAGGTTTTCATGTCTTTGTAGATAAATCTTGATCCCTTGGGGGGAATGATTGCGAATGCCTGAGCTAGGGGGTAGAAATTTGGTAGCTGAGAAGTGTGACTGTTGCCTGTTCTTTTTAACTGCTACTTTCCCTGATCTTTCTCCCATGTTTTCCAATTTGATGCAGATTCATAGCTCCATTTTTGTCCTGCTTTCTCCTGAAAGCTAATCCAGTTTGATGTCTTATGGTGGGGTTTACTTTGTCCTCAGTGTGTGGTGTGGGATTTATAGAAGGGGAAGTTGAATTGAGCTCTGCTATTATGCAGTTCAGATGCAGATCTCTTTGCGATATCCAGGGATGACTGCAGATGAGTCCCAGACCCTTTTATTAATTGGGATTTCATAACATGTCCTTAATGTATCTAGAAGGTCATGATTAGTCACCTCCATACAGCTCTTCCTTCCCCCTCATGGTCCCCTCCTCTATCTCAGTCTTTCTCTCACACACACCAGGTAGGAGAATACATTCATTATAATTTCTTATAGCCTTGCATTGCAAAAAAATGGAGTGAGAAACTGGGAGAGGGGAGTGTGAGATGGCAATACCAATAATTCAGTCTCTAGTATGAGAATATTAGGTTATGCTGTGTAAAAATACTGGTGTGTTATATATGGGATAGTTAGAGATCAGGTCTTTAGCATATTTGTTTCAATGCTTTCCTTTATTTGATATGTTAAGAGTTTCTCTTCACTTTTCTCTGTGTTAATAGTTCTGCCTCAGGTTTACTTAGAACGGCCTCACCCAGAGCCAGTGCTACTGCTTGGTTCATACTGTAGCCTAGATCTCGTCTGGCATTCAAAGAACATTAGAATGCCTGCATATTCTGTTCACTGTGCAGATGCATCTTTGTGTAAGAAGTGGTGGCAGCAACAGATCCCACAGGTGGATACTTGAGTACATTGCATGAGTGTGATTCTTATGAGATAGTTTTTGTACAAAAGAATGGTGCTCAAGCTGAGGCCTAAAGTTATGGGATGTTCTGGTTTTTAGGGGGGAACTTAGATATACAAAAGTAATTGAGCAATGCTACTATAGTACAAGACCCCTTTTACTCTGGGGAAGAGGTGAGTAGCTTAATTCCACTCGGATATGGAATTAATGTGACTACCTTGGCATTTCTTTAAACACCACTGCTGGTCTGTCTTCAGATGCTTCCAAATGGAGGTTTTCCCCTCAATCTTGGCTTCCAAACTGGAGCTCTTTCTTCCATCCATCCATCCTCCAAATAACATTGTGCTGCAATTGTCCTATAGCCCTCACAGTGTGGAAGCAGCCTTCACTGAGATGCAGAATTATGTCATGAACCTTAGCTTAGCAAAAATTTCCCAGGCAGTTATGGTGAATAGGGTGAATAAGGGAATCCAAACACAGCAAGTATTTATTTATTTAATTTAATTTATATCCCGCCCTCCACGCCAACAGCAGACTTAGGGCGGCTCACAGGTTAGAGTCAAACAATGACCAAACAAGACAAAACAGCAATAAAACATAAAAACAATTATTAAAACATCAATATCAATAGGTGCTAGTGCAATAATTCATACAAACCTAATTTCAATGATAGCAAATGGCTTGTTGGTCAGTATTAGATGTTCCAAAGAGGACCCAGGGTCACCATAGCATGGTAGGAGAAATCCCGAGTAACGTTTAGGTTTATGGGCCTAATCCGTTGCTATAGGTGTTACCATTAGAAATGAGAAAGCATGGTGGAAGAGTGCCATTTTGCAGGCCCTGAAGAATTGTAGAAGCTCTCGCAGGGCCCAAACCTCCTCTGGCAACTCATTTCACCAGCTAGGTGCAGCAACGAATAAGGCCCTGGCTCTAGTTAACTTAAGCCTAACTTCTCTGATGCTGGGAACTGTCAACAAGTTTTGAGACCTTGACTGAAGTGCTCGCTGGGGCATATGTGGGGAAAGGCGGTCCCTAAAGTATGCAGGACCCTGGCCATATAGGGCTTTAAAGGTTAAAACCAGCACCTTGAAGCAAATCCGGTACATTATTGGTAGCCAGTGTAGCGCTTTCAGCACAGGCTGAATGTGTTCTCATAAAGGAACTCCCATTAACAGCCTGGCAGCAGCATTCTACACTAGCTGGAGTTGCTGAATTTGGGACAAGGGCAGCCCCATGTAGAGAGCATTACAGTAATCCAGCCTTGAGGTAACCATAGCATGGATCACAGTTGCCAAGTCATTGCGTTCGAGAAAGGGGACCAACTGCCTTACCATCCAAAGATGGTAGAAAGCTGACTTGGCAGTGGCAGCTACTTGGGCCTCCATTGTTAGAGAGGAATCCAAGAGCACCCCTAAGCTTTTAACTTTGGGTGCCGGCATAAGCTGCGCTCCATCAAGGGTCAGTAACCGGACCTCCAGTCCCGGATGGTGACGGCTTAGATACAGGACCTCCGTCTTCGTCAGATTTAATTTCAGTCTACCCAGCTTGAGCCGCCCCGCCACAGCTTGTAATGACCGAATTATTCCTTAACCCAAATAGTACCCTTTTGGTGAAGCTCAAGATAAGTTAACCTTGTTGAAAAAAAGTATCTTTGGTGTATTATCACTCTATGCTGGTAGCTAAAAGGTTCTTTCAACCTCTCTCATGAGCTGCTTCAGTTATAGTCAGTAACCTGACAGCTGCCTGGCTGAGTTAACAAGTTTCATAAGTGCCTTTCTAGTTTGCAGTGACTGACTTGCCTTCATGACCTCTCAAATGGCTTCCTTTTTCATTTGTCCCCTCCATTGTGCTGCCTTGTAAATAACCATTCCTCTCACCCATGCCATGTCTGCTCTCCCTGTATTAAATAATACTGCAACCAGTTACCTTTATTTATTTTCCAAATTGATGTTCAGTCCTCCCCGCAAGAGGACTCAGGGTGGATCACAACCATTTGTTAGGCCTTTTGGCATCACAGCATATACAACAATAAATAATTAAAACATATTTTTAAGAAGGTAGTCCCCTGTGCAAGCACTAGTTGTTTCCGACTCTGGGGTGATGTCACATCACAACATTTTCACAGCAGACTTTTTAACAGGGTGGTTTGCCATTGCTTTCCCCAGTCATCTACACTTTTCCCCCAGCAAGCTGGTTACTCATTTTAGAACAGGATAATTTAAAAATAGCTTACAGTTGTTATGTCCATGATCTCCAAACTAGTGTCACTGGACTCTAAAATCTGTGTACTTTGGGACATGTAAGAGTGACAACTTCAACAGGGGAGGCCAACATTGTTGAAGAAAAAGATGGTGATGATACTGGATTTATACCCCGCCCTTCACTCTGAATCTCAGAGCAGCTTACAATCTCCTTTATCTTCCTCCCCCACAACAGACACCCTGTGAGGTGGGTGGGGGTGAGAGAGCTCTCCCAGAAACTGCCCTTTCAAGGACAGCTCTGCAAGAGCTATGACTGACCCAAGGCTGTTCCAGGAGCCGCAAGTCCTGGGAGGAGAGGTAAGGAGCCTGTTGCCTGATCTGCCGGAGATGATAAAAGGCAGACCTGGCAACTGTGATAACCTGGGCCTCCATAGAAAGCAAAGTGTCCAGGATCACCCCAGGCTCTTCACCTTCTGGGCTGGCACAAGTGATGCACCATCCAGGGTGGAGAGTCTGATTCCTGATTCAGCTCCCTCCTGACACAGGTACAGGACCTCTCTTCATTGGATTGAGTTTCAACCAGCTCTGTTGTAGCCACCCAGCCACGGCCTCCAATGTCCTGGTCAGATTTTCTGGGACAAAGTCTTGGCAGCCATCCATCAACAGATAGAGCTGGATGTCATCTTTGTACTGGTGACATCCCAGCCCAAACCCACAGACCAGCTGGGTGAGGGGGCACATATAGATTTTAAATAACTTTGGTTGTAAGAATCTCTCCTTGCAGCATATCACATCACAGTGGGTGTTGTGGGGATACTCCCTCACCAAGAGCCACACTCTGTCCCCAGCCACAGCAAGGGATACAGTAAGGGAACTGGAAGCCCCTTGTCCATCTTCAGGTCCAATATGGGACCACTTGAGTTGACTCTTCAAGGAGGATGCTGACAGAGTCCTGGCAAGTGTGAAGCCAACCACTTGCCTCCTTGACTTATGCCCTTCCTGGTTGAGGAGAGTATTCGGGTCCCCCTGGGTGAAATTATCAATTTATTCTTTTCTTCTGGGACCTTCTCAGTGGGGTTGAAGGAGGCAGTAGTTTGTCTGCTCTTGAAGAAACCAGCATTGGACTCTGTAGTCATGGCCAACTACCGCCCAATTTCAAACTTACTGTTTCTGGGAAAGGTAGTTGAGAAAGCGGAGGCTGAACAACTGCAGGCTTTCTTGGAGAACACATCCATCTTGGGCCCATTCCAGCCCATTTTCCACCCTGGCCATGGGATGGAGATGGCACTAGTCACCCTCACAGATGACCTCCAGAGACACCTGGATGAGGGTGGATCTGTGTTGTTGTTACTTTTAGATTTGACAGCAGTGTTCAACACAGTTGACAATGAACTCTTGACCCACTGCTTCACTGAGATAGGAAAAGCCCTACAGTGGCTTTCCTCCTTTCTCCATGATCAGGGACAGAGTGTGGCACTTGGTGAGGGAGTATCCCCACAACACCCACTTGAATGTGGTGTGCCACAAGGGGCAATACTCTCACTAATGTTATTTAAAATTTATATGTGCCCCCTCACCCAACTCATTATTTTTGTTACCTGTCAAACAATTAAAAATTTAGTAGGCCGGTCAATGACTAATAGTTATCCTCAAGTCCCAATTAAGAAGTATGTGAGAAAATAAATGGAAATCACTGTCATAGGTGAGGGTTAGAGATGAGAAGGAGTGGGAGGGGGGAGTGAGACAGAAATCTGGGGAGAAAGCAGTTGAATTGATTCTGGGGGCCAGTTTGCATGTTAGCCTGTTCACAAGGCCTCTCTTGTACCTGCATACCTTTACTGCCTTCCAGGAGAGAGTTTCTAGTGGTTTCCCATAGGGAACCACTGATTTTGACACATGGCCCATGCTTCTAGCAGCCGTAAACTATTGCTGCAGCTTCTGATTATTTTTCTTATTTTTCTTAAAATCACTGGACAATAATTTGCTTTTGGAATCCAGCCAAAGCATTAAAGTCCATGTGATCATTTTATCATTAAAATGTGATTCCATGGTTGCAAGACTGTTAGGGATTCCTAGAGGCATGAATCTGAGTGGAATTGTTATGGTCAGAAAGCCTGATGAAGAGCCACTGGAGCTGTTTCCACATGGATGTTTTGCTACACTTCAGCTTCCGTACAACAGTACGGTTTGAGGGAGTATCCACGTGAAATTCATGCTGTTTCTGTATTTTCTCCTGTTCTATTGCAGTATTTCCCAAACATGGTTTGGAACAATCTTTTTGGAAAAATTTCAGTCAAAGGCGTCTATGGATACTGTGTGGATGGCAAAGTGCATTTTTAAAATAATAATAATAATAATAAATTTTTATTTATACCCCACCCTCCCCGCCGAAGCAGGCTCAGGGCGGTTTACAGGACATGGGTTTTGGGTTCCACCTGTACCGGCACCGTTTTCTTTACTTCGACCCTTTCAGCAGCCATTTGCTCCATGTGCATCAGAGGCTTTTATTTTAAAATCAGGGACTGCTAGATCATTGTATCATATAACATTCTATTGCCATAGCATATCAATTCCCAGTTGCCATTTAAAAATTAAGTTTTTAGCCCTTTTTAGTGTGAAGTTAAGGGGGGGGGGATGTAGGGTGCATATTTCTCCTTGTAACAATAACAAAAAAGACCTAGAGCAGGGCTGTCAAACTCCCTGCTTGCAGGGCCACACTCGGCCTGCCCAGGGCTTCAATCAGGCCCATGACAATTTTCTCTCCCTTCCCCCTCCTGTCCTCACCCTTTGAAGCTTTGAGGCTGCCAACAATGTCCCCAGCTTCTTCTGCCTTGTCTTTGCTGGCTTCTGGGTTGCATAACTGGGGCATTTTTCAGGTTCAGAGAAAAGATTTGTCTCTGGTCTAGATTTAAATATCAACAGATTTATCCTTGTTGAGAATTAGATATATTGATGATAATGTGATATTTCTTGTTGTCTAATCTCCTCGTGGTACTTTGTGCTTTGACATGACATTGTTGATTCTTGTGACTGTACAAGAACACTTGTTATGCTTTTTAACCTAATAGTGCCTTCAGCATACTTGAACATATTCTGACACAATGCTTAGAGCTCATGGATACATTTTATCAGTGGTCACTTGAATCTTGCTGCATTGAAATATTAAGTAGAAACTGCAATGTTTCTATTAACTTAATTCTGTGGCTTCAGAAGAACTTTATGGATGACTAATCCTCTCATGATATTTCTATAGTAGAAGTTCGTATGATTGCTTTAAAAGGGGGGGAGTATCTGGACATTTATGCCAGAAACCATCTTTGTTCTGGTATGAAAAAGGCTGGAACGGCCAAATACTGATCACAGCAAACTGCTGGGTGGAGGGGTTTGTGTGCTGATTGTGAAGATGTAAGGCCTGATGGATGCATCTTGATCTAACCAGAATTGCTAAATAATTGGCTTGGAAGAATGCAGCAGATGTAATGCATTAGGGTGCTTCAACAAATGCAGGATGGTGTGTCTCACTGAGCAGTGTGTTCACATTTATCTTGATAGCAATGCAGACTGGAAATGGAATGACAAATCTATAAAACAAGGGCAAATGGAGTAAGCTGGGCTGTATCTCATGCATCAGAAACCCAAGTTCTCCCTCAAGGAACGACACAGTCTGTGCTAGAATGAATTATGTACATATTTATGTTGTTTTATTTATTCTGCTCCCAAGATTAAAAAAGATCAAGACTTTAGAATAAGGCAGTGATTGTAGGGACCATAGGGAAAGGAAGGGGAAACAGGCATAGCAAGTAAGGTGAGGTAGCCTGAATGCGAGGGGAACAGCAGTGGTTGTGAGGGAAAGTTTTTCCTGCACAAGGTAGGAAAAGGCAGTTGCTTAGCATAAGGTCTTTAGTATAAGGATATTTTAGCACCTGGGGTGGTAATCTGACTATAACAAATGTGCACAGCTTTGCCCTTAGAAATCTGAAGGACACCAGAAAATATTATGTACATATGTGCTGTTCTGTTGCATATATGTATAGCTCTGTCCCACCCCCACCCCGTTCATGAGCCCAGACAATTTAAATTCTGTAATTGGAATAAATTATACAAAAATAAGCACAAAAGCTTCTCAATATTAATACTTAAAAATGCTTTGAGGAGGTTATGTATATTTAGCAACGAAAAGTTTGAGCCAAGTTACTGTTAAGGTCATACTTATAGTATACATGGTAAACATACAGAATTAGAAACTAAAATCTGTTGTCACCTCATTTTCTTTGGCAGGGCTGTTGTGCCTCTATACAATTTTTATGGTAGTTCAGTAGGTTGGGCATTTCTTATCCCTGCATCCCTAGGTAAAGCTTTACCTCCTGGTTTTCTGCCTGTCATGCAACTGTTAAAGGATTAGGAGACCTGCCAGACCTATAGGGAAGCAAACATAACTGTGTTGGGCAAGAAAGTGTTAGCCCTGAATACAGTAGCCTTTTTTAGACATGATGGCTGGCAATGTGCTTCTTAAAAAGGAGATTCTCTGGTGTCTTTGTACATACAAATTCACGTTGTGACCATAACTATTGGGAGGTTCTAGACTTCTGAATGGTCAATAATGTAAGTACTTCAACTACTTTTGTTTTGCATTGTGCTACATCTTCCTATCTCTTGATACCTCAGACAACACTGAGCAGGATTGGTAGCTGGTCTTTGGGGCACTGTGAGCTATAGTTAATGTTCTTCAGCAGCTGCTGAGCTAGAAAATCCTGCTGGAGCTATGGGTGCGAGATAAATGTGTTTCTTCATCAGGCATTCTCTATCTGTTTCATTACTGATTGGCAAAGCATGACCTACAGCAGGAGAAGAGCCAACAAAGCAGTCAATCACTGATGAAGTGGAGGCTGGGCGGTTGCATGTGGGTAAATCCAAGCTAGTTTGGCATGCAAGATGATGACTGCTCTGAACAAGGGAAGCAAAATGTCAGGTGACGCCAGTGGGAACTAGCTTCATTGCTTTTACAAATGAAGTAGTGCTGGTGATGGAGCTGAGGACTTGTCTGCCTTCTGTGCTGAAAAACTGAGCTTTCCATGACATTCCAAAGAAGGGGGCCTCCTGGAATCAGGAACTGATACATATCTAATCATTGATTATTTGTGAGATTTTATTTTTAAAAAAACTTAATGATGACTAGAGAACATCAAAGCAAGAGTGTCAAACGTTCAGCCTGGGGGCCAAATTAAGCCCCCAAAGGGCTCCTACCGTGAGCAAGACTGCTTCCTTCTCCCTCTCTCTTGTTTCCATGTGCTTCACAGCTTTCTTTGCTAGGCTTGCTCAATCACACAGGAGCTACAGAGCAAAGCCTCTATTTTCTCCATTGACTTGAGGTTCCTTCCTTGGGGAGGAGTGGGGGATGGGACAGCTTGCTTTGCCAGGCTCTCTCAATTGCACATCAGAGAAGGAGAAGAAGCAGCAGCATTGTAGATTTATACCCCGCCCTTCTCTCTGAATCAGATTCAGAGTGGTTTACAATCTCCTTTATCTTCTTCCCCCACAACAGACACCCTATGAGGTGGGTGGGGCTGAGAGAGCTCTCACAGCAGCTGCCCTTTCAAGGACAACTCCTGTGAAAGCTATGGCTGACCCAAGGCCATTCCAGCAGCTGCAAGTGGAGGAGTGGGGAATCAAACCTGGTTCTCCCAGATAAGAGTTCACGCACTTAAACACTACACCAAGAAGAAGAAGAAGATGAAGAAGAAGATGATGATATTGGATTTATATCCCGCCCTATACTCTGAATCTCAGTCATCACAATCTCCTTTACTCCCCCCCCCCCGCGCCCCACAACAGACACCCTGTGAGGTAGGTGGGGCTAAGAAAGCTCTTACAGCAGCTGCCCTTTCAAGGACAACTCCTATGAAGCTATGGCTGACCCCAGGTCATTCCAACAGGTGCAAGTGGAGGGGTGGGGAATCAAACCTGGTTCTCTCAGATAAGAGTCTGTGCACTTAACCACTACACCAAACTGGCTCTCTGTAACTTTGTAGAAGACTGTAGCTTTGTAAACAAACACATAGTCCTCAATCTGTGTCATGGTGCATTTACATATTCTTGACCAGTTTATGAAGTAACTTATGTACAAAAGCTTGCAATGTTCAGCCATTTCATGTTTTCTCCTGGTCTTAAATAGCCAGAATCCTAGCAATCCCACAAACAGATCTTGAACATGTTCTACATGTTTATGGTACACAAAACCAGGGCTTAATATCTACCTTATACAAAATTATCTTGAACAAGTCACCAAACCACCTGCTCCTATATCAGCAAGCATGGCAGAGGGATTGTGAGATGCAGCTCACTGATAAAGTGTGGACAGATCTTGTGAAGTTAAAAATGTTGCTGTCATCAGCTATTACCAAAAGGCTACAAACTTTTAAAATAATTACCAGATGGTACCTCACACCTCTCAAAGCTTCACACATAGTTTCAACACAAACACGTTACTGTTGGAAATCCTGTAACCAGATTGGTACTTTTGCCTACTGCTAGTGGCAATGTGACAAAATACAGAACTTCTGGAATGAGGCCCTTATACACATAAAACTAATAACTGGAGTTGAAGTCCCACTTCTCCAATCCTATTTCTAAATGGTTGGCCACATATCCTACTTTCTTTAGGACATAAAGATCTAATTAGAATCGATTATTGTAGCAGCCAGGACAATAGCTTCTCTCTGGGGGAATAAATTGGCCCCTACCTTAGACAATTGGTTCTGTAAGCTCTTGGACCAATACATCATGAGGGACA